>NW_026606096.1:15332500-16532500 GCF_029834395.1 Sorex fumeus | reverse complement strand
GCTGAGTGTGGTCCACAAAACCAAAGAAGAATGTGTCAGCTAAACTTGTATTGTCTATTAAAAATTTCAACGTTATTTCTGTGATATCTTCTCATTGAAGACAGAAAAAATGATTTCTGTCGTTGATGATCTCAAAGAGATAACACTGTAGCACTGTTCTCCGTTGTTCATGGATTTGCTTGAGTGGGCCCAGTAACATCTCCATTGTGAGACTTGTTGTTACTGTTTTTGGCATATCGAATATGTCATGGGTAGCTTGCCCAGCTTTGCCATGCATGCAAGATACTCTCAGTAGCTCAGCCGGGCCGGCTGCATACAAGGCAAACTCCCTACCACTGTGCTATCACTAGAAGTTAGAAAAAGAAGCAAAATTATGCAATAGAGATGGTTGAATAAACTGGAGTGCAGTCAAGTTCATGGAACGTCTGGCCCCATGTGTCCTACCTGCTGCCCTGCCCCTACCTGCTAGACTATCCTACTTGCTGTCCTGTTCTACCTGCTGGACTATCCTACCTGCTGCCCTGCCCCTACCTACCCTGTCCCTAGCACTGTACTGACACCTGAGTACTTCCAGAGGTAGTCCTGAGCACTGAGTATCAATGGTTATGGCTCCCTGATTCAAAAACAAAACATAGATCAAAAAAAAGCAAGTCCAGAGAAGATCAGACTTAAGAAATATGGACTTAGAAATGAAGGAGAAGAAAACACTGGTAGAAAGGAAGAAATAAATGAAATAGAATCAGCATACAACCAATGACCTTTTATTCCATAACAGATGTTCAGAGTCAGGCCTACAGAAGTGGATGGAGGTAGCCATCTAGTACCAGCTAAAGAACACAAGTTTTGGTGAATGACCTAAGTCAGCCAGACTGATACTCGGGACTAGCTGGAGGGAATCCTCACTGAGCTTGGGACTGCAGAAAATGCCACCTGAAAAGCCCCGAAAGCCTGTCATCACCAAATTTGAGAGGCAATACAAGGCTCTTCAACTGACAGTTTTGAAATCTTGAATTTCCCGGAGATTTCAAGCTGAGAGCTTCCCTTTGAAACAATTTCATGTGAGATTCATGTCAGTGCAGGAGAGCAAAGCCAGCCAAGGCAGAGGTCAGCTTAATTTAATTGCTCAAACTTAATGGAACTGTAGCAACAAAAGGGGACAAATTGTATAAATTAGCCAATACATCCACACAAAGAATCTGCTTCATCAATACTCTATTGTGGGTGCCTGTTCAGAGACCCCAGCTGATTTTCAGATAACAGCAATCTGAGAAAGCCAGAGGTTCTGATGCTACAACCAGCTCTCAACTCACCAGAAAAAAAGTTCAAGAGCCACCACCCCCCCCAAAGAAATAAGAACTAAAAATCCAACAAGACTACATAGCCTAACTTTTTAAGACTTATTTCATGAAAATACTGTCAGGAATTGAAAGAATGTTTTAATTAGTATGCTTTAATTAAGAATGCGTAATGAGGATGCATATACATATAGTAACTACTTACAAAACAGGGAGAGTATACTTTTTTTAATAATCAGAGATTAGGGATAAAAATTAGAATGTGATCCATGAAAGGTTTACAATTTATTCACTTCTATATTTGATCCTTAATCATCCAGTCAATCCATTTTTCTTGAGTGCCTATAATGTAACAAACACAATGGCTGGCATTGGGAAATTAAAAGTGAAACAGCCATGTTTCTTTTCACTACAGTTTAAAAATAGACTGTGAGATCCAGTTGTTAGTGGATAACAGATCAATGACTAAATACTGTCACAAGTATGAAATAATAAGTAGGAAAAAAGAGACTCAATAAAAGAACATTGCATGAAGACAAGATTAGCTTGTCTGGGATCTTTGTATATCCTAACAAGCACATCAAAAGAAGTCAGTCATGTGTTTCACTATCTCTTATTTTCCCACGTATGAAATAGTACCACTGACTTCACCTCTATTTATTTTACAATCCACTTCAGTAGAATGCAAAGGTGACTACAGTATTAAAGTTTTCTAAGAGGGCATTAGTCTATGCACTGAGGTGGCATCAATTTCTTACAAGCTGTCTGTATCTTTTCCTACATGAAAGAAGAAATACAGATGGTATAAACTGAACAGGGAACATTATTGATAAATTTTCTAAGATTTCTTAGAGTAATGTAACAAAATGTGATGCTGCTCATATCTGAACTTTGTCTGTGGTAGAATCAATGTACATAAAGATAGAGATATTTAATAGTTATAATAGTTTAATAGTTATTGGAAATAAGTTTGGTTTTAATTTTAAAAGTTTAACTTATAAAGGGGATTGGCAAAAGTCAACTTCTGCTACTAGAAAGGCACTGCAATTGCATAGGGAAACTAAAGCAGAACTATATACAACAATTTGAAAACTAGACAAATCAGAGAAAAATTTATAAGGGAAACATTTAAAAATTCAAAAGATTTTTTTTTCTGCAAAAAAAAGATGCACTATGTAAATCTACAAGATTTCAAGGCCAGGAATATAGTTCAAGGGGCTGTTGCACATGACTTACACACAGAGGTCCCAAGTCTGATCCTATGGCATTGCCAATGAGGCCCTGGGCCTACAAAACCACTGGGCATTGACTCTGCAGGCCAGCATAGTTTTGACAAGTGTCACCGAGAGTGGCACCGAAATGCTCTAGGCAATGCTATTAAGAACCCTTCCCCAAAGAAAAATATTATTATTTAAGCATAATCATGAAAAAATTAAATAGGTTGTATTTCTACTTCCATTAAATAAATGTTTTAATATATTGCATTTTAAAAACCCAAATTAGAGCATCATCAACCAAATATACATAACACTTGAAAATGACTTCTTCTACAAAGTACTAATACTATTCTATGATTTAGAATAGTTCAATAAACTACTTTCATCTAACTATAAGATAGTAACTTTAATACTAATACTATTGACTGCAAAAATATTTACTATCTTTGACTTGCATGTGGCTGACACTAGTTCTATACTCAATGCTTCATCTGGTACTCTGAGCATGAAGGGAGTGAGTCCTAATAAAAGACCTAGGAATGAGACATGATAATCTGTAAGTGTGGTCCCCAAAACAATATATATGTACTAACTTGCTTGCATATGTAGTAATACTATTGCAAATCACATTATCTCAATAAAAGAAGTTTTAAAAGTTTGAAAGAAAATTTTCCACACTTAAGCTATCTTTTTTGACATTATATTATTCAGCTATCACTCCAGGCTGGAGCGATAGAACAGTGGGTAAGGCATTTGCCTTGCATGCAGCTGACCAGGCTAGACCCAAGTTTGATTGCTCTGCCCTTCTAGGAGAGCCCTGCAAGCTACCAAGAGTATCTCGCCCGCACTTCAAAGCCTAGCAAGCTACCTTTGATATATTCGATATACCAAACACAGTAACAAGACTCACAATGGAGACATTACTGGGCCCTCAAGAGCAAATAGATGAACAACATGAGGACAGTGCTACAGTGCTATTATTCAGCATGAATTTAAATAACAATTTCAGTTTCACAAACAGTGAGAAATATCAATGGTTCTACTGATTATGAATAGAAACCATAACAAATTCTGCATCAATCACATTGTCATTAATTTCATGAAGAGAGTGGAATTACGTATTCTACTGCTTTCATCATTTTAATTTCTTCAAGTGGCCTTTTAACGTCAGAGTAAACAATAGTTCTTCCTGTTCATATACTCCTAGCCAACAATTTCTGATTTTTGTATTAATATTATAGGCAAAACAATAAAAAAGAGAAGAGATACAGGAACGGAGGGACGAGCAGACAAATGCAGGGAGGAAAGGAAAGAAGAAAAACCACAGCTTACACAGAGAGGTAAGCATGGGGTAAGGGAAAGATTTGGAGACTTATATGTAGGCATTTGGTGAGGAGAGTATCAAAATGATCTTCACATGAATGAATGAGATCTCAGAAAAAACTAAATGACTAGAGAATGATAGAGATAATTTAATAACAGAAATAAATTATCAATGCAGCTTGGTGTGAGGGTTGTCAAAATTTCAACCACAGATAGCCATTTGGAATTACAGATTCTTCTGGAAAGAGAGAGAATATCAATGAAAATGAAGCTGTAATTTCACTAAAATCACTGGTCAATCTTAGTTATTTAAATTAAGGCTACGACTTCTAAGGGTGTCCCACTCATCTCAAACATAGTTTACTTTTCTATATTTAGGTTTCCTTTTCATTCACAAGATGACTAACACATTATCATAGTAATCTTTTCATAAATATTAATCTACTATCTACTATAATCGAATCAATGTTCACTTTCATTTGGACTTGAAGAGGAAGAACAAATTAGTCAAACACAAGATTTAATGAAAAGAAAGTGATTTAATAAAATTCATGATAATCCATGCTTTAAAACAAGCAGTTGGTCTTCAAACTGATAGTTTTTTTCTGTATTTTTATCTACATAAATACTCATATATCTGTTATATATAGATACACACAGTAACAACAAAGTCTCCAATGGAGACGTTACTGGGCCCGCTCGAGCAAATCGACGATCAACAGGAGGGCCTTTACCTTTACCTCATTGGTATCAATGGATTAGCTTATTTTATATAGTTTATTCTCATGCACATAATCTACATTTTTTACATAACATAGAAGTATGCTGACTAAGTATAGAAAGTAATAAATAGACTTTTATATACTGTGGGCCTGAGTGATAAGCAGGAAATTCACTTGCTTTGAACTCAGCCAATATGGGTACAACCCTTAACACACTGGCATGTTCCCAAAGTTCCATGAGATGTGATCCTGAACATACAGCCAGGAGTAAGTTCTGAGCACCATTGGGTGTGCACTTCTTTAAATAAAAAAATACTATTAAAAATTATGTAAATGTTATTTATTAAATAGAATTAAAAATTACTCAAAATATCACAAGAATTATATTTTTAGTGTCGAATTCTGGTCAAGAAACCCTTAAAACACTTTCCCTAAATACATTATATCTATTATTTCATATCATATTATGCTACATCATAAAATGTTAGAAACACATATTGAGAGGGCAGAAATATAGTATAGGGGTTAAGGTTAGGAATCTCTGACATGATTTCTGGGATTGAGAAAGTAGTGCACTAAACTATGTCAAGGCAGGAAGGGTCAGGGCATAGAATCATGCCCTTTCTCTCTGAGGATACTCCATTCCCACTCTTTGTCTTGCCATTTAGAGCCATGTTGGGGAAGGGGGAGTTCTGGGGCTCCTGGGGTGGGGGTGGGGAGCTGCCCTCAGGCCCAACTGCTACATGAGAGGAGTGGCTGCAGCCTCCATTGTGATGTCCATGTTCTCTGCACAGGCTTGTGGGACATGGAATTCTCACTGGCCAATGGGGTTGCAGAACCTGGGCCACACCCATTAGCCCCCTCTATAAAGGCGCGACCTCAGCCTCTTGTGGCAACCTCTCTCAGCACTTTGATGAGAAATCCTCAAGGAAGTAACGAGATGAGGCCCCAACCCCTATTACCAATGGACACCCATCTGAATAAAGACATAAAATTAAAATTGGATAAAGCTAGAGAAATGGTAAGGAAAAGGTGCTGGGATCTGGTTCCTGTGGCTTGCCCAAGGCCCATGATGACCCATCAGTGGTCAGTGTGTGGCCACTGGCTGATAAACCCCTGGGCCCTTTCCAGACCACCCAAGTCTTTAGCCAGTCTCACCCAGCAGCTGCTGCCCTCCTGGGACTCCTGGGGACTCTAGTCCAGTAACCCCTAGGGCTCCCCTCCTCGAGACAAACACCATCCTCCTGCCCATCGGTTCCTCCCATGGAGACGAGTATAAGAGAACTTTTGTCAGTGAGATGGGAACAAGCAGGCTCAAGCAGGTGTTGCTTTGCTTTTCTGCAGCTCAAAAAGTTCGAAGTGGAGAATGATTTAGTCCCTGGCAAGAGGAGGAATAAAAAGAACAACTGCGGAGACAGTGGTAGGAACACCGCCACCTCCAGGCCCTGCCAATTGCCGAATGGGGTGAGTCTTGCCCTGCAGGACATCCCAAGGAGATAGGTGCTCATGGGGTGATGCAGAGATGTTTAGGAATGTGGAAGGAGGGGGGTACCCAAAGAAACTCCATTGCCGCTTCCCCACATGCTCGTGCTCTGCTTGGCCTGACCCGGGGAACACTCCCACAGCCCTGAACTGGATTGTTTCACTTGAATGGGCAAGTTTGGCCTTTGAGATTGAGTTAGGACACGAGGGGAAGGAAGAGAGAAAGGCGGGAAGAAGAGTTTCTCAGGTATCAGCATGCTGGGTCGCCTCAGAAACCAAGGGTTCTTGTGTCTCTTCTCTGCCACAAACCATGATCATTTATCTGTAGCCCCCTTTGTTTAAGCGAGCCCCTTCATCAGAAATCTGGTTCTAGTTCTTACAATGGAGAAGCTTAGGTGGATGGATGCAGCCCTTCGGCCGCCTACCCCATCCTCATGGGCCTGATGAAGGGGATTCACGGTGAAAAAAAACCTTGCAATGGGACAGGCTAATCCTCCAGGTAGGGAAATGTGTGGTACTGGCCAATGGCCCTATTTGTTATGGCCGCTTTGTTCTCTCCTGCCACATTGCAAGGGGACTTGCCACCCCTGGACACCTGGTCTCGGTTTGTCTCCCTATTTTCCCTGGCCCTTGTCTGCTCTGTACTCTTTGCTCCCTTTAGACTAAGGACTGGGGTGAAGTGTGACCTTTACTGCTGCAATGGAGAATACTGTCCCATGGGAAAAGTGGCATGCCAGGTGCCATGTCCCCTGACAGATCTGCACGAGGTGCTGGCTGCATTCCCACTGTCGGGGTGTCTCTTGTTCCCCCCTTGGCCCGTTCTGGATGTTTTCTCTACTGCTTGATTGACTGGGATGTTCTGGAATTTGTTTCCCTCTTCCATCTTCATCAGGAAGCAGGGAACAGGAATGAAAGCACAGAGCCCTACTTGGATGATGGGGGTAGACGTGGGCAGGAGGTTTTCAGGTAAGGGGCTGGGGTGGCGCTGACTGACCGACTCACTTGGGTCTTCCAGAGTGGAGAATATGTTAAGGACCCGGAGAGACAAAAAATGGAATTTCTGGAGCAAACGTTAGCAGATATCACCGATAAGGTAAGCTCTGCTCCTGCTGGGGTGCGGCTCCTGCCTGAAAGGGGGAGGAGTTGCTGGGAGCCAGGGTAAGAGAGAACCAAGGCAGTTCCCATGAGGGAAAGGGGGAAGGGCGATGCGAAGGTCTCCATGTCACTTAGGGCCTGGCCTGAACATCACAATCAAGGCTGAAGTATGTAGCAAGAAAGAGTCCAAACAATGAGGGGGTGGCGGTGAGGGAGGAGGGGCACAAAGCAGGGATTGAGCCCTGGGCTGAAGCCTAAACTTCACCACACTCTAGCAAGATTCGGGTGCTTAAAGCCAGGGACGAAGATTCCTGGGAGGTTGGAGTGGGGAAGGAGGCGAGGGCCTGAGTGGTGTTGGTAGTGGTGTGTGTGTGGGGGGGGGGGGGGGGAGGGGGGAGGGGGATCTCTTAAGTCCTGAGAGTAAGAACATCAGGACCTGTGCGGGGAACAGACTGTCCCAAATGCTCTTTCCTTGGGCCTGGGAGTCTGTGTGTGACAGTCACCTGTGCTTGCTGCCCCTGCTGGCCATCCTTAATCCCAGCTTCATGCCCGCAGGTGAGGAAGAGCAACCAGGAACTCTGGACACTCTTCATCCTACAAGATTGTTACCTTCAAGATCTACAAGAGTGCTCTGCTAATCTGCACAGACAACTGGCTACATGCCAAGACTCAGCCATCAAAAAGGAGCGGCAGCTCCTGGAGCAATTAGACCAAGAGAAAAGAAACCATGAGTCTGAAATTAAAGAACTTCAAGTGAGAGAGGGGCCCTGTACAGTTGAGCAGGAAGACCTGAAGCAGGCTTCCTTCCTCACTCCCTCACCACCTTCCTCCCTCTCCTTTAGAAACTCTTGAAAAACAACAAAGAAGATGCACTTCATCTGAAGGCTCAGCTCAAAGTTCACACCATTAATGCGAATAGTAAGTGACATGGACCCCAGGAGGGAGAAGCTAGCTTTGGGTGAGGTGGCAGCAGGGAGAGGGTAGGGCTACACAGGGAGGTTAGAAGCAAGCCAGATCTGCCCTAGGGGGCTCCACTGCCTTTGGCTGTCTGTGACCCTGGGGATCCTCCCACAGAAAATGGAGCTGAGCAGAAGCAAAAGGAGGAGAAAGTGGTAGAAGAAAAGCAGGAGGAGGAAGACAATGAGAAGGACAAAAAGGAGGAGGAGGAGGAGGTGAAAAAGGAGGAGGTTAAGGAAGAGGAGGAGGTTGTAAAGGAGAAGGAGGAAGAGGAGGTGAAGGAGAATGTGGCAGTCCTGCCAATTTCAGAACAAGACACTGATGTTCAGAAGGAGCCTTTCACAGTGTTTACAACATCTTCGGTGAGACTGACTGCTGCCCTCAGGGGACCCTGGGAGAAATCCTCCTTAACTCTTGTTTTCCCTTCCAATTTCTCTCAACCCCCAACTTTCCCATGGCATATTCTGGGCCACCTCTTCTAACACCTCCTTGAAAACTCTTGTATGCTATTAGGGGCCAGGAAGGGACTGCCCTTCCCAAGGACACCCAACCAACACACCCCATTTGATCTTCCCCCAGCTGCAAGGTTCATGCATTCTAGAAGAAGTATCTGAAGAGGAGATTGAGGAGATCTTAAAGAATATGGAAGGGAATGAGAATTCATCCCAGTCCCCACTGGACAAGAAGGCCACAGTCCATGAGACCGCTGACGATGTCATCATTGAAATGGGTTCTGTGGAAATAGAAAATAACTCTGGCTGGGGACTGAGGGCCTACCTCTCCTTTCTCCCCTTTTTTAAGTGGTCACATGGACCCACCATGTCAAAAATTGTAACAGTGTAATTCTGTTGTATTCTCCACCTCCCCACCGCCCTCCTCCTCCCCACCCACAACACTTTTCCTAATCCCACAACACTTTTCCTAAATGTATGTTTAGAATAATAATAAAGTATTTCTAAAAGTACTAAAAATTTTCTAATCTTGGGCCAAATTAGCACATCAAAACCTGCATGCTGTCCTAAAGGATCACATGATGACACACCTGAGGTTTAGGTTTGGATATGGACAGAATTTTTAACATTTTTTTTTCTTTTTGGGTCACACCCAACCATGCTCAAGGGTTACTTCTGGCTCTGCACTCAGGAATTACTCCTGGCGGTGTTCGGGGACCATATGGGATGCTGGGAATCAAACCGGGTTGGCCCTGGGCAAGGCAAACACCCTACCCACTGTACTATTGCTTTAGCATCAGAATTATTTTTTTTCTTAAATTTTTATTAGTGAAACACCATGAGTTATAGTTCTAAACTTACAAAGTTTTGTGCTTGGGTTTCAGTTATACAATGATCAAATACCCATCCCTCCACCATTCTCCCCCACCACCAGTCCCAGTATCCCTCCCACCCCCGTCTCCCCCACGCCACCCTACCTATGTGGTAGGGCATTCCTTTTTGTTATCTCTCTCCTTTTGGGACAATGACATTGACATTGAGGGGCAAACTTGTTCGGACTGTAGTCTACTGTCATCACGCATTTCCCATCCTGAGAGGAACCTCCCAACACCCTTTATTTGGTGCTCCCTTCTTTATCTGAGCTGTCTTTTCCCCTAGCATGTGTGGCTGTCCTCAAATCCATGGAGTAATCCTCCTGGTACTTATCTCGGCTATTCTTGGGTGTTAGTCTTCTATTTTGTTACTTTATGTTCCCCAGATGAATGCAATCTTTTTATGTCTATTGCTCTCTTTCTGACTCATTTCGCTTAGCATGGTACTTTCCATGTAGTACCACTTGTATGTAAATTTCATGACTTCATCCTTTCTGACTGCTACATATTATTCCATTGTGTAGATACACCAAAGCTTATTTAACCAGTCATCTGTTCTCGGGCTCTCAGTTTTTTTCTAGATTCTAGCTATTGTAAACAGTGCTGCAATGAACAGAGAACTGCAGATGTCGCTTCGACTGTACCTTTTTGCCTCTCCAGGGTATATTCCCAGGAGTGGACATTCCCACCTATGTTATAAAATCTCTTTCAAACCTAATAGATGAAAATTTGTATCCTACTAATTATGTTTAATTTGAATTCCTTTTTTAAAAGATAGTTAAGCATTTCCAGACTTTAAAATTTTTCTCTGTAAAATTTGGATGCTATTTTATCTATATTCTTATTAAATTTGCTTGTAATCTATTACAAAACATAATCTGTAATATGATGTGAGTGCTGTGTTTCAGATGGCAAAGGTTTACCCTGGTGCAGTCTTTGCCAAAAGATTTCGAGTCTAGAGGATGGATTAATTAATTAATTACGTATTTAATTAAATTTTAATTAATAATTATTTTATAGCAATATTTTGACAATAAAATAAGCAGGAAAAATTACTCATAAAACTACATAATTTGGAACACTGAATAACATTTTGGAGAATAATATATCTTGAGATTATATCATAGTTACTTATTTTAGCAGAACTAGTATGAAGCATCATTAATGGAATCAAATATAAAATTACCTCTCTCATCTACATATCTATATTGACCATTGACATAAAGTAAATTGAGGAGAAAAAATTAACCTAAAATATATATCAAACCAAACATTTGTCCTGAAAATATAATGTTGTAGGAATATTTTTAGCATTTAGATATGAGCCCCTATTGCCAAAAGTTATCAGTCTTATAAGGCAAATTTTGAATATTAAAAATCCACAATTATGAAATACTGGACACTATATATATTTAATATTCTTGTAAATAAATGAAAAGATTAAAAGGCCCTCCCGTTGATCGTCGATTTGCTCGAGCGGGCCCAGTAACGTCTCCATTGGAGACTTTGGTGTTACTGTGTCTGGCATATCGAATACTCTCGGTAGCTTGCCGGGCTCTCAGGTATAAAAATACTAATCAATACTAAAGATTTAGCATGAATCAATTTTGGACAGTCAGTAAATATGAATTATGAACATTAATCAATTCTGGACAGAGATTAAAAATGAATAAAGTAGAATGGACAACAGTCAATGTGAGTTATTTAAAGTTATAATTCAATTTGAAAAAATTAATAACTATCCTAATTAAAGAACAGAAACTACATAAGCATATGAGATGTCATGTTTTAAATACAAGATATACATAATTTTAAGTTTGGCAAGACAAGTGCTTTTAGAAGAATATCCAAGAAAGTTTTTAGCTGATAATGGAATGCAAGCTTTTTTTATTTACTTGAGATCATAGTAAAAACTGATAATGTTATGAAAGAATATTTACTCAGATAGTAAACTGTACACATTGGCAACAAGGAAAAAATATATACATATTAGAAGCTAGTAACAGTAGAATAAAAGCTTAAATGGGTTGATTTCTATAGAAGAAACAGCACATACAAAAGTACCAGATTTATTTTTAAAATTAAAGAACCAAATCTGCAAAAACCAACTAATACCAATATTGTTTAAATTTTTATTAAAGCCACAAAAATATTACATTTTTAATATCTCGATGTTTATTTATATATAAATCCGTAAATGAGCCTGTCAAAATTTTTATAAAGTGAATATAATAACTAAGGCAACAAAATTGTACACTTCAAAAAATATTCAGTGTATATATATGTATTTGTAAAAACATTAAGCCAAATACTAACAAATCCAACTGCACATTAAACAATCTTGAAGCATTATTGTGAAAGATGACTTAATTATGTATATATAGTAATATATATAAGGGCTTATTTAACATGGCAGGAAATTCATTAACAAAATCCATCACATTAAATAGATTCAGGGGAGGGGGAGGAGCAATTGTCCAAAAGAATCATGTTTAAGACCAAGAGATAGTGCAGTGGGTAAGGTGCTTCCTTTCTATGCAGTTGACCCAGGCTCAATCCCCAGCATCCCATATGGTCCCTGAGCACAGGTAGGAGTGAACCCTAAGTGCAAGACTAGGAGTCCACTCTAAGCACAGCCAGATGTGGCCCTCAAGAGAACAAACAAAAAAACCCACACAAATAGATTTAAAATAATGGGGGAAAATCACTATGATCATCTCAAATGGTGGGAATGTTCTTGCAACGCAATATCCACTCTTAGAACAATATAATGAATAGCAACTGTTAAATACATATATCTCACACAAAAATTATTTTAATTACCACTTTTCATTGTATGCTCAGAATGACAATACTGTGAGACACAGTAAACCTTAACCAAGCCTCCTTAACTTCTTCAAATTAGTAAAAGATACAGACTGGTTAAAAGGGTACTAATTTTCAGTTAAATAAGACTTCAGAATCTAATATATAATATGGTAATTAAAGTTGGTACATGTATTAAATATGTCTAAGAGAATAGAAATTTAAATAGTCTTGTTTTTAAAATATGGTAAATATGTGAGATGGTGGAGTTTAAACCCTTCATAATGTATATGTACAGTTCAGGCATATCAAATCCTGTTGTGGACTCAAATTATCCTACAATTTGTTAATTTGACCTTAATAAAGCTGGGGGTTGGAAAGGGAAAAGCAAATAGAAAGCACATCTAGTGTCTTTAGAATTCAGGTGCAGATTGATTGAACCTTCATTTCTAGGAGGAATATATTTGTAAAACACAAGGCAATGTTGGTATGGTCAGAGACAAGGTGATCTGAGTCATCATAGGCCCGTGAAGTCTGGCTTTGGCAATCTTTTCGTTTTCATACTTTATTTTCTTTCTCTTGTGCTGTTCAATATAATGAATTCCTATTTAAAAGGGTCGATTCCAACTAGTTGTTATTAGAATTCACATACATACTGGAGCTAGTATATTCCTTTACCTTTTCTGAATTATAAGGAGTTTGAATCTGGCCATTTCTCAGTCACCAAGGGGCAGATGACTAATTTTTATTCTATTCTGAACCCTGTGTAGAGAAAATGAAGGACAATGACCTCCACCTGTTTTCTCTGGGAGAGAAGCCAGAGACAGCCCTACTTTCTGCCATGACACAACTCCCCAAAAGAGCAGTCCTATCTTGTACCCAGTATAGCATCTTTCTGTGCGCTGATATTTCTCAAGGCAGTGCCCAATGACTCTTTGTTCTACCATGGTTATGTTTAGAACATACTTCCCCTGGTGATAAAGACTGGGTGCAGTTAAGGTGCCTGAAAAAGCTCATTCTCATTACTATACTTGGCCCACCTATGCTAACTCTGCTGGCTGGATGAGTTCAAGTCGCTTGGCCCTCAGGGTGCTTTCTTAGTAATGGGCAATCATTATATGCATAAGTGCTCATAGATGAGGGCTTACAGCAGTACAAACCCTGTCATTCTAGCAAACATCTTAGTGAGGAAGTTTTAAGCCTTCTCACTAAAGTGAAGAAAGAAACAAGTCAGGGCTATTGGATTTCATGGGGAAAGCAATCACATGAGATAAAACAATTAGAAACATAAACACTGAAAAGAATGACATATGGGGCTGGAGCAATAGCACAGTGGGTAGGGCGTTTGCCTTGCACATGGCCGACTTAGGTTCGATTCCCAGCATCCCATGTGGTCCTCCAGTACTGCCAGGAGTGATGCTTGAGTGCATAAACCAGGAGTAACTCCTGTGCATCACCAGGTGTGACCCAAAAAAGCAAAAAAAAAAAAAAAAAAAGAATGACATAGGGCCTGGGATAGAGCGCAGCCGTCTTAGAAAATATGCTTCTACATGCCTGGGGGGTCCTGTGTTTAATCCCTGATTCACAATATAACATAGTAACACAAACACACCAATCATCTATTTCTATCTGCTCCAAGTCCCTAGCAACTGAAAAATAAGCTAATAGAAATAGATACATTGCTTGTAAGTGATAGAAAGGTTTGCACACAGAACACAGAACATAAGGCTAACAAGAAAAACCAAAACTCTTATTCATTTGCAACCATGAGCCATGAAACTAGTATGTCATGTACAGGCTTCTTGATCCCCATTCCTCTGGGGAATCGCTCCCTCCAGTGGGCTCCAAAACACAGTGTGGAGCATCTTCCTAAGACCATTCTGATGAACTCAGGCACCCATACCTTATGCAATGTCAATACTCCTGAAGTGCGGCTCTCCCATTTACCCTTCTTATATTCATAGTGCTCACAGCCTAACTCCCACTTGCTACACATATCTACCTTACTGGTTTCCACTTTAGAGCTTTTGAACTGGATCATTAAAAAAAAGTGAAGGAAAGGGTCTGGAGTGACAGGACAACACTTAGGCACTTGCCTCGCAAGTGACTGACATGGGTTCTATCCCTGCCATTGCATATGATCCTTCTAGCACTGTCAGGAGTAATTCCTCAGTTCAGAGTCCATGGTAAGCCATGTGTGGCCCCCAAATAAAGGAAAAACCAAACAAAAAGTAAGATACAGAAGTCGTGTGGATTATTAAATACTTTGCTCAGCAAAAGGCACTGTAGCTCCTAGGGAAAATTGTTGGTACTGAGAAAATAAAAATGTTATTTGCTTACCTGGAACTGTGGACTTCCTAAAGATTTCTCTTTCCCTTCTGTATCAGAATTGTAGTGATTAAGGTAAGAAAAGAAGCTGCTCTCACAACAAATGCAATTTGCTCCTTGCCATCTTATAATTACATGACTGTCATAATCACATGACTATCAAAATTATTTCAAAACTGATAAGGCAGTTTTATAGTGGTTTTATAATACTCCATAAAAAGCATAATTTGAAGAAAAAATGAATCCTTTACCAGCATAAACTTGTAATTTCCTATATTGTGTGGCCATCATTAATCAAAAATAGAAAATTGTTTGAGCTTGTAGTAATTTTTAAATTGCAAATAAAAATAAAACATCAAAAGGAATGACATAGGTCATAGGTGATAACTGAAAAGGCTGTCATAGTTCCAAATAGTTTAATTGTATTTTAATTAATACCATTTTCTTATTACATACATACTGTTTTTATTAGAGAAAAAATACTGGCACGATTTTTATTTCTCCCCGTATGTTTTGTAGCAAGATTACAGTCACTGCTGAGTGTTCGATGGAGTACTATTTTAATACACTTCTTGTAGTAACCGTTTCCTATATCATCACATGCACTTTAGATAATAAATTCTATGTTACCAAAATTTGATCTATTGGTAAAGAACTTAAAATTCAGTTTTTTAAAAGCATAGGCAACGAAGTAAAATATTTTGAGTAACAGAGTACAAAAATAACATATTAGGTTTTGAAATGTTGTCTTTTTTAAATTTAAGCCCTGATGATAATAACAACAGAAAGGAGAAATTAAGAAAATTATTTTAAAATCAGACATAACCTTTCAAGCACATATAGATTTTTTTCCTGGTGGTTTCTTATGTCAAAAAGCTAAAGTGCTTTTTCAAAGTAATTGTTCTTTAAAATGTTATTAAAATATAGATGTATAAAGGTCCTAAAAGAAATTTTTATTCTGATATGAATGCTAATGGAGTACCTGGTTTTCAAAATTATGCAGAAAGCAATGTATTATTGTTCCTTTCTCAAGATTTAAACACTCAATACTTCAAATGCCCATATGGTTACATTTAGAATATCACTGCATGAATAAATGTGCTCAAAGCTACAATATCATTGTTATGTTTTTATTGTGTAGATACATCTACAACAATGGAATCATGTGGCAAAGAGTATAATCGTAAAACTTACAATGTATATTTCCAATAACAATAATGTTCCTAAGAATCTTGTATCATCTTCACAACATCCTACCCATTTCCTAAGCTGAAAAATTGAGATTAAGAGTTAGTAAATAAACATAAACTCAGTGGCTGCCAATTCCCTCCCTTTGAACAAAATCATTTGGCAGATTTGGGTTTACTGGTTTCTCCACTATACCGCAATTCTCTCAGCATAAATTAGCAAGTGATTTGATGCAGTTATGGTACATATATGAAATATATTAACCAAATATTTTCCTTCTCACTAAAATTGTACATTTATAAAAGTTTGATTCAATTAATTTCTCAAAATGGCTAAAAATGATTGTCACTTCTTTATCTACAAAGAGAAAAAATGATATTGTAAAATGATGAGGCTCATTCTTTAGATTTGAATACAATTTACAAATAATGTGAAAATCAAGTAACTTCTGCTTAGTTGAGAGACATATATACATAGCAGCAGTGCTCTATAATGAAAATTGTGGAGGGAATTCTAACAAACCAAGTTCCTTCCAGAATAATGAACAATGTTGTCCTTGAAGTGTTAAGGTGGTTTCCCTAGGAGAAAAGAGCTCAGCTGGGAGACTGGGAGATAAAATGACACTGGGTGTTGCCATGGGATACAGTTTTATAAGAAACATTTGCTGAGCAGATGGAAGTAAGCTAAGTGAAATATATGCAGGTATGAAAAGAAAAATTTTCTATTTGATTTGCCATTGTACAATGCAAGAATTTGAACATTGGTCTACAGGAAAGAAATTTCTTCCTGTCGGAGCAATATACATTTGGCATTTGAAAACATACAATCTGTAATTGTAAACCTAATGTGTTTTAAAACTTTAGAGAGCAGTTTGTATAACAATAGCATAAAGCACATCAAGGAAATGTAGCTTCTAAGAACCGAGAAAATGAAATTAATAACACCTTTAAATATTATGAACATACACTTTCCACTTTTGTATAACTTTAAGTAGCCAGTAGTCCTTCTAACGTCTAAAACTACAAATTCTAAGAAAGCATTTCAAAGGCAAGGGTACACATTTTTAATTCTGATGATATCTATGTTTGTATTTCCACTGCTGCTATTCTGAGCAGTTTACGGATATAACATTTAGCTTTATATATCAGCACCATTTTACCTAGCACAGCTCTTGAGAGTCTCTTCAATAAATGAACTAGCTTTTCATATAATGTAATTTCCTACATAAATTCTGGGTATTTAAAACCGGTGATGTATGTCATGGAAATTTATTTTTATAAAGCAAATGCATTTAGGGGAAATTCATTGACTATTCCTCCGAGAAAAGCTAAGAGATAATATTTACTTGTGAAACATAAATATCAACTTTGAATTATGACTTGAATTATACTGACAGAAGAAATCCTACAAGTAACATTCAAAAGCAAAAAATAAGACAAATAAAAATATGTATGTTCCTGTGTGCTAGTAGTACAAGTGAACCCACTTAAAGAGAAGCAAATTATTATGACAAAAAAATAAAAGTATAAAATTGCTATCTTGGCTGAAGAGATAATACAATGGGTAGTGCACTTGTCTTGCAAATGGCCAACCCAGGTTTGATCCCAGACCTACAGATAAATGATCCCCGATGCAGACCACGAGGAAGCCCTGAGACAGGAGTAAGTCCTGAGAACTTCTGGGTGGGATTCAAAATAAAAATTGATAATTAATATTCAGAAGGCACATCAATAGTACTGTGATTAGGAATCTTGCTTTGGACACTATCAATTTGGGATCAATATCCTACACCTCATTTGGTCCCCAGAGCCATGCCACGAGTGATCCCTGAATACAGAGCCAGAAGTAAGCTCTGAGCACCCTAAATTAGTGTAAACAAATTTATATTTAAGTAACTTATGTAAGTTTTTAATATAAAATGACGTCATCCTTATCCATGTGCACAGCTGCTTGGTTTAAGGTGTAGTCCTAAAAACAAATAACAAAA
This sequence comes from Sorex fumeus, assembly GCF_029834395.1. Lineage (NCBI taxonomy): Eukaryota > Metazoa > Chordata > Mammalia > Eulipotyphla > Soricidae > Sorex > Sorex fumeus. Next base: position 16,514,777 of record NW_026606096.1, on the reverse strand, counting down.
ACAACAAAAAGCTTTCCTTCCCTTTCCTGTATTTCCAACCACCCCTTTTCCTTTTTTCCTTCATTCCTTCTCTTCCTGGATTTGGTGTGGAGTATAGATAGAGCCTATTTTTAGATACAAATTGACATTAGAAAGGATATATTGTAGGTGGATTTTGCACTTTTCTTTCTTTGCATCATATAAGAAAGTAAAAGTGTTAACATTTTTCTAGTACTACTAGCTGTAAAGTCCTACTATATGTGTTAACTCTCAATTTTGTCTTTATTTATCACTTAGCAGTGATGCAATAGCTTATGCAATGAATGACCCTTACCCGAATAAAGTATAAATGTTGAATATCTAATTACATTACTTTATATATCTTTATAAATAGAATATTTTTTTTTACTAAAAGCAGTGTGTTTTTCTTATCTTTCAAATTTAAGCACATATGTTCATACAAAGCCATATATGTACACATGATGGGCACTTGTTCTCATTAATGTTCATGAACTTTTATAGCATACACTTTAGTTAATTTTAGGCATCATTAAGTTAAAAAAACAAATTTCCTAGGTTTCAGACACACACTAATAGATAAAATCTCCAAAAGGACTAAAGTCCTTGAAAGCTGATGTGTACTGGAGGAGCATCTGCTACTTCCCAGGAATGGACATTATCCTGCTACCAGCTGCTGTAGTCACTCTCATGAATCTGAACAGTTATTGAACTTTACACTGAGGAAAACCTGATTCAGAGTCAGCTTGGTAAATTTGCGCTATCTAAGTAGATATTGTAGTGGACCAATGTACATACTTTTATATCAAATTAGAAAACTAATTTCTGTGAGAACACATATTTGTAAAATTGAACATGTTTGTCACTTTATAATAATAGAAGAAAATCATTCTGCAGTGTTTTGCAAACTAGATGAAAATGTGGAATTAGTTGTTATCACTGTATTATTTTATGTGCATATTAAAATACATTGAGTTGTACATTAAAAAGGTCAGGTTTTATAGAATTTACATCTTAGTTAAGAGCTAGCTAAAAGTAAAAATTATAATAGTAATTTTTGTAGCATCCATAGACCAATGTAAAAATTTAACTGCTTCATAATTAATGTCACTACCAATTTCACAAAAATAGCTTCATGTTACATTGTAATGTAAAGAAATGACTATAAAGAATGGAGTCAGAATTTATTTGGAAATTTACGCATATATTAAATACTACAATAAATGTGTCAAAACAGCCACTGATCTAAGGAATATTACTGGAAACCTACCAAGTTTACTTGGTAGCATAAATATTAAAGTAAAATGATTTACATAAAGAATATAGTGATTCATTTTTATTTATCAGGACAATTTTATCAGCAAATAAAGAATAATCAATCATATTTAATACATTGGTAGAGGACAGATAATTATGATATATTCATTTACTGTGAATAAATCAAACCATTTTATACTTAATACAGCACTTTCAGACAATCATTCAGAGACTATTAACAGAAGGGCAGGTCTAGATTCTAGCTCCTTAGTTTCTTTGGCTTCCAATTACAGACAATGAAATACAGTGAGATCGTCTAATGATGTAAACTCTTGTAGTTAAGAAGAATGAAAGCTTGGTCCTGATACAAGGTTATCCTTTGCTTAGTTTGTGTTTAGTTTTCCACTGCCCTCTTCTTAATTGCTGACATTAAACACTAGGTACCATTCACACTGATGTTAAACTTGGAAAATATTCTGATATCCATGTTGTACCATTTCTACTGACCCCAAGTTAGAGGGGTTTATTTATTTATTTATTTATTTTTATTTTAAAGGATTTATTTGAGCACCATTGTGTTGGGACTATTTTCTCGGGGCTATTCATTTTGCTGAACAAAATTTGAATGTGTGATTTTCAATTCATTTAATGAAAGCTCCACTCCTTTGTAAAAGAGTTTAACATTTTTAGCACTCTAAGAAAACTTTTAATTTATCCTTGATCAAGCATGCCACATAAAACTAAGTAAAATGTAATATTTGAAATATTTATTGCAGCAGAAAAATGTTCTTTAAACTAAGTGGCTAGAAAAAGCTACTCCCTGCCTTCTCAAATCTGGTTATCAGATTATTGACTCTTAAAAGTTAAGTGGCATCTAGCAGTGTGATGGTGGCCCTCAAAAGTGTTCTTAATTGCCTGCATTCTCTCTGTGGAATGAGCAGTATGACAGTTCCTTTAAAATAACAGTAACGATTTTTCTCAATCCTAAAAGGTATTGGGGATACAAAACTCACTTTAAAAATTGATCTGATACGAGGGAAAAACAAACTATAATTTCAAAGTTTTACTTGATCTTTTTATAGCTAATGATGACAATTTGGAATAGACAATACTTTGAGAAGGGACTACAATTGATATTGTTACTTTTACTAAATTGATCTTTGCGTATAGCTCTTTAAGGCATAGTTCACAATAGTAAGTAAAATGGTTCTGCCTACAAACATTACAAAATTTGATGACCCTTCTATCAAACTGGGAAATATATTTCTGTCAAAGGATAGAGTAACTTGCAATGTATGGCCTTATTTTTTTCTCTTTTCTAGTGCATACTAAAGAATTTAACAAAAAAAACATTGCCACAGTCGTCACAGTTTAGATTTTGTTATTTCTTTTTCTTTCATATTTATTGTTAAATTTTATTTCTGGCTTTTGTTTCCCTCGGCCTTTTGAGATACTTCTAGCAGAGCTCAGTGGTGACTTCTGGTTCTGCACTCAGGAATTACTCCTGGCAGGCTCAGGAGACCATATGGGATGCTAGGGATCGAACCCATGTTGCTATGTGCAAGGAAAAATTCCTACCTGCTCCAGCCACAAGTGTTTACTTATTTGAGGGTAATTCTTTTCATGGTCTTGAGCATTAAATCATCAACATCCTAGAGTTGTAGTCAGAGCTAGTTAGGAGCTGAAAGAGGAAAGTAACTAACTTGCGGTGATATCCATGAACATCCAGAGTGCAGGTAGTGATTCAAGGGACCATTATGATATAAACTGCAATAAATTGCCGCCAGGCAAAAATCCATAAACCAGTTCTTACTTTGAGAAAGAAAAAATGTCAGCTATGTTCTGTGTGCAGTATTATCCACTCCAGATAAGTAACTGCATCAAAAATTTACTTGGAACTCTCATAGCTAAATGTTTTCCTGGGAACAATCAATATCAAAGAAAGTAATCTATGTGCCATGGAAGAGAAAGAATATGAAGAAATTGTCACTGCACTGTGACATGGAATAGCTTTATCTAAATAAATGTCATTCTACAGTTGCAAACACAAATAGAGAATTTTGACATATCATTCTCCCACTCATTTTAGATATAGCTCCAAAAAATGAAAATCGCAAATCTTAAAGAATGAAAACCAGTAATTGTCTCAACATTTCCAAAGGAAGCTAGAAACATTTGAACATTTAAATCATATCACAAATTTATTCAAGTATACTTGTACTTTAATGCTCAAATACATTTCCACTGATTTTATCTTTTTATTAAATTAAAATTTCACAACTCTTATTATTATATGTTGACACACTCTCAGGTTTTATTTTCTCACCTATTTCCTGCCCATGTTGTCCAACTTTAAAGGGGTCAAGACGTCTTTTTGCTTAATAGACAACTTTGTTACTAGATCAATTTCAGAATATGTCAAAGGAGAACTATTCTGAACAAAGTGGTTAAGTGTTCATATTTGTAAGGTGTGATAATGGAACATGACAAACAAAAGTTGAAGATAAAATATAAGTTAATATATTTCATCATCAAGAGAGTGATTTTTTAACAGAAGTAAGGAAAATTCATCTGATTATGAACAGGCTTTCAAAATATTAATTGGTTGGAAAGTTTTTGGTTTTACTCTGAATGTATGGCATCTTAGACAATGCCAATGTCTAAGAGTAATAGTTTTACTATTTTAATTAATTACTAATGGAGTGATAGCACAGCGGTAGGGCGTTCGCCTTACAAGCAGCCAACATGGCCGACCCGAGTTCGATTCCTCTGCCCCTCTCGGAGAGCCCGGCAAGCTACCGAGAGTATTCGATATGCCAGACACAGTAACAACAAAGTCTCCAATGGAGACGTTACTGGGCCCGCTCGAGCAAATCGACGATCAACGGGAGGGCCTTTACTTTTTACCTTTTTAATATTACTAATTAGTAATAGTATTACTAATATTACTAATAGTAATAGTTTCCATTTCCCCTCAGAATTTCTTTCCTAATATTATCAAAATGTTTGTTCCTTGTAAAACTTTGCCATACTTATAAAGTCATTGTCCTAAAATTGAGAAGGACATTGCAAAGTCATCAGTGATAATGAAAGGGTGAATTCCAGGCATGATTCTAATCATTTATACACTTCCAGATACATAGAGGATGGTTGTCTTTCTGTGACAGAACTAAAACTCTTAACACTGCAAAGTTATAAATAATAAACAGGAAACATACACATGACAGAAAATTAGTAGTAAGAACTGCCAGTGGTGGGCTCACTGTGGATTGGGTCCCTGGAAGTTGTCTTAAAGCAAACTGTCTTAAAGCATAAAACTTGAAGTCACTTGTCACTGAAGGAAATTTCTAAAATTTAGAGTCACTGTTTTACTCACTGGTTATTAGCATGCCCAGTCATTTTTTCACTATAGTAATGACAAAGCAAGTTGAAAATATTTAGGATTAAATCACCACCTTGGAAGCAAGTAGTTAATGACTAGTGGGAGAAAGACGGCTAGTAGAGATATTTTGTGTTTATTAAAAAACTTATCAGGAGCAAAGGGGGGATTTTCCTATATTAAGTTCTGCTACATAATTATTTTTACAATTTTTAACATGATTTAATTTTCTCTTTCTTTCTACTTTTACCTTATTTTTTTAACCATATATTGCATCATAGTATAAACTTAATCCATGTCAACTTAGCTACTTAAGTCAGGCTTCACCCTCCACAAATTTTAAATGAGCTAAATTTTACTTGCTACCCTAAAATGACATTTCTGACCAAGAAACATCAGTGCTAATTGTATTTCTTTAGTATATTTATTTATCCCTCTCTACTTGCCTTTACAAGATACCATTCTTTCAGATGGACAAGGATAATACGAAGAATAAATGTGGGCCTTTCTGGGATTTAAAAAAAGGGTGTTGAAATACTATCCTAAGAGTTTTACATGAAATATTTTAAATAACTCTTAAAACATACTCTTCGGAAGGAACCCTTGGTATCCTTATTTCATGGGTGAGAAATCTCCTGAACAGAGAGTAATGAAACACGCATCACATCTGATTCTAATGTCTTACCCACATGGCAGCCCTGCCTGTCTATATCTGTATCAGTGATCACAAATATGAGCTGTGCTACCACAGCTGCTTTAAGAGTCTAAAGTGGTCACATAAATCAAGTCTTCATAATACAAGACTCAGAACAGTAACCCCAGATCAACAGATTCACTCTATTACAAAAATAGAATATAATGATGTAAAGAAGTCATAGAATTGAAATGATTTTGTTTATATGCTTACAGAATTTAGAATACAGAATTTAAACCATACTATAAAGACAGCAGTACCCAAATGGTTAAAATGCTAATGAGATAAGAGAAAGCTTATTCACAAAGCTACTAGGATGGGACTGGAGAGATAGCACGATGGGTAGGTTGATTGCCCTGAACAAAGTCAACCTGGGTTTTATCCCTAACAGCCCATGTAATTCCTTAACAACCATCAGGAGTGATTCTTGAGCACAGAGTCAGGAGTATCCCCTGAGCACTGTCGGAAGTGCTCCCCTGCCCCCAAATAAAGAGAGCTACATAGGAAGACAATTCTTGACTATTTTTTTACTAAAGAGATCAGGAAATACCTAATTAATTAACTAATTAGTTAAATTAATAAAATTCTGCTAATTAGGTACCATTACTAAATTAACACACACAAAATATACAAAACAGAATATTTTCAGAAGGTTTTGTTTGGTTGATCTCTAACTTGGAGAAATATAAGTGATGGGTCATAGAGACAGCTCTAGGAATTTGATTGCATACAAGGCACGTGTGAGATCCTGGGGTCAATCCCTGGTAACACAGGCCCCACCAAACTCCACTTAGGTAGCCCTACTAGAACTATTGGATCTCCTGGTACAAGGAAAATCCATCAGGTCTACACAGACATATCTAATATCAACCAGGATTTTCCCCAAATGGCCTGAGTATTGCTTGGCAGGTATTTCAGAAAAGGGAGGTAGAGGGGAGCCACATGCAGGGAGAAGCAAAAGCTGAATACTTTTTTTCCCATATAACTGGTTGGGAATTCTGTACTTTCATTTGGATCTTTTGGAACTTTTTCTTCTTTAGTATCAGAGAAATGATTTGAGGACACTATTACCACAACATAGTCAGCATAGCACTGTTTCAGGAGAAAGTTGCCAGCTTTTATACAAGTGCATCTTAGTTCTGGATTAATTTCCTATGTGGGTCCTTTGAATTCAATGTGTACAAGTGCAGGGCATTTGCCTTGCACGCAGCCAACATGGCCGACCTGAGTTTGATTCCTCCGCCCCTCTCAGAGAGCCCGGCAAGCTACCGAGAGTATCTCGCCCACATGGCAGAGCCTGGAAAGCTCCCCGTGACGTATTCGATATGCCAGACACAGTAACAACAAAGTCTCCAATGGAGACATTACTGGGCCCGCTCGAGCAAATCGATGATCAATGGGAGGGCCTTTACTTTACTTTTTACTTATATATATATATACACATATATGTGTGTGTGCGTTTAAAAAAGGACAAGATTAAGCTAAACCCAATATGTTCTATAAAATTAATGTTATACATGAATGCTAAGATGGGTATGCTACACATTTAGAAATGCACTGATGTGATTTTCCTGTGAAAGACAAAATATGAAAACATGTCTAGCATCAGTGAGTCAGAAATGAATTATCCACTACAATCAAAAGAAGAAGCAAGAGGCAAATTTAAGAACTCCTGGTTAATAGTTACCCTAGGAACTAGGAATTCCTAAGAGATAACAGAGCTTTGAGGTATAAGGATTGTGAAGGACAAGCATCAAAAGCATATTGGACTCACCATAAGATGGCAGATTGGGGACTAGTTGTAGAATGAATTAAACCGTTAAATGAGTTTCAAAGGGGCCAGAGAGACAGCTAAACTGGCTGAACACATGCTCCACTCAGAACACAAACACTGCCAGATGAGTCTCAAAAACCCATCCAAAATGAAACAACAATATCTGAAAACTAGATTCTCCAAATGAAACATCCCTGTGTTTTCTGGTGGAACCAGCTCTATATAGCTACATGCTAGCATTGCATTGTACTTCTAAACTTTGAGGTTGATATACCAAAGCTGTGGGGCTATTTACTCCTACATTTGAAAAATCAAATGTCTACTTAGCTTGACATTTGGATAGATAACACAACGTAGGATGGGCTAAGAAGGATTAGCACCATGACTTTAGTCAGAGGCTATTCCTGAGTACAGGAGTGGCAGCTGCTTCCTGGAAAGGCTGTCAGCAAGAAGGAAGACATTTGAGAGGAACTTTTATGGGGGTAAGCAAAGACTCAAAGGCTATCATCGATGACATCTGATCTTTAATGACTGTATTCCAAAACCCCAGGGTCATAAGGCATAGATTTGGCCTTTACTCAAATTCTAATAGACGCAAGGAAAAATTCTATTCTTGGGGCAACAGCAGATAGAGCGTGTGCCTTGCAAGTGGGAACCGGTGTTCGATCCCCATATGATCCCCTGAGCACTGCCAGGACTAATTCTTGAGTGCAGAGCCAGGAAGTAAACCCTGTGTATTGCCAGTTGTGACCTCCCCATAAAAAAAGAGTTAAAAAAATTCTATTCTTAGATAGCCCACTTAAACTCCTCATTAGTTTCTCTAAACTTCCAATAAAACTTTATCTGTAAAATGAATACTGAAGCAAAGATTTCTCACTCTGGTCTAATGAGAACAACTTAGAATTCTGTTGAAATAGGGAGTTTTACGGTCGATGAACAGACAGATTACAGAACTGGTAGAGTTAGCTAATAGACTGCACAGCAGATCTTTGAAAAATCTAATTAATGTGTAAAAATAAACACACATGAATGCCATGTGCAAGTAATATTTTTTAACATTTTAATAAATCTTAAAGAAAACAAGAAAAGACAATGCAGAAAATGGGTTATCTAATCTTTCTGTGTTCAAGTAGAAGATATTGATCTTTTAAAATTTTAGATCTCATATTCATAAGCTCAGTCTTTTGTGTAAGAAATGCTGATATTAATTTTGTTGTCAAATTATATTGCACTTTATTTTTTATTTTTTATTTTTTTTATTAAGATACCATGATTTACAAAATTTTTCAGATTTGAGTTTTAGGTATACTATGTTCCAGCCCACTGATGTACCTAAAGCAGTACACGTGTTTGGTTTTAACATACTTGCTTGTATTCTCTCCCATACATTCTCTGTCCCTCTCTGACAGTCTGCCAAGCTACCAAAAGTATCCCTCCCGAACGGCTGAGCCTGGCAAGCTCCCCGTGGCATATTCGATAAGCCAAAAATAGTAATGGTAACAGGTCTCATTTCCCTGACCCTGAAAGAGTCTCCAATACGGCACCACTGGGAAAGGAAGAGTAAAGAGAGTCTGCTAAAATCTCAGGGCTGGGATGAATAGAGATGTTCTTAGCACCCACTCGAGCAAATCAATGTTCAATGGGATGACAGTGATACAGTGATAGACTGATGTTCCAGTACCAGTGCTACCATCATTACCAACTTCTCTCCAATGTCCCTCTATTCTTTTCCATGCTCCCCACCCCAATCTCTCAGCCTGCCTCTTTGACAGGCACATTTTTAAGTTTGGCTGCTCTGCTTTGCATCCTGTGCTTTCATTGTTCATGATTCCATACTTTGGATATACAGCTATACCATATCCTCACACACACCCGCTGCACCTGAAGACAGAGGCTAGTTACTAATCTTATTTTCTAGTCACCAGCCATGTGTCCGAATCCTTTAACCATTGACCCCCACTACTTCCCAGCCACCTCTTATTTATTTTTTTTAATTTTTTAATTTTTATTTTTTAATTTTTATTAGTGAGACATCATGAGGTACAGTTGTAGACTTACAGATTTTTGTGCTTGGGTTTCAATTTTATAATGAACAAATACCCATCCCTCCACTAGTGCCCATTTCCCACCACCATGGATCCCAGTATCCCTCCCAACCCCAACCCCCCCATCCCACCCTGCCTCTGTGGCAGGGCATTTCCTTTTGTTCTCTCTCTTATTGGGTGTTGTGGTTTGCAAAAGAGGCAATGGGTGACAATCATGTTTGGTCTATAGTCTACTTTCAGCATGCTTCTCCCGTCCTGGGAGGATCCTCCCAACACCTTTATTTGGTGAGCTCCCTTTTCCCTTAGCATGTGTGGTTGGCCTCCAAGCCATGGAGTAAAATTCCTGGCCATTCTTGGGTGTTAGTCTCCTATTTTGTTACTTATTGTTCCCCAAATGAATGCAATATTTCTATGTCTATCCCTTTCTTTCCTTTCTGAGTCATTTAACTTAACATGATACTTTCCATGTAGTACCACTTGTACGTAAATTTCATAACTTTGTGTTTTCTAACAGCTACATTGTGTAAATATACCAAAGTTTCTTTAACCAGTTATCTGTTCTCCGGCACTCAGGTTTTTTCCAGATTCTGTCTATTGTTAAGAGTGCTGTAATGAACAAACAATTGCAGATGTCACTTTGACTATACCTTTTTGCCTCTCTGGGATATATTCCCAGGAGTGGTATTATCAGTCACCTCTTATTACTTGGCCCCTCCATTTCCTTTTTTCTCTGCCCTTTGTCTCTCTATACTCTGGGGTCCAGGGTGATCTGTTCACCCCTCCCTTTACGCCATTGGAATCAAATGTTGTTATTCTGACAGGCAGTGACATCCCTATATACAATCTCAAATATTAGTTGCAGCTGAGCAGCCTAAAAGTAAATAAACAAAAACCAGAAAAGTACAAAGGAAAGAGACTACAGCATGGCATGTGGCTTCTCCCGAACTCGGGCTGGGAAGAAGAAGGGACAGGAGTGGTTGGAATGACAGAAAGATCCTGTGATATTTATGGAAGAGCATAATGGATTTGAAAGGATGTTGCTTATCCTTGTTAGGGCTACTTATTGAGAGCAGGAATAAAGAATGTCTTTGAAAATTCAGAGATGCTTTAAAGAAGAATGGAAAATCAATGTAGAAAATTAAAGCGCACTTTAGACAAATGTGTCTTTAAGGAGTACTATAAAGTCTTAATACTGATAGATATATTATCATAGTAACATTTAGCAAAAGAGATAATAAATTAGATTCAGGGCTAGTCCAATTTTTAGAAAATAGATGACATAGATAACAATAACACTTTGTCATTTTTCCTTGCACCAGAAAACAGAGGCTAGTTACTAATCTCATTTTCTCAGGTATAACCTATGTCACAAAGTTAACCACCAGTTAATATAACAAAGTCTCCATTTCTAAAGTAGGTATGGCATGTTATCTTTGGATTTCTAATAGCACCCAGTATATTTTTCTATCAGTTTGGATAACACTGATATTTCCCATTTCATACCAAGGTAATAGAGTTATAAACAAGGTTCAGTGTTTATAACCTTTAGTGTTTAGGCTCTCTCTGAAAACTAGTTGCTATACCTACATCATTTACCACACTAACTCAGTCCAAAGAGGAGAGTGCTGAAATACTTTCCTGTCAAATGCTGTCTTTATTAATTAATTTATTTATTTTAGTTTGGGGGCCACACCCAGCAATGTTCAGAATTACTCCTAGCTCTGTGCTCAGGAATCACTTCGGTGGTGCTTAGGGGACCATATGGAACACCGGGGATTGAAAACAGGTAGACTGTATGCCTTTCCCGCTGTGTTATCGCTCTGTCCCCTCATATACTATCTTCATAGGTAAAATTTGCCTTTGAAAAGGCTCAAACAGGAATGGCTCAAGTGGCTACTCCCTCTGATCTATGTGAACAAATATGTTTCACTTTTATTTGTATCAGTTAGAAAACTTTCCTAACAATTTTCTGTTTAGCTTTTAGGCAAAAACTTAGAAACAACTTACTATAATTCCTTGTAAAAAAAACTCACTTACCCCCCAAAACTGATAGCACAGCGGTAGGGCGTTTGCCTTGCACACAGCCAATATGGCCGACCCGAGTTCGATTCCTCCGCCCCTCTCGGAGAGCCCGGCAAGCTACCGAGAGGACCTCGCCCGCACGGCAGAGCCTGGCAAGCTCTCCGTGACGTATTCGATATGCCAAGCACAGTAACAAGTCTCACGATGGAGATGTTACTGGGCCCGCTCGAGAAAATCGATGAGCAACGGGAGGACTATGGTTCTGTGGTTCTGAGTTTCCTTCTGGGGTACCATGCCTAGGGCTGGAGCGATAGCACAGCAGTAGGGCGTTTGCCTTGCACGCAGCCAACATGGCCGACCCGAGTTCGATTCCTCCGCCCCTCTCAGAGAGCCTGGCAAGCTACCGACAGTATCTCGCCTGCACGGCAGAGCCTGGCAAGCCACCCGTGATGTATTTGATATGCCAAACACAGTAACAACAAAATCTCCAATGGAGACGTTACTGGGCCCGCTCGAGCAAATCGATTAACAACGGGAGGGCCTTTACCTTTACCTTTCCAGATCAATGATTTCAATATCACTGAGCTATGCTGAATTCTTGAATGTAACTCCAAAGTAAGTCACTCTGAAAGTAAAAACTCATTTGACAGAAGGTAATTCAGACCCCTGAGAGAAGCTCCATTCTCCATAAATCCACATTAAGCGCCCTACTACTGCTCAGTGCAGTGGGCTAGTGAAGGCTGTTTTGAGGACTGACTGACTACAAGCATGTCTGGTTCTCAGAACATCTTGCTACTTCTGGCATGAGGGAACACTGCCTACTGTAAAACCACAAAGGGAAACCATGCCACACAATTATTACAACACCACCTGCCAGCTCCAGGTAGCATCCCTCTCCTCTAAACTCTAGAAGCCACAATAGAATAAAATAATACAATGCCACCTGGTGCAAACTACTCTCTGATGTCTTGCCTGCTGACCTCTTGCAGCATACTTCTGAAATCTGCTTTGTACTTGACTGTACTGTATCTTTTTGTTAAATATCCCTACTTCTATAAAACTACATACTTCAATAAGAGTAGGCAATGGATGTTCATTTGGGGTTGGATGGTGAAGTATGCTCCCAAACAGTGCTCAGGGGGCATAGGTTTCACTGTAGGTCATTCTCTGCCAGCCAGAACCAGATATGTTATGTGATGACTCAAAATGAACTGTAACCCTAATCTGTAAATGCCAGCAAGCACCAAAACCACCACAGTTTCGCTCAACAGCTACCTTCGTGATGGGTTTGGGGGTGCTCCAAGGCTAGCAATGCTTGGGGGTAATCTGACGATGGTTCATGCTGAGGATCCAGCCTTGGACCTTTTAATTCCTGAACTCTCTCTAGCCCCATTCTATTGGGGTTGGCAAGGACCCATTCATTGGCAGTGATCAGGGGACCACATGATGTTAGCAGTCAAACCCAGTTAGCTGCCGGAGATACAAGTGCCTTCACCCATTTACTATCTCTCTGGCCTCCATTCTAGTTCCTTAACCCTCTCCTAAATGCATTATTTATACTCACTTTTCATTAAAAGTTCCCTATCTATAATATCTTGATTTGAGCAGGGTTGATCCTATACCAATTTTCTGTAAGTCCTTAACTAAATTTGAAATTCTCATACTATCCCATAAAGATGTCTATATAGAAGGAAAATGTTGTTTTAGCAAAAAGCTTGATTAACCTAACTATCTTTAAGTAACTTTAAAATTCTTTAGAGCCATGTTTCTTAAAATTTTTCTGACTGTGCCCCCGTGCTTCTAATATTGTTTCTTTCCTGTGGCTCCATGTCCTACCAGTCAACCCCCTTTCTGTAGCCAACCAAGCACATAATTTTCAGTCTTGGTCCCCTGGGAATATTCTGGGGCCTCACAAGGGCTCACTGGCCTCCATTTGACAATAGCTACTTTGAAATATTCTACTTGACTGAACTCTGTGGCACTGTGGATAATTACTTTAAAAGAAAATCCTTATTTGTATTTCTGAATATTAAAGAAAAGTTTCCTTTTCTTTCTTATGTCAAGGAAAACTTGTCAAAGGCACTAAATTGAATATGTAGCATTTAAGATAATGCAACTATCTTACATATTATATTCTATATTATTTGATATATTATATAATAAATTATACTCCTAAATTCTTACAAGGATTATTTTTTAGCCAAAGATGACACATTTACTATTGTTCCTATATATTTGGGACCTTCTCTGAAATTACTACATTTGAAAACTGAATGTTCATTATAAAAACACACTATAAACGGTTTACAGTGGAAGAAGATATTTTTATAGAATGACATCTAGGGCATGGGCCAGGCCTAGAGAAATTCATAACAGAAATTTTCTGAAAAATAGCTGCTTTTCAGAATTTTTCTCCCTTTCAGCCAAGAGATTCTGATGATGTTTTGTCTTTGTCTTCCACAGCTGGTTTCTTGGCAACAAGTTCAAGGGCTCCAGTGAAAACAACTATTTTTAGATTTGAATCAGAGTAGAAACTCATGTTAGGGATAAGGAAAACTATGAATTCACATGGTTGGGACATGTTCAAAGTAAGAAAAATCAGAAGCTTCCTGAGTATAGTGTGGGGTGGGATAAAAATTCTGGCTCAGGTCACAGAGATAGGACAGAGGTGGGACAGGGATAAGACAGGGATAGGGCAGGGATAGGGCAGGAATAGGACAGGGGTGAAGGTGCTTGCATCGTGCACAGCTGACTTCAGCTTGACCCTCCCCTAACCCCCCGAAAATGGATCTCTAAGCCTGTCAGGAGTACATCCTGAGCATAACTAGTGCAGCCCAAAAGCAAAGAAGGAAAGAATGATAATATCTTGTCTGGGGTTAGAGAGGATAAGGCCACCTTGCATGAGGGTGACCTTGATTTAAATCCCCAACATGGCATAAACTCTTAGAAATACTTCCAGGAGTCACTCCTATGCACAGAACCAGGAATAATCCCTGCGCACAGCTGAGTGTAGCTCCAACCACCAGCCCCTTCAAAATAAAAAGAAATCCTATCTGCTTTATTTGAGGTATGGGTTATCTTACTAGATACTATATCTGGATATACAATAAATATGTGTCAAACTTTCAGACTTCTGCTAGCCATTAATCATGGCTTTTATAAGTACCTCACTTGGGCCCTGCTTACATAAAACATAATTTGATTTCCCGGTTTATTGATAGAAATCTTTTCTTTATTCAGCAGGATAAATTACTTGTGCCTCGAGTGTTTCTTTTTAAAAGCTCTATTATTGCCTCATAAAACAATATGATGGAATAGCTACTGTCTCAAAGAGCAAAAAATAAGCAACTGTTGGTTTCACCTGCACACAGCTCGGAAGTGAAATTCCATTACAAGTTAATTAATGGATTAATTTTTTAAAAAATTTTATTGAGGTTACAATAATTGACATTAGTATTACTATTCATATTCTGACCTTCCCACTAATGCACAGACCCACTACCAGAGTGCCAATACCCCTCTGCCACTCTCCCTAATGAAACAACATTCATCTCAGCAGAGAAGATGCAGTCTTGTTTAGACTCTATTACTGAGACCCAGTATATGAATCATATCAATTAGACTTCACACGGACAAACAATAATGGCATAAAGTGATTCATTATTAACTTTATTTTCAAAAATCATCAGAGTATCTCAAGTGCTATATTCATCACGAATATAATGTAGTCGTCTCAAGCATTTCCCAGGATGCCAATATTTTCACTAAGTGCATAAGTGCAAGGATTGTGCCACAAAACACAGAATACAGGGTCAGAGGAATACCAGGATTAAGAACACAGGGAGTAAGGTGTTTGTCTCGAATGCAGCAAATCCCAATTCATTCTTAACACCCTGTACCCCTGACCTCCCCCAGCATCATGGGGCGATCCCTGCATGCCCCTGAGCGGCCCTGGAGATTTCTGAGCATCTCTTGAGCAAGCATCTCTCACACTGGACCATCAGTCCAGCCACCACAAATTGCTGAAAGATGTCCAGGGACATCCTAATACTGGGGCATCATACACACACACACACAGACACACACACACACACACACACACACATGCACATAATCTCAAAAGGAACACACACAAAACATGCAGTCCTACCTGAGACTTATGCATGAGTAAACCGGGAGCTATGTGAAATGATTGCTTGTTTCACATAAAAAATTGGTTTTATTTTTTTTTGGGAAAAAATGTCTACTTTGAGAAAATAAATTGTAGGCATGACTTTCAGATGTCACCTTGATTTTAAAGAAAAAGTAAATCCCAAAATAAACAAGTGTAAAGTTTCTTCTTTAGCTTAGATTAAGGACATTCAATCAGCCATAACTGCACATTTCTGAATAGTCTAAATCCACATCTTGGCTGACCAGATTTGTCCTGTTATGTTAAAAAAAAAACTTTGACTTAAGAGACTGAGATTTAAGAGTGATATTTTGCTAATTATAGCACCAAGCGTATTACAAGTAGTACTGCAATTGGGGAATTCTGTACAATGTTTATGCTTTTATAAAAACTCTGTCATTGACTTAATTGTCAATTGTCAGAAGAAAAAATGCTATTGAAATTGAAAAGATGATTCATGTTATATGGTGGCAAATATATATGTATATATTCACATATATATTGCATATATATGTGTGTATGCATTTATTATATAAATTTATCATATAAATATATACATGCATATCTATTATATAAATAAATACACACAACACTAACTTGTGTGAATCGCTTGTAACTTACTACTGAGCTTTAAGGAACTTAAGAAACAATAAGTCCAAACTTAAGAGTGTCTTATAGTTTGGTATATTAAAAAAGAGACAAAATCCCAAGTTTTGAAATGTAAACCCCTTTCTTCAGGGTTTTTACAACTTTTCTTTAAGAAACTGTAGATTTAAAGACTGAGCTACCCGTAGTGAATGCATTCTCCCAAATACCTACCTCAGATTAGTCAAAAAGAATAAGGCAGTTTCCTTCCCAGAGAAAGATAGAGGCCAAAGAGCAGAACTGGACAGAGGAATTTCTCTTAGAAAGCAGAATCAGGGGCTTGTATGTGGCACAGAGACCAAGCTGGTTGCAGAGACTCCAACAATTGACTATCAAGCCCTGACAGAGAGAGAAAGAGAGGGAGACAGGGGAAGACATACTGTGTGTGTGTGTGTGTTTATCCATGTGACTACTATATAATGTGTGCACATGAATTCATTACCAGTAGCACTGTAGCACTGTCCTCCCATTGTTCATTGATTTGCTCAAGCAGACCCAGTAACGTCTCCATTGTGAGACTTGTTGTTGCTCTGTTTGGCATATCAAATACATCATGACTAGCTTTCCAGGCTTGTGCCAAAATAAAATACCATGCAGAAAAATTATCAATGAATGAAAATATTAAAAAAGAAACTAATTTAGCCTGAATGGTTTTAGTTTATAAGGTTATAACATCCACTATAAGATTATGGCATTCTAATTCTTCCCATCTATAATTCCATTCTCAAGTAGGCAACTCCTAAACCAACTCTGGACCAGTCACACACTTAATGTTAGAGCAGAATTTAGGCTTGATAATAAGGATGCAAATATGGCCAAAGTGATGAGGTGTCACTGCCTTACTAGATTTCACATACATATAGTAATCTATATATCATACACAATATAATGTCTATCTATATGTGGCCATCATGAAGAGATTTTTACAAATAGAATCACTGCCCGTACCCAATGAGTAAGACTAACCTAATCAGGGGTGCCCTTTAAGGAAGATCTAAAGGTCATAGAGTAGAAGAAGCAGAGACTCTATCTCTGGCTCTGGTGCCAAAGAAGGAAACTAGCCTCAAAGAAATGAATTTTGACAATATACTGAGAACGTTGCTCTTTCCTGAGCAAAGATGATCTTTTCTTAATTAAACCTCAAAATAAAGAGTCAAGGCCCATCTAGAATTTGACATTTTTCCTTCTGATTTATGTCACCTGCTATGACACCTCTAATTCTCATCCTCACATGTGGTATATAAAGAAACAAAAGAGGAGACAGACATTGGTCAGGGAAAATGAAACCTTAGACACAAACCACTGAACTGAGGTTAGCAATGGGGTTGCAAGAGGGGGAGAGGGGCAGACAAAAGAGACCATGATGAGGGAGTTGGCATTTTGGCGGTAGGTGTAGTGAAGTGACATTGGACACTGAGCATATAACACTCAACGCTATTGTAAACTACTCATGTTAGCTCAAAGATAATTCTAAATTCTTTTTAAATTAAGAATAATACAGGCTCACCATAAATTTGATTTCTAAGTCCTCCCAAAAGGAACTTCTCACCTGCAGATATTATTGAAAAATAATAATAAATTCTGTTTTCAAGTACTGAATTTTGACAATATATTACAAATCAATAGAAAAACACTCCTTTCAGAAAAACCCTCCTTCCTGCCACAATGTTCCCTAACAAGGATTATCTTTCTCCTTTTTATTATAGAAAATTGTTAACTGCCCTTCTGTAAATTGTGTCACCCCTGAATGATAACCTTAAAATCCCATCTTGATGTGCCTTAACTTTTCATACATGGAGTGACCTAGTTTTATTTAAGTACTCTGATTGTGGGCTGGAGTGATAGCACAGCTGGTAGGGAGTTTGCCTTTCACACGGCCGATCAGGCCTACCCGGGTTCGATTCCTCTGCCTTCCTTGGAGATCCCGGCAAGCTACTGAGAGTATCTTGCCCACACATCAAAGCCCACACAGCAAAGCCTGGCAAGCTACCCATGGCATATTCAATATGCCAAACACAGTAACAACAAATCTCACAATGGAGACGTCACTGGGCCCACTGGAACAAATCGATGAACAATGGGAGTACAGTGCTACTCTGATTGCAATCTATTTTGTTAACTGTTATAAGCGTATGGGTTCCTTCAGAGAAAGAAAGATCCTTTTAATCTGCATTTTTGTTCTGACACATAGGATTATTGAATAACTGTTCCCTGAAACCTCAAGATTTTTTTGAGTGCTAAAAGATTTACTCAAATCTATCTATTAAGTTCTATTAAGTTCTGCACTAATCCTATTAAGTTCTTTTCTTTCTTTTCTCACTGCGACCAATATTTTTCTCTTTATTTAACTCCACTTTTTGACAGATAGTAGCTCAATAACATTTCCTTTAAACTTTGCTTTTTATACTTAGAATTGTTTTGGGGTGCAAGTTTGTGTATCTGTGTGTGTGTGTGTGTGTGTATATGAATAACTGTGCTCAAGCCCACTGAGGTGTCTTTCCTGCTCTAAAGTTAATTGTCTTAAAATCATGTCAGTTAATGGTTCATATGAGTTTTAAGTCTGAAAGATTCAACAATAAATCAGTCAATTTACAGATGATTTTCATAAACATGAGTTTCAATAGTAATCATAGTTCACAACAAAGCGACCTATAAACCTTTGGCAATCTTTATGCTTCTTTCTAACAAGCTTTATTGTACATGTGCTTATGATCTAGCTCTGTAGTGAAGAACTTGAGCTCTGCAGTAAGATAGATTTAGAATCCCTTTGTCTGGTTATGGCCTAATGATTTAATCTCTCCAAATTTCAATTTTCTTTGATATGAAATTGAGTCAATAAAGCAATCAACCTTACAAAACTAATCTACACATACTTGATTTAAAAAAAAGAGAGAAAACCTGAAAACATTAGGAACTAGATTATAGACGGTTCTCTCCACTATAAAACTATTTAAATAAATAAATGTATATTTAATTGCATAGAATAAACACTTCCAGAGATGATATAAATAAAAAAATAGCACTGTAGCACTGTCCTCCTATTGTTTATTGATTTGCTCGAGTGGGCACCAGTAGCATCTCACAACAAATTGTGAGACTTGTTGTTACTCTTTTTGGCATATCGAATATGTCACGGGTATAATAACTGGAAAATGAACACATTTATAATGATTTTGTAGGTTTGGGAATGTAGCATCTGACAGAGTGCGTGAATTACATGTATGATATTCTGGATTCAATACCTGACACTGAAAATGATGATAAAGTAGTGATGCAAACATTCCTTCCTTGAACCAATAAAGAGAGTTGTCTTAATATTATAGATAAGTGTAGAACTTTCTCAACCTTAGCTTCTTCACTGGGCCAGATATTTCTGGGAATATCTCTTAGAGATAGGGAAGCATAAAATACAATTTCAAAAAGAGGAGGGTGTGATACAGTACAAGGGTTAAGATACTTGCTTTGTACATGACCAACCTGGTTCTCTCCTGTCACTCCATATGCCAGCAAACACCACCAGGAATGATCCCTGAGCATAGAGATATACGGAAGCCCTTATTACTACTACCAGATTTGGTTCCAAAAAAAAAATTATTGTGGGAAGAGCACTGAGTGAAAAGTGAAATATCTAAGCATTAATGTAATTAATCATTCTCAGTTTAATGTTTTTCTGTAACTTAAGGAACAGAATTAGTTTTTTTAAAGGTAAAGGTAAAGGCCCTCCCGTTGATCGTCGATTTGCTCGAGCGGGCCCAGTAACGTCTCCATTGGAGACTTTGTTGTTACTGTGTCTGGCATATCGAATACTCTCGGTAGCTTGCCAGGCTCTCCGAGAGGGGTGGAGGAATCGAACTCGGGTCGGCCATGTTGGCCGCTTGTAAGGCGAACGCCCTACCCACTGTGCTATCGCTCCAGTTTTTTTAAAATATATATCATATATGGGCTGGAGCAATAGCACAGCGAGTAGGGTGTTTGCCTTGCACATGGCCGACTGGGCCAACTCAGGTTTGATTTCTCTGCCCCTCTTAGAGAGCCTGGCAAGCTTCTGAGAGTATCTTACCTGCACAGCAAAGTCTGGCAAGCTACCTGTGACATATTCCATATGCCAAACACATTTACAACAAGTCTCACAATGAAGACGTTACTGGACCCGCTCAAGCAAATCGATGAACAACGGGAGGACAGTGCTACAGTACTATGTGTCATATATATAATATATAACAAAATATGATATATATGCATTCAATATAGTAGATTTATGTATATGTATGTGTGTAGGTGTGTGCCGCCCAAGACACTTTCTACTGAGCCAAAGTCTAATTTTGCTATCTTTGATTTTTACTGTTCTCAGTATTGGGTCTGCAGGATGTCTCCCCACAGATAATTGGGTGTTCCGGGCCTCTCAAGCCAGTTCATCACTTGAGTGACCAATATGATGCTGCTCAGTAGTGTTGGAGGTATCAGGACCAAATTCATAAGTGCTGGGAACAGGACAGCTTGTGGTGTGAGGAGTAAATTTGGGGTCCCTCACACACAAACCCTTTGAACTATCTCATTAGCCCCTTACAATCTTTCTCAAAATACAAGAACAATCAAGATTTTTCCCCAATGGGTGAAAAATCCAATTACTACATTAGCCATAAAGCTATAATGGGACAGAAGCAAAGAAAATAACATTTTACAAAATTATGAGGATGAGAAGAACTAAAAATTTACATAGTTTAAATGAAAATAGGTAGGGAGAAATATAATATCTTAAAGTTACTATCTTTGTGAAATTAACTTTGTAAGAACAGCAGTATTGGTCATAAAATGCTGGAATACTATCTTCTCTATGCCACAGTAAAATTAATGCCAACTCAAAGTCTTACACCTTGAATATATCATTTATGCATGAGCATAAATTAATTTCAGAATAATATTGAAGTATTTTGCCAATAAGAGAATTACTCAATCAGAATTGTAAAGAATGTTCTTCAAACAAAAATAGTTCTCCTTGGATACAAGAATAAATAAAAATCAAGCAAATTAGTAAGTAGCGATATTTTTTCAAATTCTGTTTAAGCACTCTGATTGAAAAGTTATTCATAGTTTAGTTTCAAGTATACAATCATTCAGCACCAATCCTATTACCAGTGCCAACTTCTCTATGACCCCCAGCCTGCAAAGCTTTCAGATAGATTTGAGGAAAATGCTCAGACAATTGAGAGCCAGTGATATTCACCAACATATAGTTTTGTAGTACTGTACTCCAGTTGTTCATCAATTTGCTCCAGCGGGGACCAGTAATGTCTCCATTGTGAGACTTGTTTTTGGCATTTCGAATATGTCATGGGTAGCATGCCAGGTTTTCCCGTGCGGCAGAATACTCTCAGTAACATGCCAGCGTTTCCGAGAGGGATGGAGGAATCGAACCCAGGTCGACCGCATGCAAGGCAAACACCCTTCCAACATGTAGCACTTCACTGTAGCACTGTTTTTGTTGTTCATCAATTTGCTAGAGTAGGCACCAGTAATGTCTAAATTGTGAGACTTGTTGTTACTGTTTTTGGTATATTGAATCCACCACGGGGAGCTTGTCAAGCTCTGCCATGTGGGCAGGATACTTTCAGTAGCTTGCTGGGCTCCCTGAGAGAAACGGAGGAATTGAACCCAGGTCGGCCTGGGTCGCCACTTGAAAAGCAAACACCCTACCTTCTGTGCTATTGCCAACTACATCCACCAACTCTCTCCTACTGTTGCCTACTCTCTCACCAACATGTAGAAATATTTTTTATAAGATGATACTATTGTAATAACTTTAATGAAGCACTAGGGAAATAACTCATAAAGCAGAACATATGTCTAACATTTGAATGATACTGAGCTCAGTCCTGGCACCACAGAGCTCCCTTAGAGTATTTATGTGACACTGATTGGTGCCTACCTCCAGGGCCCCTGGGGTTATTCTGCTGACTACAGCTCCTCGAGTCCTGACCATTATCAGGCCTAGGACACCATGGGCTCTGACCATGAGGCCCTTATGCACATTTTAAATCAAACACAGAATAAAATTAAATAATTTTATAGATAAAATGAAAACAAAGACTAAGATAATAATGTCCCTACAGGAAAAGTCAGGAAAACAGCCTGACAGTGTTCGTCAATACCAGTGCAATGCGAACAAGGCAAAAACAACCAAATGATAAGATGCCTGAAAATTCAACGGGTCTGTATTAAACAACTTGAGGAGCCTATGAAGAGGGAAATTAGAAGACAATCTTTATTTTTTCCGTTTGATTTTTGTTTTGTTTCTGTTTGGCAAGCTATACTCAGAAGTTTTCAGGGGTTACTCCTGGCTCTGCACTCAAGGATTATTCCTGGCAGGTCTCAAGAGACTCAAGGGATGCTTGGATCGAACTCAGGTTGGAAGCATGAAAGGTGAATACCCCACCCACTCTACTATCACTCTGATCCCAGAGGAAAATCTTTGAATGTGTTGAGATTCTAAGTCATTTTTCTAGTGAGGGCTTTGAGCCCGAGGTGATTAAAGCTGTTTATCTATAGTTATGAATTTAATATTTGTACATTCCAAATTATTTCCTTTTTTTTTTCAGGAGATTAGAGGGTTCAAGGGACAGACCCAGTCAGTGATGCTCAGTTCTTACACTGGCTCTGTACTCAGGAATCACTCCTGGTTAGGCTTGAGGGACTATATGAGGTACCAGGGATTGAACTGTGTTGGGCCATGTGCAAAGTAAGCACCTTACCTGCCAGAATATCACAGAGGCCCCATATTTCAAATTCTTCAATTGAAGTCCCAAACCTTATTTTCAATGAGATCATAGGAGCAGAAGTTAGGAGTTCTTATTCAATTATATAAATTGTATAAAATCTAGATATATCATTTTCATATAAGAGACAGGAATTTGCTCTGTCTCTTTGCCTTTCCCTCCCTCTACAACCAGCTGAGGGCACAGAAAAGAGTAGTTTGCAAACCCAGTCTTCACCAGGAATCACGGGGGCTTCTGGGACGCGGCACTCACTCCTCAAAAATGAAAGAAATGAGCTGCTGTTAAAATCACCCAGTCCACAGCACGTTGTATGACATCCTACTAAAAAATGAATAGCTTTTTAGCATTTTCATTTCATGACACAAAGAGGGCTGGTAAATGCAGCTTTCATATTAAATAATCTTCCCTAGAGCAAAAACAAAAACAAAAATATGTGCATGACCTAAAAGTTCCCATGCTTTGGATCAAGATTTTGGTGGGAATAAAAAAAAAGTGACTTAGGTTCTATACTGCATTTTAACCTTAAATTCCACTTCTTTCTTGCCGTTTTAAGCTAAGTTAGTTAAGCTGCTAGCTAAGCTGGGGTATTTGTCCCTTTAATTTCCTTCCTTCTTGTGTCTTTATTGCTCTTACACATGGAGCAGCTGCTGTGCCACTTGAGTGATTATGAACCTGGGAGATAAAAAAAAAAAGGTAGAAGAGTGAAACATCACTTCTGTAACTTTTTTTCCTTTTATGTTTGATTCAATCACATGAAAATACAGAAACCAAATGTGTTCCGCAAACAATGCAGGGAGTCATTTTCAAAGAATTTTTAAAAATTAATGCATGCAAGGTAAAGAGACTTTTAGGCTTGGCTCTTCATAAGGCATACTCTCACTGGAATTTGGATAAGAATTTCAAAGAATTTTATGCCTATCAAAAATCAACCTGGGGATAGAATTCCATCAGCCTAATCACCGTTCCTGCCTTTGAAGTGTTCCTTTTGTCTCTTCATGCCTTTTCTTCTGGTAACCTCAGTTCACACACTAGATGATAAATGCATAGGCACATTGAGTTAGCTCGTTTCACTCTAACAGTGATCCATCAAAGTCCAAATGAAGTATATAACTAGCTAAAAGCTGATTAGTTCAACAAATAATCAAGTTATCCAAAAAATCTTTTTTTTCAAAATTCTGAGTGTTTCAAAAAGAAAGTTAATGGATTATAAAGAAACTAGTCTCTAACTTTGCTCTTAGAATGTATTCTGTATGATGGCAATTTATCCACAAGAAAAATCTAAATATAATATTAATATATGTAATTAAATATCTATAAAAGGAAGTCTTTTCAATATATTTAAGTAATCTCTATGGAGTAGTTGGAGATAAAAACTTTATGATCATCAAGGATGCAAGATAATTATTTGTTGTTATATTGTTGTACCAATGGCAACTTGGTCAGTGTTCTAACCTTTTCCTTTTACTATTTATGCTCATGGGAATAACTCACATAGTATCCTCGACATCATTTTTAGCCAGAGAGCAAAAGCCAAACAATTTAAAACCACTTTGAGAATTTAAAATCTATCACCTCTACAAATATGCATTTATCCTTCAATTAGCAATATGCAATTTCCTGGCCAACTGTTCATACTCTTAGTACTCTCTACCTTTCAAGTCTGCTTAATTGGACCCCAGTGCATTTTAAAAACTAAAATTATCAACTATCTTCCAATATAGGCAGGTGTTCAGAAAAACCAAAGGAAAAACTCATGAGAAAAATAGCACTTTAGATTTCTGTGAATATGAACCAGCTCTTATCGTAAAAATTTAAATTCTCATGTTTGATGGAAACAGTAAACACAATTAGAAGACAATTCAGTGTGCCATTTGAAAAGCCAAATGAATTATTAAATTGCAATGTCCAGTCACACGAAAACATGTACACACACAGAAACACAGCCACACTGAGACACACACAACACTTCAGCATATCTTGTAAACCTACCTGGCCTTATGAAACTAAAAACAGAGCCAACTTGCCTGCTTTTAAGGAAAGGTACATTTAAAATTATTATGTCAGTGGAACTATTAAATGATGATGTATTTTTCATCTAATATTCAGTCCTACCAGCTTTTATATTGACACTAATAATATTGATAACAAGTAGTTATTGATCTTGGGGAATTATCTTTCATCATATCCACTTCTCTAACAATCAAATTAAATAATATTCAACTATTTTATACATTAGTATTTAGTGTTTAATAAACTTTGTCTTATTAAAGGTTCCTGTTTTCTAAAGCCATTAAAATTAGGGTTTCCCAGGCAATAGTAAAGAATAATGTAATTTTTTCAAAGTTGTTATGTTAGAAATTTTCCCAGCTGTACTATATAGAAAAAGAGGAGGTGGGGGCTTGCAGGGACACAGAGTGATGAATAACTAATAATAAATAATGAGATTACAGTTATTTTGAATTTTGAAGGTTATATCTAGAATAAAGTTATCAAAAATGGATGGAACAAATTTTTATAAAGATAAAAGAATATGTAATAAATAAAAAGAACATACGACGTGTGTGTTAGTACAATATGTCAGTTGTCAAAAATATGCCTACTATGCATGGACAACGAGTTTTTCATGAGTGAATATGATGGCAGCTATGTACTTTAATATGTGTCAAAAAAAAATTCTGAAGAGATCAACTTAGAATCGCATAAGTAATGTTGATGACTCCTACAGACCGCAAGTGGAAAAAACTATTTATCCTTTATAATAATCAATGTTTTTAATATTTTCTTTCATTTAGCAAACATTGCAGTTAACTGAATAACAATCACAATTAACCTAACAGAAAGTCTTAAAATTATAAATTTTATTTTCAAGATATCTTTGTCCATTTAGTAAATATTAGCTTTACCACTTATTACAATAGTTCCCTTCCAACACTTGCAACACTTGCAAGTATAAACAGGCTATAACTGAGCCTGTGTTTATTACTGTAACTTATTCTTGTCTTACAAAAATTACTATATAATGAAAGAACATTAGGAATAATACTCTCAATAAAGTAATAATATAGTGAATGTGACAATTTACCCCACCCACTTATTTATAAAGTGTATCAAATAATAGAGCAAATTATCACGGTGTTTATCACGAGTGATTATAGTGCTTATTATAATGTGTTACATTAAATGAATTAAGTTTTAGTAGTTACCTGGAATACTTATACCATCAGTAATTGTTAAGAATAAAATTTGGGACAGTACAGGGGGTAAAGTGCTTGCCTTGATGGAGCCTGATCCCTGTCTGACTCCCAACACCATCTACTGTCCCCCAAAGCTTCCAGGTGTGATCTCTGAACACAGAGGCAGGAGTAAGCCCTGAGTGTGTCCCAAAATCCAAATAAGAAACAGAAGAAAAAGATATTTTGCAAAGACAATGTCATTATACTATGAAAAGAAAGGTGGAAATTGTTTTTTCTCATTCTTCTTGGAGTGAAAAAAAAATCACTTGACCTAACAGGAGTTTGGCATATCGAATACATCACGGGTAACTTGCCAGGCTCTGCCGGGCAGGTGAGATACTCTCGGTAGTTTGCCGGGCTCTCCGAGAGGGGCGGAGGAATCGAACTTGGGTCGGTGCCACTTGCAAGGCAAACGCCTTACCCGCTGTGATATGCCAAACACAGTGACAAGTCTCACGATGGAGATATTACTGGGCCCACTCGAGCAAATCAATGAACAACGGGAGATCTGTGATCTGTGAACAGGAGTTTAAGTATATGTTTATAGAATAAATAGAGACACTCTCCACACACTTGGATAAGCCTCAGACATAACCGAACTGGCAGAGGAACCCAGGTGTGTGGGACCCGGGACTGAGATCTCTAAGCCTGCACGGTTTGGGACTGGACCTGTCAGTAGCTAAACAGTTACACCCTCCAACTGCCGTGTAACCCCAACAAAGGCCAGGATCCAAAGATTATCACAACAAGCTCCCGGGAGAGCACAAGGCAGAGTCTCCTACCCTGTGTCTGACTATCCTCGCCAGGGCCCAACAGCTGAAGACTTCCAGGCCCCAACCAAGGCCTTACTGGAGCCACTCTCCACACACTTGGATAAGCCTCAGACATAACCGAACTGGCAGAGGAACCCAGGTGTGTGGGACCCGGGACTGAGATCTCTAAGCCTGCACGGTTTGGGACTGGACCTGTCAGTAGCTAAACAGTTACACCCTCCAACTGCCGTGTAACCCCAACAAAGGCCAGGATCCAAAGATTATCACAACAAGCTCCCGGGAGCGCGCGGCCGCGCGACTATTTATTTAATAATTTTCAGGATACCTTAAATATCCTTAAATATCCAACCCACACGGCAGAGCCTGGCAAGCTATCCGTGATCTATGCCAAATAGACCAAATTGATATGCCAAATCCAGTAATAAATGGATCTCATTCCCCTAGCCCTGATTATGCAGAGTCGAGAAGGATATGGAAGGAGAAGCTGATAAAACACCAAGGCAGACATGGGCTGCCAAAACGCAGAAAAACAAAAATGATTGTCTGTACTTTTAATGCTCGTACGCTGGCATCTGCTGCATCCATTGAAGACCTTATGGTACAAGCACGAAAGATCAAGTACGACATCATTGGTCTGACCGAAACGAGAAGACATCAATCCCATCATGCTGTTTTCGACACTGGAGAAGAACTGTTCCTTGGAACATGTGATAAAAGAGGCGTCGGTGGTGTCGGTATCCTTGTCAACACAAACTTAGTCACAAGCATTGATTCATTTGAATGCCTAACAACCCGAATCGGATGATTACACTTGAATAAATGTGGCTCACTACCGGCAGTTTCTATCTTTGTTGTCTACGCACCAACATCCAGTTATGGTGAAAAAGAAACTGAGAAATTCTACATGGAGCTGGAGAAATTCTATAAAGAAGATCACACCTTCTACAAGATCATTGTCGGTGATTTTAATGCCAAGATAGGACCAAGAAGATCAGTCGATGAACTCCACATCGGAACCCATGGCCTGGAATGGAACGAACAAGGTGACAGACTGTCTGAGTTCATCATGTCAACCAAAACCTTCCATGGTAACTCACAATTCCAAAAGGCTGAATCTAAACGTTGGACATGGGAGTCTCCCGATGGACGGTTCCACAATGAAATAGACCACATCATATTCAATCGGCGGTTTTGCCTAACCGATGTTGCTGTTGTCCCAAAATTCCAAACGGGATCAGACCACCGTCTTCTTCGTGCAAAATTCTACCTCACAGAACGAGGAGAAAAGAATGCAAGGTTTAAGAAGAAGACTCCCAGAACAACCACCAACTGGGAACTCTTTGGCTCTGTTGCAGCAACATGGGAAGATGCCATCATTGACAACATTGATGAGGAATACGATCGAATGATTCAGCACCTCCATGATTGTGCAAGGAATGCCAAGAGAGAGATAACCACAAAAAACCGTCTTTCTTCGAACACTCTTGAACTTATTCGCCAACGTGGCATGGCACGTGCCTCAGGCAACCACAAGCAAACGTCCGAACTGGCAAAACAGTGCAGAAAAGCCATCAAGGATGACCTCAAAAACAGGAGAGCAGCAGTACTGGTAGATGCAGCAGAAGCTGGGAAAAACATTCGTAATGCCCGCCTGTCCTTCACCAACTACAAAACCAAGATGACTGCCCTCCGACATCATGATGGATCTATCACATCTTTGAGAAGGGCAATGGAGAAGATTATTCATGAATTCTACTCAGATCTCTTTAATAGCCACATCCACTTGCCCACATACCACATACCACATGATGGATATGTCGTTCCCAATGTTCTCCCTTCCGAAATCCAACATGCCATCTCGTCGGTAAAGAAACAAAAAGCACCTGGCCCAGACAAGATCAGACCTGAACACCTGAAGAACTTACCATCAGTACTCATCAATACATTAGCTCGACTCTTCACACGCTACCTGTCTGAATGCAAGGTTCCATCCCAATGGAAAACCAGCAAGACTGTACTACTATACAAGAAAGGAGACATCCACGACATTGGCAACTATCGCCCAATCTGCCTATTGTCTGTCATCTACAAACTATTCACTCGAGTCATCCTGAATAGGATTAGCAGAACACTAGATGAAGGACAACCATGTGAACAAGCTGGATTCCGAAAAGGATTCAGTACCATCGACCATATCCACACAATAACCAAGCTCATTGAGGTATCTCGGGAGTTCAAGATGCCGCTCTGTCTAACGTTCATTGATTTAAAGAAGGCCTTTGATTCTGTTGAGACGGAAGCGGTCATGGAAGCCCTAGCCAATCAGGGCGTACAAACTCAATACATCAGGATCCTTCGTGAGCTCTATTGCGGATTCACTACCAAGATCTCACCATTCTACAAAGAAGTAATCATCCATATCAAGAGAGGGGTTCGGCAGGGTGATACCATTTCACCAAAACTCTTCAGTGCCACCCTCGAGAACATCATGCAACGACTAGAATGGGAAAACATGGGAGTGAAGATAGATGGTCGGCAACTACACCACCTCCGCTTTGCTGATGACATCGTTCTAATAACACCAAACATCAGCCAAGCGGCACAAATGCTTGCGGACTTTGACCGTGAGTGTGGAAAGGTTGGACTACAGCTGAATCTTACGAAGACAATGTTTATGAGAAACAGCCTTGTTCCTGACGCTCCATTCGCTCTCAACGGAACCACCATCTCCGAATGCAACAGTTATATATACTTAGGTCGAGAAATCAACATGATGAATGACCTGGCACCTGAGTTACGCAGGAGGAAGAGAGCGGCTTGGAATGCCTTCAAGAGCATTGAAGAAATAACTAAAAGGACAAAGAACCTCCAACTACGAGCACATCTCTTTGATTCCACTATTCTTCCTGCATTAACATATGCCTCAGAGACCTGGACCCTACGAAAACAGGATGAGAACACTATTCGGGTCTCTCAAAGAGGAATCGAAAGAACTATGCTTGGAATATCACGATTCACTCAAATGAGAGATAGAATCCGGAGTTCTGATCTTCGTCAATGCTCAAGAATCAGAGACGCTGTCTCATTTGCCAAGACATCAAAAATCAGATGGGCTGGACATGTAATGAGGTTTACAGACAACCGCTGGACTAGAGCCATTACTGATTGGATTCCACGAGACATCAAAAGATCACGTGGACGCCCACCTATAAGATGGTCAGACTTCTTCGTCAAGACCCTAAATGATCGGTTTGAGGCTCTACATGTTCCTAAAACGAACAGATACCATTGGGCTACGCTAGCACGGAACCGGGATGAATGGAGACGTTACTGGCACCCGCTCGAATAAATCGATGAATAACGGGGATTAAGTGATTAAGTGATAAGTGACTATAAAATAATACAATTAAACTTATTATCATGTTCCTCCACATACCAATTCTTACTTGCAGTCAAATGTCTCATGATATTTGGAATAAGTGAGGAGAAAATAGAAATGTATTAGGTACTTTCAGACATTGCTCTTTCTATTTCTCAACCAATATGAAAAAAAAGAGTCAAGAAAAATAGTGGTAGCAAAAATTCAATATTTCTGCAGTTGTTCAAGCTGTTAAAAAAAAAGGGGGGGCACTCTAATTTCACCAGTGTATTCAGTATAGTTAATGCTATTGACACAATCAGCGGAGCCTGCTCTATAATTTCACGGCCAGGGTTCAAGGCCTGCAAGTCAGTCTTTTGAGCTACTTGGCTGGCCCATTTTGAGATACTGAGTAATATTCTCAGTTAAAATTTTAACATTTTTTTAACATCTGAAAAATACTTCACAGAAACAGCCAAACTGTTCCTTTAGTGGGTGGAGAGACAGGGGGTGCAGTAAATAAGACATTTGCCTTTCACACGATGGACACAGAGGGTTCAACACCCAACATCCCATGTGGTCCCCCAAGACCTCCAGAAGTTATTCTCGATTACAGAGTCAGTAGTACACCTGGAGTACTGTTGTTGTTGTGCAGGGCCCCCAAACCAAAATAAATAAATCAATAATAGTTGTTCGACTACACATCTGGGTGCAATCATACATTGGAAAAATTAGCTGTCATACCAGGATTGTGTAAAAATGAATTTTATTACCCCAGAGGTGGGCCGGAGTCATAGCATAGCAGGTAGCTTGTTTGCCTTGCATGCGGCCGCCCTGGGTCCGATTCCTCTGGCCCTCTTGCAGAGCCCGGCAAGCTACCAAAAGTATTCAGCTCTCATGGCAAAGCCTGTCAAGCTGCCTGTGACTTATTCGATACGCCAAAAACAGTAACAACAAGTCTCACAATGGATACGTTACTGGTGCCTCCTTCAGCAAATCAATGAACAGCGAGAGGACAGTGCTATAGGACAGTGCTACAGTGCTACCCTAGAGGTAGGATCTACACTAAAAAGCAGACCTGAATTTTACCATGCCAATGATGAAGACAAAGTTGCAGTGATCTTTATCTAATTTTTTTATCTTGGAAGTTTTTTTTGGTAAACAAACTATGGAGAATTTTGCAATAGATATAGTAATTGCAAACTTCTAGACACTATAGAAAATGCTTCAAATCATCTCATTTTCAAAGGCTTTGACACAAATAATTGCACTATACAAGGAAAATATTGCTGCTCAAATAAGATTTCAATAAGATGAAGATTTCAATAAGATTACAGATGTTAGGAATTTTTGCACCTCCATCACAAATCAAAATATACCCTATATCTAGAAAATATAACACAATTTTACTCCTAACTGTGGCCTGAAGGACCCACGATATGTTATATAGCTCATTTTTCTAAAACTCTTTAGTTTAAGAACAGTCATAAGCAATATAAAACTTAAAGAGTAATGCTTTTTGGAGTCTTTTTGTCCACAATAATGTTCAGAGTTGTAGCGTGTCTCTATTTTCTGCATATGTAACTGGAAATATTCAGTTCCACTGCTGGTCAAGATAGACAATCAACTGAGAAATAGTTTGATGGGTAGAGAAAGAGCTTTATTAAGAAGTAATCAGACAGGTTGGAAGGCAGCAGACCCTGTTTCCTGAAAAGTTCTCTTTCTGCACAAGAAGCCACAGAAAGAGAACAGGCAGGTGTATTTTTAGAAAGCGCTGTCCGCAGAACAATGGGCAACAGATAATCATTAAATTCCCTGGGCACTGCTCCTCTGAGCAGAAAGGTTCATATGTGTTAGCTTCCTTGTACCAGCTTTTGTTAAAAAGACAAAGTAAGGAAAACATTCTCTACATTTTCAGCAGTACCTGTCAGAAAAGTTTGCTGGAATTTTTTTTTTAATTTTTGCATTTAGCTCATATTTGGGAGGCGGGATGTTTCACAAAGTCTACATGTATATCCATAGCTATATAATGATTTACTGTAAAACAACGGATCTGCAAATATAACTGGAAATATTCAGTTCCACTGCTGCTCAAATTAGCCAATCAAATGAGGTCTAGTTTAAACCATGTTTAAATTTAATACTTTAGAATACTTTAATAGTATTAAAAAGTATTAAAAAGCAATAGTTTAATACTTTAGAATAACCTAAAATTTAGAATTTAGAATAACCTAAAATTACTTTCAGCTTGATACTTAACCCATGGGGAAAAGTTAAACTTTCCCCTACCTCCTGCCATTATATATTGCTCTAAGAGATAGTTCTGGAAGAAATGATCCGAAAAGACCTTCTAGGACTCACTTTGCTCTGCCAACCTTCCTAACCTCTTAATATCCTTATTATCTTATTATCCTCACACCATAGACATGACATTCAAAGGTACTCTGATTTCTGAGCAATCTCAGTATTGTTTCGTTGGTCAACACAATCTGGTAGGCAGAGCTTAATAATTTATGGAAAGAAGAGGAGGAGAAAAAGAAGGAATATTTAGTAGAAATATTTACATTTTAGCCCTGTATTTACTTCAGTTCACCTGACTCCTTTACTTACATACACAACATATTTTTTACTTGAATCATTGGCAACTGAGAAGCTGAGGGATTATGGCAATTTATTTGTGTTGTTGCTGATGAGGACAGAATCACTGCACCCTCTTTAATGTATTTACATTAGGTTTTTGATAGGCTAAGGGCCTTCAATAAATTTTAAGGCCTAAGTCCGTATATTTACATTTCAGCATGTACTAACCCATAATGAAAAAGACTTACAATATTTAAACTTTAAAATTTTTATGTGTAGAGTGCATGTTATTTTATTTTGTGTAGACTAGCACATATAGGTAATGTACTTTTTAAGCATCATATTTCTAGTATCTCTCATCACTACTTGAAACTAGCAGTATATTTGGTACACATTTTTTTTATCTGTTCTGGCTGATATATATCCCATGGGAAAATAATAATCATTCCTTTTTAAAAATGTATTCAAGTAATATCAATCTTTCTAGTAATCCTAGTATTTAACCAGTCTAAAATAATTATGTCCCTTGGGACAAAAAAGATACAGAAACACAGAATCATGTTAATGAATCAGAACTGGAATCAAAACTGAAATTAACATATTCCTGTCATAGGAGTTTGGAGATGCAAGGCACTGCTTTTCGAAGGCAAAAATCACAGTCTATTTTTATTTCGTTAATTTAATTCTTCACCACTATCTCAGAAATATCTTTATTGGATCTATTTTAATTGTATAGCTTCTCTTTGACACTAAAATACTAAGTGATAGGTTTTAAGTTTTGTTTTGTTTTTCCAGAAATTGTACTGAGAAATAACCTATTCTGTGACTGGCTTCCTAAACACTTTAACTGTAGCAACTATTTTTTTCTTAAATTTAGTTTTACTGTTTGTAATATCTTGTTATGTATATTTTATATAAAGTGTAGCAGAACTGAGTCATGCTTTTAATCCCAGGGAACCAACAATTTAAGTGAGTAGACTGTTGACCATTCACACAAGTAATACAAAATACATCAAGAAAGAAATGCTAGTACTTAAGTTTAAAGAGTATTGCAAATGATTTGTCTTCTATACTGTTATCTCCGATATCTGGAATAGCTTCTGCACATAGAAGCTCAAGAATTCCTGGTCAAATATTTAAATGTATAAACTATTTCACATGTATTATTTAATACAACTAACTCCCTTGTGACCAACAAATCATTTTGAGAAAAAAAAACAATATAGCAAGACTTAGAGATGTAATTTACAGAAGTCACCCAATTTTGAAGGAATAGACCTTAATATAGAATCCAAGGTCTTTGACGTGCTACAATTGTCACGTCCCTGGAACTTAATGGATCAAAAGAGATTATTGAGGGAAGGGTTAAATGAGTTTTACATTTGAGACCCAAAGAATCAGACATTTTCCCCCTAACAAGGAGTTAACAACTGTTCTTGTGATGCCTGTGGCCCCCCTGGTTGCAGAGAAGCTGGAAATGCTTGAAGTGCCAAGATCCACCAACAGAGCTGCCAAGCTCAAGGAACAGCATGGCCTGGACCACTATGGTATGTACATTTAAAGACAATGGTGGTAGTTCGGGGAAGGGGGGTTATGACCAAACACTTGCAAAGCCTCAAAGCAGGTGCTCTCCCCAACTATGCTGTTTGTATGGGTCATGCATGTGCCTTTCTTTTTTTCTTTCTCTCTCTCTCTCTCTCTCTCTCTCTCTCTCTCTCTCTCTGGGGCCAGGGGTTTGTGGGGAAGTGGGAGAGGTTCTTTTAGCAGTGCTCAGAAAGCCAGGGGTTACTCTTGATGTTACTCAAGCATTCAGGTGGGACAGCTCAATGCTAGGTTCTGTGTGCTGGGAGTGTCACTGGCGTCACTTTCACTTTACTTAGAAAGCTTCTAAGGGCCCTAAGTAGGACTTGGGCGGGGGGAGGGGGGGCATGTGGTATCATGGACTAAAGCCCCTCCCTCACTCTCCTCAGCCATTGTGCTATATTCCCAACACAAGCCTATGTTTCTTAAAGACAAAAGATTGATGAATTGTTCCAAACCCAGGGAAGCACATTTTCACAATTTCAGGTACAATGGTACATGAACAAAGGTATGTATTTAGGTGAGGAGTTGGAGGGGATAATGTGGCATAAAGATAGTCCTGGTTACCATTAGATCATATGTAGGTGTAGCATGCACATTAACTGGCAAAAGATGAACATGAATTCAATCATTAGCCTTCATCAGTCATCCATAGCAACCTGCCCTACAGGGATTGTCACAGAATATTCCTTCCTGTGGATCTAAAATAGGGCACTGAAGTGCTATCATTTTTTCACAAAACACTCCTCGCTTTTCAGAAAACACATCCTTGAACCCAGACACATTTCTAATTCAAATATAGAGCACATCTATAAATTCAAATACTCTACTCTTCTCGAGCGGTTTTAGTAGCAGTCTTACACAGGTTTTCATACAAGGTATGTTTAACAGGAGGTGCCGACACAGATACAGTCAGAGTAGTTAGAAAAGCCTCAGGAAAAAAAAAACATTGACACTTGTACTGACGTGAGAGGCAGAAAGGCGTGAGAGCAAAGTATTGTCACTTTCTGGGGTTAGATAGATAAGACAGGGAGTCAGCAGAAAAGGACAGAAGAGCTAATGCAAGTGAGACTTTCTTATCGCCTTTGATTTAACAATTGAAACTAATAAAGTGAAAAGGAAACAATTACTAATTATATGACCTAGTGGCACCAAAACCTAGTGCCTTAGGCAGTGAGTAAAGGGTACTCTATGTCCCCAGGATAAATCAATGATCACTGATTATGTGATTTTGTA
Source organism: Sorex fumeus (assembly GCF_029834395.1). NCBI lineage: Eukaryota > Metazoa > Chordata > Mammalia > Eulipotyphla > Soricidae > Sorex > Sorex fumeus. The sequence continues at coordinate 16,479,259 of NW_026606096.1, read as the reverse complement.
TATATAAATGTAAACTGTACATCTATTCTCATAGGCTGCTGGGACAAATGTCCTTTGCATAAGAAACTAGTCATATTTCTTTTCATCAAACGTTCATCTGGTAAACATATTTATCTGGCAAAATCAACCAGATAATTTTTTTCAAAAGAATTTTGTGCATAAAAACAATTTTATGGTTGATAACATGTAAAGATCAAATAAAATGGAGAAGTACTAAGAATGATATTTTTCTCATTCTAAGACATTTTTAGAAATTTCAAGAAGGAATTAGTGGATAATTGTTTACAGCAAGAAACTATCAAAATATAATTCCTAACCAGATGGGGAAAAATCTTGATATTAATGTTTTGCTTGTTCAATTTGAATCTCCACCAGTGATTATTATTTATGTGCTGAATAACTATTTCTTGATTGGAGTCATATGATACTGAAAAGGTCAAATCCTTTAATTGTGAGAACATGAAGAAGAAAATTATTTTTCAAACTTTAGTTGTAAAAAATTTCATAATTAGTTGAATACATTTAAGTCAGAAAATTATATTGAATCAGAAAATTATATTGAATTATAATCTCTGCTATATATATTAAGAACATTATTCGATGTACCAAGTCAATAAATGTAGTATGTGCTAATTTTGAATAAAAGACCAAGTAATTTTGTCACTTGAACTTCTATGCAACAGTTTTTTAAATAGTCTTTCCTAATATTGAAGATTACACAACTTCGTCAATAAGGTAGCTACAATAAATATAATAGTACTGAAATCTAACAGTATTCTATGCTATTTAATGCCCACATAATAATTTTTGAATTACAGTTCTGAATGATAGTCATTTAAAATTATATAGCACAGTGTAACAACAGTTTAGTTTTTTTACAAGCTGGGGCTATTGCACGGCGGGTAGAGCATTTGCCTTGCATGTGGCCAACCCGGGTTCGAGGAATCCCTCTTGGAGAGCCCACAAACTACCGAGAGTATACCGCCTGCTAGCAGAGCCTGGAAAGCTCCCCGTGGTCTTTTTGATATGCCAAAAATAGTAACAAGTCTTACAATGGAGAAGTTACTGGTGCCTGCTGAAGCGAATAGATGAACAGGAGGACAGTGCTACAGGACAGTGCATTAAAATGTAACAATACTGGGGCTGTAGTGATGAGATCCTACAATGAGTAGGGCACTAATTTTGTTGGCAGCTGACCCAGGTTGGATTCCAGGCTTCCCATATGGTTCCCTGAGCACTAAAAGGAGTAATTGCTTAGTAATGAGCCAGAAATACCCCTGAGCTGGGTGTGGCACCAAACAAAACAAAATTATCATCATAATTCTCATGGGTGTCACCCCAAAACAAAATTATAAGCACCATAATTATCATTTTAAGGGGGATTATGTGTGAATATTGATATAGATAAAATGTACAAAGTAACAATGCTGTGCATCTTCAAGCATATATTTTTTAAATATTTCAATTACACTAAGATGGAAAACATGTGTGCAGGAATTCTTAACACTCCCTAAGTTTTTGGATGTAAATTAGGATTTTAATTCACTTAGTATTTTTAATTTACTAAATCTCTTACAAAGCATGCTAAGTTTAATTATATTATAAGTAAGATTTAGTTAACAGTAAATAAATCATACTTAATTAGTTATGAGTAATAAAATTTAGACTAGAATGGAACTTAATGTTTGAAGAACAAATCCAATTAGTATTGCAATGAGCACTTGCCATCTCTGCCCCCAATGCCCTCTCTCAGCTACGCCATGAAACACTGCATTCTTCTCTCCAAGGAAGGAACATGCATTCTAGGCACCACTAGCTTCCCCAAACTGTTTTTCACTCTGCAACAGAAAACCTGAAACAAAGTTCTCATTTTCTTTTTTTCCTTATTTAAGATGCTTTACCTGAGTTCCATTCCTCTGTGGATAAAAAGCAATGCACCCCTTTTTCAAGCATCCCCTGATAGTTCCCATAAAGGTAATTTTTCTATGTCAGTCACTTAAACTTTCAGTAGCTACGCACACCCACCAACTAATTTTTTTTTTATTTGTGAAACAGCATGAGGTACAATTGTAGATTTACAAACTTTCATGCTTGGGTTTCAGTTTAACAATGAGCTAGTACCCATCCTTCCACCAGTGTCCATTCTCCAAAACCAATGATCCCAGTATCCCTCAAAACCCCCCATACTCCCGATCCTACCCGCCTTCATGGCAGGGCATTCCCTTTTGCTCTCTCTTTCCTTTAGAGTGTTGGGGTTTGCAGTAGAGGTATTGAGTGGCCATTGTGTTCAGTCTATAGTCTACTTCCAGAACACATTTTGCATCCCGAGTGTGCCCTCCAAACACCCTTTCTTGGTGTTCCCTTCTCTATCTGAGCTGCCTTTCCCCCCAGTATGTGCTGCTGGCTTCCAAGCCCTGGAGCAGACCTCCTGGTACTTATCTCAACTATTCTTGGGTTTTTGTCTCCCATTTTGTTACTTTATATTCTCCAGATGAGTGCAGTCTTCTATGTCTGTCCTTTTCTTTCTGACTCATTCCACTTAGCATGATACTCTCCATGTAGAACCACTTGTTTGCAAATTTCATGACTTTATCATTTCTAACCGCTGCACAGTATTCCATTGTGTAGATGTACCAAAGTTTCTTTAACCAGTCATCTGTTGTTGGGCACTTGGGTTTTTTCCAGATGTTGGCTATTGTGAACAGTGCAACAATGAACATACAAGTGCAGATGTTATTTCGACTATACTGTTTTGACTCTCTGGGATATATACCCAGGAGTGGTATTGCTGGGTCAAATGGGAGCTCAATTTTTAATTTTTTGAGAATTGTTCATACTGTTTTCCAAAAGGGGGCTGAACCAGTCGGCATTCCCACCAGCAGTGAAGGAGGGTCCCTTTCTCCCCACATTTGTGCCAACACTGGTTGCTTTTTTGTGTTCTTTTGGATTTGGGCCAGTATCTGTGGTGTGAGATGATATCTCATCGTTGTTTTGATCTGCATCTCCCTGATGATAGTGATGTAGAGCATTTTCTCATGCCACCAACTACTTTTTTCTCTAGAACGCATCTGCTTCAGCATTCCCTCCACTTAGAATACCTGTGTCTGAATAGGGAGTTCTTATTCAGTCTTCACTTTGAGCTCCCAATAAGATCGTGTGTACTTCTGTTTTGTCTTCCTAATATGCATATTTATGTGCTCATCACAAACATTATTAATTTCCATAGCAGTTTCTGATAATTTTTATAATGAAACAATGTTAAAATTATTATGTTTATGAGATGATTAGACTAAATGCATCATGAAAGAAAGGCTCAGTGCTGATTAGGACATTAAAACACAGCTCTAAATAAACTATTTTTATGCATAAATAGGACTAGTTTTCCTTAGATTCATCAACTTCTACATGTACTGCTGTAACCATAGATCATGAATTACTATTATTCTCAAATTATGTGTCAAGTTAATGGATTTTAGTTAAGTACAAGTGCCACAGTTGCTTAAAATTCTACTTTTGATATCACATGGTAAAGTCCCTAAATGTAAAAATAATTGAATCACTTGCCAGTACCAGCTTTCTCTCATGGGACTCAAACATGTGCACAACATATAATAGATGATCAGTTTTGCACAGATAGAACTTCAAGTAAAAGGTATGAATTATGTCCTTTACCCTACAAAATTAAAACAAACTAATGCCCCCATGCCTGGCTATTCCTTGTCGGGGCCCCTTGGAGGGGAGCGGGTTGAGCTTTCCTCCCTGCCCTGACCAGGGCCCCAGCAGCCGAAGACCTCCAGGACCAGCCACCACCATGCTGAGACCACTCTCCGCACACCTGAAGGTACTGGCAGAGGGACAAATCCACGCGGGTTCCAGGGCCGAGATCTCCCAGCCTACTCGGATTGGAGTCGAGCATCCTCCACCCAGATCCTCCAAATTCCAGTAGGCGGGGGTCACACCCACCACCTGGCCCCCTGGCGCCGTGTAATCCCATCAACGGCCAAGATTTAGAGACTATAAAATCCAGCTCCCGGAACCGCGGCCGTGCGACATCTTAGCAAGACATCTTTTATGACATCTTATTATCTCATTCCTACTTTGGACAAAATTGCAGGGTATCGAATGTAGCCTGCCCACAGAGCAGAGTCTGGCAAACTCCCCGTTGTGTACCAAATATGCCAAATACCAGTAACAATGATGGGTCTCATTCTCCTAAAGAGCCTTGAATATAATCTCAGGGTTAGGATGAAAGAGATGTTACTGGGGGCCTGCTCAAGGCAATCGACGAATAACAGGATGATGAAATGAAAAAAATGATGAAATACAGACTTTAGTATATATCCATGTACAATTATTTTATTATTTTTGATGCCTGATGGACATAAAAAAGTTATAATACTAAATTTTAATTTATAGAAAAGGATGAAATAGTTGGAAGTCTTAAACTTTTATATGTACACTTTATATTAATGTAGATTTTATAAAATGTATGCATCTTTGATTTAAATTATTTAAATTAAACAAAGAAGAATCTACCTAATTCAATTACATAGTAATACTCAATATATACTAAGCAAGATTATTTTTATCATGAATGGAAAATTTAAATTTTCTTATTTCCAAAATTGTATTTTACTTTAAATTTTAATACACTTTATGCTATTTTTGAATGGAGATAAAAACATACCTGGGTATGACATTTAGTATAAAAGTTCATAATGTCAAATGGTATGGTCTCAGAATTTGAAATGACCAAGAAAACTAAATCAATATCTCTAGCTTTTGAGCCCCCAAATTTGGACTTAAAGATCTTTACTTACTTAGCTTTAACTTCTGCCCTTTACAAAAGATCACGACCCCTAAACTCTCATATTTATATTATTTAAAGTTTTTCTTTTGGAGAAGGAACATAGCCCATGTTGCATAGGGCTTACTTCTGACTCTGCTCATTGATCACTCTTGGCAGGCACAGAGGACCCTATAGGGTCTGGGAATTGAACCCAGTTAGCTTTATGGAAGACAATCACCATACCCATTGTATTATCACTCCAGTCCTGTATTTTTTTTTAAATTTTTGAATTAAATAAAGACACCTCATTAATTTTCTGGCAAGCTTTTCAGCAGAGATCCTAAGACTAGAAAAACTGTAACGGCTTGTTCATATGATTAAGATATAAAAACTGCCAACCATGAGTACACTATAATGCAAATATCATCATTCAAATATAATGAAAAAATAAAGACTTTTTCAGGCAAACAAAAGCTAATAAATTTTACCACCACAAACTGTTCACCAAAACAAGTTGAAGAAATTTCTCTACAAAGAAACAAAATAACACCAACATGAAAACACGGGAATAAATATAGTTCTAAAAACATAAAGTAACATAAAAAAAACAACAGAAATAAAAAAAGGAGAAAGAAATAACAGAATTTCTAAGTTCAAATAATGATAGGAAAAAAAAAACAGGAATAGATGTCTAGAAGATGAAAACATAGAGAATTACTGGGGAGAAAACCACACCTAAAAATGCAGCCAGAAACAAATGGGGGAAAAAAACACATATAAAAGATAAATGGCACTAAGTCAGTCCCAAACATTAAAATTATAATTGCTTGGTATATATAACTGTGAGGGACAGGCCCAAAATGGACCACCAGAATTAATTTAGGTTAGCTTAACAAGAACCTGCATTGCAAAACAACTTGTTTTTCTGCCCCTGAGCAAGGAACTCAGATACAGGTGCCCCTAACTGCAAGTCATGAGAAGGGTGGGGGTCAGACCAGATAACCAGATGTCTCTCACAAGACCCAGGACTGCCCTAAAAACCAGGACGTTCCTAAGCACTGATGGAAATGCTGATCTTTAAACTATAGGCTAAGGAGTGATGTACTTTTAAATGGATTGGTCAGGAAAGTGGGTGTTGTTACAAATCTATTGGCTACAAAATGTACGGGCTCTGCTGTAAGTGCCCATAAAGGCCTATATAAGATCTCCTTTGGAGAAGCTTGGGGTCTTGCCCAATCTGCTGGACCTGCATGTCTGCATAGGCAGCTCGACCCTGGCTAGCTATTCCTACAATAGCCAGTCCTGTTTGTTGTTTGCAGTCACTGGAGTCTCTTTGTCGTTAAAGAGAGATTTAGATCTGTGTCCTAACAATAACGAGGCAAAAACAGACTGTATGACTATATAAATTTTAAAAGGGGGGGTCCATCTCCTCCACATATATAATGCGCAAATCTGATATAAAGAAACGTAGGTTCAGAATAATAGATGAGAAAAATAGTTTACCTACCTAAAAATGGAGAGAGAGAAGAAATAGTGATTCTCATATCTAAAATAATAAGTTTGCAAGCTAGAAATATTGATCAGGATCTAAACACATTGATGATTTATGATATATATCAGACTTCAAGGGATATACTGACAGCAACAGAATAACTATAGGATATCTCAATATATTATTTACAACAGTGTCAGATTATTCAATCAAAAAGTTTACAAGGAAATAATTGTGAAAAAATAATGATACCTTGGTGATGGGTGGGGTACAGTAACAGTGAACATCCAAAGCATATATATTAACACTATTGAAGCCACACTAACTCAATAATAAAAATAAATGAATGAAATAACTGATGAGGTTAACTCCAAAAATATATACAAAAAAAGAAAAAAACATTAATTTTTTCAAGGGAACATTCAGAGCTAGTAAATATGAAAGAAGACTCATGAAGAGTGTTCATGTCAAACATCTTTTTCAACCATAGTCACTGAGCACTAAAAACCAATAACAAAAGGTAAATGGTTAAAGTCGCTAACACGTAAAGAGTATACGACATGCTTCTTAATAATTCTTGTGTCAACAGAAAAGTCATAGGAGAAATTTTAAAAATTACCTCAAGAACAACTAAAACACAGATGTGTTTTTATCCCCTAATGGATGCAATAAAAAGAGAGTTATTACTGTCACTGCATCACTGTCACCCTGTTGTTCATCGATTTTCTCAAGCAGGCACCAGTAAGTCTCCTTCATCCTAGCCCTGAGATCTTAGAAAGTGCCACATTCGAGGCTCTTTCAGGGTCAGGAAAATGAGACCCATCATTGTTCCTGGTTTTTGGATATTGAATATGCCACGGGGAGTTTGTCAGACTCTGCCACGTGGGCAGGATACTTTTGGTAGCCTGCCAGGTTCTCCAGAGTAAGAACTAGAAAATAAAACCCAAAACTGGGTTTTATAGTCTCTGGGTCTTGGCCGTTGATGGGATTATACAGTGCCGGGGGGGTTGGTTGCTGTAACGCCGACATACTGGAAGATGGGGGATCTAGGTGGAGGAGGCCCAGTCCCAATCCGAGCAGGCTTGGACATCTATGCCCCAGGTACTGCACACCTGGGTTCCTCTGCTGGTTTCTTCATGTGTGAGGCTTGTCTGAACATATGGAGAGTGGTCTTATGCATGGCTGTGGCTGGAACTGGAGGTCTTCAGCATATGTCATGGGTAGCTTGCCAGGCTTTGCCGTGAGGGTGGGATATTCTCAGTAGCTCACCAGGCTCTCTGAGTGGGGTGGAGGAATCGAACCCCAATCAGCTGCATGCAAGGCATGCACCCTACCAGCTATGCTATTGCTCCAGCCCAAGTAAAATATAGCAGAAATAAATTACATGTGAATCAAAATGGTAGTACAAAGGAAAAAGGAAACCAAAAGTTGATTTTTGACACAGTCAATTGGATTGATGAATCCCTCAGTAACAACAAAGTCTCCAATGGAGACGTTACAAAATTCTGATGAATATAATCAGAAATTTATGAGGTAAAGATACTAAATATATACTAAAGAACTGCAAAGAATCATGAAACTACTATGAACATCAATATTCAACTTAACTGGGCAACCTAGAAGAAATGGGTAAATTTCTAGAATGATATAAATATTCAAGGCTGATCAAGGGGAAAAAAAGATAGTTTGTACGGACCAATCCAAGTACAGAAATAAAAACTGTAATCAGAATCTTCCAAAGAACAAAAGTTAAGGACCATATGGTTTCACTAGTGAATTCTATAAATATTTCAGAACAGAAGTGATATTCATCCTGCTGAAACTCTTGTAAAAAAATTGAAAAGTGGAAAACTCTCTAATATACATCTCCTAAAGCCAACATACCTTAATCTTCAATTCAGAAAGAACTCATAAACACAAAACAAACCAACACAGAAAGAACATCACAGCAGACATAAACAGATTCAAGTATCACAAAAATCATAACAAATTAATTGCAGCAGTATATCAAGAGAAGCATTTGTCACAATTAGGTAGGAGTCTTGCAAGTATTAAGGATATTTCAACATATACAAATCAAATAACATAATACACCACATCAACAAAAAATTAAAAAGCATATTACAAAATAGATATTAGACAAAGGCTAATATTCAACATGCTATAGTACAAAAATCTTAAACCAAGAATAGAAAAAAATACACATCAACTGTTAAAGGCCATATAGGACAAACCCACAGGTAATGAAAACTGAAAACTTGCCCTGAAGGTCTGGAATAAAAAAATAATTTACAGTTTAACCACTGTTTTTTAACATAGCTTTGAAAATTCTAGCCAGGGCAAATAGAAAAGAAAAGCAGATGGAAGAAATGAAAACTAGAGAAGGTATATAATCTCTACATATGTATATGATAAAATACATAGAAAACCCTAAAATCCCTACCTCCACAAAATACTACAAATAAAGAGTTGTGCAAAGTACAGAATATAAAATTAATGCCCATTCCTTTCTGTTCTTTCTATAAGCAGACAATAAATGGAAGAAAATAACATTGAATAAAACAACACTTTTCACTGCATCAAAACGTATATAAAGTGTCTAGAAATAAACCTCAAAAAGTTTATGAAAGCTCATGTAGTGCATAGAAAGACATTGCAGAAATAGAACTCACAATGAAATGTAAAGAGTTCTCACATCCATATATTGGAAAAATAAACTATAGTAATGCAGTCTATTTTTATTCATTCAAATTTTAATTTTAAAATTAAAAGAAATTCAAATAACCGTAGAATTTAAATAAATTTAAAAATAATACTGTGTCTCCTAAACAATCTCTCGAGTTACTATATTCCCTATAAAAATGTCATTCCTAAAGTAAACAATTCTGAAACATCTATGGAGCCACAGGGACACTAAATAGTCAAAGTAATTTTGAGAGAAAAGAAGATAAATGAAGACATCATGGCCCTTGACTGCAAATCATTCTACAAATTAGTTATGATCAAAATAGCTTGGTACTTGATCAAGAAGTTGACACAGGCAAAAGAAATAGAATAAGGACCTAGAATAAAACCCACTCATATACATATTGCAATATATTTATATGATATGTTTATAATAGATTGCATATATGCAATTTATTATATAGAAGCTAAGACTATACAATTTGTTGAAGTATCATCATCAAGTGGTGGATGGGGGGATGGAGGGAGGGATGAAGGGAGGGAGGAAGGGAGGGAGGGAGGGAGGGAGGGAAGGAGGAATTCAACTTAACTGGGCAACCTAGAAAGACATTGAAAGACATTGAAAGGGAGGGAGGAAGGGAGGGATGGAGGGAGGGAGGGAAGGAGGAAGGAAGGAAGGAAGGAAGGAAGGAAGGAAGGAAGGAAGGGAGGGAGGGAGGGAGGGAGGGAGAGAGGGAGGGAGGTTGTCTAACATCTTACAGAAAAAGTAATCTAAAACATGAAAAAATCAGATATTAGGCTTCACAATTTAAACATACCAAAGGAACCATAGGTGTCACCCTCTGGAACTCAAAACTAGTGATGCATTTGAAGATTCAACTTCAGTAATATGGGAAATGGAATCAAAAGTAAACAAATGGGACTACATCAAATTACAAAGCTTTTTAGAGTATTGGAAATATAGATAAATGGGCAGAGCACGTAGTCTGTATGCAGGAGGCCTGAGTTTGATCCCAGTATGATGCGGTCCTCAAACGGAGTCTAGAATAGTCCCTAACAGGTGCATAGACTTTTATCATTTTGCTTTAGACTGTAGATATTAAAATGAAAAAGAAACTTTGGAATTCAAAAAGAAAGAACATCTGTGGCATTAACCTTCAAATACCATAGAATATTACTCCGTTAAATATAAACAATCATTCTCTTGTGGGGAGGAAACACATGAGATGATTTTACTCAGTGAAATAAATGAGTGATATTCAATTACCAAATGTTTTCACTCATATGTGGGCAAGAAATTAGTAAGCTAAATATATGGGGGTGAGGGAGAAACAACAAAATGGATTTTAAAATTGACTTCTAGGCTTTGTGGAAAATCCAAAAACAAGGATACAATAGGTCATTTATTGTGGTGAAATGGTATTGGCACCTTGGTGGCAGGTACATACATTTAGAGGTGTTAAGCTATATCCTGAATTATATAGCACTGTGAAACAAAGATAAATCAATAAAAACAATTCTGTTCAGGGGATGGAGCTATAGCACAGCCTTGCCTACCATGCAGCCAATCTGAGTTTTATCCCAGCACCGGCTGACTTTGTAGTCAGGGATCTCTGACTAAAATGTCAGGAAGAAGCCTGGACCACTCCAGCTTTGGCCCCAAAATCACTGTCGCTGTCACTGCTCTCCAGCTGTTCATCGATTTGCTTGCGCAGGCCCGGTAACATTGTGAGACTTGCTGTTACTGTGTTTGGCATATAAAATATGTCACGGGTAGCTTGCCAGACTTGGCCGTACAGGCGAGATACTTTTAGTAGCTTGCCGGGCTCTTCAAGAGGGACGGAGGAATCGAACTTAGGTCAGCCGGCTGAGTGGGCCGAGTGCAAGGCAAATGCTCTATCTGTTGTGCTATCGCTCCAGCCCAACCCCCAAATAAGCAAATAAAAAATGCGTTCAGATGATCTGAGTTGTTAACACGGAAGAAAATTCCAGATCAACTTCTATTATGAGCTTTACTTCTGTTTAGAATTGCTTTATGTTGCATTAGCATAGTAAACTAGGCTTCATTAAGACTCAAGTGTTGCTATTTGATGATAAATATAGTGCAGGGATGCATGTGGGTGCATGGTAATTTCTATTAGACTTACGGAAACATAGCAATTACTTCATTTAATAACATATCAGAAAAAAATCTCAAATTGTCTCTCCCAATTCTGCACACCATGCAGAGGTCTTACCTACTATTAATATTTTTGGCATCGCAGGTTCTATTACAGACTCTCTACACTTATAAACAATGTTAAGTGCTTAAAAATTAAGGATTGTTGAAAAGCCATATATTTCAACGATTCAATGTTATGCCTGTTTTCATGTCATCAGAAATTAGGTTCTCCTACTAGAAGAGCTATGTAATATAAATCTTTGCATAAAATTCTGTGAAGAGTCAGAAGTAAACCATTTTATTCCCCCATTGAAATTATGCAGTGCCAATATAATTTATAAAATTGGGGCCAGCGAGACACTTCAACAGTCTGAGCATATGCTTTGCATGGAAGAGGCCTGCCTGGGCTCATCAATTCTAGGCATCACCTGGTCCCAGAAGACCTGATGGGAACAAAGGGAATAGACACTCAACAAGGAGCAATGCTGTAAGTCAGTTGTTTTCATTAAAAATAAACAATAACAGTTCCATTATGCTGCCGGAAATATTAAAACTAGCTACCAAAAAATTCAATCGCTATCTAAAGTGATCCCTGCAGCAGTCTATTATTTTAGCAAAGAACCTATTAGCACAAACACTAATTTCTGGTTTCAATAATATTTTAAAACATGGACTCATTTTGCAGTCACACAGTTATCAGGATAAATAATGTGTTACTTTGGGATTCAGGATCGCCTCAAGGATAGATGCACTTACCACTTACAATTGTTATGTTGGTATATGGTTCTCTCTTTAAAATCCTATCATGCTAGAAGGATTTCCATCATTGTTACATATGTTCTATGTGAATTAGTTGTGTAAAATTCTGAGAACAGAACCTTTGCTCACTTTAAACTTCCAGCTACCAACTTTCAATTAATGATCCTGTCTCTGGACCAGTACCATTTACAAGGGGCCTGTTGGAAGGCAGCTGTCTGTATTAATTGCCCCTTTCCTTATATCATTCTTGGAAGTGGGCAGAGAAGCAGAGAGCCAGCAGTTCCCACAAAGTATTCAGAGGACCTGCAGATTCAAGCTTGATGTACAAGCTTCTAGTCCAGGATATATAGTCTGACCCAGGTGGATGATGGAGGATTTCAGGCGCCACATGTGGTGATATTGGGAGGAATCATGATATGGTGGAGATTTAATGGACAGTCAAGCATATACAAGACATGCCCTCCAGCATTTTGACCTACATCCTTCTTAAAACAGGAAACAGTACAATCTGAGAGTAAGGAATCTCTTCCTCCTCTGACTAAAACATAGGATGTACCTAGATCTATATCTTACATAATAGGGAAAGTTCATCTGAGTAAAAGCCTCGAGGCTACACTAAACTTCTTAGAAGTCCTTTCATATAATAGAATGAGACTGTCTATCATTTTCACCAAATTGCACTCTGTATTATTTGCAATGGACATTGTCTTTTATATCTTTGCTTACTTTTGAATTCTACACATAGAAATATTTCATCTCCCAACATAAACTACTGTAAACAGCAATCACCCTTAGTACTACGAGCATCAAAATATTTCGATTGAATGTAGATTCAGAAGTTATAAGGACTTTCTCACTAAGGATTATTTCCATCACTCCTTGGAAATTCAGTGAATAAGAAATACTCAAAAATTTGAAAAGGTAAATATTTCAGGAAAAGGGGTAGCATTCGAAACTCAGATTTGACTTTTGACTAGTTATACCTCTGAAAATTACTTCTCCATGATTTTGCAACATTCCAAATAGGTTCTTACACTGCCCACATATATGAAACTTCTTTATCAGTGCCAGAGTGAGAGTAGAGCTAGTGTAGGGAGTTAATCTTGCTGACCCGGGTTCAATTCCCAGCAATCCATACGGTCCTTGATTCTGCCAGCACTGATTCCTGAGCACAGAGCTAGGAGTAAGCCCTGAGCTCCACCAAGTGTGGGGGGAAAAAAAGGAAAAGAAAAAAAAAGCAAACTCTATTTTTATTAAATACACAGTCTTTAGCAAAAGTATGTGAAATTCTCAATTCTTGAACTTCCTCTTAGGGTATTTATTTGGCTATTCTATCTACTTGGTAAGAAATCCTTCTCCTTCACTGTTTTCGTTTATTTGTGAAATGCATCTGGCTTTGTTAATAGCTTACTCCTGTATCTGGGCTTCAGAGATCAATCCTGGCAGGGATCTGGAAACCATAAAGGGTGCCTGTGTTGAGCCCCAGATTGGTGCATATTGCTGCATGATCTTTCCAGAACCCTCCTTCACTCTTCAAAAGACTATGTTTGGGCTTAAATGACCTGAGATCTTTAGTTATTAGACCATATTCCTTGAAATCACAGAACTCTCTTGATTTTGGCACTAAGAAGAAATTGGTTTTACTACACTGATTTTGTTTGTTGGTTGTTTCCTTTCACACATTTAAGAAACTCATTTTGCCTCAGTGGTTATCTGATCTCAAACTAGAAAGTTCAAGGTAAGTTGTTATTTTAACATACTGAAAAAAATTGTTGCTGATGATTAAACCTTAATTTGAGTTTCACTATTTTGTTCAACATGCAGCATCATCAAGATTTCAGGTATAAATTACAACTCAGTGTAAAACCCTTTTACTCCAAAGTAAATATTTTCTTTGTTAAAACTCATACAGCTGGAACTGAATCACCATTTAACTCTTCTCCCTCAAATTTTGCAAATATGGCAAGACTTACTCATAATTTGCATACCAACTTATTAATTCAGCTGTAAAATAAAATGCTTGGATACATGTTTAAAATTGTTTTCTACAATAAATATCATTAGTTTAATGTGGTGCCAAGTAGTATTATTTATAACACCCATACAAACAAAAATGTTAGGATATACCATCCAGAAAAATATTTTACCAACAAATTCTTCTATTTTTTAGTATAATATTAGTAATTATCATTCTTTCTCAAATTTCTTGAAAGGAGTGCAATTTATTTGTAATTTTTCTGTGAGAAGTACAATTTTGAACAATAGCTCTAATTTGTCCCTTCCCATCAAAACATTACAGAATCAATTTACTTTGGAAATGTGATTTTGCATTTGTTCTAAAAGAATCACTATTTGGAATTAATTTATAATAAGTAATATATTGGAGATGAGGCAAATTATAAGCTAATATAGTCCATTTTCTTTTTTTTAAATATAGTCCATTTCCATAGACATCGTTGTATTTTCCATTTGCCAAATCTGTAAGTGAATTTGTTTTTAAAAACTATGCTCATACAGACATATACACATCTTATTATCCTACATTTTCATTTAAATACTATTCACAATGAACATTTTGTATATTATAATAGAGTGTTTATATTCATTTCATTACAATAAGGACATATTGCCTTGGATACTAGAGGAAACAGAAAACAACCCAGTGGTAAAACCTAAAAAGATAACATTGAATAGTATTAAATAAAACAGAACAAAAACAAAACCATAATTGAGGGCATCTTTACCTACTTAAGTAAATATCAGGAAGAAAACTCACATTGCTGTAATTTCACAATGAAGAAGAGTAAATCCGCAATTCAAAAGAGCAAAATATATTTCCCTGAAAATTGTAACTTACATGTTAATAAACAAAATTCTCTCCTCTGAGAAAGTACTTAGAATACTAGCCAATACTATGGATATACAGTTGGCAAGTCACTGACATTCATCTATTCAGGACCCTTTGTGGGAAAATAATTACTTATTAATAGTTCTAGAAAGAACCTGAATCCTGAATAGTAATATAGGAAGGACACTTCTTTAACTTGCTTTTTAAAAATAGGATAAAGAGTTTCACTAATAAAATGGCTCCTGAGCACTGACAAAAGATGTTTTATGAGTATAGTTAACTGTGTCTTCTTATTATTTCATCTTCAGTGCTAATAACTGTCATCATCAATAATAAACATACATATAAATGAATAGTGGGTAAATAAGGACTGCTTGCACCTTCCAGTACAGGTCAAACAGAGTTCCTATATCAGAACTAGTCATTTCAATTCATCAGTCCATATTTTTTTAGCTAACCCCCACAGAGAGAGCATCAAAACAAGCAAACTGTCTTTAAAAGGCAAGAGGCTTTTATTCACATACCATATGATATTTAATATCTGCAGTTAGAAATTCTAAATAAACTGTTTTGGAGTTCTATTAATTTTAGGTTGCACTGAAGAAAAATCCATTTTAGGAAAAGCACCTGCCATAGAGGCAGGCAGGAGGCGGGAGGTGAGGGCGAAGAGAGGGAACCTGGAGACACTGGTGCTGGGAAATGTACACTGGTGGAGGGATGGATGTTCAAACACTGTATTACTGAAATCCAATCATGAACTGCTTTGTAAGGGTCTATCCCACAGTGATTCAATTAAAAAGCTAAAGAAAGAAAAGAAAGAAAAATCCATTTTAAGATCTGAGAATTGGGGGCTGGAACAATACCACAGCAGGTAGGGCATTTGCCTTGAACCCTTAAACATGACCGACCTGGATTCAATTCCCAATATCCCATATGGTCCCCCGAGTACCACCAGAAGTAATTCCTGAGTGCATGCCAGGAGTAACCCCCGTGCATCACCAGTTGTGACCCAAAGAGAAAAAAAGAGAAAAAAAATGATCCTGAGAATGAAGATTCATGAATTCATGAATTGAACTATCTCTTAAAAAACAAAGTGAAGTTAAAAAAAAAAAAGATGAAGTCAAACAAAATCCTCCACAAAATTAAAATGTCAGAAAACGGAGGGTGACACATAGTTAATAAACCTAAGGAATTATAGGGAGTCATAAATCGCTCATCCTTGTGACTACATTACAAGGAAGTTTCATTTCTTTAAGGAAAGAGAAAATGGTAGGAAACAGAATTTTAATTTTGTGTATTTTTTTTTCATTTAGCATCTCTGCTATGGTGCCAACAGAGTATTAAATTTGAGTGCCACAGCAGTATTCTAATTCCTAAGATCGCTTTCAGAAACAGATTAAGAGCACTGCAGGTGGGCAAAGCATTATGACTTCACTTGGAGTTTAATGTGAGCACTACCATGATGGACAAACAAATTGAGTTAATGGAATTCACTCCCTTTTACTTAGCATCATAGTATGATGTACAGCACACTTTTGTTTAAAACTTGTTTTTTTATTTTCATTTTAATTACCTGGTAGCTGTCAAAATTCTGCAGTTAATTAACTTTTTACACTCACTCTAGATCTCTTAATTATATGCTGACATTCTATTATAAAATTTAGTAGGATATTATTGACTGATAAAAAAAAAACTATAAGGCCAAGTATTATGATGCGTCTAATGGTTTGGTTGGGTTTTTTCTTTTTTGTTTTGTGAACTTTTTGTGTGTGTGAAAAGGCAGGAAAGCATGGTTCCCACTGCTTTGTGTCAAATCATAAAATATACATATTTAAATTGCAGAAGTTTTAAAATGATATTGTATTAAAATATACTGATGTTTCAGATGAGTACTTGAAATAAGTTGAAATAAGTACAGATTATGAAATAAAATGAAGGTTCCTTATAGTTACTCCATTAAGTTCTTGAATCTGTCATTAATTTTTTCACTAATATTTGTTGTCCTCACCTAGTATCTAGCTACTTGTTCATGTAACAATCATTCATCAGCTTATCAAGAAAGAATTCTTTAAAATATTTTTTCATTTATAATTCTAAATGTAAAATTTTAGTATTATTATACAACCATGAAGAAAATCATGTTTTTAAAAATTTGGAAAGAACATTGTGTGTTAATGTTTTAATGTAAAATATGATTTATATAGGAATTAGAAATATTTTTATCACAGTTATAATGTAAGATATAGTGAAAGTAAGTCAAATACATCTCACAAACAGTAAAATATTTTCATTCCTACAATTTCCATGACATGTTTCCATTTATAATTCTAAAGGTAAAATTTTATTATTTTTTGGCAACTGAAGAAAATCAATGTTTTTAAAAATTAGGAAAAAACTTTGTGTATTGATGTTTTAATGTAAAATGTGATTTATGTAGGAATTAGAAATATTTTTATTAGTTATAAAGTAAGATATGGTGAAAATAAGTCAAACACATCTCTCAATCTCTAAAATATTTTTATTGCTACAATTTTCATGAGAAGTGGAAAGAGAAAATAGTTGCCACGCTGTGAAGCACAAGAGTCAGTGGATATGAAGCACAAGCTATGCCCTTATTCTGCCTCTTCAATGCTTCCACTGGGCTTGTTCCCTGGTTTGTTCCCTCTAAGTTTTAAATTAATCTTTACTATTAACTTGGGGGCTAGAGCAATAGTACAGTGGGTAGTCAAATGTCTTGTGCACGGCTGACCAGGGTTTGATACCCCTGCATCCTATATTGTCCCTTGAGTCTGCCAGGAGTGATTTCTGAATGCGGAGCTAGGAGTAACCCCAGAGCATCACCAGGTAAGACCCGAAAACTTGTACAAAACAAAAAAATTAACCTAAATTTTGTCTGAATTCTATGTCACTTTTGTACAAGGTATACTAGTGAGTTATTATAATGACTAGATAAGTAAATATTAAATGATTCCCAAAAGTATATTATGACTAGAATCTATTGAACACTCCAATCCATATTAAATAAGAAAGATTTTTAAAATTTATTAAAAACTTTTCTTTTTCTAGTTAGAGGTTTTTTTTTTTTTTAAATTTTTATTACTGAGACACCACGAGGTACAGTTGTAGACTTACAAATTTTTGTGCTTGGGTTTTTTAATGTAGTTGTAGTAGTAGGCCAGACACAAAGTACTTGAAGTAAGGTACTTGCTTCACATATGGTTGATTCTGATTTGATCCCCAGAACCACATATAGTCCCCTGAGCACCAACAATAATGATTTCTGAGCCAGGAGTACAATTTGAGCACAAAGGCCCAAGACCTCTCTCTTCAAAAAGAATATTTTCTTGAATCTAAAACTGTTTTTTTTTTTCTAGTTAGAGGGTTTTTTTTTTTTTAATTTTTATTACTGAGACACCATGAGGTACAGTTGTAGACTTACAAATTTTTGTGCTTGGGTTTTTTAATGTAGTTGTAGTAGTAGGCCAGACACAAAGTACTTGAAGTAAGGTACTTGCTTCACATATGGTTGATTCTGATTTGATCCCCAGAACCACATATAGTCCCCTGAGCACCAACAATAATGATCTCTGAGCCAGGAGTACAATTTGAGCACAAAGGCCCAAGACCTCTCTCTTCAAAAAGAATATTTTCTTGAATCTTTCTTGAACACAGTTATACTACATTCTCCTAGCAGGCATTACATTAAAGAATGCCTTGATTGGTAAATTACTGACAATGCTATGAATTAAGTCAGTACAACTGATCACTATTCTCTGGGGTTCAGATACTTTCACACCCTATTTTGGCAACAAATATAATATAAAATAAAACAAATTTAAAAAATATAAGCATAATGTCTCCAAAAATTCTTCCTCCCAACCAAGCAATGATTTTTCATGATTTCAGTGTTTCTTAAAGTACATGATCTGCTCGCAAGGGAATTGGAGAGACCTAGACCTACTCACAGTAGCTTTGAGAGGGAACACTTCCTGCTGGTTACCTGAAAGATGATAAATTTCGGGGAATGCAATGAGTAATTTTTTTCTCTGAAAAGGTGGAATATGCCAAATAAATTTGGGAAACTCTGATTAAATAATTTGCAGTATATCATTAATAACTATATTGAGGGTTTTAGACTAATAATCTTTTTTTAAAATATGAATCTGGCATAAAGCACAATATTCTTAACCAAAAATTATACAAATTAAAATTAAGTAATATATTTATCATAACTACATTTTGCTTTTCAGCAGAAACATTTTCATTATGTTTTATTCCCACTTTAATTTTTAATCACAGAGCTTATTTCACTTGGGAACAGATACAAGAATCATTGACTTGCTTTAAGTATCCTTTCTGCCTAAGTGTGATACAATGTTTTTGTTTTTGTTTTAATGAAAACAATAGAGAATGAGGAAAGGATAACCAATAAAGGACTAATTGAGAAAACTATCATATATTAGTTATTATTCATCACTCCTTTTGAGTGGAGGAACTGCCAAGTAACATGAGTCAAGCAGAAAAAATTACATAAGCATACATATCATCCTTATATATATGGAGCGATAGCACAGCGGTAGGGTGTTTGCCTTGCACGCAGCCAACATGGCTGACCCGAGTTCGATTCCTCCACCCCTCTCGGAGAGCCCGGCAAGCTACCGAGAGTATTCGATATGCCAGACACAGTAACAACAAAGTCTCCAATGGAGACGTTACTGGGCCCGCTCTAGCAAATCGATGATCAACGGGAGGGCCTTTACCTTTATCTTTACCTTTACCTTTGAATCAATAGACTAAATCAAATGCAATCTGGGAATATGTATAACAGACAAATTGCAAGCCTTGCAAGCAGCCAACATGACCGACCAGAGTTCGATTCCTCCGCCCCTCTCAGGGAGCCCTGCAAGCTACCGAGAGTATCTTGCCCGCATGGCAAAGCCTGGCAAGCTACCCGTGACGTATTCGATATGCCAAACACAGTAACAACAAAGTCTCCAATGGAGATGTTACTGGGCCCAATAGAGCAAATTGATGAATGGGAGAACAGTGACAGTGACAGTGACATCAAAACAATTTTAAACCACACTGTTCTTCCAGCGTGGTTTCAATAGCTTCCAACATCTTCACAATCAGCTTATCATCATCTATATGGTCTGCTGAATTTGTGTGGGTGCTCATTCTTCCCTAGACTTACACAGCATCCCAGATGTGTGCATTATAGAAGAAATAAATGTGCAGTCTCAAAAGCATTGTCATCGTCCACAGACTCACACAATTTGTTCTTTGTGCCTTTTGCCAGAAATATCTCTGTTATCCCTTGTTACTTTTTTGCCTTTACTTTTAAGAACAAATTGAGACACTGCTTCCAGAGATGCCTATCTCGGTGGTACTTGATTCTAATGTGTGACTCTTTTCTGTGAATGCATCTGTGTTCTGCATGTTTGTATCATGGCAGTTGTCACATTACATCACTTGTTGTTTATCTGACAATCCTTTACAACGCCTTACTCATCTGACTATTTTTAATTTCTAGTGCCTATCATACTACTGATTTGATTTCTATAATCACTGTATTACTCATTTTGAGATTGTTTTTGAAAGAAGTTTCCAAGATGCTTTCTAAATAGCTAACAAATGTGATTTTTCTCTCTAACATGCTATGCGCTGAGGTTGTTACACTCAAGGTAGTGATTTCCTACTCTCTAAATATATCCTGCTCCACTTCCCTGTGCACATATTTCTTCCTTTAATGTTTCAAATCTATTTATCCTCCAAGATATTGTTCTATGAAATATTGCTCTCTTTATGTATCCATTTTTACAGTCATCAAGGTCTCTTGTCAAATACACAGGCATTTAGGAAATATTCATAAACTGAATTTTCCCTAAAATTACCTTTTTACAAAAAATACATATTTCTTTAATAATTCACTCTACATAAATTGACCATCTCCCACAAACCAATCAGTAAAGGATCAGAAGTATCTCAGTAATGGTTAACAAAAACAACAAAAATAAGCTAAGGGTTTTTTTTTTGAAAGGAATAAATTCTAGGAAAAGAAGAGAACAAGATGATGTCACATCTTGATAACACAGCGAGTAGGGCGTTAGTCTTGCATGAGTCTGACCCAGGTTCGATTCCCAGCATCCCATATGGTCCCCGAGCACTGCTAGGAGTAATTCCTGAGTGAAGAGCCAGAAGTAACCCCTGTGCATCGCTGGGTGTGACCCAAAAAGAAAAAAAAATATATGTATATAGCCTGGCAAGCTACCCGTGACATATTCAATATGCCAAACAGTAAAGTAAGGGAAAGGGTTCATTTATAACAGTATCTTGGGCTGAAGAGATAGTACAGGAGCTAAGACACTTGCCTTGTTTGCAGCTGCATAGCCCTGGTTAAAATCCCTGGCATTGCACATGTTCCCTGACCATGGTCAAACATCACTTTTGAGTACAGAGCCAGGAATAGGACCTAAGAACCACCAGGTATGGCCCCCAAAGCAAAGTAGACCAAAAAAGTCTTGATTTTTTTTTGAGCAAGCAAAATTTAATGGTTTAATTTCAATCAGTAAAAATAGCAAAGAAGCAAATTGGAGGTGAGAAATTCAAATGGGGTGTGTGTGTCTGTAAATGCTAGTCTGAGGTAGTATGTAATTGCTTGCTAGATATATTTTTGTTTGGGGACCACAGCAAGCTGTGCTTAGTGCTAATATACAATCTCTCTGTCCCTATATCATTTATTCCATGAATTTATTTATCAAGGTATTAGGGATAGAACAGAAAAAATACAAAAACATTACTTAGGATTTATTTCATCACTGGTCAAAGTGCTTTACATTTTGATTCAAGTTGTCCTTGAGCATTCCCAGTGAATATTTCATTTTAAGCATATAGAGATGATCAAAACAAAACAAAAACTTTTCTACTTGTGGGAAAAATTAAAATGCAAGGAATAATTTTATGTTTGAGAAAATGGCTTTCCCTATAAAGAAGTTGAAAGATGAATGGCTCGTTTACTAAGGATGTGACTAAAAGAGTATACAATATGCTACCAAATTCAAAGGTGAGAGAACACCTTAGATTTTATGAACTAAAAGGTTCACTATGCCTGAATTGTAGATAGTGATAAAACTAAGCTGAAATAAGGTTGCAGAGGCATGGATAGCTTCATAAGATGAAGATGATCATATAGGTTTCTCTCCACACAATCACCATCCTGAGGGCCAAAGGAAGATGTAAAGAACATCTGAAATTCCAGAGAAACTTAGTTCTCTAACCAGAATTATCCAGACAACAGAACCAACAGGGTAAGAGATTGATCTGTATTTTAAGGACTGTACTTCTATGATTGCAAAAACTTGGCAAGTATAAAATTTGACAGGATTGGCCAGCAGGCAAGAGATTCAGGGAATCTGTAATTTGATCCAAAACACAGTCTTCCTTGGTTGGGAATGGTCTGATAGTATAGTGGGCAAAGTGCTTGCCTTGCATACAGATAACCTCGGTTCAATTCCTAGCAACCAACAGTGTTCAACAAGTGCTCCAGGAGTGATCCCTGTGCACAGGACCAGAAGCAAGTCCTGAGCACTGCTTGTGTGGGCCCAAACAAATTAAATTTTTAAAATAATAAAGACAGTTGTTGCTTGTGAAATCCCTTTATATTAGGGATAGGTCAGTAAGCCCTTGATCTATCAAGGTCTTTGACTCTATAAAGCAACCTCCATGACAGAAGGAATCAGCTTTAAAGGTCAAGTTTAATTTTAAATTTTAGCCAAAAAATCACTTTTACAGAGTCACAGTCACAGTCACAGTCCTCCCGTTGTTCATCGATTTGCTCGAGTGGGCCCAGTAATTTCTTCATCATGAGACTTGTTGTTACTGTGTTTGACATATCAAATACGTCACGGGTAGCTTGCCAGGCTCTACTGTGCGGGCGAAATACTCTCAGTAGCTTGCCAGGCTCTCCGAGAGGGGCAGAGGAATCGAACTCGGGTTGGCCATGCTGGTCGCTTGTAAGGCAAACGCCCTACCACTGTGCTATGTTTAATGAAATATCTGGGAACCATGGCCCAGCAAAATTGACCTTTAATGTTGTTTGTTATGGGACCCACACCTAGCAATACTCAGGGCTAACTCCTGGCTGTATGTTCAGGGACCATTCCGCTTTGACTTAGGAGACCATAATAGTTGATGGGGACAAAAAAAAGATGGCCACATGCAATGCAAGTGTTGTACCCACTACACTTGTTCCAGACCCACTATGGCCCAGCTAAAATCAACAAACCAAGTTAATATGCAATAGAAGATTTTTTAAATCATAGAAATTTGTAAAATATTCAATTTGGAACCTTACAAAGACTCGTTCACTTGAAAATGGACATATTGGAGGTAAAGAGAGAGACACAAAAGATAAAATAGGAAACACAAGAAAGTTGACACATCACTCTAAACAGCAAGCACTGAATTTCATTAGCTTATAAAATGTGTTATTGAAGAATCATGCTTAAATAGATAAGTTAATATTGGTTATAATCAATAATTTTAAATTAACTGATCTAACAGGTATGATTTTTGTTTTTATTGATATAGTTGTTGGGGACCACACATAGCTTACTCCTGACTCCGTACTCAGGGGTTACTCCCGGCATTCCTAGGGAGACCATAGAGAATAGAATAGAATGCAGGAATAGAATCTAGGTCAGTCGTAAGCACCTTAGCCATCTGATAGTGAAATATTAAAATCATTACTTCACCATGAAAGTTTTATTTTTGTTTGGGGGCTTTTGTTGGCCTTTTGTTATGGTTTGTTTTTTGGGGGCCACAACGGACTATGCTCAGGAATCACTCCTGGCAAGTCTTTGAAAATCATATGGGGTGTCGGGGTTTGAACCTGGGTCCGTTGCATGCCAAGCAAGTGCCCACTATACTATTTCTGTGGCCCCATTTACTACAATGTTTTAAAATATTTCTAATAGCATTTATTTCCTCTATTGTAATTGTTTTGACATACTTTCCCTTGTAGATATGAGGAACTGGCTCGGTTATTTTGTATGTGCTCATTCAAAATTAAAAGTTACTAAATAATTACGTGAAGTCTCAGTAAGAGCCAAAATATTTCCGAATTTTATGGCAGTTCTACAAGCAAGAGATTTTATGCCATGACTGTTCATTTAAGCATGGGTGAAAAAACAAAGATTAGAAATCCACATATCCACATATAACAACACTCAAATATTTTTAAAAAAATCCTTTTTACTGACAAATTGTTTGAGATGAGTGATGTTTCCTCCTGACTTCAAACATGTACCTCCATAATGGAACCATTTTAAAAAATCATGATTATTCTTTTTTTCTGCTTTTTGAGACTAGCAAAGGAAAAATAATATGAGGCTTTCACTACATGTGAGTCCTATTCCACTGCAAGTACAGAACATATTTTGCCCATGAAAAATGAAATTAAATGTGTCATTCATCATTGACTAGCAATGACCCAGTTATATCTAACCATTCTGTGTTTAAAACTTAGTGCTTAATAAAGTATGCAAGACGCCTGTCTGATTCAGAAACCTTGGGATCTTGAAAATGCATTCTATGACAGGCATCAGAAAACTGATAATGGTGAAGACTGTGGAAAGAATGTCAAAGGTAGTGTTGAAAGTGTCAAAAGACATTCAGAGCAGAGTACTCAGGGTTTTTTTCTTTGCACTGACACTTCCAGTTTCATTCAGCTTCATCAGAAGGTAATTTCCCCAGGGAATTGTAGACTCAAATGGGAGTATTAAATATTTAATTGTACAGCTACAACATAAAATTCTCTTCTACCATTTTGTACCTAAATGGCCTTAAAACATTTCTAACGTCAAAAAATATAATTCTTTTTTTATATTTGCAAAGTTAAATAAAGAAGTTTTCAATTATTTTAAAGCTAAAGCTGTCCAAATGGAGTGTTTTCTTTGAGAATATTTCCATTTTATCTAGCATTTTTCTGTATCCCTCCATTCAATTTCACTGTATCACTGTCATCCCCTTGTTCATCAATTTCCTAGAGCAGGCACCAGTAATGTCTCCATTCGTCCTAGCCCTGAGATTTTAGCAAGTGCCCCATTGGAGGCTCTTTCAGGATCAGGGGAATGAGACCTATCATTGTTAATGGATTTTGGCATATTGAATACGCCACAAGGAGCTTGCCAGGCTCTGCTGGGAAGGAAGGATACTCTTGGTAGCCTGCTGCGGGTTCTCTGAGATAGAGACAGCAAGCTCTCAGGAGCTTGGTTTTTCAGTCTCTGCATCTTGGCCATTGATGAGATTACCGGCGGAACCGGGGGGGAGTTGGTGTGTGCAACGCCTAGCTATTAGAAGATGGGAGATCTGGGTGGAGAAGGCCCAGTCCAGATCTAAGTAGCCTTGGACATCTCAGCCCCAGATCTCACACACCTGGGTTCCTCTGCTGATTCCTTCATGCATGAGGCTCATCTGAGCAAGTGGAGAGTGGCCTTGAGAATGGCTGTGTCTGGTTCTGGATATCGTCTTCTGCTGGGGCTCTGCTCAGGGTGGGGAGGGAAACTCAACCTACCCCCTTCCATTCAATATAATGGTTTTAATCCTATTTTTTAACATAACTCTTAATGCAAACCTTATTCTTAATCCAATACTATAATTAGTAACATAATTGTTATTCATTGACAGAAACATTTTCTAAGCATTTCCCCATTTTATTGTCTCTTTCTGTCAGAGAATAAACATGTAAAAAATGGCATTGTCCATCTTCTTAGATTAGGACTATGTCAAAAGAGGAATGATTTTAAGTCTTTCAACTGGGGTAGAGAGACAATACAGCAGGTAGGATACTAGCCTTGAACACAGACAACCCAGCTTACATCACTGGCACCCCAGATGGCACCTGAATCCCTGCCAGGTGGAATGATCCCTCCGAACAGAGCCAGAAGTAAATCTTGAGCACCACTGGGTGTGGCCCCCAAACCAAATCAAAGCATCTCTTAATTGTAAATAAACAATAATGTTGTAAATTATTAAACACATACTTTCCAACCTGTCTGCCCAATGACAATTTGATTCTAATATGAAGGATTCCCACCCCACTTCAAAATAGTTCTGAGCAATTAGAAATACGCCTGTGAAACCTCCATCCAGCTATTCAACCCATTATGGTAAACAGAATTTTCTGCTGAAGAAAAATGTACAGGAAACTCAAAGACCTCCATGCAGAATTTTAGCATGCATTGCAGGACTTCAGAACAAGTCACTACTAGCCCATACGGCAGCTGTACCAACTCTCACAGGGAAAGACCCCGAGTTCCTGAGCACTGCTGGAAAGGACCCCCAAAATACATTTTTAATTTTTCTTGATATGTACTTAACCTAAAGTACTCTACAACTGTAAGAAAAGAGTATAATTCAATTTTATAAGAGCCAAAAGCAAACACAAATCCTACCACACTACACAATTCGATAAAACCCTGTAGACTGACTTTATTTCATAATAGTATCTTCTGAGGAGGTACAACTGAATCAGTATTTTACCATCAATTAACATTAACATGAGGCTCAGCTTTAATGATGTAAACATAACAATTATGACTTAAAAACTACACATGAATCTGTTTACTCTCTTTAATCTCAAATGTCTGCTTTTGAATAGAAAATTATATTCTCACCACCATTTACCTTTGCAATAAGCAAAACTGAAGACATGAACATGAACCCAGGTAAAGTTTTATAGTATTTGCTCAACATTTATTGAGGCTGATATTGCCCCAGTAAACTTATTCCAATTTTTTTTAATGCCAAGCACAGTATTATTCTAAGGTATACATCAAAGGACTGATTAGAAAACCTATGAATAAGAAGAAAACTTTGGTCCAATAATTTATCATAATCCAGACTCTAAATTCAATTTTATTTGAATATAAAAGGGAAACTATAATTTTCTTAGGGCTGTAAACTGAACCCAGATCTCATGAATTCAAGGCATGTCCTTTATAACTGAAACATATTCCTGTTCTATTTTTAAAAAATCATTAAATGACATTTAAATAAAAGAATCATTGCTTTACAATTTACTTCTAACAGATACACTGTGCTTATTTTATACAAATAATCATTTCAAACTCATTATAGTTAGGACATAGTAAATTTCTGCAAGAGTTATATAAAGTTCATAAACTGAGTTCAAATCGATAGCAAAGCAAAAGTCCTACCCTGCTAACTTTAGCACAGAGAAGTAAAATTTAAATTGGTTTAAAAGTACAATTTTAGGGGCAGGAGCAATAGCACAGCGGGTAGGGTGTTTGCCTTGCACGCTGCGGAGCCAGGTTTGATTCCTAGCATTCCATATGGTCCCCCAACCACCACCAGGAGTAATTCCTGAGTGCATGAGCCAGGAATAACCCCTGTGCAACACCGGGTGCAACCAAAACAGCAAAAAAAATTAAAAATTCAAAAAATAAAAATGCAATTTTACCAAATAAAAATTCTAACAATTTTAATATAAAAGTGATAAGCTAACATTTATGACAAACTAACCTCCTATGTATTTGCAAGCATTATTAAACATTAACTTATAAGGTAATTTAATAATAAAATTTATTTAGACAGGGGATGACTTTTAGGAGGAGCAGGAATAGAAGCCATCCTTAGCAAAATCAACATAAACAACAAGATTATCCTAAGAAGTATAAAAGCATTATTTTCTAATTCTATCCCAATGTCATTTTAGCATCCCAATGTTACTGTCTAATTAAAAATGTGTAGTCAATTATAGGTACTCCAAATTAGTAGGCTTTTAAATTTTGCTTTAATTTCACTTGTCTATGCATTTTAAGCAATATTTCTTTCGACTACTCTGAGGAACATTCCCTACTATTATGTTATAATGGGAACAAATGCATCTGTAGCATTTGAATAAGCAGTATTTAAAACAAATCACTTAGAAAACCATTCTTTTCCATTTTTGATTTAATCATAGATAGTTTTATGAATTGTTGTTTCGGTAAATTAATTTTAAAAATTTGACTTACATGGAAATAAATGAAACCTCATGAAATAAGTTTTATTAAATATGTTTGAAAATAGAGGCTTCCAGGCAAAACTTGCAAAGAGTATATTTGTCAGAAGGGACGGCATGTTAGAATCCCTAATGTCAGATAACTCTGTGTCTTTAATAGATGAAATAATCAGTATGGTGCACTGTCCACTGTCCTCTCGTTGTTCATCAATTTTCTCGAGCAGGCCCAGTACAGTCTCCATCGTGAGACTTGTTGTTACTATCAGTATGGCTGGAACAAAATAAAGAAAACCTAAGAGGAGACCAGAGATAAAGGCAGAATCAAGACTTGGTGGCTCACATCAGGATTGTGGAATGTGACTCAATGCAATGGAGAGTTATTTATAAGATGTACAGATGACAGTGGCAAGCTTTAAATTACATATATAAAACATCTTCTTGTGAACTAGATTCTATTTCCTCCTGCCCCACTATAAATTAGGAAACAGGCACTTTACTAATTGCTAGCCTCTAAGGACAAATTGCAGAGGTTTATTAGCAAGCTAGTTCTGAGTCTTCTATGGCATTTAAACACATTTACCAAGAAAACTTAGCAGTCTCAGCTTCCTCCTTTTTATTTGCCTAAGCAAAAGGAGCAAAACTGTCATTCCTCACAAACTGGCCAGTCACCAAACAAGCAAGAGATTAAAACAAAACAAAACAAAACAAAATAAAAAAACTGGTGGTAAAAACAATCCTTTCTTCAGGGGAAGGAAATGAACAAGGTGCTTAACATTCAATAAGCAAAATTCAAAGTTTCCTTGTATTCAGTTCCCAAGTTTGATCTCTGGACCAAAGGCCTTGGTGGCCCCTGATACCACTTGGCACAATCAAAACTGCATTAAAGCCTGCGCTGCTGATGAGGCATCTATAAAAGATCCATAAATCTATCTTCTTTGTATTTAAAATTTTGAGTAAATATTGTCATTTTATGTTATTGACACTTAAATGATGGTCTTCTCATGAATAAAGCACCAAAATAAATTTCAGTCGCATAACTTTAGTTTATCTTCTCAAATCAAAGCCACAAAACTCTTCCTAATCAGATAACACGCCTATAAATGGTAAGTCAGGAATATGTCCTTCAAATTAATATCATTGCTTATCTGAAAATGTATTTTCTTGATCACCAAGATCACCTGTCTATTAAATCTCAGAAGTAGTATGGAAAGTCAGACAAAGTTTTATACAGCCCAGAATGGGAATCTTCACACAGTTCACAGTTCATAATTCACTGGCTAGAATTTAGTCAGATCTAAGGGCAGCAAAGGTTGGGACAGATAGCCTAGCTCTGTGCTCAGGAGAAGAGGAAATGAATTGCATTTGAAACCAGATAGTTGGGGCACTGCAAGGATCACTGTCAACCCATTGTTCATTGATTTACTCTAGTGAGTACCAGTAATGTCTCCATTTGTCCCAGCCCAATGATTGGAGGCTGTTTCAGGGTCAGGGGAATGAGACCTGTTATAGTTACTGTTTTTGGAATATCGAATATGCCACGGGGAGCCTGCTAAGCTGTACCTTACAGGTGGGATACTCTTGGTAGCTTGCCAGGCTTTCCTAGATACATATATATCACTTGATCACTTGACTTCCCGTTAATCATCAATTTGCTTGAGCGGGCGCCAGCAACATCTCCATTTGTCTCTGTCGTGTGCTAGTATAGCCCAGTGGTGTCTGTTTGTTCTAGGAACATGAAGAGCCTCAAGCCGATTGGTCAGGGTATTGACAAAGAAGTCTGACCGTCTTGTAGGTGGGCAGCCATGCGGACTTATGACTCCCGTGTAATCCAGTTGGTAATGGCTCTAGTCCAGCAGTTGTCTCCAAATCTCATTACATGTCCAGTCCATCTGATTTTCGATGCCTTGGCAAACAAGACAGTGTCCCTGATTCTTGATCATCGATGGAGATTGGAACTCCAGATTCTTTCTCTCATTTGAGTGAAACGTGATACTCCAAGCATAGCTCTTTTGATTCCTCTTTGGAAGACCTGAATAGTGTTCTCATCCTGTGTTCCTAGGGCCCAGGTCTCTGAGGCTTATGCTAATGCAGAAACAACAATGGAATCAAAGAGATGTGCCTGGAGCCCGACGTTCTTCGTCCTCTTAGCTATTTCTTCGATGCTCTTAAAGGTGTTCCAAGCCACTCTCTTCCTCCTGTGCAACTCAGGTGCCAGGTCCTTCCTCATGTTGACTTCTCAACCTAGGTACACAAACCTGTTGCATAAGGTGATGGTCATTTTGTTGAGAGCAAATGGAATGTCAGGAACGAGACTGTTTCTCATTAACACTGTCTTCGTGAGATTCAGCTGGAGTCTGACCTTACCACACTCACCGTCGAGGTCGGCCAGCATTTGTGCCACTTGGCTAAAGTTTGGTGATATTAGAACGACGTCATCAGCAAAGCAGAGGTAGTGTAGTTGCTGACCGTCTATCTTCACTCCCATTCCTTTCCATTCCAGTAGTCGCATGACATTCTTGAAGGTGGCACTGAAGAGCATCACTCTGCCAAATCCTGCTCTTGACATGGATGATCACTTCTTTGTATAAAGGTGAGATCCTGGTAGTGAATTCTTAATACAGCTCACGGAAGATCCTGATGTATTGAGTTAGAATGCCCTGATTGGCTAGGGCTTCGATGACCACTTCTGTCTCAACAGAATCAAAGACCTTCTTTAAATCAACGAACGTTAAATAGAGTGGGATCTTGAACTCCTGAGAAACCTCAACCAGCGTGGTTATTGTGTGGATATGGTCGATCACACTGAATCCTTTGTGGAACCCGGCTTGCTTGCATGGTTGTCCTTTATCTAGTGTTCTGCCAATCCTATTCAGGATGACTCGAGTGAACAGCTTGTTGATGACAGACAATAGGCAGATCGGGCGATCGTTGCCAATGTCGTGGGTGTCTTGCTTATTGTACAGTAGTACAGTCCTGCTGATTTTCTATTGGGATGGAACCTTGCATTCAGACATGTAGTGTGTGAAGAGCCAAGCCAGTCTATTGATGAATATTGATGGCAGGTTCTTCAGGTGTTCAGGTTTGACCTTGTCTGGGCCAAGTGTTGTTCATTTCTTTACTGACAAAATGGTATGTCAGATTTCGAAAGGGAGAACGCTGGGAATGACATATCCATCCTGTAGAATTTGGTATGTGGGCAGGTGGACATGGCTATCAAAGAGATCTGAGTAGAAGTCATGGATAATCTTCTCCATTGCCCTTCTGGAAGATGTGAGAGATCCATCAGGACGTCAGAGGGCAGTCATTTTGGTCTTGTAGTTGGCGAAGAACAGGCGGGCGTTACGAATGCTTTTCCTGGCTTCTGCCTCATCTGCCATCACTGCTGCTCTTCTCTCTTTGAGGTCTTCCTTTATCGCATCTCTGCACTGCTTTGCAAGCTTGGACATTCGCTTGCGGTTGCCTGAGGCATGCGACAAACCATGTTGGCAAATAAACTCAAGAGTTTTCGAAGACAGGCTTTTTTTTTTTTTTTGTGGTTATCTCTCTCTTGGCGTTCATCGCAAAATCATGGAGGTGCTGAACCAGTCAATCGTATTCCTCATCAATGTTGTCAACGATGGCATCTTTCCATGTTGCAGCAATAGTGCCAAAGAACTCCCAGTTGGTGATCAGTATATCAATTTATATATATATATATATATATATATATATATATATATTTGTTAGAGCAGGCACCAGTAATGTCTCACAACAAATTGTAAGACTTGTTGTTATTGTTTCTGGCATATTTAATACATCACATGTAGCTTGCCAGGCTTTGCTGTGTGGGCGAGATTCTTTCGATAGCTTGCTGGGTTCTCCAAGAAGAGCGGAAAAATCGAACCTGGGTTGGCCACATGCAAGGCAAATGCCCTACCCACTGTGGCACTGTGGTATCGCTCCAACCCATATATATATATATATATATATGCATATATATATATCATTATAAAGGGAAATATATATACACACATATATTATAGAGGATTATATATATGTATGTATATATATATATATATATATTCAGGAATATGTTCACTCATGTGTGAGGCTCGGCCAAAGGATACTTCAAGAATACTGAAGGATATTTCTGGAGATTCTGCAGTGCAAAGCAACCAACATTAAAGTAAGGGAATCTAGATCTATTAAGCACAAGCAATACCCCCAAACAAAACTCAGACAAAACAGAAACATTTTGTAGCAAGGCAATATATTACTGCTTGGGAAATCTGTATCATTCTTCTTGTTGAATAATATCAGATGTAGTGAAGTTGAATTTGCTCTGGTATTTTGAGTCAGCCATAGAGAGAAGTAAACAAGTAGCCCATTCCTTTTGAGGCTCTGAGGCTAGCAGCAGCCCCAAGGCATCTGTACAGCAAGTGCTGAGACCACTTGTCCATCTATGCAAAACATCCTAGATGAATTATCTCTTAATTTACATTTCTTCAAACCTATGAAGTTTTCTTCTTCAAAGTTCAAACATGTGTGTGTTCAATCAGGGTGTCGGGAATTACCATATGCCCATCAGAAGATATGTTATTTTTTTCACTTTCTACTATTACTTCAATGTAAAATTGTCTTGTAGTGAGAACCCCTTTGTCACAACAGTACATAAATCTGAGTTCTGTGGAAGATGGGAAGAAGTTAAGCTCAATTCTTCATTCACTTTTTCCCTCTGGGTATTCCGCAACTTAAACCCCTGAAAATAAAGTTTTCTTTTCATCCATTTTATCTTAGTCACCACTCTCTTGATCATTCCTTCAGCTTGTGAGGACTAGCAGTTATTCCCCCTAATGTTACACATACAGGCAAAATCAAAGTGAAGAAGCCAAGTTTAGTGTGTGCTCTTGAGAAATATGATATTCCTATCAATGCCTTTAATTGTCCCCACCATATAAATATAGCATTACAAATTGCCTCTTTCTTCAAGAATCACCGCCTCTTCTTCTGAAATCAATCCTCTTCATCTAACGTATCTGTAATTGAAATATTTTGAGAACTCGCTTAATCGTACTGAGTGGGCTCAAGAAAGCTTAAATTTTAAGAAAAGTTCATGTCATTTAGAGTTAATGATTAGGAAAATAGCAACCACTAAAAAAAGCAAATTATTAGAAATTAAGAATAGTTATTTATTGAATCTGAACCTAGCTATTTAAATAAACATCTTGGTTAAGCAAGTTTCACATCATTAGCACTTTTTTTATATATTTTTGAAAGCCATTCTTACATAAGTAAAGCAAAGAGAATTGTGTTATATGATTTTGGTTTAGTTTTAAATTAAATATAAGAAAAAATGATAACTCACTCTACTTGAAATAAGGTGTACTAATTATAAAGAGGCAAGAATGCAATCAGTGTTTAATTAAAAAACTATTATATTTGCTTAAAATTTAAGTGTTTGAATAATTAGTATTCCAGCAGATGAAGAGAACCTACAGAAAAATGTATTTTATTATTCACTTATATTTGCAGAAAGAAGATGATCACCTAGAGGTATTCAGGGGCCATCCTTGGCTTTGTGACCAAGACTGATATTTGGCAGTGTTCAAAGAACCATATGCAGTGCACATGCAAAGAATTATTCCCATTAAATTTCATCTACCAAGGGAAATTTTAGCAGAGAAATAGCCACAGTATTGTGGCAGGTTACATAGTGAAGTTAGAGAAACTTGAAGATCAGTAATAGATTTCATATAAATACATACACACACACACACACACACACACACACATATATATATATGTATATATATATACACACACACACATGCTGGGACCACTCTCCACATGTCCGGGCGGCCTCATGCATGAAAGAATTGGCAGAGGAACCCAGGCATGCGGGTCTCGGTCTGAGGTCTCCAACCCTACTCGGATTGGGACTCGGCCTTCTCCAACCAGACCCCCCATCTTCCAGTAGGTAGGCGTCACACCCACCAGTTACCGTCAGCGTCGGGTTGGTCCCATCAATGGCCAAGATTCAGAGACTATAAAACCCAGCTCTCGAAGGAAAACAGCGCAGTCTCCTGCCCCCATGCCTGGCTGTCCTCACCAGGACCCCTTGTGGGGCGGGGGGGTTGAGTTTCCCCCCCCCCCCCCGCCCGAGCAGAGCCCCAGCAGCTGAGGACCTCTGGAGCAAGCCACGGCCATGCTGGGACCACTCTCGACACATCCGAACGGGCAGATGCATGAAATAACTGGCAGAGGAACCCAGGCATGCATGTCCCAGGCCTGAGGTCTCCAAGCCTACTCAGATTGGGACTGGGCCTTCTCCACCCAGACCACCCATCTTCCAGTAGGTAGGCATCACACCCACCAGCTGCCACAAGCACCAGGTTGGTCCCAACAACAGCCAAGACGCAGAGACTATAAAACCCAGCTCCCGGACATCTTATCTTATATTTCCTTTGGGGAACCTGGCAGGCTACCAAAAGTATCCTGCCTGCATGGCAGAGTCTGGCAAACTTCCCATGTGGTACTCAATATGCTAAATGCCAGTAACAATGATGGGTCTCATTCTCCTAATCCTGAAAGAGCATTGAAATGGCTCTTTTAAAATCTCAGGGCTAGGAAGAAGGAGACGTTATTGGTGCCTGCTCGAGGAAATCGATGAACAACAGTATGATCGTGATCGTTACATATATATGCATATCTACCTACTTCTATTTACACAAATTCCTTAAATCTTTGTAGGCAGTGAATAGTGCTGAAATTCTTATGAGAAAAGGATTGGACAAAACATAAATGTGTTCATCTAATAATTTAGATTAAAACAATGCACATACTTGATCCTGAAGGAGATAAATGACAATTTATTTTCCCTAGTGGATGTATATTCATTTTTAAAAACTTGAACTTGAGTAAGATTATATATACATATATAATAAATTTCATATACATGTATATATGAATATATAGTATGTAGATATGGGCTGGAGCGATAGCACATCAGTAGAGTGTTTGCCTTGCGTGCAGCCAGCCCGGCCAAGCTGGGTTTGATTCCTCTGCCTCTCTCGGAGAGCCTGGCAAGCTACTGAGAGTATCTCGCCTGCACGGCAAAGCCTGGCAAGCTACCCATGACGTATTCAATATGCCAAACACAGTAACAACAAGTCTCAAAAATCATTGTATGACCGAAACCCAAGAACAAAGATTTGTAAATCTACAACTGTACCTCATGGTGCTTCACTAATTAAATAAATAAATAAAAAATGGAGACGTTACTGGGCCCGCTTGAGCAAATCGATGAACAACTGAAGGACGGTGACAGTAACAGTGCCAGTATGTAGATATGCACACACATATATGTATGCAAATCTACATACTCCAATTTACACTAATTCCTTAAACCTTTGTAAATAGGGGCACTAAATTTCACTTTGATATCCGGCACAGCCCCAGTAAGAACTGTACGTTTGCAGGAATCAAAGCAGTCTTTCACTGAGATCCTATGCTCCTAGGTACTTTATGTGTGAGAGGAAGAACTTAAGTTCTCAGTCGTTTCTTCCTGGTGTGTTCCTGCATGGAAGCTGGCCTTTGGAAGACAAAACAAAATTAGATACATGCATCTTCCAGTTCAATGAGGGAGAAGGACATAAAAAGAGTTAACAAGCATACCTATGAAAAGAAGCCTCTACAAAGGTCTCAACAGTATGGGGTTCAGAGAGCTTTATCAGAGAATAATCCATTTCTGTGCTCAGTGCAGAGGGTAGCATACCTCCACCCTTGGGACCTTTCAACACCTCATCCCATGTATCCATTAATTTAGTCAAATTTTATCTAATCAATGACAATGGCAGAATTTTGGAATATTTACTATGTCCAAACTACAATGTAAATCTCTTGACAGCTATTTGTTTCATTTACTCTGTGGTAGCTATAGATATAGATATGGATATGGATATGAATATGGATATGGATATGGATATGGATATAGATATAGATATATATGGTAGCTTTATATATACATATATGTATATGTATTTGAATATGTATATATTTACATGTAATATATATACATATATTTCATTAGCAGGGGAGAAAAATTAAGGTATAATGTAAGAAGATCATCCAGCCATTATTAGACACATCAAACACTATAAAGTGACAGAGTATTAAATAATTTTTATGTTCTTCAAGAGATAGCATGATTTCTTACAGATTCAATAGTTGCACATATAACATAGAACCTTGCATAGAACCCTAATCTCTAAATGGGAGTCCCCACCAATATAAAAAAAATAGAGTTCTTTTCTCTGTAGTTTGAGACTACATATTTCCATTAGATAATCCGCAGTGCAAAAAAAAAAAAAAACAAATTCTGAGAGATGGTCCACAGAACTGTGAACTGATGAGGTTAGGAGGGGCAGTGGAAAAGGGGACTTTGGGAGAATGGTGGTGGGGTCTTGGCAGTCTTGGCTCTCTGATGAGAAACATGGTGTAGCAGTACCACAAGTATAAAACAACAGTATCAACAGTATTGTAAACTATGATGCTTGGATAAAAATTGATATTGCTGTATAAAACATTAACTATAGTCAAGAAAATAACAATAAACTACCAATATATACGTTGGTAAAAGTAAATTATAAATATATACAAATATGTATATGCCATATATAGATATATATACACACATATATAGTAGATGTGTGCATATATATGACAATGGCAGAATATATATATGTGTGTATATATGTATATATATATCCATATCTATAGGACCTCATCAGTGGTGCTTAGGGTTAATCCCAGCAAAACCTACTGCAATGTTATAAACCTGACAGCGCAGGTGGAAAATTTGGTACTCCTCAGGGCTACACTGCACTGAAGCCTTTTAACAAAAATGATTTATCATCATCCCAACCTTTGAACACATGAAAGTATTTCCCATTATGGCTTAGTATTTTTTATCCTTATGTATTATCCAAGAAAACACCATAAGTATTAGCATTGGCTGTTGATTCATTTGTTCTGAACAAAATTGTCTTTTAGGAGATACTGTCAGGTAGCCAAAAGAAAAATGATGTGTAATTAGTGTTCTTTATTCTAAATGTGTTAGAAAATAACATTATTAAACATTCTTTTGAATCTGAAATCTCATTAGTATTTCATTAAATTTTCCAATTTAAGGCAAAAGGGTATGTGATGCTAGTAAGAAAAAAAATGGTCTACAAATAATGGCAATGGATTGAAAAAAGAATCTGTGAAAATTTAATTAGTAGAAAGCCAGTTGCTAATAAAAGAAGGTTCAAATTTAGTTATTTTTTCTATTAATAAGTTAAAGTCATTTCTTTAGTCACTGATGATTAAATTAATATTTTAGTTTTAATTATCATGAAAACTATAATAAAGAGCTCTTACTCTTTTTTTTTTTTTTTGGAAAACCAGTTTGAAAAAGAAAAGAATTATCTATGGCCCACAGGTAACTTATTTCATGGGAAATCTATGTGGAAACAGTAACTTCTTTCAATGCAGGGCCTCTTAAAAGTCACCTTATA
The DNA here is from genome assembly GCF_029834395.1 of Sorex fumeus. Classification (NCBI taxonomy): domain Eukaryota; kingdom Metazoa; phylum Chordata; class Mammalia; order Eulipotyphla; family Soricidae; genus Sorex; species Sorex fumeus. Next base: position 16,441,965 of record NW_026606096.1, on the reverse strand, counting down.
AGGTCCCAGCCATAGTACAATTGGTAGGACACGTGTCTTTAATTCTGACCTTGGTTCAATTCCCAGCACTCGTATATGGTTCCCAGAACCAACAGAAGTAACCCTTGAGCACAGTCAGGTTTACCTCCACCCCATAACACTCCCCCCAAAAATAAATAAAGAAAAGTCAGTTTCCCTGGTGACCTACTACAATTAACTACTGGAATCTCTGAATATTACTATTATTTTTGGCTTTTTGGGTCACACTCAGCTATGATCATGGGATACTCCCGGCTCTGCTCTCAGGAGTTACTCCTGGTGATGCTCAGGGAACCAGCTGGGATGCCAGAGATGGTACCCAGGTCAGCCTTGTGCAAGGAAAATATCCTACCTGCTGTACAATCACTCTGGATCCTAGAATGTTAACTTCTAAACATAAAATTACCAATTATCCGGTCTATTTATAGAAATGATTTAGAACCATTTGGGATATTTTTACATGAACTAAAATGTACTTATGAAAATAAATATACTATGGAGTGCGAATGCAGAATTTGAAATACTAAAAAAAAATGAAAGTTTTATAGCAAGCTCAACTTTGCTCTGTTTTTACAGATTATAACTTGTCAATGTTTCCACTGCTGGCCAATGATTCAGTTCGGCTCTTGAAGAGAATTGCATTACTCCATACTAAATATAAATACTGAATTACAACTCACTTATGATTTTTTCTCCTATATTTTCACCTTCATTTCTCACCCTCTTTGTTTCTTGATATCATTTAATAAGTTTCCAAAGGAATTTTAAGACAAGCATCAATGTGCGTATTTCCTGCTATTTGGGTTACTTTAAGTTTACTTAGCCTGGAATAAAAAGGCATTTAGGGGCCACACATTTTCAGACATTTGTTGAAATAAAAAAAAGATTTGAGTATTGAGGCATAATTCATTAATCATCCACTATACGCTAAAAGTTCTCTATAAATTCAGGGAAGGATCAAAGAAAGTGTAACAGAAAGAAGAAAGAGAATATTTTCCAAAAAATAAGCCATTTAAAAATAATAATCAAATAAGGGCAGAGCTCCCCAGGAATCACTTAAGACTCCTTAAGTAATAAAGAATCTGACAGATGTTAGCAATGGTGACCTATTTCTGTCTCTGGAGCATATTCTGCCCCACACAAAAGGTTAATCAAAATAATTAAGAGTATCGCAAATATCTGGGGATAATGAACAGATCTCACTGGAAACCACCAGTAAGAAATTACTTTAATGAGGAAGCTTCCTGGAAGTTTATGAATTATAGTCTTATATAAATTGAAGTGATATTTTTGCTTCTCTTATGCTGTCATCTCTCTCCACTTCCAAACATTCGGGAAGTCTTTTAAATTCATGGTATTGCATTAATGAGGTTGGAGAATAAAGAAAGAGGGATGAAAGGACAATAGCCTCAGGAGATGAAACAATGAGCCAGGAAGGATTAGGAAAGGAAGTGACCAGTATTGACAAGCCACCAGGGAATTTTTGCATAAAAATTGAGCATGAGCCATTTTAGCTATTAGTGTAAAACAGGCCCCTAGAAGGCTGAAGACTCAAGATAACCAAGAAGCAGAGCTTTAAGTGACTCTGGATAATTCTTATTCCCTCATCGCCTATTATTTAGTTTTTTTGGAGGAAATACAAAATTAGTTTCAATTTCACATGAGATGTGAATTTTTTTCTGGGAATAAAATCTCTACATAAACATTTCTAGCATGTCTCAATCCTGTGCATTTGTTGAAAGCCATAAACAGTGATGATGTCTATTTTTAATAATAATGTAGTATAATAACATTAACCATGAATATGTAGTTCTATGCTAATACTCGCAGACTCTAATAAACAATAAACCATTCAAAGTTATTTAATAATAAAATAACTCTCTTCCCATGCCAGAGGGACAGTACAGATGGTCTGGTTCCAGCCCTGCATCAGACCTAGGCAGGTGAGATTCCCAGTACCACATATGGTGCCCTCAAACACAGCCAGAAAAGATCGTGGAGCATAGCAGGCTGTGGCCTCAAAACAAACAAACACACAAGCCCAAATTGAATAAGTATCATAGATACCTTAGAGAAATATAAGAAATAATGTATACAATCAGAATTGAGTGTCTGAATATTCTGAATTTACGTAAATGACAATAGAAGTAGGTAAAGAGAAAGTGTCAAAATTCCCATTAGTAATTATTTTTTGAAACATTTATAATGACATAAGTAATGTTTCTTTGACTCACAGAGAAATAGAAATCCAGGGATGGTACAGTTGATCAGTGATACTTTAAGTAATGCAAATATTTCTCTTCCACCATTAACATGTTATTATTTTTTTCTGTGTTTCCATGCTACCTTGTGATCCCAAAGTAGTTGGTGCCATATTTCAAAAAGCAGTGTACAAGCAGACTGAATGACAAAGCTATCCAACAATCTGGTTTCATTTATTCGTTAAAATTGAATCATGTTCTACTCCCAAACCAATTTCTGTGCAAAGAAAAGGAGCTTTTGAGATCTAGTTTGCATCTATTATGATCATTTCTTGAATCATGTGCTTTGAGTTCCAGAAATATATGCAAGTATTCAAGTTCCAGATGAAAAAGAAGACAATTGTTAGAATATGCGATAAATATCATCCCAAATTGACATTTTACACATTAATATAGAGGATGTCCGGTTTCCCAACTGCTGAATATGGCTCTTACTCTATCTTCTAAGTATTCTTATAATTTTCCAAGGCCATCCTTGACATCCTGGTAGCCCACACTTAACTGAACACCCTAAACATGCCCCAAGTCTTGGGCTGGGAGAAAAAGGGCCTCAACCAAGTCAATGATCAAATTTGTAACCTGTAGCTTAAAAGGTCTTTAAGAAACTTGTTCTCCTCAGCCTCCAGAATAGAAATGCAAGATGCTAATTTTAACAACACAAAAGTGACCTAAATTAACCTGAACTCTCTGGGAAAAAAAAGTGAATCACTTGAAAAGAAAATACTGACTCAGAGTACTAAATTAAACACCCCTCCCCCACAAAAAAAGAAAACACTACTCAATCATTCTTATTTAATTTAATTTAATCCTGTGTTAAATTTCTCCCTTTCTGGAAGATTCTGTTCTGTTTTTCAATAAACTCTGATTCTGATTCTAACTCTGAGCTTTAATATCTTTTATTCAGTATTTCAATATCTACATTGCTGATTGTATTAAAGAATCGGGGAACCGTCAACTGACAAAGAGATCCAACAGCGTCCACATCTATATGTTAGAAGTTTTAAAATTTTCTTTATTAATTAGTTAAATCTACAAGTCAGGCACATTTCTAATATAATCTCTAGAAGAATAAATTTAAACTATTTTGTTGTCATTTAAGTAAAAGAACTTTTCATTTGAATACCACCTGTCAACACGTATTTTTTAAATAGCAGTTATTTTTAACATTTCACATTTTAAATTAATACCTCTTTATTTTCTCTCACTTTTGTTACATTTCAAGGTTTCTTTACACTAGGAAACTTATTAGACATATTTCAGATAATTATCATGCAAAATTTGGCCTAATAGATATATCAAATAAACATACAATTCATTACAAAATAAAGCAGAATAGACTCTTTTTTTTTCTTTAAAGGAAAGAAGCCAACTATGGCAGATGTATAAAAAAAACAAATGATAACTTATCTTAGGATATGAAATAAGATTTTTTTTATTCAAATGTTCAGCAGTAGCATTTTTTCCAATGGAGAAAGATAAGCAGGAAGGAGAACAGTCTATTTATAACAAATATCTGGTTACTTATAAACTGGATGTATAGACTATAGATTCTGACAGCAGTTTTACTTACTAGTGATTGTTATGTATATTCATATTTGCTACACTACCATATGTAAGCAGTTAATAGAAGACATAAATTGTATATTGCTTGAAACAGGAAGAAATAGAGCATATATATATATATATATATAAATTGTAGGGAAGACCTTCAAAACTAAGTATTGCAAATGTGAAACAATAAGTTTTAGAAATAAAAAAGAACAATAGCATGGAATCCGTTTCCCCTGAAAAGCTTTCAAAGTTTTTCACAATATCCCGAGATTAAGAATATTCCAGTACTTATCAACTTTGAAGGGTCAATCAAATTCTTAGAGGTTTTGGGAAATTAGAATGATTAGGGCATTTGCCTTGCATGCAGCCAGCCCGGTCGAGCCAGGTTCGATTCCTCTGCCCCTCTCAGAGAGCCCGGCAAGCTACTGAGAGTATCTCGCCCGCATGGCAAAGCCTGGCAAGCTACCCATAACATATTCGATACGCCAAACACAGTAACAAAGTCTCACAAAGGAGATGTTACTGGGCCCGCTTGAGCAAATCAGTGAACAATGGGAGGACAGTGACAGTGACAGATACCTATTAAAATTATGCTGATTATGAATAAGTTAAAATATGAGATAACCTTAATATATTAACTTTAAAAGCAATGTATTGAATTATCATCATTTTATTCCCTCAAAACAAAGAAAGGTTAAAGTTAAATATACAAATATACATAAGTGCTAATTATAGTTCTATTTGGGTGGTACAATTTACAGGTGTGTGTGTGTGTGTGTGTGTGTGTGTGTGTGTATTTCCCATAAGCATATGGATTTTCAGAACCTACAACAGCTTATTAATTCTTTAATTTAAAATAAAAATAAAAGCAATCCTTAGGCATTTTTCATGAATAAAATGATTTTCTTTGTTCACAAGACTTCCCTAATTTCCCCAAAGAGATTTCACTGCTTCTTTCCAACTCCAGAGCACTCTGGTCTATGTCTCCTATGGACCAGTTCACTATCAACTCTGAGCCACAGATAACTGTTTAATTGTCTTCCTCAATTTGGACCAAAACTGCATTCGATTTATGTCTCCTACTGTGATACCCAGAATAATGTTTTTATAAAGAAAAATTTTCAGAACTTTGTTCAGTGCATACATTATTTGTCTCAAAGTGTTATCTTTTGATTTTAAAAAGAAATTTCATAAAATCAAATGTTAAAGAACTACTGGCATTTAATATACTTTGTCAATCCCTACTTTACCTAAAATAGCTAAATCACCCAATGTCTGTAACATAGTTGATATCCTCTAAAGTAATATTCTGATAGCTGAAACTTAAGATTGCAAACATGGAAGAATTACTGTAACTAAAAAATATTTTGATCAAAGTATTTGATCTCTTCCAAGTAGTAATTCATACCACATGCTTCTATAGTACATTCAAATCAAAATGGACATCCCTTACACATACACAAAAATATGTAATACTGGAATTTTTGTTTAATACCTTTTAATTTGGGACCGAAGCAATACTAGAAGGGTAGGGCATTTGCCTAGCACAAGACTGATCCGGGTTCTATCCCCAGCACCACATTATCTCCTGAGCCCTCTAGGAGTGATTCCTGAGGTCAGAACCTGAGTACAGCAGAGAGTACCCCACCTAAAACAAACAAACAAACAAACAAATAATTAACAAAAGTTGTTTAATTTAAGGGGCTGTAGAAGGTACAGTGGCTAAGGTGCTTGTTTTTTTATCAACAGAAGTTTGGTCCCTGGCACTGCAAATGGTCTCATGAAGACTGGAAGAAGTGATAACTAAACAGAGCTAGGAATAAGTGAGCCCAAGAATAAAGACAAATTTAACTTAAGAACAATATTTAAAAATAGAAACAGAAGTGCTGACAACTAGAATCCTCATATATTACAAGTGGGAATGCTAAGTGTTAAGCCACCAGGAAAAAGTCCAATTGTTTCTAAGAAATTAAACATATTTGTAATTTCTCATCAAGTTCTTACACTTAAGTACTCATTTTAAAATTGTTTCACTGGTTTTAATGCACACCATAACTACTGGCTTGTTTTTTATATTTTTGTTTGCAGTCATTTTCATTTCTAAAATAAATTTTCATGTTATTCCACAGGAAGATAACCTATGGCAATAACTATGTTAGAAAATTATGGCACTACAAAATTTTGCACAACCAACTCATCATTTTTCACCTTCCAGTTTTTTTGCCTTTTTGTAAAAAAAAAATCTTATTCTTCTTTCCTTTAGTCCATCACTTCATTTGCTTATTTATTCTCAATACAAAGTATCTATTTACTCTCAATACAAAGTATCCATTAAAATAATGCGTAGGTCTCCTCATAGGCAGACCTCCATCACAAAATCACCACCACCCTCAAGGATGCTTTCCCATAGAACCCAGGTAATATGGAACTTTGTGACCTTGAACTCTAGGCTCAATGGGACCTGGGATCAGAGATCCTCTGCCTGCTTCCCCCAATTTCCAGTGATCCAGGGATCACATCCATAAGCCACTCCCTGCCCGGCTCCTGATAATCTCCTCCATCTCTACATTTGCTTATTTATTCTCAGTACAAAGTATCCTTAAAATAATATGTAGGCTCCATTTGTTCCCTTAAACCAATGACCTGGCACTTCAATTTTCCTGAACCAGAAATGTGATTGTATAGAATATGCAACTGTGTCCTTTAGAAACTTCACAAATCAAGTTAATTCACACCATACTGGGATACTTACCTAAAACTTGCTAAAGGAAGCCAAGATGAACCACTACTATTTTATGCAATAAATTTGATGCCTACTGTGCAAGAATTCCAAACCTATTGTAGAACAAGCTAGATATATGCCTTTCAACCATCATTTAAGCACCAACTTAGTTCAGAAAAGTACAAAAAAACCCACATAATTACATAAAACTGAGATAATGGTACACTACTCTTCATTTAACACAAATTATCTACCCATCTAAGTAATCATGTGCTTCCTAGAACCCATTCCTATCCCCACATTGAGCTTGTTATCCTTGCTTTAGCCAGCAAACCAAAGAACGTCATCAGAAGTTCAAAACTTCATTTTGCCCACTGCCTCAGAACTACTGAAACGTGGCCCATTGTAAAAAGGAAATAAATTGTTTCATGCTTTTTTTTGCTATCTTTTGTTTCTAGTTCTGACTAAATTATGCATAAATAGCCTACATTAAATCATCAAAGAATGTTTTCTTTTCTTTTCACTCTTTTTCCTGGACCTTTAATATTACAGGTCAGACACGTGAAGATAAGTTAGAATAATGAATTTTGACAAGAGCATAAGTTATTAAATCTATAACAAACTACTCCCTAGCCTCATGATGGGGATTATGAACAACTTATATGCTTTAGTGCTATAATTACAATGAAAATGATGGAATGACCCTGAGTCATATCATCAATAAATGTCTTGAGTTAACTCATATAATGATTTTATCTAAAAGGATGACTGACCAGTGAGAAAATTTGGAATCAAATCATATTACTCCATTTACACAGAATATGTTCTAAAGAAAAGGCAACCCACCTACATGACAAGCATGATTAGTTCACAAAGAACAAAGTCAGTACTAATTTTAGTGAAACCTAATTTTAATCAAGCAACATCATTTTCATTCATCATCTTTTGGTTCTAATCACTGTCTTCACTTGAATGCTGAACAAAAATGAGTTTGAAGGTTAATCAAAAGTCACCTTATTACAACACTTGTGTTATTGATATAAAACACTCATACTCTTAGATGAATTCCTGGGATTAAAGGTGAATCTACTTAGATGTCTTTATGCTTACAGAGTCAACAGACACAACACACAGACACACACACACACACACATATGCACTCTCTCTCGCACACACAGAGGATGACAAGAGTATATGTAAAGCATTATCGTTTGAGTCATAAGTAAGTTACTATATTATCAGAAGAAAATACTTAGGACAGAAAACAGATACAGATATATTATATATATTACATATATAATATACTGATATACAAAATATTATATATACACATGTGGATAATAATCAAAGCTGTGCTTTTCCTCTTCTATTCTATATGTTGGAAATACTATTTGTTCTATGCCACAGACCCAAACATAGTGTTCTCACAGAAGCTTATATTACCCTCACTCCTTCTTAGTTCTTGGTCCAAAATTTAAATTTGCATAAGACAGACCAGTTAGAGAAAAATATTCATTTTGTACTTGTGGGATTATCAAAGATGCTCAACATTGGAGAACAGATGGTAACAGAAATATAAATATAACTACCTGAAATATAGAAAGGAGTGTCTAGGGACACAGAGGTGAGAGAAAGGAACTTAAAAGAATGTGGAAATATTTGAAAAAAAAAGTGCTGTAGTATACAGGCAAGTTCCTTAGGTACAAAAATATTTCTGGTAGAAGATACCTGGAAAGAAGCTTTTTTCCAGTACTCAGGTTCCTTACTGTGCACTTAGTCAATTGAGGAGTCCAGTCAAAGTGACACACCCAACAGAGAAAATAAAGCAAAAGTTAACAAAAGGAACATATCAAGCAAAAAGGTTCTTCACCGAGAAAAAAACTACAAGTAAATAAGACATCCAATTAAATGGGAGAATGTATTTGTATACCAAAACATTTGTGATATGTCAGATGGCAAAAGGCAAGGTAAATAAAGCACTCAAAACTCAACAGGGAAAAACAACAGTACCATCAAAAATGAGAAGAACTATATCATGGTGATTCAATAAAATTTAAAAAAAATGGGAAGAACTGGGGGCTGGAGTGATAGCACAGCAGTTAGTGTATTTGCCTAGCATGTGGCCAACCAGGTTGGATTTGCAGCATCCCAGATGGTCTCCTGAGCATCACCAAAAGTGATTCCTGAGTACAAATCCAGGAGTAAACCCTGTGTATCGCTGGGTGAGAGGAAAAAAAAAAGAAAGAAAGAACTTCGGGGTAGAGTGATAGTACAGAGGGCAGAACGTTTACCTTGAATACAGTTTATTCAGGTTCATTTCCCAGCATCACATATAGTCCCCTGAGCATCAAGGAATGACTACTGAGTCCAGATCCAGGGGTATTCCCTGAACATTGCCACGTGTGACTCAAAAAAGAAAAAAAAACTAAAAAAGAGGGGTGGAGGAACTACTGGAAAGGCACTTCTTTGAAAGAATACAGGTGGCCAACAAGAAAATGAAAGTGTTCATCATCACTGATAATTAGAAAACTACAAATCAGACTGACAGTGTGATACTATATCCCGTCAAGGAGACTGGACTATATCAAGAAGTTTGGAAATGATGCCAACTGGACAATGGTGCAATGGAAAGACTTATTTATGATTGGTGGGACCACAAATCGGTTAAACCTCTATGAAAAATCATATGGAGACTATCCAAAAAAGTTAAAAATAGTATTATCATATAATCTCTTGATTTATGCCTGGCTATCTACCCCAAGAAGACAAAAACATTAAATAAAAATTATATCTGATGCCTATGTTCACTGCAGCACTATGTACAGAAGCCAAGATCTGGAAGCAACTCAAAAAGGCAAATGTCTAAAGACAAATGAGTGGATAAAGACATGTGGTATATATAAACAATATAAGAGTACTTATCTATTATTTTATTTTCCTTCCACTACAATTTGCAAGGAATATATTAAGCAAAACTGTAGCACTGTAGCACTGTCCTTCCATTGTTCATTGATTTGCTCAAGCGGGCACCAGTAACGTCTCCATTTTGAGACTTGTTGTTACTGTTTTTGGCATATCAAATATGTCATGAGTAGCTTGCCAGGCTCTGCCGTTCATGCAAGATACTCTCAGTAGCTTGTGGGATCTCTGATAGGGACAGAGGAATCGAACCTGGGCCTGCCATGTGCAAGGCAAATGCCCCACCTGCTGTGCTGCTATCTCTCCAGCCTATTAAGCAAAACAAGTCAAAATAAAGACAAATCCAGATGATTTCATTTGTGTGTCCTATATAAAGAAATAAAGCGAGGAAGAAGGTGACCACCAATGGAGTGGGAGACATGGAAACTGACAGCAGAACTGAGGGCTAACAAGCTGGCAGGACAAAGGTTTTTGGGTTTTGGCATTTGGTGGTAGTGAAGTAATTTTATATGCAGAATCACAAACACTATTGTACACCATGTTTTCTTAATAAAATGAATTAAATTTTACTCCTTTCCAGCTGCTTCCCACAGCTCAAGAACGTACCAAATTTTGGCTAGATGGTGTAGGAGACAGTATAAGAGAATAATTTGGGCAACTATAACACATCCTAGTTGTTATTTAACAACATCTATATTTGTGTTCATTAAATATGTGAACAATATTACCAATTTTTTTAGATGCCAGTTGAAAGTACTGAGTCAGAAAATTAAGAATATTCTGTCTTCCATATTTTAAAATTATCATTTTGAGGTCTTTATCATTTACAGAATGTTATCATGATGATGGTTTTATTCAGAGTTTTACACTGAAAAATTATCTAAGCATAGGTTTATGGCATAAAAAGAACTTCCATTTTAACTCCTGAAATTGAAGAGGAAGCCTTCGTTTCCCCTTACCAGCTGCTGTAAGTAGTTCCGCTTTCAACTGCTGCCATCCTTTCATTCCTGACTTCCTGGAAATTCGTGAGATCTTTCAGATAAATTAACTTTCTCACAATTGTACAACATAAAAATCTTGCCCCATAGCTTAGGTTCACAGGTAGGTTAAGATAATGGACAATCCTTAAGGCAAATGGCAGACAAGGATATGTTTGGTCCATATATTCTCTGTAACAATCTTGCCTGGGCTGGAGCAATAGCACAGTGGGTAGGGCGTTTGCCTTGCACCCAGCCAACATGGCCGACCCGAGTTCGATTCCTCTGCCCCTCTCGGAGAGCCCGGCAAGCTACCGAGAGTATCTTGCCTGCACGGCAAAGCCTAGCAAGCTACCCGTGATGTGTTTCATATGCCAAACACAGTAACAACAAAGTCTCACAACGGAGACATTGCTGGGCCCACTCGAGCAAATTGATGAACAACGAGAGGACCATGACCGTGACCGAACAATCTTGCCTAGCCTTATGAAATATAAATGTAAACACACACACACACACACACACACACACACACACACACGAGTCTTACTTCTTACTTTTAAATTAGTCCTATACTAATTTCTTCCCTGTATGAGGAGTTTGTCTTCTACTTTCCAATGTTTCAGTAAACACCTTTATTTTATATGATAATTCTGTGTCTGAGCATCTATATTACTCAATATTTTAACTTTTGAAAATATTGAAGAACCTATGAACACAGAGACCCATATAGGTAAGCTCCCACATCAGTTTAAAAAATATGCACATCCACATGCCACTGGCCAAGCAAGTGAAAACTGAGATTGTCAAATGGGACTATTTTAAACTAAGAAGCTTCTGCACCTCAAAAGAAACAATGACCAAAATACAAAGACAGACTATATAATGGGAAAGGATATTTGCAGAATACACATCCGACAAGGGATTGTTATCAAGAATACACAAAGTACTGGTTGAACTCCACAAGAAGAATACATCTAGCCCCATCAAAAAATGGGGTAACGAAATGAACAGAAACTTTCTCTAAGAAGAAATCCGAATGGCAAAAAGGCACATGAGAAAATGCTCTACATCATTACTCATCAGAGAGATGCAGATCAAAACCACAATAAGATATCATCTCACACCACAGAGATTGGCCCACATCCAAAAGAACAAAAGCAACCGATGCTGGTACGGATGCAGCGAGAAAGGGACCCTCCTTCACTGTTGGTGGGAATGCCGACTGCCAACTAGTTCAGCCATTTTGGAAAAAAGTATGGACGATTCTCAAAGAATTAGAAATTGAGCTCCCATTTGACCCAGCGATACCACTTCTGGGAATATATGCCAGAAAGGCAAAAATGTATAGTCGAAGTGACATCTGCACTTGTTTGTTCATTGCAGCACTCTTTACAATAGCTAGAATCTGAAAGAAACCTGAGTGCCCAAGAACAGGTGACTGGTTAAAGAAACTTTGGTACATCTACACAATGGAGTACTATGTAGATGTTAGAAAAGATGAAGTCATGAAATTTACATACAAGTGGTACTACATGGAAAGTATCATGCTAAGTGAAATGAGTCAGAAAGAAACAGACACAGAAAATTTGCATTCATCTGGGGAACATAAAGTAACAAATTAGGAGACTAACACCCAAGAGTAGTCGAGATATGTACCAGGAGGTTTACTCCATGGCTTGCAGGCCAGCCACACATGCTAGGGAAAAAAGCAGCTCAGACAGAGAAAGGAGCACAGTATAAAGGGTTTTGGGAGTATCCTCCCAGGATGGAGAAGCATGCTGAAAGTAGACTGTACACCGAACATGGTTGCCACTCAATGTCTCTTTTGCAAACCTCAGCACCCAAAAAGAGAGAAAAAACAAAAGGGAATGCCCTGCCACAGAGGCAGGTTGGGATGGGGGCGGGGAAGTTGGGGGTAGCACGGATACTGGGATCCGTGGTGGTGGAAAATGGGCACTGGTGGGGGGAGGATGGGTACTTAATCATTGTATAATTAAAACCCAAGCACAAAAATTTGTAAGTCTACAACTGTACTTCTTGGTTTTTCACTAATAAAAATTTTAAAAAAATATATGCACATCCAAGCCACAGATAAATTACAGGGGTAAAGGTGCTTCTCTTACACACACCTTGGTTCTCTCCCAGCAGCAAATATAGCCCCGATCCCAAGACAGCTAGCAGCAAGCCCTAAGAATTAAGAGTTAACCCTGTGTCCCAGGGGTGTGACCCAAGGACAAAAACAAGAATAAAAAACCTCACATCAAATGATAAAATGATAAACTCAGATGAATTAGAAATGCAGAGACATACTCACCAAGAAAGAAACTACAATCTTTGAAAGAATTTTAAGATGCAGAAACTGAAAAACAGGGAGATGGTCTGTGATGAAACCTCAGAACCCTTAAACTAGTCTTAGAGGCAGGAAAATGGGTTAGATAAAATACTATCAGCACCTAAACTGCCCAAAGGCAGAAAAGCCTTTGAGAAAAAAAAAAAAGACCCAACTCAAGAGGCCAGAAGTACATAATCCATCTGGTCCCAGAGCAAAGAAGCTTCCAGAAGGCAGAGGGGGTCTCACCCCTGAAGGCCAGACTCCACCTCTGGAACAAAGGCCAGGAGGAGAATGTCAAAAGGAGATCAACAACTATTCCAAACTCTCCTCCTCTGGTTCAACTCTACTAGAAGAAAACATCTAACCCCATCAAAAATGAGGTGATGAAATGATCAGAAACTTTCCCAAAGAAGAAATCTGAATGTCTAAAAGACACATGAGAAAATGCTCTACATCACTAATCATCAGGGAAAAGGGAAATGCAGATCAAAATAACAATGAGGTATCATCTCATACCATGGAGACTGGCCCACATCCAAAAGAACAAAAGTATCCAGTGTTGACATAGATGTGGTGAGAAAGGGACTCTCCTTTACTGCTGGTGGAAATGCCAACTGGTTCAACCCTTTTGGAAAACAGTATGGACAGTTCTCAAAAAATTAGAAATTGAGTTCCCATTTGACCTAGCAATACCACTCCTGGAATTATATCCTGGAGAGGCAAAAAAGTACAGTCGAAGTGATATCTGCACTTCTATGTTCATTACTGCACTATTCACAGTAGCCAAAATTTGGAAAAAATCCGAGTACCTTAGAACAGATGACTGGTTAAAGAAACTTTGGTACGTCTACACAATAGAGTACTATGTAGCTGTTAGAATAGATGAAGTCATGAAATTACATACAAGTGGTACTTCATGGAAAGTATCATGCTAAGTGAAATGAGTTAGAAAGAGATGGATAGACACAGAAAGATTGCATTCATCTGGGGAATATAAAGTAACAAACTGGGACACTAACACCCAAGAATAGCCAAGATAAGTACCAGGAGGTTCACTCCATGGCTTGGAGGCCAGACTTACATGCTGGGGGACAAGGCAGCTCAGATAGTGAAGGGAGCACCAAATAAAGGGTATTGGGAGGATCCTCCCAGGATGAGAAATGCATGCTGAAAGTAGACTATAGACCAAATATGATTGCCACTCAATGCCTCTTTTGCAAACCACAGCACCCAAAAGGAGATAAAGAACAAAAGGGAATGCCCTGCCACAGGAGTGGGGTCGGATGGGGGTGGGGGGATGGGAGGGATTCCGGGAGCATTGGAGGTGGGAATGGGTACTGGTGGAGGGATGGGTACTCAATCATTGTATAACTGAAACTCAAGCACAAAAATCTGTAAGTCTACAACTGAACCTCATGGTGTTTCACTAATAATAATAATAATAATAATAATAATAATAATAATAATAATAATAAACTCTCCTCCTCCACTGCCTTAGCAGCAAAGGAAGCTTGTGGGAACAATTGGAGAAAACTATCTAGTGACTCTGTTGATTCAGGAAGGGGGGTTTTGCTTCTTGGGTCTGCATCTGCCTGAAGTGTGGACTTTCTTACTTTACGGAGGAATTCCCTATTCTGGGAAACGGCCTAAGCATCTGTATTTGGGATGCGTACTTATGTTTTATTCCATTCTGGAGAAGCCTGTATTTTTTATTGATCTTATAACTTCTTTTTCCCTTCCTTTATTTCCTAGATAAACTTGTTTTACTTCACCATTCACTTTCTGAAATTTGTTTCTGTGAGACAATACTGTGGACTTGAAAAAGCCTCGATAAGATTTAAGATCAATTCCCCTTCCTTTTCTTTGACTATGGCAAAGAACAGTCCCTAGCTGCAGCCAGGATTCCATTGCTCACTGATGAATCAGGAGGCAGGGATCATCTTCCAAGTGGACAGAACAAGGAGAACCCAGATGTAGTCAGGAGGCCACTTCTTGGGACTGGTAAGATGTGAGGTCCACTCTTGCACCACCTCTCTAGGTGACCCATGGGTAGAGAGGAGAGCTCTCCTCCCCACTCCATGTAAGCCTCCTGGAACCAGTCTCATTCTCTTGGATTCATATCTTCCAATGCTACTAATCCCATACTCATATAAACTGGAATGGGAGGCAAGAAATAAGAGTGTAAACAAAGTCATGAATCTAAGGTAGGTTTCATCTAGGCATCCTCTTTCAACCTTGCAGAAAAACAGGGTAGACAGGTTCCACTTTAGATCTCAATCTCCCTGATCACAGACCCTAAGAACAAATCCTTGAGGAACACTCACCAAGCCTTGCAAATAACTGAGCTAAATAATGCTCCCCACCACCACCTTGCAAACAGTATGCAAGAGTGCTTAAACTTGGTAGACAAAACCAAGCCTTGTCAGTCCAGACCTATTAGCAAGCAGCATGGTTCCTATAGATAAAAAAAGAACCCTGAAGAGTTCCCAATGCACAGCCATGAAGGATTACCAAGGGATGCCATTTCTTGGATTGCTACAATTGCTAGCCAAGACCTGCTTAAATTTAGAACTGCAACCAGGGTTACGAAACTGCAATTGCCTATTTCTCAGTCACTTCCCCAGGACTTTGCAAATATAGATCCCTGACTACCTAGTGAGGGTCCTGTGGAGCACGGGACATAATAGAATTCACCCACAGTAACTGATCAAGACAACAGCCTGAAAAGGATTCCTAACATAAGAGAACTATACAAGCTCCTGAAAAGACTTCAAAGCAACAGTTCTAATGATGACAGCAAAAATGAGGACATCAATAGAAAACACCTTTGACCTAAGTTTGAGGAAAATTCAAATAGAAAGCATAAAGCTATTGAGAGTACAGTCAATCAATTAAAAAAACATACAATACAGGACCGGAGTGATGTAGTACAATTTGCCTTGCACTCGGATGACCCGGGTTCAATTCCTCGTCCCTCTTGGAGAGCTCAGCAAGGTACTGAGAGTATCCTGCCCTCACAGCAGAGCCTGGAAAGCTCCTCATGCCATATTCTATATGCCAAAAAACAGTAACAATAAGTCTCACAATGGAGACAGTACTGTTACCCGCATGAGTAAATCAATGAACAAGGGAGGACAGTGCTACACTGCAGGGGCTTAATAGCCAAACAGAAGAGAAAAACTAAATCAGTCAGCAAGACAATAGAATACTGGAAGCCATATAAAAAGTCCCAAATTGAAAGATTGTTAAAAATATAAAAATTACAGGAGAACTGTATGTACTAGCATCATTCAAAGAAACAGCATTTCCATCAGGAATTCAGGAAGAGAGAATAAGAATGAGTGGAATTAATACTTGACAATAAATAGTTAAAAGAAACTTCAAACCCAAATGCAGAAATTTCAAAGAGTTCCAAATATGATAAGCTTAAGCAGACCTTTACACTGACATAAATAAAACAGAAAAAAACAAAAAGACAATCTTAAAATCAAGAAACAAAGTGCCAATATCTCAAAGTCACTAAACAGATTTCACTACAGAAACTCTAGATCGAAAAGTAGTGTGGCATATCTAAAACACTCAATAGAACAATCATAAACAGAGAATATTCTACTCATGTGGTCACTCATAGTTGAAGAAACAAGGCTTTTCAGACTAAGAACAGTTGCAATAATTCATCACTATTAAGCTGGCCTCTAAGAAATACTTCAGAAATTTTTATTAAAAGAAAAATAAACCCACTGAAAGGAGAAAAGCATCTATAAAACATAAGTCAAGAGTAAAAATGGAGGTTTTCAATCATTTTCAGTTTGGCATTGTTAGCATTATTTTCTTAGGCTTAGTGAATTTAATTTTTTAATTTACAAAATATTGTTGGTGTTACAAATACTAATAATGACTTCTTCATGGACATAATTCAGTATCAAAATATTGTATATTTTTGCTCTGAAATGTATATCAGGTTCTTTTTAAATAGACCATGTCTGTATAGATTTCATTTATTCTTAGCTAAATTTCCTTGTAAAATATAAAGGAAAAAACCTGAGTGCCCAAGAACAGATGACAGGTTAAAGAAGCTTTGGTACATCTACACAATGGAATACAATGTAGCTGTCAGAAAAGATGAAGTCATGAAATTTACATACAAGTGGTATTACATGGAAAGTATGCTAAGTGAAATGAGTCAGAAAGAGAGGGATAGACATAGAAAGATTGCATTCATCTGGGTAACATAAAGTAACAAAATAGGAGACTAGCACCCAAGAATAGTCGAGATAAGTACCAGGCGAATTACTCCATGGCTTTGAGGACAACCGCACATGCTAGGGGAAAAGGTAGCTTGGACAGAGAAGGAAGCACCAAATAAAGGGTGTTGGGAGGTTCCTCTCAGGATGGGAAATATGTGATGAGAGTAGACTATAGTCCGAACAAGATTCCCACTCAATATCTCTTTCACAAACCACAGCACTCAAAAGGAGAGAGATTACAAAAGGGAATGCCCTGCCACAGTGGTAGGGTGGGATTGGGGATGGGGGGAAGGGGGGTGGGAGGGATACTGGGACTGGTGGTGGTGGAGAATGGGCACTGGTGGAGGGATGGGTATTCGATCATTGTATAACTGAAACCCAAGCACAAAAATTTGTAAGTCTACAACTGTACCTCATGGTGTTTCACTAATAAAAATTTAAAAAATATATATAAAGGTAGTTTTATTATGTTTGATATTATTTTGCTCAGTTTATCATCTGCCTCAAATCAGGATTGTCTATATATAATTTTTTATTTTAAAATAGGTCATATTATCCTAATTCTTTTGTTGAATAATTTTGGAGTATTTACCTGTTACTTAATTCTGAGTTTATAGTATATTTTATTAATCTAGAAAATTTTACTTTTTGTTTATTTTCAGGACAATTTGCTTACTTGAATAGGGAGAAATTCACTCTAATCTACAGTTATTACAGGAAAATCTCATGGTGAGTTGAGACCCTGATGTGGTTTTTAGTTTGAGATAATTTCAAACTGAGATTCAATTAAAAATGTTAATGTCCAGCAAATATTTAAAAAGCCTCGCTGTTTAATATATTCTTGCAGAATTTATGCAAATAGCATGTCAAATTTATTGAAATAAGAACTAATTTGCAAACAAGATTAATTTTACTCTGCTTTATTTTTATAGAATTTGAGTATAAATGATGGTAGAGGAAAAATTATGTTCCAGTACATGTAGTTGTGCATCAGATTATCCCTTAATTTTCTGAGACTTTTACTTTTAAGCTATATACTTGACTTGCTCCTGGATTCCAGCTTCCTGCAATATAATTATGATTTTCCAAACTATTGTTCCCAGTTTTTCTTCTCTCCTTCTTATTTGAATCACTAAAAACTAAACCTGTCCTTTTTCTGAGCTGAAGCTGGAATTTAAAAGCTTGATATAAACTTTAGATAAATCAGAATAGCTCCTGTACGTAAAATCTTCATCCCTGATGCTATATGGAAACTCATAAATTCCAAAGCATTGCAAACTGTATACTAGAAAAGAAAGTCATATTTGCCACTGCCTCCCTTCCCTCCGTCTGATGATCTGAGTGTGACATAATGAAACTTTAACTGGTCATTTTCAGAACTAACAAAAAATGATCATAATCTATTATAATAATTAGCTATTATATTTTCCTTAGTCTCATAGAAATGCCTACCTGTCTGCATTATAGGTCTAAACTCAAGTGCATCACTGTCTCAGGAAACTGTTTAACTAGTCTGATGTCTTTTCAGGACAAGGCAACTAGTTAAATAAGAGGGAGCAATCAACCAACCAGCCCCGACTTCTGAAAGGGGAAAAGGCCCAGGGAGTGTCAAGGAATGAAAGACAGACTTCCCAAGATGCTCAGTAGAGGTGTCCTCCAGATGAGCGGAACAGGCCTTGCTCAAATCATCAAAACATGCCAATTTAGTATACAAACAATTTTGACCTACGGTCAACCAAGGCCCTTGCCAGCTCAGGAGATTTTTTTTACTATTTTACCTAACTAGTAAGCAGATGAAAATAAGGGATATTAACAAGAATCCGGGTTTTACCAGAAAAAAAAACATTTCTATTGAAGAAAACTATATGCCTGGGTAAGGGCAAACATCTAATCATAGACCATCTACTTTTTATCATAGGAATGAGTCACTCTCTCTTCATCAACTGAATCACCCTCCTTTCTCCTCAATGTCGCAGAGCCCTATCTTACTGCTCAACTCAGAATTATGTCTCCATTTTTAGCTCACTCTCATATGTTATGTAGCACTGCACTGTAGCACTGTCCTCCCATTGTTCATTGATTTCGTCGAGCGGGCACCAGTAACGTCTCCATTGTGAGACTTGTTGTTACTGTTCTTGGCATATCAAATATGCCAAGGAGAGCTTGCCAGGCTCTACTGTGCGGCCGGGTAGTCTCGGTAGCATGCCGAGCTCTCCAAGAGGGATGGAGGAATTGAACCCAGGTCTGCCACGTGCAAAGCAAACGCCCTACCTGCTGTGCCATTGCTCCAGCTATATATGTATACTGTTTACTTCTACTAGGGGCTGGAGCGATAGCACAGTGGGTAGGGCATTTGTCTTGCAAGCAGCCAACATAGACGACTTGAATTCGAGTCCTCCACCCCTCTCAGAGAGTCTGGCAAGCTCCCTGCAACGTATTCGATATTACAAACAGTAACAACAAGTCTCACAATTTGTTATGAGATGTTACTGGTGCTTGCTCAGCAAATCGATGAACAAAGGGAGGACAGTGCTACAGACAGTGCTACTTCTACTAATCTACATGACATTAACTTGATTATTTTAATCTATTAAAAATAATACATAAGGGTAAGGAGGTATTATTCTCCATCTCCCCCACAAGTGGAATTATTAAATATGGGTAAAAGGTAGCACTGTAGCACTGTCCTCTCATTTTTCATCGCTCAACCAGACAGAGGTAGAACAATATTAATCAGACAGATTTCTAATACCACTTTATAAAGCAATTATGTGCATGCTGAAAAACTCTATATAAGTTTTTATGGTATACATAAACACATATATAACTATGAATATGTAAGGCATACATATATTTTCTATGATTGATTTTTGTCAGAATTTGAGGACAAAATGATTGCGATTGCCATAAAAAAAAACTGTATAACTTTTAGTTTATTTCCTAACTCTGGTTAGTGAAATTACATTATTGCTATGTCTATTCTACTCATAATAAATGAGACATGCAGAATTTTAGTCTACTTGTTCTATTTCCCTTGCACTTTCATGAGTGACAAAGATAAAGTTGGTTAAATATTATAAAGGACTCATATATAACCATATTTGATAGGGTTCAAATATAGGTAACAGCTACGAGGGCGATTAGAGGTCGCCCCAAAAGCCTCTATCCCTCTCGGAAAGACTGGCAAGCTACCGAGAGTATTCCGCCCGCACGGAATAGCCTGGCAAGCTATCCGTTGTGTATTCGATATGTCAAAACCAGTAACTACAACTGGTCTCATTCACCTGACCCATATAGAATAACCTTTTTCAATAAACACTCTGATACATAGAACTAATACTCAATATCTTAACTAGACAGAAATATACAATCAAAATTATGTTATGTTAAAAAAATCCATGAGATCTTAAACACATAAACTGAATTTTCCAAAAAAGATTTTCAGCATTTGGAAAAAGTGAGAAAAATATCTTCTTCAACGACCCTTACCAGAATTCTTTATCTCTACAAACAAATATCTACATGATAATATTACTGAGATAAACAAATTCTTGTAGTCTTTGCTGGGAGCAAATACAGTGGTTTCATACCAAGGCACATTTTATTAAAGCTTAAATCAAACTGAGTTGTATGCACTTCTGTAAGACTCGCTGTGCTTTTTCCTGCTACACATTTCCTCTGGTTTCCCTTCCTTGTCCTCCTCCTGTGCCTTAAATAAGAATGTTCCCTAAAGCTTTTCTCCTTGACTTTTTCTTTTTGTCTTTGGAATCATTTTCTCCTTCTGCATATATTAAAAACTTTCTAATATTCTTAACAATTTCTGCTTAATCCTTGTTTTCTTCTGTACACAAGGACTGTGGGAATCTACCAAATTCATAAACTGTTTAATAAAAATTCAATTACATCTGTAAAACTAACTTGTTTGATTTGGGTTATTTTGTAAAAATGTATATTAACAAAATGCAGAAAAATAGCCTGAAAATTAATAAACCTGTATTTATTGCAGTAATACATGCCAAGGCATTTTTTTTTGGCACAGCTCCTGGCAGTGTTCAGAGCTCTCTTCTGGCCCTGAGAACAACATGGGTTGGTGGTGATTGAATCCTGGATGACTGCATGTAAGGCAAGCTCCCTCTCCACTCCACTGCGGTTCTGGCCTCTATCATTTGACAACTAAAAAAAAAAGTCATTGTTTTTACTTGGGATTGCTGAGCTGGAGTGATAGCACAGTGGGTAGGGAGTTTGCCTTGCATGTGGCTGACCACGTTACTGTTTTTTTTTGGCATATCAAATATGCCACGGGGAGCTTGCCAGGCTCTCCTGTGCGGGCGGGAAACTCTTAGTGCCCGCTGGAGCAAATCAATGAACAACGGGGGGACAGTGCTACAGTGCCATTTAAAATTTCTATTTATCACATTTTATGGTATTGGGAAGGGAGACCATTTTTCTTCTATCTTGCAGTATTCTTTAAGTTTGTCTAATAGTTGACATAAAACTGATTCAATTGAGGGAACACATTTATTAACATAAAATATTCAAAGGTAATAGGTAAAATGAGATACCATCAGAACAGGGGAAAATTCACCCACTCCTCTGAGTTCTTTGGCTAAATCTGTATTTCCCAAACAGGGGGATGTACTGAGTATCCTCAGAGGTGCTGAAATAAACTGGCCAGTTTGAAGCCTCAGGTGTAACAGGGAGATCACTGCTTGACAAAAATAGCTTAGGGCAGGGGACAGGGGAGTGGGAAGGAAGGTAGCACTGTAGCACTGCCTCCTATTTTTTTTTTACAGTTTATCAGAGTTCCTTTATTGCCACCCCTCATCTTCTTTTTTAAATTTTCATTAGTGACAAACCAAGACGTACAGTTGTAGACCTACGAATTTTTGTGCTTGGGTTTCAATTATATAATGATTAAGTACCCATCCCTCCACCAGTGCCCATTTTCTACCACCACAGATCCCAGTATCCCTCCCACCCCCCCACCTCCCCCATCCCATCCAGCCTCTGTGGCAGGGCATTCCATTTTGTTCTCTCTCCTTTTGGTTGCTGTGGTTTGCAAAAGAGGCATTGAGTGACAATCATGTTCGGTCTATGGTCTACTTTTAGTATGCACTGCCTCCTATTGTTCATTATTTGCTGAAGTAGGCCCAGTAACATCTCCATTGTGACACTTTTTGTTACTGTGTTTGGCATATCAAATACCTCACGGGTAACTTGCCAGGCTTTGCTGTGTGGGTAACATACTCTCGGTAGCTTGCTGGGCTTTCTGAGAGGAGCGGAGGAATTGAACCCGGATCAGCTGGGCTGGCCACGTGCAAGGCAAATGCCTTACCGCTGTGCTATGGCTCCAGCCCGTGAAAGGAAGGTACTGGGTAATTATTTTTTTCTGAAACAAGGTGGTTGGTCAAATAAATTTGGGTGCCTCTGGACTAGATAAACTATCAGACAGGAGAAAAGAACAAATATAATTGTATATATATTGATATATATATATACAATACATATATACATATATATACAATACATATATATACAATACAATATATATATACAATACAATATATATATACAATACATATATATACAATACAATATATATATATTGAATATTTATAGTTATAAATTCTAAAGTAAATAGCATAGCCTTGAGTGTTTCTATCCTGTGTTAAGGTATTTCGCTGGAGGCATAAGGTATTTCCTGTGACACAGAGGACAGAGAGAGTGGGGAGTGGTGATGGGGGGCGGGGAGTGAGTATCAGGAACACCAGAAACAGAAAATCTACTAACAATATTACAACCATGCTACAGAAACTACAATAAAATTAGAGTGGGGGAAAGGCTTATCCTGACACTCTAAGGAGGGAATGACAAAATTGTGTTTCTTTGCTTGCCTTAAGACAGGTTTTTCCAACAAAAAGACAACTTTTAGAGAGAACCCTCAATGTAGTTACTAGTTACTACATTGTAGTAACCTAGTTACTTCTTTAAGGTAATGTAATCTTTAACTCAAACCCACAGTGTCTAAATGGACCTTAATTCCCTAAACTAACATGATATGTTTTGAGTTTGGAAGCTCTCAGGAAAGGGGATAAGGGGCAGGGGATTATCTGAACACATTTACATAGATTTATAGAATATCACGAGCTAAAGATGAGAAATGGGACCTAATGTTCCTAATGGAATAAAGGTAATTCACAGAATGGCAAGAAGAGCAATTGTTGGGCAATGAGATGTTTGCCATGTCATAAAAATGGATCTTAAGTTATTTCTGGTAATAACTCATTATGAACAAAACTCCCAGTCTAAGTGCATCTAGATAATTAAAGGAGAGCCAAACCTTTCTGTCAGGCCTATGGTATCTTAAGTGCCTTTGACTCAAAACATCTCACAACTGAATGGGGCACTTCTTAGAGAGGCCTGTTCTAAACCACATCAATATTTATAACAAACTATGGATGAGAGAAGTGGTGTTCTTGGCTGTGGAGACAGTGCAGGGGGTTTGTTTGGTGCTTGCATTAAGGTGGCCATTGTTCAAAACTCTGGTATCACATAGGTATGTTAAGAACCACCAAGAATTAGTCCTAAGTACAGAGCCAGGAATGGGCCCCGAGCTCTGACAGATATAGCCCAAACAATACCCCTGTCCAAAAAAAAAATTAAATTTCAATATTATATCTAAGAAGCATGACATAGCCCCTACCCCCAAAAAGGAATAAGCTCTAAGTGATGGACAAAGTAAATGGAATCTTAGTACAACAGCTTTATTATAAAGTCTCTGGAGCATCTTTTAAATAAAGACACAACTTCACATATTTGGAAATCCCTGCCTACCTCTATCCCAGATATTTGGTGCCTTGCTACATTCTGAAAACCTATTTCAAAAGTTTCTAATCATCTTAATTGTTTTGTTCAAGAGGCTTTATATTTCAAGACTTTTTTTCAAAGTTTAGGAGTATTTAAAGTAGATGCATCCCCAGAGATTTTATTAACCATGTGTTTGACATGATTATAGTAAGGTCATGCTCAACACTTAATTTTTCTACTAGATTGCACTTAATTTCTGCAAGAATTCAGATGACTTTGTCACGGAATAGTGTATTATAAGTTATTTAAGCAGAATGTATTAAAATGTTTTAATAAAATATGAGTATGTCTTATAATTAGAAACTTAATAACCAAATAAAGAACCCTTGAAATTTTGAGTTACAAGCATATGACATCCTAAGCAAGAATTGATGTTAAAATAAACCATGTCTTTTCAAAATTTTAAGCCATAAGATTTCTCTTTAAAAAAAGTTTACAGGCTACATTCTTTATTTTATTTACTGTTGGTGAGAATGTAAATTGGTCCTGCTTCTAAGTACATCGACCATAAAATCCAGCAATTTCACTCGCAGGTTATCTATCCAAAGAATACAAAAATAATAATTTGAGAAGATACACTGCACATCTATACTTACTGAAGCACTTTTACTATCACTTAATCACTTAACTTCCCGTTAGTCGTCGATTTGCTCGAGCGGGCGCCAGTAACGTCTCCATTTGTCCCTGTCGCGTGCTAGTGTAGCCCAATGGTATCTCTTCGCTCCGGGAACATGGAGGGCCTCAAACCGATCGTTCATGATCTTGACAAAGAAGTCTGACCATCTGGTAGGTGGGCGGCCACGCGGTCTCTTGACATCCTGTGGAATCCAATCAGTAACAGCTCTAGTCCAACGGTCGTCTTTAAATCTCATTACGTGACCAGCCCATCTGATTTTCGACACCTTGGCATATGAGACAGCGTCCCTGATCCTTGATCGTCGACGGATGTCAGAACTCCGATTCGTTCTCTCATTTGAGTGAAACGTGATATTCCAAGCATAGCTCTTTCTATTCTTCTTTGGGAGACCTGAATGGCGTTCTCATCTTGTTTGCGTAGGGCCCAGGTCTCTGAGGCATATGTTAATGCAGGAAGAACAGTGGGAACTCTTTGGTACTATTGCGGCAACATGGGAAGATGCCATTGTTGACAACATTGACGAGGAATACGATCGACTGGTTCAGCACCTCCATGAATGTGCGAGGAACGCCAAGAGAGAGATAGCCACAAAAAGTCGCCTATCTTCGAAAACTCTTGAGCTAATTCGCCAGCGTTGTTTGGTGCATGCCTCAGGCAACCGCAAGCTAACGTCCGAGCTTGCAAAGCAGTGCAGAGATGCGATCAAGGAAGACCTCAAAGAGAGAAGAGCAGAAGTACTGGTAGATGCGGCAGAAGCTGGGAAAAGTATTCGTAACGCCCGCCTGTCCTTCGCCAACTATAAGACCAAGATGACTGCCCTCCGACGTCCTGATGGATCCATCACATCCTCCAGAACGGCAATGGAGAAGATTATCCATGACTTCTACTCAAATCTCTTCGATAGCCATGTCCACTTGCCGACATACCAAATTCCACAGGATGGGTATGTCGTTCCTAACGTTCTCCCTTCCGAAATCCGACACGCCATTTCGTTGGTAAAGAAGCAAACAGCACCCGGCCCAGACAAGGTCAGACCTGAACACCTGAAGAACCTGCCATTAGTACTCATCAATGCACTGGCTCGGCTCTTCACTCGCTACCTGTCTGAATGCAAGGTTCCGTCCCAATGGAAAACCAGCAGGACCGTACTACTGTTCAAGAAGGGAGACATCCATGACATTGGCAACTATCGCCCGATCTGCCTATTGTCTGTCATCTACAAGCTGTTCACTCGAGTCATCCTGAATAGGATTGGCAGAACACTTTTACTATAGTCAAGATAAAGAGCTGGAGTGATATCACAGCAGGTAGGGTGTTTGCCTTGCATGTGGCCAACCGGGGTTCAATTCCTCCATACCTCTCAGAGAGTACAGCAAGCTACAGAGAGTATCCCACCTGCATGGCAGAGCCTGGCAAGCTCCCCGTGGCATATTCCACATGCCCAAAACAGTAGTAACAATCTCACAGTGGAGACGTTACTGGTGCTTGCTCCAGCAAATCGATGAACAACAGGAGGACAGTGCTACCACGCAAGATAAAAAAGCAACTCTAGTGGCAAATCACAGCACAAAATGTATTATAAAATGTATTATAAAAATGTAGCATACATATAAAACAGAATATTATTCAGCCATAATTATAAAAAGAAATACATAAGGAGTCAGACAAATATTAGACAGAAAAGTCAATAGTCAATGAAAATAAACCCTACGAAATCAGACCACAAAACTATAGTTTCCAAAACTGAAGAGGGGAGCGAAGGTGAAATAACAGATGTGATCAATGGACTGTGTTTGGGTGATATTGGTTGTGATGTGACAATAAGTACTTTAAGGAGACATGAAAACGTACTGACCAAACATAGCCATCAACTAATGTTATCTCAATTATTTAAAAAGGAGGCTGGAGTCTAAAAAAATAAGCTGGATGTTTCCTTTCTCTCAGTACTGGTAAGAAATGAGAAACAATTTAAAGATTTATCTAAGTGGAGCGTCTCAGGGTGGCTTGAGATCTTCAGACAGGAATAAATTCTAATTCCTAGAAACAGAATCTGAGACAGAGAAAATGAGTGTTCCAGAGGTTGTCGGGCTTTTTCTGACTAACCTGGAAATTCATGAAACAGCATTTATCTCACTCCATATTGCAAGGGAGCAGAATCGGAACACCAGCTGGACTCTTTTGTTTGTTTGGTTGGTTGGCTGGTCAGAGGACTGGCTACACCTGGCTGTGCTTCTTGCAAAAACTGTGTTAAGGGAAAAGAAAAAATGCTCTACAAGCATTCCTCAGGATGGAAGAGTGAGCCCACCTGAGTAACCTAACCTTCATAGCATAAAACTTGGAGAATGACCAACAAAAGGAGCCCAGCCAAAGGAGGAGAAAGGAAATAATAAAACTTAGAGTAGAAATTAATGAGATGGAAGCCTCCCCCCAAAAAATAGGAAAGATCAATCAAGCTAAGAGCTGGTTCTTTGAGAAAATAAAAAAGATTGATAAAACTCTAGCAAGACTCACAAAGAAACAGAGAGAGAAAACCCTAATAAACAGAATTAGAAAAGAGGGACATCACAACAGAAACTACAGAAATTCAAAAGATCATCAGAGATTACTTTGAGAATCTTTATCCCATGAAACAAAAAAAAATCAAAGAAATGGATAAATTCCTGCATTCCAATAGCCTCCCGAGGCTGAACCAAGAGGTCCTGGAGTACCTGAACAGACCTATCACCATTGAGGAAATTGAAACAGTAATAAAAAGTCTCCACAAAAAACAAAATTCCTGGCTCAGATGGATTCACTAGAAAATTCTTCCAAATCTTTAAAGAGGACTTACTCCCAATTCTTTTCAACCTTTTCCAGGAAATTGAAGAATCAGAACCACTTCCAAAGAGTTTCTATGAAGCAAACATCACTCTGATACAAAAAGCATACAGAGATACCACAAAGAAAGAGAATTACAGGTTCATATCCCTGATGAACATACATGCAAAGACCCTCAACAAAATCCTAGCAAACAGAATCCAACTACTCATCAAAAAGGTCATACACCATGACCTAGTAGCACTCATCCCAGGAATCCAAGGATTATTTAACATTCGCAAGTTAATCAACATAATCCATCATATCAATAAAAGAAAAGACACTTGGCTGTGCTTCAGGCTTATTCCAGATTCTGTGCTTAGGGGCCATTCTTAATGGCTTAGTGGTGCCTGAGATCAAAACCAGATTGTGTGATTGTAGGATTGTAAGGCAAATGCATTATGCTGTGTTTTCTCTCTGCTCCTTTAAAGCATATATTTTCTTCTTTTATTATTACCAGTATTTAAATAATAAGTGTAAAAACAAAACAAAAGCACATCTATGCAATTTTAAAGCTGTTTTTAGTCTGCCTCAAGTATTTATTATAGATCAGTAATTAAAATCTGTATTTCATAACTATGATCTATACTTTCATAGTTCACATGATTCTGGAGTAATTTATAATGGTAGCATAGAATACAAGTAAATTATCAGAATTTTAAGTATAATATTTAGAAAAACATGTATTCATAAAATTGCATGATTATACTTAGAATTGCATGATTATATTTAGAATAGTATGCCCTCATACATTGCATAATTATATTTAGAATTAGTATGCCTTCATACATACATGAAATCAATAAGGTTTTATTTAAAGGATCCCATTTGATTCCAGGTATTCCTCTGTTTGGGAAAGTCTAGTATATTTCTCTCCTTAACATCAGGGAGATATGAGGAAAAAAGCATCATAATTTCACTGGCAATGGATCTCAGCAGAACAGCAAGAATGCATCTGCTATCCAGCACGAATTTGGTGGCTTTATGGCTGGACAAGTAATCAAAGCTGTTGAATACATTTTTCAAAAAGAGTTTGAAATAACCTATTCCCTTTCATAGTCCTGTAAAACTTAATTGAGAATATAAATGTAAAGAGCATGCTCAGACAAGCTTAGTGTAGGAAATCAATAAATGAGTTTGTTCTATTGAGTTCCTCTTTTTACTGATTCTAACTTTGGACTAAGGCTTAGATTGATACACTAGTACCCAAACTTTCTCTGGATCACCAACTTACTCCATAGAACCTAAAGAGGCACTCCAAGAATAATTGTTGACTACATGTATGCGTGAATTATTAAATGAGTGAACATGTGAAATCATTATGAAAAATTGGGGGTAATTAGTTTTTAGACCATATTTTTCTTCCTATTATTAAAATATGAATCTATGTTTAAGTATAACTATACAATAATTTGTTGTATAAATCATGATCCTCCCATTATTTATCGATTTGCTCAAATGGGCCCAGTAATGTCTCCATCGTGAGACTTGTTACTGTATTTGGCATATCGAATACATCACGGGTAGCTTGCCAGGCTTTGCCGTGCGGGCAAGGTACTCTTGGTAGCTTGCCCAGCTCTTCCAGAGGGGCAGAGAAATCAAACCCAGCTCAGCCGGGCCGGCTGCACACAAGGCAAATGCCCACTGCTGTGCTATAGCTCCAGCCCTTCTATAAAAAAATACAAAAAATCTCTGTAAAATTTAAAATCATTTATATAATAATTCATCATAAAACAAAGAAAATAGCATCTCTGTGAAATTCAGAATCATTATTCAAACTTTAAAACAAAATTATTATTAATAACAGTATAACAAAAAACAAGTAATAAGAGGATAAAACTATTTTAATTGTAAATTAAAGGGAAACTGCATGATTTTAAAGATTTAGACCATGGTTTGCTATATATTCTAGGAACAAAATATGGCTTACTATATGTTCTAGGAATGAGAAAACATAATGTGTAATGTTTATGTTATGCTAAAATGATAAAGTGAAATTTGTTGGTAAGTCTTCTAATTAGGAGCTCAAATTGAATATACTTGGTGGACTGACAGAAATGTTCCTTTTTAAAGGGCAGAATACATTTTGACTAAGTGAATCACCAAAAAGCATGTTTTAAAAACATCCTCAAAAATTCATGAGTTCATCTGTTAGCCAACAAATGTGAAGTATATTGGCTATTATAACCTTTTATGTATCTCATTACAATGTCTTAAGAACAGTACATTCAGAATAGTTTGTGTTGTCTCTTGGAAATTCACATAACCTACTTTATTTGAAACCATGAAGACTTTCAATGAGCTTATGAACTTATTTAAACCTCAGTTAAAATTCTACTGTACAGATATGGGTGAATTTTTTTAAAAAATTCAGTTGTACAAAATACTTATAAAAATAAATACTACCATAAATTCGGTATTATCAATTAGAATGATTATTTTCTAGCTGTGCTTACTGAAAGGCAAGCAGTACTATGTTTAAGTTACTTAGCAAATGTACATATATATATATACATAGCTATATTTGTTTGTTTCATCCTTACATCACTGTATCACTGCATCATCCTTACATATTTTCATAAATCGTGGGAATCACAAGAGCAATAACTCTTTCAATACATATCCATTTATTTGTTCAATGAGTAATTATGAAATGCTATATTAAAAGTTTTACTTATCAACCTCAATATACAAAAGATGAATATATAGATTCTTTGATTCAGAAATTTAAAGACATGGGCCTGGAGAGATAGGACATTGGGTAGGGCACTTGATGTTGCATGTGGCTGACCTGGGTTTAATCCCCAGCATTCGAAGTGATGCCCAGAGCCCCATCAGAGCTAGGAGGAAGCCAAGCATAGCCTGTTATGGCCCAAAAAACAAAAAAAAAGAGATAAAAAATAATTAAAACACAAATGGGAAAAGATTACATGTAGCTAATATAAGACAGAAAGTAGTGGAACACATTTTAGAATTTTTAGATTAAGAAATTATTTAACTTTCTGAAGTTACTGAAAAAGTGCATGACCTGAGATAGACCTTTTATTTGAGAGTAATTGGGTGGAATACATCCTGTTGTGATAAGGGCTTACTCCTAGCTTGTGTTCAGGGATCACTCCTGGTGGGGTCTCAGGGAACAGTCTGAAGTGCTTTGGGTTGAACCTGGGTTTGCTTCATGCAAGTAACCACCTTATTCATTATATTCTCTCTCTGACCCTGATCTGAACCTTTAAAAGGCTTCCTAATAAGAACAAAACAAAGAAGCCAGACACCATAAAGAACTATAAAAGTAGATCTATAAAATTAGATCCTGAAAGTGAGTACAGACATTCAGGAACAAAGGAAAAATAACTGAGGTGAGCTGATGTATTTAATGCGGAAAGCAAGGAATCGAGACAAGTAAACGAAAACTATTTAGTGACTGGAAAAAGTTTCCAATAACAAATACAGAAAACTCAGAAAGAAGAGAACAGGGAGGGGAAATAATTGAATCAGGAAAAACAATTACTGAACACTTCGAGAAGACTTTCTAAGCATATTTCTTGTATTATCTCATTTGAGCTAATGAGAGTGATGCTGAGGTAGTTATAGCAGTTATGCCCGGAATCACACAGCAAATGGCATATACAGAAAAGATAATCAGTTCAGTTTGTGTCTTGCTGAGTTCGAGGAACCTGTGTGAATTTCAGGGGACAATATTTAGCAGCAGGTTTAGCACGTCAGATAGTGGATAGATCCAAGACAGGTTTGATTTATTAACGTGCTTTGTAAAGACCATAGCTACAGAATGTTAAAGAGAGGAATACAGCGCTAAAACAAAGAGCAAGAAAGACAATCAAAAGACATGAACTTGAGTACATACAAATGTAAGCAATTACATCTGACAGATTCTTAATATATATCAGAAGTTTTCCCTCACAAAGACAAAGAAAGGTGTGTTAAAATGAAACAAAATACATAAAAAAGAAACCATGAAACTGCATAGGCCAAATGACATCAATATTATTTCTATATTATCAAATAAATAGTACAAAACCAGGGATTCATATAAGTATAATGATATTTCTGTATAAATCTGAAGAAATTTTCTATTTTAAGATTTCTTAATAAAACTAATGCCCTGTATATTTTAATAAATATAATTTATTTTAATTATGGTCTAAATTATCATCTGAATATAATAATCCATTGCTTCTCAATCAATTTCATCCTATGCTTATTAATAACTGAATACATAACAAATCCCATAAAACATGATAAAATGGAATTTGCTCTTTCTCTTATATAAGAATTAATTAGCTCTATGTATTGCAACTAAAGCAGTTTAATATTTTTTTTTAATTATTGGAATCTAGGGAAGTAGAATGGTAAGGCATTTTAATAACACTGACCAGAATGAAGGAAAAGAATAGATACAATATAAAAGAGAAATTTAAGAAGACAGCAGGGATGAAAATTATTTTCTTCTGTTCTTCAAGTTTCTTTGACTGTTTTAATAATTAAATTTATAAGACAAAAATTAACAGAAGAAAAATGCAATATTTGTATAACATGACATCGGAGATATGTTTCCATGGTAGACATAAGTAAACTCATTTGCCAATCTGTACCAATGAATGGACCATAGCTTGGGGCTTCAAAGGGAGGGTCATAATTTAAAGGAGAATAAAGAGAGGGATATTTGGTAATTAGACATTCTCTAGTCAGACAGATAGCCAAGTTAGGAATACTTATCTATTTTTAGTGGCTCTCTTACTGTGCCAAGTGTCCATTTTTAGGTAAATAAAGAGAGGTGTAAGTGTTTGAGCCAGGAGTAAACTGGCTAAAAAATTTTGATGGGCTTTATTGTCTTCATTTGAAAATAATCCAATTGCCAAGTGATACACTTTGGAGCAGCTTATTATTTACTTATTTATTGCTTTTCTTCTGGTTAAATCCAGCGTGTTTTGAGGGGATACTCAAAATTACTCAAAATTTTGAGGGGATACTCAATATTACTCCTGGTGGTTTCCAGAGGAATGCTCAGGATTAAAGCTGTGTGGGCCATGTGCAAGACAAACACCCTATCCTCTGTCTGAACTAACACTCAGGTCCTGTAGCAGCCTAATCTTAACTTCTTCAAAATGAAAATTCAGTGAAGATCTTCACATCCATCAGAATCTGAATGTGTACTAGTTGAGCCCCTACAATAATTACCAGCATAATGATATAACAATGTACTAATCACTGTCGAACAGGTATTTTATATAAATCTTTGTTCTTTCTTTGACTTTT
The DNA here is from genome assembly GCF_029834395.1 of Sorex fumeus. Lineage (NCBI taxonomy): Eukaryota > Metazoa > Chordata > Mammalia > Eulipotyphla > Soricidae > Sorex > Sorex fumeus. The sequence continues at coordinate 16,409,301 of NW_026606096.1, read as the reverse complement.
ACATGTATAAAAACCATTTCCCTAAAAAGCCTATTTGAATTATTTTCTTAATGTTGCAAAGAGTAACTAACATGTGTTCAAAGTTCTAAATTACACAACAAATTTTTGCACCTGCTTCTACAAAGCATGTAGATAGATGTGATTATGTAGTCTATGTACCAGGATAATAATAAAGTCTAATTACCTTTTGTAGAATTGACATAACAAAACTTCAGAGTGCTATTTTATAGTTCACAACAACTTTGAAAAAATTAGAATTTGGATTAAAATTGCCTCTATTGAATTCCCCACAAATACCATAGTACACCATAGCCCCATGCTGATAAATAAAAAATTAGGTGGAGGGTGGGAGGGGTTGGGCCATACCCTGTTGTGTCCAGGCTTACTCCTGGCTCTGAGCTCAGGTGTCACTCCTGGTGGGATGGGTGTGGTGATGGGGGAACCATATGAGATGCCTGGAATTGAACAGGGTCAGCTACCTGCAAGGCAAGTGCACTACACACTACTCTCTCTCCAGCCTCAGAGTAAAATCTTAACAGTATGAAAATCAACTGATATATTTAAAATATGCATTTATAAACTATCAATCTAATAATTCAATTTTAAGAAAGTTGGAACAAAAAAGAAAAAAAGTAGCAACATGTTTATCCAAAACAAGGCACAAAGCACTAATGGAGTTGTTTCTTTTTTGACCACTCCCAATGTTGCTCAGGGCTTACTCCTAGCTCTGTGGGAATCAGTCTTGATAGTTCTTGCGGGAACCAGATGGGTTTCCTGGGATCAAACTATGCTTGACTACAGGTAAGGCACACACTTTTAGTCTCTCCCTGACTCACCAGTGGGATTTTTAAATGATATTGGTTCAGTAATCAATTATTTCAATCTTCAAGAAACCATGATAAACTTAATGCCTGGAATAGAAAGTTTAATTATTCTAGAGCAAGAATAAGTGAAAGTTGATTTGGATCCCCTCTCCCCCTTTACTTAAACAACATTGTTTTTATAGTTGTTCATTACGCATTTGCTACAGGCATTCAATATTCCAAAACAAATTCTACCACCACTGTCATTTTTGCTTGAAGATTTGTGTTTTTTAACAACCTAAGGCATGCACACAGACACAGGGAAAAAACAAAATATCCAAGAACATGATAAATATCTAAAATTTAAGCAACACAGTCAAAAAGACAGTTTCGCGTGTAACAATGGTTAAATTGCTTTATTGTTTTCTTTTATGCTTGGGGGCCACACATCCAGCTGTGCTCAGGGCACCATATGTATGTGTTGTCAGAGAGTAAATTGGATCATCCAAAGGCACTCAGAGTCTTTACCAGCAGTACCAGCTCTGACTCAATTAAGTTGCTCAGAATCTATCTAAATTTTCAGCTTCAATTCTATGCTGGATTCTTCTCTTCCTGCAAAAGCTGTCAGAAAGTTGAAATAGATATTCTTAGAAATCTTATATGCAAGGCATTTCTGTGTATGAGACAGGGAGAGAGGAGAAAAAGGGACAGAGAGAGACTGTCCATAAACGAGAGTAAAGTTATCCAAGGAAAGTTAAGAGACACCATCTCAAGCAATAAATTTTAACCCGGGAAATTTGGAAAAATCCTCCCAGGCCAGTCTCTTCACCTCTATCATCTCACACAACCACGACATAGATGAGCACACCTCTACCAGCACATTAAGTTCTCACCAAGTCAGTGTTATTTGCTCATAAACTCTCCTTCAGCAAAATGACATATGACAAAACCAATTTTACCACAGACTAATAGGTTAAAGCAAGTGTTAAATTCCTAGGATGCTGATATTCAGGAACCAAAAATATCATCAATTTTCTAAAGAACTCTGATATTAAACAATGATTTGTATTTACTAGTTTATTCAATTTCCAGCCTCTTCCAGGTTAGGATAATGAGAGACTGACCCTCCTATTTATGACAGAAGACAGGAGGCAGCCCTGGATGAGAGAACCTTTTCATTACATGATACAATTGGACACACACAGGCACATATACCCATACTGCTCATCCTAGGACCATGTAGATCATATATGTTAATACAGATAGTGAGCACATATTTGAGATGTGGAAGAAAACTGAAGACTTGGTAGAAATCAGTGCTGGGAGAAAAACCCATACAGACAAGGGAGAGTTGTCTTATATGTCTGTATCTATTCTTGAGTATCAAACTCTACACAAACAGTAGCTCAGGCTGGAAATGCATTTTATTTTCTTTTCAACAGTATAACTATAGGAAGTGAAGGGAAAATAAATTATTAGAGGATTTCTATACTGAAAATCAACCTCAGCTCATGTGGTTATGCCTCAAAGTCAATGCCATTGGCTATTTAAAAAGAAAACTTTCATCATGGCAGAGTGAACATCTAATTACCAAACATCTGCTCAATTTATTCTCCTATGAATCACCCTATTCCCTCTGAGTCCAAAGCCCACATCCCAATCCGTACCTCAGAAAAACCTGAGAAATACCAATACACTAAAAAAGCACATTTATACTAATATTAAAAAGCACAGTGAATTAATAAATAAATAAAGCATTATTATCTTAAAGTTAACCTGCTATTCTAGAGAAATGAAGTGCTCATATAAAAATTATAGGAACTAGTGCAAAAAATTCATAAGTAAAAAGAATGATTAAAATATAATTCTACAAAGTTAACACTAAAGAGATAGAGACTGTAGATTCAGATATTTCCAAAACCTACTAGTAGTTCTAAGGGGGGAAAGGAGATAATATAAATAAGATTGCAAGTTAATCTATATTTGAAAGAATAATACCTAAAAATTCCGCATGCTGGAGAAGATGAAAGAGAAGGCTTTTTCTTCAATTAAAAGAGTGATGCATAATGAAAGGATTAATGAGAAAAAGTGATTTGGATTAACAGAATCCAAATGAAACTTGAAAACAATGAAGATAAGGTAAAAAAAAAAAACAATCACCAGAATTCACATACAAATAGCAGATTATCCCCAAGTGAAGAAATAATCTGCACAATCTGATGTTATACAGAAATTAAATACAAAAAACATGAAAGAATGTCTTAAAGCTGCAGTGAAGAAATAATTTACTTCTAAAAGTCTCTATTTTAGAACAAAAGTTCAACTTTCATTCAAAAGATAGTGGTGTTCAGACATTTAAGAAAACACCAAACTCTTTCTAAAGAGTATTCCTCTTCCTAATTCAGATATTTAATCATCTTCTATTTAATCTCTGAGGTTCTGTATTTAATATTACTTCTAAATCTCAGAATTATTTGCACAGAAAGCAATTGTTAAAATGTGTTATGAATTAATTACTCTATCAACGAATTATACTTGGGGTTCATGTTTTGATTACTTTATGCAAACACATCCCTCTTTGATTATAAATATGCATTCAAGGTGTATCATTTGACTATCTTTTTCATTTTCCTTGCTTACTTTAATAGTACCAATTTTATTATTGTGGGAATTGTTATCTTTGGTGTTTAAAACTAACAATGGGAAAAATTATATTCCAGAACTTTAAAGGCAAATATTAACTTGTAGAACCTGAGAATATGTCAGCATCTATGAGCTAATATGATATTCAAAATGAAATATATTTTTATTTTTGAGAATGTTAATCACTTATGACAAATTGTTGTTTGGAAAATTAAACACATAATTTTCTATATGTGTCAGCAGTTATAATATTTACATGTAAAATGTAGAATTTTCCCAGCAAAATTTTAGGAACAAATAGTATGTTTATATTCAATTAAATTTGTAATCTAATATTCTGCAGAGTGATTCCACTGTTTTCATCTTCAAGGTATTCCTCTGCATAACCTACCCACTAACAATAGTTGCTTTATAGTGATTAAGATACATATGGGAAATCTGGTGTAATTAAGATTTTAGCAGATTTCACTATTAAAATTCACTGAAATGATGAATCTTTATGACCTTTAAGGTTAAGTCTAAATATGTAAATTCTGTGTGAGCTTCCTGGTAAGGATACATATGTAACTTCCGGCATTTACATGGATTCACTTTGCAGTAATCATGAAAGATGTTCAGCTCTTTGGAGATTAACTAGGCAATTTCAGGTGCAATTATCTTATTTGCATATTTTACAGTTATCACTATATGATCACATGAAAAATTTTGTTCTCATTGGAAGGGAAACGAAATACTGGTGATGGGAAATGTGCACTGGTGAGAGATGGGTATTGGAACATCGTATGACTGAAATCCATTCATGAACAACATTGTAACTGTGTATCTTATGGTGATTTAATATATTTTTATGGTCTAGCAGATGTTTTCAATCCTGTCTGCCCACAGGCCACCACCAATAGGATTTGGAGAAGGACTGACCATATTTTTTAGATATAGTCGGGTGATTTTCTAACACATAGACATGATGAGGACCACTGAACAGGTATAAGAAGGTATTGTCCAAGAAAAGAAATGATGAATTACTTTCTTCCTGACAGAGACAAGTAAAATCTAATATAAAGTTTGCACTTCTAAGAGAGGGTGATCAGCTTTTAAGGTTCAGTCTGCATTTTATAAGTGCTGTAAACATGTACATCACCATTAAAACCCCACTTTATGCTATCATAAAATTCACAAAGTTCTAGGTATTTTTAACTTTATATGCCTCTAGACTAGTGAATTTCATAAACTTGTTTTGAGGCAGTGCTACCTCAGTCTACAAGACAAATCTGTCAATGAAATGTTCCACAAGACTACTTCAAGGCTAAGGAAACCTCATACCATGTTTCACTTAAGCAAATTGAAAATCATTTCTTTTTTTTTTTCTCTTGTTCTCTACGTTGCAAGCCTTTTCTGGTAATGGATCCACATAGTGGGCTTTCCTACATAATGTGCTCCAGAAGCCTTGATCAAAATATTTCTCTTGATCAAAAAACATGGCAAACAGTTGAAGTCAGCAAAAGCTGGGTTGATAATTTCACTCACAGTATTTCCCCTCACTACAGAGAAATACTAGCACAGCTGTAGGGTGTTTACCTTGCATGCGGGCAGCGCGGCAGATCGAGTTCGATTCCTCAACTCCTCTTGGAGAACCCAGGAAGCTACCGAGAGTACCTCACCTGCATGGCAAAGCCTGGCAAGCTCGCTGTGACGTATTTGATATGCCAAACACAGTAACAACAAGTCACACAATGGAGATGTCACTGGGCCCACTCGAGCAAATCGATGAACAATGGGAGGACAGTGGGACAGGACAGTGCGACAGAGAAATACTAGAATAAAGACATATGACTTTGTAGTTAGATATAAGACTATACTTAAAATATCAATTTAATTAAACCTATATAATCTATCTAACAATACATACAGACTGAGAGCATTTATCAAATGTTTAGCACCTTGGGTGTGCAGAAATCCTCGTTAGCAATAACAGGAGTGGGTTCATGATAGAAACAGGAATGCTATAACAAGCCTACATATATACAAATTACATGAAGATATGAGTAAATAATATAAAATACATTGTTTGGGCCAGGCCTGTAACTCAGTAGTAGAGGATTTTTCATGCTTGTATCAGACAAAAAGCATACACACAAAGAAATATATATCTATGTACATATATCATAAGTGTTCTGTGATTTTTTATACTAATATATTAATTCTGTTACTCAGAAGTTGATCATGATATTGATGATAAATTGTATATATTAGTTAGAAAATTTAAGATCAGTATGAATATTTTCTTACAATTTGGTTTTCTGTGTTTTTTAATTTTTCTTTTCTTTCCTGAAATAGAACCTAGCAGCTTATACATTGTGTAAACATTGTGTACACATTACACATCCTACTTCTACTCTACTTCTACAACACATCCCTGTCACAAAATGTTTTGCAAAAAATACCACTACATTTCCTATTTCAAAGCTAATTAAAATTATGTAAATTAGTGTGGAAAAAATCAATTCAAGAAATTTATAAAATATCCATGACACTGTCAAGAACACACTCTGATGATAAGTTAAAGAAATTCTATGAGTTCATAGCGTATGCTTCATTAAAACACATCCGAATAGCTTAAGGATGGTTCCTGGCCAGTACTAAGCACCTAGATTTTTTTTTGAAATAAGCATTGTACATGGTCTGTCCACTTCCTTTGGTTTCTGTCTATTGACTTTTAGTCCACACAGAGCAATGCTCACCAGTTACTCCTAGTGGTGTTTGAGAAACCACATGGGGTGTCAGGTGTTAAACTCAGGTCAGCAGCATCCATGGCAAGTGCCCTATCTACGCTACTATCTCTCTAGCCCCTTTATATATATATTTTTAGTTAACATAAAATGATATTATATAATATACATTTATATATAACAAAATCATGTTAATAACTCCTTAACTTGCATTTAAGTTAACATCCCAAATTTTGAATAGTCCTATGGGGCCCTGTGTAATGCATACGCTGCTGGTATCTCCTGCCTCATTTATTAGAGTCATCTCTGTTTCACTCTAAATGGGATATTATGATATATCGTAGCTTGTAGACCAAGCAAGCTTTCTCCATATTCAGGTCTTGTACTTACTCTTCTTTGGGCCTGGACATTTTCAGTTGGCAAATTACTTGTCACCAATCATAATTAAGCTTAAATAGCAACAACTCATGGAAGCCTTAACTACCTCCTCTCTCTAAATTAAGACCACTGTCAAATACTGTCTCATTCCTCTGATATTTTTACAATAATTGGGAGGTTCTATTATTTATCATGTATCTAAACATGGGGCTTTGATTTACTGATAGGAGAAACATATTTATTTTTATATTTGCTCCTACACATAGATAAAATAGTGACTTGAAGATACAATAAATGCTACACAATAGAAAAATGAATAAGTGAATGAATCGATAATTCATTTCTGGAATAAAATGTTAAAGGGCTATGAAAATTCAGTGTAATGGTGTTTTCTAGAGCTTCCATAGAGGAGGAAAGGGTAATGTTACTAGCCACAACATTTTATAATGTTGTATAAAATTAAGCTCTAGACATATATTGTAAAGCACAATGCCTAAAGATTATATCATGTACTTAAATATGAGTGGAGTGTAGCTGTCATATTGAGTCTTACCAAAGGAAAAAGAGAAAGAAGGAAGGAAATAAGGAAGGAAAGAGAAAATATAATTTACTATCATTTGCTATCATTCCCAAATCAGTTGTTATTGAGAATAAAAAACAAGTTGTCTAACATAATAAAATGGCACTGAACACCAATGATATATCTCCTTTCCTGAGGAAAGCTGTTACGCAAAGGGAAAATATTCTAAGTGCTAGAGAGAATATAGAGAGAAGTAAAAGCTGATACACTGTTGATGCGAAAGTAAATTGGTACAATCATTATGGAAAACAATATGTGACATATTTTTAAAATTTTAAATAGAAATTTTTTAAGATAGAGTTTTCCCACTTATAGGTTCTTACCTCCAAATACAAAAGACTACAGGATACATCTGCTCTCCTCTGATCAATTTACAGTTAAAGATGTAATATGTGTGTCTGTGTGTGGGGGGGCACACATTAGAATGACACCCAGCTATTGGGTCAGAGCAACAATACTAGGGGGAGGGAAACTTGCCTTGCCTGCCACTGACATGGGTTCAATCTTTGGCACCCCATTGGGTCCCCATTATTTTACCAGAGGTGATCCCTGTACAGAGTCAGTAGTAAGTCCTGAGCACTGTCAGATGCCTGTCCTCCCCACACACCCCCACAACACACACACACACCACTACTAAAAATAAAATCTATACCACTATTAAAGATAAAAGTAGGCCATCTGCTACAATCTGGACGAATCAAGCAGGTAGAATGCTTAATAAAGTATGCCAGACAAAGACAGATTTCATATGATTTAACTCATTTGCACCACAGAAAGAAAACAAATAGATGAAATTAAAATCAAAACAAAAGTTTGGAATGTAAGACCAAACTAGTGGTTACCACAAGAAAAGAAAAAAGGGTATTGGTAAATCAGGACAGAGAGGACAAATAAATGAACTGTGATGAATACAATGTAGTATACACGTATGATTATTTTCAGTGCTTTAAAAATACAAAATTTAAAGTTTTGAATGAATTACCCATTCATTCACTTATTCGTATATTATAAAACACATAATGCTACTTAACTAATAACGTAAATTACATTAAAACATCCAAAGAATATTAAAATACTATTCCAATTTAATGGCATTGAGAAGCATGAATGAACTAAAATAGACATAAATATTCAACAATGTTTGATAAGAGAGGTAGGCTAAGTTTAATATATGGAAGTATATTGAAGGACTGGAACGATAGTACAGCAGGTAGGGCTTTTACCTTGCACAAGTTCGATGCCTCCATCTCTCTCATTGAGCCTAGCCAGCTACCAAGAGTTTCCCGCCTGCACTGCAGAGCCTGGCAAGCTCCTCCTGGTGTATTCAGTATGCCAAAAACAGTAACAAGTCTCACAATGGAGAAGTTACTGATTCCCACTCAAGCAAATCAATGTACAACAGGAGGATAGTGCTACAGACAGTGCTATATAGAAGAAAATTTGTTTATATTAGGGTGACTAGAGAAAAGAGAATACTTAAGTTCTAATGATAAGATGTTAGATATAATAGTTTAGATCTATCTAATAATAAGATACGTTCTGATAAAATATTGTGACTAAAGTAGCTCCTGTTGATCTTTGCTTTCTAGTATTGTAAGCCCTAATATAATCCTTTCCTTTTTAGTGTGGGCTGAATCAAGTGATTTACTTACCTTGAATAAAATCTAACAAAAGCAGTAAGTTATCACTTCCAAGATTAGATTATAAACATTGTGACTTTTCCTTTCCCACTCCCTCTCCTCTTTCTCGGTAGCTTACTTGGTGAAGCCAGAGGCTTCATGTGAATTAACATGGAAATATTTATGTGGCTAGAAATTGAGGACAGGACCATGTCAGGCTAACACTCAGCAAGCAACTGAGAGCTTCAGTCCAGCAGCCTGGAAGGACAAGAATCTAGCCAAGAACTATGTGTGTGAGCTCAGAAATTGATCTATCTCCAGCCAAACACTGAGATGACAGCATGAAGTTTTCTCTGGTCTCAGTTGTGAGAAGAGGGAGAATAGACTCCCTGCAGAGTTTTCAGCCAGGATTCAGATCTCAAACAGCTTTCAAACTGAACTCACATTATTGGTATATTTTCCAGACCTGCAAGGAGACAGCTTAATTTAAAGTAGTCTCAGGCTGATAACTTTCCGATGTGTTTGGCAGAAATAAAATTCTCTGGAAGACTCTCCCTTCAAACAAGGCCATCAAGGAACCTTAGACTCCATCTTAAAAACCATGAGCCTCTAAGCACATGACAAAGCAAGGCAATGAGGGTTAGAACCATAGAAGAGGCAGTGGAAGCACGCTAAAATTAATTCAAATGTATAAATTATTATGTAGAGATTATTAAATGTCATAGCATTTAAATATGGCTAAAACAAGAAATAAAAATTGCAAGTGAAACAAAAGCCGGAGACAAGAAAATTATGTAAATTTTGTGGGATGTTCGACCCTTGCCATCACTGCTTCCCTTCCCATTTCAGTTGGAAACTCTGCTGAGCAGTGCCCCTCCATGTACATTCCTGCAGATTCTAGTTTTCTACTGAGAGAAATGCATGCTTCTTCAACAGTGAAAGTGAAGTGGAAGTCCTTCCTAGCCAAAGATGTGAGGATTAGACATGGCAAGCTTTGAAGATGTGACTGTTTGTCCTCAGTGTCTGTCTAGGTGGGGTTAACAAATTCATCAGAAATCCCTGTGCATTATGGTTTTTATACTTCCAGTCTATGGCAGAGCCTGGCAAGCTACCCATGGCATATTTGATATGCCAAAAACAGTAACACTAACGGGTCTCATTTCCCCGACCCTGAAAGAACCTCCGAAATGGCAGAGTTGGAAAAGATGAGTAAGGAGAGGCTGCTAAAATTTCAGGGCTGGGACAAATGGAGACATTGCTGGCAATTGCTTGAGAAAATCGATGAACAATGGAAGACAGTGGTACAGTGATACAGTGATGCTTACACTCTGCTCTTGCAGGATTGAGATCTCTGATATGAAATAGAGCTCCTTTAACATTCTCTATCTGCTTTCCTGATGCCTTTTTAAATTGGAGGTTTGAACCATATTTAGCAGCACTTTTAAAATTTTTAAATGGATTTGTTTTCTCATGAGATTTTTTGAAGTAATATTCTAAATGTTCTTCCTGATTCTGATTTGGACCTCTACAATCTATTTTAAACAGAGTTTGAGTTGTTCATTTAAAACATATAACAGATTATGCCACATCTTTTACTCTAAAATTTCTCAGGGTTTCTAAAATTATTTATAGTGAAGGTAAAGCTCTTACAATGGTAATGACAGATATACCCTATAAACATACACTATATCAGATTCATACACAATTTACCAAAAATATCCTTTTAATCCCTCCCCACCTTGGCTGAGTCTCCTGAATCCAAACTGACTTCCCTGCCATTTGACAAAAAACTTCCAAATGCCCTATTCCAAGCTGTGTTCTTTTTTCTGATTCTAACCAAGACATTTTTTCCCAGATAAACATAGAAATTGCCCTCTCAAGTCCTCTAAAAGAGCCCATCATTTGAGAAGATCTCCTAATTTTATAATTTTAGAAAAATCAGCCTAACAGACAGAGGGGAGAAGAATATTGAGTGATCTCACTCATTAGAGGCATACCAAGAAACAAAAACAATAGACAGTATGGAGGATGGAACAATAACACAGCCTTCACCTGGGATTCCAAATTTCAGATTCCGGACAGTTGAGGGGAGGGAGGATGAGGAATAAAGAGAGGAACTAGAGTTACACAAGGACAGTGGGGTGTGGGGTCTGAGCTCTTTGACAGTTGTAAGGTATGGTAGCTTTGTACATCAAAACCACCAATATTAACTGTATTATAGTAAAATAATAACATTATTTGAGGATGGGTTTTGGGGCCCACTGAGTATACTTGTTATGGCTTCTGTTGGGGCTGGGGGATGGATATAGGGTGCCGGGGATAGAACCAGGGTCTGATATGTGCATGCAAACACCGACCCCCTGTACTACACTCCAACCCCAATTATAACTTTTTTTTTAAAATCTTATACTCTCCAATGGGTTGGAGTAATAGCACAGCGGGTAGGGCATTTGCCTTGCATGCAGCCAACACGGCCAACCAGAGTTCAATTCCTCTGCCCCTCTCAGAGAGCCCGGCAAGCTAACTATAGTATCCCACCCACACTGCAAAACCTGGAAAGCTATCCATAACGTATTCAATATGCCAAAAATATTAACAACAAGTCTCACAATGGAGATGTTACTGGTGCTCGCTTGAGCAAATCAATGAACAATGAGACGACAGTGCTACAGTTCTATGGCGCATACTCTCCAATATCTCTCCTACTTTAATATCTATCCTACTTTAATATCTCTCCATTTTATCTACCATTCTTGAAAATCTCTAAATATACACTGTTATTTGTTTACTGTTTGTGAATGCAAGGATACACCTTTTATAATAAGATTTTTCTGTTTCACCAGTAAACTCCTAATAGTCTCTGTCATCTAACAAAGATATTTAATGTTTATTATTGAACAAGTAGCAGAGTTTACTCCAGAAATGAAAGGTGGCTTCCACATCTTAATAATCGATAAAAGTAATTAATTACATTACTAAAGGAATTAAATGATAAAGTTATGAAAAATGCAGAAAATGTAAGAAGAAACTTTTGATCAAGTTTGACACATCTAAAAAAATATGTATCAAACTAGGAATGAAGACCAGTACATACCATGTTTCTTAATTACTGAAATTTGGGGGCGAGGAGATAGAACATAGTACATGCTTCGGGAGCATGTCTAATATGCACTTGGCACAAAATAGCCCTCCACTTTTGGTGAGGTGCAGGCCTGTGGATAGTGCCCAGGCTACCAATATCACTGACTCTCCAGAGTCTAAGCACCATAACCCTCGGGCCTGTCCTCTGATATGCAGCCTGGAGCAGTGCCTTGTGCGTGGTCCATTCCCCCCCACTACTTGACTTCCTGACAACCTCTTGGGAGACAACCCCACAAAATAATAATAAATAAAAAATTAAATACTGACATTTATAGCAATATTATTTTCCCCCAAATATACCCTAAATGACCTATCCAAATTATAGTAAAATCCTAAACTCCACAGAATGACTCTGAAGAGCCAACATGAACAAGGAACTTCTTCAAAAGAAAAAGAGGGGCTGGAGAGACAGTACAGCAGGTAAGGGGCTTGCCTTGCACACAGCTGACCGGGATTGGATCTCTGGTACCCCATGTGGTCCCCTGACCACTGCAGAAGTACTGAGCGCAGCCAGGTGTGAAACAAACCTCTGCCACATCCTCCAAAAGAAGAAAACAAAGTGGTATGTTTTGACTCATTTTTATTAATAGTAGTAAATCCATGTACCATATAAATCAATGGGCCTATGGAATAAAATATTTGAATTTTGACAACAATTATTTGAATTTTGACAACTGATGCCATTGGAAATTCTTAAGGGGTGAATAATTTAATGAATCATGGAGCAAGTGATATAACAGGCAGAGTAACTGCCTTCAAGATGCCCGTATTGTGAACTCTGAGCCTGAGAATACATATTTTATAGTGTGAAATGAACTTTTCCAGATGCAATTAAGAACACTTTGAAAACACTTGTTACAATTAACGTGGATGAGGTTTGAAATCAAGTCACTGCATGGTGTAAATCAGTTGGATTAGATTAGGAAGAACTAGGGAGATTTAAAGGACATGACACTTTCAGTGATTAACTTTTAAAATCAAACATAACTACGTGAAACCAAAAATAAATATCATGAGCCTATGAGCCAGTATATGTTATTGAGCCAGAAAATAGGTCATTTTGTAGGACCATTTAAATACAAAAGTTCAGTTAGAAAAATATGTTAGGGGATGGAGAGAGAATTAAAAGGGCAGGTAGGGTGCTTGTCTTGCATGCTTGTCTACCTAGTTTGATCCCTGGTACCCCGTATGATCCTCCAAGCCCGTCTGGAGTAATCCTTGAGCATAGAGTCAAGAGTAAGCCCTGTGCATCATTCCCAACTGTGACCCATAAAACAAAAATGCTATGTAAATGATACAGCAGGGCAGAATGTGGAGCACCAGGTTAATTTCAGCTTCACACATGGAACAGGCAACTAATCCGAATAGATAAAGGGATGGCTGGGTGGGATCAGCAGCAGATTAAAGGACCATCTGGAGGTCTCTTGCTCTCTCTGAGCAACACCCTCCGGCCTCTGTCCTCTCTCATGTAGGGCTGTGCACCTAGACACATAGCCCAGCACATGCCGGCCAGAATCCAGGCAGGGTTCAGACACCCAGAAAAGCCCAAGCAGTGGCAAGGTGCTGAGCACAGGTGTCTTACTCACATGCAATGCCATGGCTGGAGACTAGGAAAGCCGTGCCAGGACGACAGCAATTGCTGGGGTACAGCTGGGAGCCAAGAGATATGTCGAGGGCTCAGGGATCTCACTCACACGCACGTGGCCAGAGGCTGGAGAAGTGTAAACGGGATGGAGAGAGCGGCGTAGGGACAGGACCTGGCCATGGTTTATGGGGAATGTGGAGAATGTGTAGGACCAAACAGGGAAGGTGTTCATGGGACTAGGCAGTGTCAGGCACAGGACCGAAGACATTGTTCACTGATAAAAGAGAGACTTGGACTTCAGGGGAGGGACCCATCGATTTTATCTCTATAGTAAACTCCATAATCTTTGATCTCCCCATTTTTGTATGCAGATCTTTCATACAATTCTCAAGAACCCACCAGGAAAATCCACTTTCAGGCTAACATTGATATTTCCATTATGTTGAATTCAGTCAAGTAGAATTTCAAGTTTCTTAATACCTGCTTACTGAGGAAAGGTTTCATTTAATAACAACAAAAATGTTTTAATTTGGCATAGTTATACCTATAAATCTCTCTACCAATTTTTAAAAATAAAATTTTGAGGGGTTAAAAAATGATATACACTTCTTTATTCTAAGCTGTAAGATGTTCCTGATAATTCAACCTAGTAATACAGTCTTGTTTTAAAATAGTATAACAGGTAAGACACTTGTTTTACATCGACCAGTGTTTGATATTCGGCATCCCACATGGCCTACCAAGAACCACTAAGAGTAATTTCTGAGTAAATTTATCCAGGAGTAGAACCTGAGCATCGCCAGGCATGACCCCAAAACAATCAAAATAAAATTGAAGGCTTTCCTGAGGTCAGAGAATTACAGTGAGAAGCAGAATCAGAGAATAGTCTGCTGGTTTGAAGGAATAGGAGTAATATGAGATAAGGAATGTTAGTGGTTTCTAAAATTTGGAAATGGGGAAAAATGAACTCTACTCCCAAGTCAACAGAACTTAATACAGCAGGCTTGTGGACAACTTGATTTTAAGCGAATAAAATTCATCTCTGACTTCTCACTTAGGAGACTTAAATTGATAGATCTGTAGTCTTTGAATCTGTTTAGTTTGTTGTGATTTCTTACAGCAGAACAAAACCAGTGACTATTTTGGAGACAAATTAAATTGGATACCTATTACTTCCCACAGACAGAAATTAATTAAAAAAGTAGAGCCGTAAAGAGAAAAAATAAAAACAAACCTTTAACTAAAGATAAACAAGAACACAGTCTCCCCAGCCCTTCTCTGCCCTATGCCATAGCCTTCCTATGGAAAATGCATCTATGACTAGTTAACAAAACCATAAAGCTACTACAGTTTGAAGACACCACAAGGCAGCAAAACAGTTTGTGAGTTTTAGCTATAACATACTCAATATAACATAGTGAATTCTCAATGAGTAACAACAACAACAACAAAAGAAAAACATTAGCAAAATGAAATAAAGAAAAACTCTTCAGCAGACATATGGAAAATGCAAATCTACATAATTCTGTTTTTTTAATTTTTATTTACATTCATTTAATAGCCTGGTTAAAGTTAGACAATCTAAAATTAATCAAGAAAGATGTAAATAAATTGGTAATCTGCTGCTGGTAAAATTATAAACTGTCATTTTAAGAAATATTGCATTAAATAATAAAGTTGTAAAGTATGTATGCAGGAGGGTCCAGATGTTCTGCTGATAATATTTACCAGAAAAAAACTCTTAAACATATGCACCAGGAGACATATACAAAATTATTATCTTGTTTGTGAAAACATGAAATTCCACAGCAAAGGAAGTCAACGTAGAATTTAATCTATTAAAACAATAAAACGCACAACATCATTTAAATGTAACTATAATTAGAAAGATAACTTGGGGATTAAGGTGTGTGTCTTATATTCACCAGACCCTCATATAGGCACTGTATTTGGTTCCCTAGCACTATCAAGAGTGTCCTTGAGCAAAAGCCAGGAGTAAGTCTTGAACAACCATGGTGTGTCCCAATAAACAAAAGAAAACAAAACAAAAAAATCAACATGCAAACATAAAATATCTCCAAAATATGTTTAGCAAAATAAAAACACAATAATAAATCAACTATAATCACATTTATATAAATTTAAAAAACTGCATAATATAGAAATATTTTCAGGAATACTCAAGTGGGATGACATATGAGAAAAACAAAGGATAGAGAATCCCAATAAATCTGCATGATTGTGATGGGGGTTTTGTTGAAAATGAACTAACATTGTTCAATCTGTTAAACTGGATTTGTTAAAACAGTAGTGATTATATTGCCATATATTCTAGCATTATTCTTTGTATTTATATTTGTATCATATATATTAAGTACCACAAAAGTAAACTAAAATATTTAAAGGGTAGAATATCCTAAATACATGAATAAAAATGGCATAATCCAGGGACCTAGCAGAGAGTTCATTGAACAAAACACCTGCCCTGAGTGAGAGTAGGAGGGCAATAAAGCCACAAATTCAATCCCCAGAATCTCCCCACAAGTCTGAGTGCAATCTCAGCAGCTTTGCTCTCTGCAATTCCTCAACAAGCACCACGTCCAAGTATGGAAGCCCTGGAGTCAAGTGTGTATGTCCTCTGGTCATATCAACAAATGAATAAAAAGAACTATGAAAATGAACATCTAGGTGATGAGTCAGGGCATGAGTATATGCTTTACATGCTAGAGCTCCAGTTGGATTCCAGGCTCTACATGGTCTCTTGGCACTACTAGTGGTAAATACCAAGTTCCATGCTCCTAAGTACTACTTGGTGTGGCTCTCAAATTTTTGTCACAATTTGATATTGTGATAATCTAACACATAGTTATGTTTTTATAACATATCACAGACTTGTGTTTTTATAAGTATAGACTTATTATGTAAACATGTGTATATATGTTCTGTATGTATGCACATATATAGACACACAGAGATACGTATTAATACTTTTACATAAAATAAACTAAGAAATTAGCTCCTAATTTAGTACTCCTAATCTAGTACTCCTAAGTACTAGAGTACTAAGCCATATTTGTGTTTCAAATGTTAAATTGTAGGCATGTGTTGAATTTTACACTTAGGGATACAAATAGATGATTTTTATAGGATCCTTAAGAATGAGAAGAAACTGGATGCTAAAGACATGAAACTCATTTATTTAGCTACATCATAAAAAAGGAGTACAAAGCCTTAGAAAATATGCAAGAGATTGATCTTAAACTATTATTATAACTCTAACTATAGTATAATATCCTCAGTAAAACAGCTGTGTATGTTTCAACAGACATAGCAATTAAAATTTAATGAAACTCCATTGGTGGTGGTTTTAATCAGACACTCTCTGAAGATATGCCAGCTTATTCACAGAAGCAAGCCAAATCTCTAAAGCCACGATAAGAAAGAAGAAAACAGACAAATGAGAGCTATTCCAAAGTGTTTTGGAAACAGGAATAAGCAAAAAGGAAATTGTTAAGAGAGTAGCAGCAAACTCAATATTCAGTTTAAACTTCCAAATTGCAGGTAATTTATTAAAGGTTACTACAACACCCCCTTCTACCTCAAAATCATTTCTTTTGAAAAAAGCCTTCATAGTAAAGAAGAAAATATCTTAAGCATCAACCATAAGCCAAAGTTACCTAGTTCATATGTAGATAGTGAAGGTATATTATTTTGGCTTAAAGAAACAGTGTTTTATTTATTGAGATCGTACTCAATCCTGGGTTTTCCCTTGTTAGTAAGCAAGTGGATAGTAAATCAGAATTCTTGTGCACATAGAATGTAATCATCCTTTCATCTCATAAAGATGATACATAGGACCTTTTATCTGTATTTCAAAGATTGCTTATAGGAAGCACAACAGATTCTGAAATAATATCCTTTAGGTCAACATAACTTTGTTATAAGGTTGATGAGAAATTAAACAGTCTTAAGGATAAACAAAAGAATTTTATTCAAGGATCTGCATTCCCTAAGCTTTGCTTCACTTAAAAATTCCATTTTAAAAGAATCTATGGAGGACATTAAAATGAAGACATACTGGAGCTGCAGATATAATGCAGGGCATTTGTGCATTTGCCTTGCATACTGACAACTGTAAATCAAATCCTCAAAGATA
Source organism: Sorex fumeus (assembly GCF_029834395.1). Lineage (NCBI taxonomy): Eukaryota > Metazoa > Chordata > Mammalia > Eulipotyphla > Soricidae > Sorex > Sorex fumeus. The sequence goes on along the minus strand of NW_026606096.1, from coordinate 16,391,670 downwards.
TATGTTACCTAACCCTCACAGATCACAGATTACAGATCATCCTGTTATTCGTCGATTGCCTCGAGCAGGCCCCAGTAACGTCTCCTTCATCCTAGCTCTGAGATTATATTCAAGGCTCTTTAGGAGAATGAGACCCATCATTGTTACTGGTATTTGGCATATTGGGTACGCCACGGGGAGTTTGCCAGACTCTACATTCGGTAGCCTGCCAGTTTGTCAAAGTAGGAATGAGATGTCATAATAAGATGTCACGCGGGCGCAAATGCGGCCGCGCGGTTCCGGGAGCTGTTTTTTTTTTTTTGTCTCTAAGTCTTGGCCGCTGATGGGATTACATGGTGCCAGGGGGTCAGTTGGTGGGTGTGACCCCCGCCTACTGGAATTTGGAGGATCTGGGTGGAGGATGCTCAACTCCAATACGAATAGGCTTGGAGATCTCGGCCCTGGAACCCACGTGGCTTTGTCCCTCTGCCAGTACCTTCAGGTGTGCGGAGAGTGGTCTCAGCATGGTGGTGGCTGGTCCTGGAGGTCTTCGGCTGCCAGGGCCCTGGTCAGGGCAGGGAGGAAAGCTCAACCCGCTCCCGTCCAAGGGGCCCCGGCGAGGAATAGCCAGGCATGGGGGCAGGAGACTGCACTGTTCTCCCTCCGGGAGCTGGTTATTATAGTCTCTGAGTCTTGGTCGCTGATGGGATTACACTGGGCTGGAGCGATAGCACAGCGGTAGGGTGTTTGCCTTACAAGTCGGCCAACATGGCCGGCCAACATGGCCGACTGAAGTTCGATTCCTCTGCCCCTCTCGGAGAGCCCGGCAAGCTACTGAGAGTATCATGCTGGCAAGCTACCCGTGACATATTCAATATGCCAAACACAGTAACAACAAATCTCAAGATGGAGATGTTACTGGGCCCACTAGAACAAATTGATGAACAACGGGAGGACGTGACTGTAATACCTAACCCTGTTAGGGATTATTCCAAAGAACAGAGCCAGAAAGAGCCTCTGAGCAAGGCAGGGTATAGGCCAAGTCTTCCACTCCCTGAATAAATAAATTAATTAATAAGGAATTACTATAGTAAGCTCAATGCATGCATCTAAAATTGCTTAAGTATACAACTGTCCGTCCACTATAGCACTGTCCTCCCACTGTTCATCAATTTGTTCGAGCCGGCACCAGTAACATCTCCATTGTGAGACTTGTTGTTACTGTTTTTGGCATATTAAATACTCCACAGGGAGCTTGCCAGGTTTTGTTGTGTGGGTAGAATACTGTCAGTAGCTTCTCAGGCTCTCCGAAAGGGACAGAGGAATCAGACCCGGGTGTGCCATGTGCAAGGTACATGCCCTACCTGCTGGGCTATATCTCCAGCCCAATACGGATACTATAAGAAAATTACTGACCAATGTTCTGAATATAGATTAAATTAGTCTATATTAATCTATATTATCAATATTCTATATTCATAAATATACAATATTTCTCCAATTATTAACAAAGTATTATTTGGTTTCTTAGTATGTACGCCTTGTGCAGTTTTTCTTAATAAGAGGGTTTTATAAGTGCCAGGGAGGAAAAGTTATTAAAATTAAAAATCAATTAAAATATTGATTAGATGTGAGAAGATGACTCTCAGATCTGCTGTTATACATGATGTTGTTTGCAAGGATACTAGTGTCCTGTGTCACTTTTTTTCAGGGGGGGACACTGATTTGTAAACTGTTATTAATAGAGCTTCACACATGAACTATCCCATCATACCTTTGATCCAGGTGAACTATGCCATCATACCTTTCATCCAGGTCTACTACCCCTCCACCACAGTTCTATTGTAACTCATCATTTCCTCATCCTGCCATGGTAAGCTTCCTATTGAAGATCAGTTCTCAGTTTCTGTTATCTTTGAGTATTTGTTTCTTTATATCCTGCACATGAGAGGGATAGATCTGGATCTGTCCCTTTCCTTATGACAGAATTCACTCAGATGATACTCTCCAGCTTCATCCACCTGGAAGAAAATTTCATGATTTCATTTTTCCTTACAGCTGAGTAGTAGTCCATGTGTTTATGTACCACAATTATTTTATCCAGTCATCTTATCTTGGACATTTAAGCTGTTTCCAGATTTTGTCTATTGTGAATAGTGCTACAATAAATATCGGAGTGTGAATATCTCTTCTGAATAGAATTATGGCCATGGCGTAGATGACCTCTGCTTATGGAATTGCTGAGTCATAGGGATGAGCAGCAGAGGCAGAAACCCAACTCAACATGGCTCAAACAAAACAAAACCTACTGTACTATATATATGTGTGTGTGTGTGTGTGTATTTATATATAGTACAGTATTAAACCTACTGTACTATATATGTGTATATATGTATATGTACACATGTATATACTTATAAGCATGTATGTGTATACTTATATATGTGTGTGTGTGTGTGTGTGATATACTTATGATGCAAACCCCATTGGGCTGTAAGGATAGCACAGCAGGTAGGGCGTTTGTCTTACATGTGGCAGACCCAGGTTTGATTCCTCCATCTCTCTCGGAGAGCTCGGCAAGCTACCGAGAGTATCCCGTCCACATGGCGGAGTCTGGCAAGCTCCCCGTGGCACATTTGATATGCCAAAGACAATAAAAACAAGTATTACAATGGACATGTTACTGGTGCCCGCTCGAGCAAATCGATAAACAATAGGAGAACAGTGCTACAGTGCTACAGAGTCATAGGGAAGCTCAATTCCTAGTTTTTTATGAAGTGCCAATATTATTTTTCTAAAAGGTTGGACAAGTCTACATTTCCACCAGCAGCCTGAGTGACTTCATACATAAGAAATAATCAAATAAAGTATTTTAATGCACCTTCTCATATTTGCTAAATTATACCTTCCCTCTTTCCAAAGTGCTGAGAAGCGGTACAATATGTAATCCAGGTCCATCTGGAAAAACAATGACGTTCAGGTTATATAAAGGCATAACAAAATTGGCAATGTAGTCCAGGTTTACAGGAAGAAATATGTTCTCAATATGTTGAATGAGTCCAGCAGGAGAAAGAATAGTCCATGTGGACATCCACACCAGCAAGGTGGTTATCCCAGACTAAAACTGGACAAAGACCACATGCAAAAGATCCTTGGACGCAAAGCCAATTCTCACCAAGCTGAGAAGAAAAGGGAAAATATAAGAAAAATTGAGAAGTTGCAGGAATAACATTACCATGTATTCAGCTTTAATTACAAACAGAAATAAAGAATGAGTGCTTGTGTTGATCATTTGAAAGGATTTACAACTTTTTTTTTTTTTTGCTTTTTGGGTCACACCTGGCGATGCGCAGGGGTCACTCCAGGCTCTGCACTCAGGAATTATCCCTGGCGGTGCTCTGGGGACCATATGTGTTGGCTGTGTGCAAGGCACTGCCCTACCCACGGTGCTATCACTCCAGATCCAGGATTTACAATTCTTGAAAAGACACACAAGGTGTGACTGGAAATCTAGTTTTAAGATCACAGACTATTCTGAAAGTTGTAAAATTCTGATAAGATGAATATGCCTTTAATCTTAGTATAGAAATGGCATATCAACAGAGTTCCAAGAAGACAAATGTAAATCAAAGGCAGATGATTAATCACCTAAAAAGCTGAAATGATAAATTAGGAAGGATTCTTCTAGATGCTATTAAACTTGTGCTACATAGATTCTTACAAACCAACCCTCCACCATTCTGCTTGAATTGAAAAGTGAATTAACTTATGATAAATGTTAAGGAAGTGTTAAGGGGTTGTTATAGATACATTTTATTTTCCTATCACATTAGAATAATTCTTAGGAGAGGAAAAGAGGTTAAAACCCTTCTGGATAACTGTGCATTAATTAATGATGAGTGTACTAGACAATGTTGGGGCAATTTTTCCTCGTCCCTTAACATGAGGTTGATAACTAACCCAGAAGTGAAAAAGAGATTAATGATGGATTCAATTCCACTAAGGTACTTAATATTAACTTCTAAAATATAGCTATTTATAAACTGACATGCATCGTAAAGGTGTTAAAATGTAGATTTCATTTATCTTTTGTGAAGCAGATTAAGGTCCCAAATCATTACAGTCAAATACTGAGCTAAGAGAAAGATGAAGCCATTTTTCCCTTTCCTTAAAAAACAACATCCTTAATGAAACAGATTAGTTGAGATTGAAAAATCACTCTCAAAGTGTTAACAATAAACAAATTTATTAATTTGGAAACTACTGAACAGACATTGCGGCTATAGCTGTACTGCTACAAAAATACTATTTATTAACTCATAAACTATTAATCATCTCCTTAATTTTACTATTTAATATCTCCAACTGGAGTGTATCTCATAAACTTCTGAACATTCCATAAGAGTTGCCACAAAAAAAGTGAATAAACAACTTGGATCCTGGTTAAGGCACTTGCCTGCAATAGCAGACCACGATTTGATCCCCATAACACATATATACCCTGAGCATCGCCAGGAGTGATAACTGAGCAGAGTCAGGAAAAAGTACCACCATCCAAAACAAGAAAACCAATAATGCAAAAACAACCAATTCTTCCCAGTCATTTTTTTCACATGCTCACTTGTGTTAACTGTTTTAAACGTTCTTACCTTTATTTTTCTTAATCAGCAATTAGTAATAAAACCTTCTTTTACCCTGAAATTCTGCCACACAACAGACTTGTTTTCTTTCTGCCACCGTCAGAACTCTGTATCTTTCTCCGTCCATGGTAAAAGCGTCCCTTAGACCATTTTCCATCTCACTTTTCACTGCCTCTTAAGTCACCTGTATTAACTCGGTCCATTGCTTACTTTCAAAACAATGTGCGTTCCCTCGAGCCTGTCGGCATGGGTGCGTGCTTGCGTGGGTGAGCAAATGGCAGTGTATGTAAAGCATTAACACCTGCTACCAGGTAAGGATACTGCAGAAAGAGAACTTAATCCTTGCCCATTGCCTCTGAGCCGCAGTACCCAAAGTTAGAAAAAGTTGTTCTAGTCCCCTGTGGTTGCTTTACATTCATGAAGCCTTAGCAACATTTGCATCTTCCCTGGATTTCTTCACTTTTTTTTTTCAGATAATCTGCTTCCATGCCTTTCCTCTTTGAGGATGTATTTAACATTGGATGTGTTGTAAGAGTCATGAAGAAGAAGGGCTTTAGTTTTTGTTTTGAGCAGACTTAGATTTAGTCACTGCTATCATTCCAGAAACTCAAGCAATACCGTATAGGTAATAGATGCTAATGAATATTTGTTAAGTGATAATTTGCAATTAGATCACACCATCTATTTCAAGAGTTCCTTTGGTCTCACGTTGCACTTGCTATAGGGGCAGATTCGTTACATCAAGTTCTGCATAATGCATAAACTCTCTTCTTTCTAGTTCTTCATCTCCACTCATACTGACCTTCATTATTCAAGTGACATTATATTTCTTTTTTCTAGTCTTTATAAAAGCGTGGTTCCTTCCTACCTTAGGGACTTTTTATACATCACTCTCCCTAGACAATCTTCCTTCCACTTTTACCAATAACTACCTGCTTGACTTTCAAGTTTAGCAGAATCCTATTCCTCTTTTGTAATTCATTACTGAACTCAAATCTCACAAGCACACAACAGCAAGACCTTGACAATAAGAATCGCGACTATACCACATTTTTACTATCTATCACTTCAAGACTGCACATTAAGTCTCCCAGACTCAAGAACTCTGGTTCCCCACTCACCATCGATTTGCCTAATGTGGACCTACATTATAGAGGAGAACCTTCTTGTCTTAAATGTAGTAAGGGCTACTGAAACAAATGATGGAATAAAAGTAATTATTGTTTCTTTATGAAAGCAGGAATCATATGTAGAAAATTGGTGAAACTATTATAGCTTATTCAAATTGTTTCCAATTGGGGCTGGAGAGATAGTACAGCAGGAAGGGTGATGGCATTGCATGTGACTGACTTGGGTTTGATCCCTGGCCTCTTATATGGTACCAGGAACTCAGCCCAGAGTGATCCCTGAGCACTGTTGAGTGTGGCCCCAAAAGGAAACAAAATTCAATTCATTTTTAATTAAGGAAAGTATTATTTTTTCCCCAAATTTAGTACTAAAGAGATAATGCAGCAGACTCACCATGCTGCATTTTCCAGCATTTCAGATTTAGTTCCTTTGAGCCTGACCAGGAACCTTGAGCCTGACCAGGAGTGATACCTGAGTGCAGATCCAGGAGTAAGCCCTGAGCATTGGTGGGTGTGACAGAAGAAGAAGGAGGAAGAATGAGGAAGAAGGAGGAGGAAGTAGAATGAGGAGAAAAAAGGAGGAAGAGAGAAAAGGGCAAAAGGTGGAGAGGGGGGAGGAGGAAGAGGAGGTTGTGGAGGAGGAGGAGGAGGAAGAGGAGGAGGAGGGAGAAGAGAAGGAGGGAGAAGAGAAGGAGGGAGAGGAGGAGGAGGAGGGATACAGGAGAAGGAAAAGGAGAACTAAAAAAGAGGAAGCCAAGAGATAGTACAAGAGTTATCACTGTGTACCTGGCCCTGGTTCAATCCCCCACATTACATGATTCCCAAAGCCTCACTGTGTGTGTTACCCTGGAGCCCTCTCCTCCCCTCAGCACAGAGTACACTGGCTGTGGTCCTGATTGGCTTCTAGTACCTCCTTTGCTGCCCTAGTGGTCCCTAGTATCCCAAGACAGATCCAGCGTGACATCCTGGGACAGTCACATTAAACACTTTGCCCATTTCTCTGAGAGTCACTGGGAGTGATTTGGCTCCACCCCACACTTGAGCACCACTTGGGAGTCCCCACAAGCCCCGTGTCTCCACAGGAAAGAAAACTAAATTATAAATTTGTTTGTGTGTTTATTTTTTTTAACTTTATTCCAGCCCACTAAATCAACCTACGTAGGCTTATATGTTTTGATTAGCCATTCACAAAATTATATTATATATGAAATTACATCTATTAATCAAAGATAAAAAAATTCTTCAGCTAAATGATATAATGTTAGTTTATGTCATCACCAACCTGGAAGAATCTTTCAAACATGTATCAAAAAAGAGTAGATGTTACAGGTGAATAGATTTTCTAAGAGTTAATCACCAATGCATTTGTGTACCTTTTTCTTCTTAAACTGTATCTAAGCAACAACAAAATGACACTTGAAACTACTTCTGACAGTAAGAAATTTTGTAAATCTAAAATCCATGTCAAAATTGTTTCATTCCTTTAGAGTCATTAAAGAAAAGAAATTTAAACAAGGGGTATTTAAAACCAAAAAGTTATGAGGACCTTCCTAGTTATTCACACTATTTGATTACAGTATTAAACATTGTTTTCTACCAAGCTTTCTACTAAGAAATAACTTGGAAAGGTTAAAAACAAGCTCATGGACACACTAGAAATTTGCCAAAATCTACACAAGAATATGCAGATTAAAAATATATGTGATAAATAAATATACTAAAAAACTGAACAAAAATTTAAATTGATAAATATATATTAGCAAGAATTCTTTCAATATAAAAATAAAACTTCACACCTCCATTAGGAGTGTTATAGATATAAGTGAACATTTTTCAAATTAAGGGACATTCAGTCTAATTTTATGTAGTGATGCTTTATGTAATATTAAAATTTATTATTCATAAATTGGTAAAGAAAGAACTTCAGCAGTATAACATAAAAGCTGAAACATACAAAATGTTCTAAATGTAATTCAACCTATTGTTCTAAGAATTGCCACCAATAATTTTTTTAGTTTTGAAAGTTGTCTTTTGTTACCAAACTTTCAATGGATATAACTGTTATACTGCTCAATTATTACAGAGCCAGAATAATACAGAATGCCTCTGTTATTATTGGGTATAACTGAAAATACCATGAAGAAATAAACATGACTAAAGAAACAAAATTGAAATTTCACAGAACTTAATTTTGAATATGCATGTAAAACCCCCAGTAGAATATTATTATGAAACATTTTCATATAACAACATCCAAATATCCATCTAAGTTTGTGTTACCCTGAAAAGTTAAAAATAACTTTACACTTTGTAACAATGATTAAAATAACTTATCATATCAATAATTTAAAGGAGAGTATTTCAATACATGACAGAGTCACATATGGGTAAATTTTTACACTGTTTTTCTAACATTAATGTTAGATGTTTTTCTAACACTAGTTAGAAAAACTATGTTAAAGAGTAACATGATTCCTATTTAGTAAACCATAAAGTTTATTTAAATGTTCTCATAGTCCCAATTAAATCAAGAAAAAAAGCAAACATTTTATGTTGTAAAATGTAAGAGATAATTATTTTCACAAAATAGTCTGCAAATAAAACAATCACTACAATGAAAAAATCTATTAGAATCTAAAAATTATAAAAGTTAGCAATGTACAAAATGTAGATTGCTTTCTTGTATTTTGTATTGTATTTTGAATATGATTCAAAACTAAATATCTAATATTAATAGCCATCAATACAAACTAAAAATGAGATTATAAAATTGATCTCATTTGCTAGGGCAGTACTTATTACTCAATAGCTATGATAATATTATTGAAAACTTCACATTTCAATATCAAATTTTACTTTCAATTTCAAATATTTTATTTTAGGACTAGAAATAGGGTTGGAGTCATAGCACAGCGGGTAGGGCATTTGCCTTGCACGTGGCCGACCTGGCTGACCCAGGTTCCATTCCTCCGCCCTCTCGGAGAGCCTGGCAAGCTACCAAGAGTATCTCGCCCACACAGCAAAGCCTGGCAAGCTATCTGTGATGTATTTGATATGCCAGACACAGTAACAAGTGTCACAATGGAGACGTTACTGGGCTGGCTGGAGCAAATCAATGAACAATGGGAAGATAGTGACAGTGACAGTGACTAGAAATAAAAATAAGAAATGTAAAGACAGGAGAGATAGTACAGGAGAGATAATACAGGAGAAATCTGTTCTCAATCTGACTTCCAAAGTGTAAGACACAACAAATTTCATTTGGAGTCAAATGACTTAAGGTGTCTTCATGGTGTTTGCAACAGTACCAAAATTGTTCAGACTAAAAGACCAGATGAATGTCTTTTAGGAAAAGCAATGCCACAGATTTGAGCATGTTTACTAGGAACTGTTTGTAACGAGAAAGTTTATAGGAAGTGAAGCAAGACAATGATGATGAACAGTGAGAAAATAACTATGGGCTAATGTTTTAGAAGTGTTGGTGAGGTGGAAATACTGCTCCTAGATTAGGAAAGTTGATAGATGTTAATCTCAGAGTAAATTTGTTTAAGATGACATATCGGAAATTTTGCAATTACTGGTATTAAGGTCTCAGCTATAATCATACCAGTAATTCAAGGAACTAGAAGCCAGGATTTTATTAAAGGAATTTAAATACAAAGGCACAAATGGGTGTATTTGATATCTGGAATGAAGAGAATAAAAAGATTGATACATGTACAGTTGCAGTGTTAAAAATGACAAGGTACTAAAGGGGGAAAAATGACTTGAAACTGGTAAAAGAGGATCCATATACAAAATATGTGATGTCATAGAGAAAAAACTCCATGCACATGGCATTAAGTTAATGCATAAAATTGAAAGTGATATTAATAGAAAAGATTGCTTCTGTGGAATAGGTTATAAATCACAAACTAAGAGCCCCATTGGGCAGAGTGAAAGCAAATATTTAACAATGGACCCACAAGGATTGAGTTTCTAGTGTGAGAATAAGAATTTTAATAATTCAGGTATCACTCACTTTTTGAAATCTCATGTTCAGTCACTTCACTTTTACAAAATACTTTCATTAGTATCAGTTTCCTCTAACCAAAGGAAATTCAGAGTATTGGTTTACTTTTGAGTACAGAAGAAAAATAAACTGAAAAAGGATTCAACATATTTTGTTTTGCTGTTTTTTTTCTGCATTCTAGAGTAAGCATGTACTCACAGCTGCAGGAGTTGCACTATCAGACCAGGGCCTGGGAACTATTTCCCACAGCTGTGTACATCATGCCATTCCTGCCTTTTCTATATGATTCTGTAATTGTAGGTGATTTTTGTTCTTTGTTATGCCTTCAGGTTACTTTAGAGATATGGAAACCTTAAAGCATTCATCCCCACATAAATAAATAGTACTTGCTCTTTACTTTATAGCATCTTATTTTAGGAAAGATTTTCTAGTAAGGTTCAACTTCCAGATCATGGGTAAACTCTCTTAAAGTCAGTACATTCTGAATTAGAGAAGTGAGAAAAATTTGCTAAAATTTGGAAGAGTGACTAGTTCCAATCATCTCTTAGAAAAACGAATCCACCACCTCTGCAGACTCTATGTTATGTATGAGACAGAAGCATGGATAGCAACATCGGATAACTCCATTGTGTGGGGTCTAATTACCCAAATCTTCCAAGCCATCTATTTGATTAGTAACATGACATCTATCACTACCTTTTTTAATGATCTCAATCCTTTAACTCATATGCCTTGATATGGCATATTATGCTTCAACTTTTTATTTATGGTATTTTTGGAGGGTGGGGAGCTACACCCAGCGGTACTGAGACTATTCCTGGTTTATAGGTAAGGAGTCACCTCTGGTGGTGCTGGGGTATAAAAAGTACCATGTTGAAAGCACGCAAGGAAAGTGCCTTAACTCCCTGTACTTCAACTCCTATTCACTCTTAGTTCCCTAAATGTCTCATATTGTATTTTACCTCAGATATGTACACATATTTTTCTTCTCCCTGAAAATGTCTTTCCCTCCCACTGCACATATCTCTGATTTGCACTGACTCTTGTAGTCATCATTCATGATTCGATTTTGACATCACTTACTCAGAAAAGCCTTCTTTTATTTGCCATTAATAAATCAATGCTCCCACACATCTTTATCCCTATTAGAGTAATTACTACACATTAATTTGGCTTTTAATACAAGTTCTCTGATAAAAACAAATGTGATTTGTACAGCCAGTCCTCAACATTAAAGGTGTACATAGTTTCTTAGTACTTATTTTGTGGTGTGAATAAATTTATTTTTTGGCTTTTTGGGTCACATACAGCGATGCTCCAGCATTATTCCTCAGTCTGCACTCAGGAATTACTCTTGGGGGTGCTCAGGGGACCAAATGGGATGCCGGGGATCAGGCCCTGGTAGACGATGAGCAAGCAAACACTATCTGCTGAACTATTGCCCTGGCCCCCAGTGGTATGAGTACATTGAACAAATTCAAAATAGTAATGAGAGAAGCTGGCTTGTATTTGAGTATTTCAGGTGATTGACCCACCATTGTGTCATTTATATAGTTTGATGCATAGGAAATTGTATCTCTGTTATTTAAAAGATACACTACAATAAGTATAAAACTACATAAGACTATAAATGAAACATTGAGAAACTTCAGAACCAAAGTATTTCCCAAGATTTTAGGTTAATTATATACAACGCAATTTTTCCACGTTGTCCTGAGACATAAAATTCTCTTTGAGAGATTTCCCATTAAGCCCTCTCTTTAATTCCTTATGTACTATAGGATTGTGCAACTCTTTCACTTAGTTATCATCGTATTTTCTAGGGAGAGGTTCAGAACTGTGAAAGGATGACCAAGAGTAGGATGAGGCATTTACTTTGCACATGGTTGACCCTGGTTCAAATCCCCGGCACTGCTTATGGTCCTCTGATCCTTACCAGGAGTGATCCTTGAGCAAGAGCCAGGATTAATTGCTGAGCAATAGTAGGTGTGGCCCAACATATAAATTAATACAGTCAATATTTCCCAGTATAGACTGAGCTCAATAATGGGACACTTGGGGAGTGGAAGTTTTATAAGATTTTTTATACATCAGTGCGTAGTAAAAAATTGAACATTTAGTTAATTTTGCATTATTAATTATTCAAAATAGAGTGACAAAAGAATATCTAATATTATATCTAATGTTTGTTATCCATTCTCTTTTATAAAACTAACAATATGTATACTGTGCTAAGAAGACTTCCATTACCTTTTGGTTATTATAAATTCTGTTATCACTTAATCACATAATCACTTAACTTCCCGTTAGTTGTCGATTTGCTCGAGCGGACACCAGTAATGTCTCCATTTGTCCCTGTCACGTGCTAGTGTAGCCCAATGGCATCTGTTCGCTCTGGGAACATGAAGAGCCTCAAACGATCGTTCACGATCTTCACGAAGAAGTCTGACCATCTGGTAGGTGGGCGGCCACACAGACTTTTGACATCCCGTGGAATCCAGTCAGTAATAGCTCTAGTCCAGCGGTCGTCTTTAAATCTCATTACATGACCAGCCCATCTGATTTTTGACACCTTGGCAAATGAGACAGCGTCCCTGATTCTTGATCGTCGACGGATGTCAGAACTCCGGATTCTTTCTCTCATGAGACCTGAATAGCGTTCTCATCCTGTTTGCGTATGGCCCAGGTCTCTGAGGCAGATGTTAATGCAGGAAGAACAGGAAGAAATGGAATCAAAGAGATGTGCCCAGAGCCAGAGGTTCTTCGTCCTCTTAGTTATTTCTTCCACGTCCTTGAAGGCGTTCCAAGCCGCTCTCTTTCTCCTGCACAGCTCGGGTGTCAGGTCATTAGTCATGTTGACTTCTCGACCTAGGTACACATAGCTGTTGCGTTCGGAGATGGTCGTTCCGTTGAGAGTAAATGTGGCATCAGGAACGAGGCTATTTCTCATAAACATTGTCTTCGTAAGATTCAGCTCTAGTCCTGCCTTTCCACACTCACGGTCAAAGTCGGCCAGCATTTGTGCCGCTTGGCTGATGTTTGGTGTTATTAAAACAATGTCATTAGCAAAGCGGAGGTGGTGTAATTGCCGACCATCTATCTTCACTCCCATTCCTCCCCACTTCAGTCATCACATGATGTTCTCGAGGGTGGCACTGAAGAGTTTCGGTGAAATGGTATCACCCTGCCGAACCCCTCTCTTGACATCAACGATCACTTCTTTGTAGAATGGTGAGATCCTGGTAGTGAATCTGCAATACAACTCACGGAGGATCTTGATGTATTGGGCTTGAATGCCCTGATTGGCTAGGACTTCAATGACCGCTTCTGTCTCAACAGAATCAAAGGCCTTCTTTAAATCAATGAACGTTAAACAGAGCAGCATCTTGAACTCCCGAGAAACCTCAATGAGTTTGGTTATCGTGTGGATATGGTCGATGGTGCTGAATACTTTGCGGAACCCTGCTTGCTCACATGGTTGTCCTTCATCTAGTGTTCTGCCAATCCTATTTAGGATGACTCGAGTGAACAACTTGTAGATGACAGACAATAGGCAGATCGGGCGATAGTTGCCAATGTCATGGATGTCTCCCTTCTTGAACAGTAGTACGGTCCTGCTGGTTTTCCATTGGGACGGAACCTTGCATTCAGACAGGTAGCGAGTGAAGAGCCGAGCCAGTGCATTGATGAGTACTAATGGCAGGTTCTTCAGGTGTTCAGGTCTGACCTTGTCTGGGCCGGGTGCTGTTTGTTTCTTTACCGACGAAATGGCGTGTCGGATTTCGGAAGGGAGAAAGTTGGGAACAACATATCCATCCTGTGGAATTTGGTATGTCGGCAAGTGGACATGGCTATCGAAGAGATTTGAGTAGAAGTCATGGATAATCTTCTCCATTGCCGTTCTGGAGGATGTGATGGATCCATCAGGACATCAGAGGGCAGTCATCTTGGTCTTGTAGTTGGCGAAGGACGGGGGGGCGTAACGAATACTTTTCCCAGCTTCTGCCGCATCTACCAGTACTTCTGCTCTTCTCTCTTTGAGGTCTTCCTCGATCGCATCTCTGCACTGCTTTGCGAGCTCGGACGTTAGCTTGCTGTTGCCTGAGGCATGCACCAAACCACGCTGGTGAATTAGCTCAAGAGTTTTCGAAGACAAGCGTTTTTTTTGTGGCTATATCTCTCTTGGCGTTCCTGGCACATTCATGGAGGTGCTGAACCAGTCGATTGTATTCCTCATCAATGTTGTCAACAATGGCATCTTCCCATGTTGCCGCAATAGTGCCAAGGAGTTCCCAGTTGGTGGTCGTTCTGGGAGTTCTCTTTTTGAACTTTGCAGCCCTTTCTCCCCGCTCTGTGAAGTAGAATTTTGCACGAAGGAGACGGTGGTCCGATCCCGTTTGAAATTTTGGGACAACAGCGACATCGGTCAGGCAAAACCATCGATTGAATATGATGTGGTCTATTTCTTTGTGGAATCGTCCACCAGGAGACTCCCATGTCCAACGTTTAGATTCTGCCTTCTGGAACTGTAAGTTACCATGGATGGTCTTGGTCAACATGATGAACTCAGACAGTCTCTCACCCTGTTCGTTCCATTCTAGGCCATGGGTCCCGATGTGAAGTTCTTCAGCTGATCTTCTCGGTCCTATCTTGGCATTAAAATCACCCATGATGATCTTGTAGAAGGTGTGGTCTTCTTTATAGAACTTCTCTAGCTCCATGTAGAACTTCTCGATTTCTCTTTCATCATAATGAGATGTTGGTGCGTAGACAATGAAGATAGAAACTGCAGGCAGTGAGCCACATCTATTCAAATGTAAATGTCCGATTCTGGTTGTTAGGCATTCGAATGAATCAATGCTCTTGGCCAAGTTTGTCTTGACAAGGACACCGACGCCTTCGACACCTCCGACACCAGTAACTACAACTGGTCTCATTGAAAATTCTGTTATTATGTTGGAAAATAAGTATACTAAGACACTGAATATATAATATTATATACTATCCAGAAAAAAAATCTTTGTAATAAAATTGTAGTAAATTTCTAATGAATAATTTTTTTGTAGTGAAAAATAGAATGGGAAAAAAGGAGAATGAAACAGCACAGGGATTAAACAATAGCCAGATTCTAGAACTGCCTGATACCCAGAGCTTCACTGGGTCTAGCCCTGGAGGCCAGCAAGCACCATTGCATTTGACCCTGGTGGTGCCCAAGACCATTTTTGTGACCTTGAAGGTCCCGACACCACAGCTCTGGGAACAGCACAGTATTCTTGGGTCTACTCATTGAACCACTAAATGGCAGGGCACATCCAAGAGTGAGCACTGCTTTGGAGCACCCCCACCTAAAAATAAAATAACAAAATAAAAATATCTTATTCTTGTTTTTTCCAGTGGCTTTTGCACAATCAACTAATTTAGCATAATAGAACAGTCATATTATTAAAAAACACTAAGAAATGTGAAATGGAAAATAAAAGTCTGAATTTATATATTTGAGTATAAATTTACACTTCAAACCTGTTCCAGAAGTGTACATAAATTTGTTTAAAAAATTCCAGCATCTATTTTCTAGGCCTAGTTGACATGTGCAATAAATTTTGTTTCAATATTTGTACATAAATCTATAATCCATCTGGAATTTATTTTTGTTTGTGTCACAAGGAATGAACCAATGTTGTTCTATTTTTCCAAATGGCTAGCCAGTTGTTTCAACACCTTTTCTTGAATAATTCATTTCTTTCAACTAATTTGAAATGCCACCTTTATGAAAAACTAAAGTCATTTATTTAATTAGGTTCCTTGCTAGTCTTTTATGGTGATTCTACTGATATTTCTATTTTGTGTTGGCAAAATTTTAAATAAAAATTTGGAAATTTGATATGCACCCAAAACCTATTTGTTTTATTTGATGATAATTTTCCTACTCTGATAATTCAATATGTTAAGCTTTTCCTCATTCCTTAATATGGAACACAACTTTCTTATCATATTTACAACATGGATTAGCTATGTTAGGGAAATCACCTACTTTTATTTCCCCCTGAAGTCTAATTAAGCACCAGGAAAGATGCTGGCAAATGAGGAAAGTTGGTGATACTTAAGGATAGATCAGTCACAGTAATTGGGGAGATTGGGGAAGCAACGGGATCAGAGTAAATATTCAATCCTCGTAAGCACAAATCGAGACCTTACAATCCATTGCCAAAATGACTAAAATAGTAGAAGTAATGGGAGAAACTAGACTAGCATATAGCACGGTCCTACAGTCTGCTATTCCTAAGCTATTTTGCAAATTAAAATATGAAAAATAATTTGTTAATCAACAAAGCTGGCACAATATATTTCATCTGAATTAATTTAGCAAATTAATAAACAAGCTAATAATCTGTTAGAAGTGATTGAATGATGATTATCCTCTCTTTTGCCTCGGAGAATCATGACGCTAAATGGAACAGCTGGGGCCAATAGCAGAGTTTAAAAGGCAACGTAATAGCTAGGATCCTGAATCAAATCCTCATCACCACTGAGAATCATGATGCTAAATGGAACATCTGAGGCCAACCGAAGGGTTCATAAGGCAGCATAATAGCTGGGATCCTGAGTCAAATTCCCATCACCACTCTAGTCCCTGAGCTCTGTGAGGGTTCACTCCTGAGTACAGAGTCAGGAGTAGCACTTGAGTACTATGGGTGCTGTCTTAAAACCAAAATAAATAAAATAAATACATCAAAAGAAAGACTGAAACAGACAAGGACAGGAAATCTCATTGCATCACAAAGTCTCTTGGATGACAGGTCATTTTTATTTCAAATGCAATTGAACTTTCACTGTCCTATCTCTGACATTTAAAAGTTTTTCCTCATCCCTATGAAAATATACATCTGATTTCTTTCTGAACTCTGAAAAATATCGTTTGTCACCTAAGTTACTTTCAATTTACGAAAAAGCTAATTTTAAATATATATCTTCATATCTATTCACACCATTGATACAAAAATTATACCTTATTAAATATAGACTCTGTGAGTTTGTATATATGGGTTCAACCTTGCTTTTTCAATTTGCATGTTTAGGGAAGAGCATATATATATATATATATATATATATGTATGCTGTATCATTGAACTAAGATGCAATTACTATTTTTCTGAAATGTGACTTTAGTTTGGCTTCTTATGAAAAATAAAGAAAGAATACAATGTAATTTTTTAAAAATAACTTGTTTCTTTATTCCATTAGTTGTGTTCTAAAAATTCTCAGGAAAACAAGCCCTCTCTCACACTCAAAACATAAAAGAGGTTACTGAGCAGGAATGGGATTCGTGGAAAGGGTAGAGAAGGAGAGAGCAGAGATCAAGGGACCACAAGTAATGGTGGAGGAACAGTGCCACTTTGGCAGGGGCTGCAGTGCAGTAACATTGTACACCTATTATGCAGTTATTAACACTATTATAAGACATGTTACCTCAATAATTAAATATAACTTAAATATAAAATGAATTCAATAATAAGTGAACTATCTTTTTATTTTTCTAATCCTTGACATTCTTGAAGCATGCTCCCAAAATTTATAAAGTTTTTAAAAATTGTACATTTAGTGACATATTTCTGGCGATGTTTAGTATCAGTTGCATATTCCCCCAGAATAAGACATTTCCATTGAAAATAAAACAGTTCTAGGCTTACATGGAAAACTGATGCAGTTCCTTCGTACCATGAATGAAAATTCTCCTTTGTTTTATTTATTTAAAATTATTTATTCTTAGATTTGATTAGGTGATAGGGTTATAGTCATGTTCACATTTCTGTTGTTGATGTACCAAGTTACTGCATAGGCCTGCCACTGAAGTATCTGTGACACCCCTCTCCATTCCTTTGTTACCTCTGGTCCAACATTTCTCCCTCTATAGTCTCCATTATTTGTTGATTGAGAGTTTTGGTTTTCATCCCTTAGCACCACACATGTGCTAAGGCCCTCCATCTATGTTACATTTACTTTCAGTACGCGTGTCCATTCCCATCCCTCCCCTCCCAACAAATCTGACACTCTTTGGTCTGTATTCTAGAATGTTAGCTTTATTGTATTAAATGCTGTTACCTTATATTATTATTATTATTATTGGGATTATGTATATGAGTTATTATTTTAAAATATATTAAATGTGTTTACATGTGTGCATAACATGTAAAATGGATGAAGTCTATATGAAGGGTCAATCACCTCAGGTCGAGGGTTCTACAAAGTCCAATGACATCCATAGTGAAGTATGTAACAGAAGTTTCATGGGAGATAAAACAAGGAGGAAACAATCTATCTTAATAAAAAATGCACTTATTTAAAGGGCAGTTAGTCAAGGAATATCTGTCACTGTTTTCACCTCAAGGTTTCTTGCCAGTCAGTCTGAAAGACAACCTGCAGGCTAAGCTAAAAGGCAATCCAGTTTAAGATCAAGCTGTCTTGTTGCAACAAAGCTCTCAGCTTTAAATCTGCAAACATGTCACTGAACATTTTGATTAAGAGAATATATTCAAAATCAATCCTATTCTAGAATCAGTAAGGCAAAATTTTTAAGTCATTGAAGTTGTATCACTCTTTCTAATTATTGCGTGTGTTATCTGGCAAGATTTCCATGATATGAAATATTTTAAATTTCCAGATGTTCATGATATGCTAAAGAAGAACATAGTTATATCATTGTGGCCGCAATGGTGCTAGAACAACAAGGAAACTAAACTAGTGTCTTTGTCTTCATAAGAGACTCCAGGTCACTCGAGAGTAGTTAATTATAGACTTTCTTATATAAGGGTTTCCATGTGGAAATAAGAACTCTTAGAAATGTGTTTACTAAACCATTAGAATACAGTGTTATATTTAGCAGGGAGGCTGAAAATCAGAGCACACTGAAATGAATTTTACAACTCTTAACATAAAAAGAACAAGAAACACCAAGATCTGATTTTAACTAAAGCTGCTATGGGAAGTTTATGAGCATCTAAAAAGAAAAGCTATGTGGGTGTAGGAAGGAAACAGAAATGTCACATTCAAAGATTAATTCTATGATACATATGGTTCAAAATTCAAGGCTGCAAATTCTCAAGGTAAGAGATTCAATGCCGTGGTCTCAATTTTCATGGACCTTAGAAACAACCAGTATTACCGTGCAAAAGATAAAGAAAAACAGACATAAAAGAAATCTTATCACAAGAGCCAGAACTACTTAGAATACTTTAAAACAGATTACCATTTAGATTTTTGACTTTAAATGTGAACATTTAGTAGGGATTGGAAAATGAATTCCTTTCAAATACATTTCAAGAAGTAAAATGAGAAGATAAATAGACTGATGATTAGGTTATTGCCATGTGGTTACAAAGAATATTTCTCCTGATGAGATTAAATTGGGTTGTTATTCAGTATGAAGAAAGAAATAGGCATATGAACAAGAAACTTACAAAGGAAATACAGGAGAAAGAGAATTTCTAGGTGTGAAAGCTGCTAGAAAATAAAAACTTTAAATGAGAGGAGAGTTGACAATATGAAAAAATAAGAGTTTTACTTAACATTTAGCAATAATAATGTTTTTTCTGGGAAGTACATTATATGTAAATATTCTTCCATATTTTAATCATATAGCACAGTCCCAGAGATCTATTCTGTTTGTGAATAGAGTCCTTTGGAAATGTTTTGGGAAATCTCAAGATAAAAGTGAAGAATTTCCACCTTCAATTTCTACCTTCAATTCCAAATTTAGCATTTGGAATAGACTATCATTAAAACACACACCAACTGAATGCTCAATCAATAAAGAAAATATAAACAGCTTCTAATACTATAAATTACTATAATTACCTTTCCTTCAGCTATTCACTATACTTGCTAGAGAAAAGTGATTCGATAAAAAAAACTGTTTAGATTTTGAATGTCTGAAGTTTAGAAAGTTCTAAATAAATATTCTCCAATTACTGTTAAGTATTTGCCTTATTCTGTTGCATTACTGATGGAGGGTGGGGTTGGGGGAGTTGGTGACTAGAGAATACTTCCATCAATATCCAGGCAGGGAGATGAGTTCAGGGCTAGCTAGGGCCAGAGATTTCAGTGCTTCTGGGGCCCTGTGAGGTGTGGACAAAGTTCACCTACACAGTGTTGGAGGCCTTAAGGATTATATCCTGTCATGCTGGGCAGACCATGACTGAACACCACAGCCAACCCCTGTACAATAGTCCCTGCTGTTTTGAATAAATGCTTTGTTTCAAATTATATTTAATAAATCAATTATCACAACTATTTCCTGACTATTGAAAATCAGTGCTCATTATAAAACTAGACTAATGACTATGGCTTTATTTGTTGGTGTCTAAATGGATGAGACTTAACAACCACTCTTGATGCTGTTGGAATTTAGTTCCAGTAAGTATATCTGAGACATAATCTAAGGAAGGATTTCTTGGGACCAGAGAGATTGTACAATGGCGAAGGTATTTCTTTTCTATAAATTTGACCTAGGTTTGATCTTCCACACCCCATATGGTTCCTGGAGCCCATCAAGAGTTATCCCTGAGCACAGAGTTAGGAGTATGCACTGACCACAGCTGGGTGTGGTCAACCCCCCCAAAAAATGTTGGGAGAGGGGGAAATGGAAGTATTTCTTATGTAGTAGAGTATTTTTGTGATTTAATTTATTTTAGAATAAAAAGGGTATATTTTGCCTTTGAATTGTTTTTGTCTTTTTTGGGTCACACCCAGCAATGCTCAGGGGTTACTCATGACTCTACACTCAGAATTACTCATGATGGTGCTTGGGGGGACCATATGGGATGCTGGGAATTGAACCCAGGTCAGCCGCATGCAAGGCAAATGCTCTACCAACTGTGCTATTGCTCCACCCCCTGACATTGAATCTTATTAGAATTTCACCTGATACACATTGGTTATAACTGGGGGTTGGGGGTTATGATTATTTTTAAACATAGTTTAGAAGGAGAGTATCTGCCAAGCAAGTGTCAGGAGCCCAGAGGTCACTGCCAGTGATACTCAGCCAATTCTAGGGCCACACTGCTCAACTATACATATATACACCATCTAGTGCCAACCCAGCTATGCTTAGTGCCTCCAAGGTTATTCCTGGCCATGCTTAAGTAGCCACATAGTACCTTGACATAACTTGAGATAGAGCTCTTGTACTATCTCTACAGCCCCTGAAACACATTTTTAACATAAGATTTGTCTTCCAAGTATATTTCCATTAATTTTAGTAGTTTTAGGTGAATGAAAGAAGACAAAAGATCACAGAGAATAGGTTTGAAATCTTCTGGGAATGATTAGGGGGAACATAATGTTTTATTCAAACCATTATTCCATGATTGAGACAACAACCAAATCAGTCTTGGGTAGTTTATCTTCATTTGGTCACGTTAGAGAAGATTGGCAGAGGCTATAAGTCATTGAGTCTGTAATCACACTTCAATCCTTTTACAAAAGCTGAACATATCGTTACATACATAATATATTTCTAGTGGCTTACTATCAGTGTAAAGGCAAAGATCAAAATTCCCAGTTCCTTTTGCTCTAACCCCAGAAGATCTTTTTAACCTCACTTCCTGCCATTGCTTTCATAACAAATTCTCTTCTGCTTCTTAATAGTTATATGCCTTCAGATAATTCCCTTATGTCTTCTACTTTGCCACACTCTGACATGTTTCTTAAATCTTTCAAGATGCACATTTCTATCTCTGAGTTCCCAAAAGACTCACCAAAGCATTTATTTTTCCAATCGCAGAAGTATCTCATGGATATCTCTACAATTGTAGTCATACAATGGATTATAACTACTTGCACAGATGCTTTCTCCACTGACAAACACCCTTTCACAGATACACAAGCAAAGACCGTATCTTATTCATTTTATATTTCAGAACCTTGAGTCTTATCAGTCACTAACTACAAATTTGATCAATGGGAGTTTCAAATTTTATTTATTTATGGAAGTTTCTAATTTTCCTAGTTTTATTTATGGAAGTTTCTAATTTTATTTAAGAACAACCGGAAAGGTCTAATCACTACTTTTTATACTGCTTGAGGTTTTGTCAGTTAACAGTAACAACAACAATAAAAACATTGCATGACAAGAATATGAACTATTGAGTCTTACTAGATTATTTGAAAAAGGCAGACGTAATAATTTCTAAATTTCAAAAATTGATCATTTCCATTTTTAACTTATAAAAAGAGTTTAAAAATTTTCACTAATTTATTTGAATCAAATCACCATGAGATACAGTTACAAAGTTCTTCATGATTTGGTTTCAGTCATTCAATGTTCCAACACTCTTCCTTCACCAGAATAGATTTCTTATCATCAATGTCCCCATTACCCCCACCTTCCACACCAGCCTGCTTATTTGACAGACATTTTTCCTCTCTCTCTCTCTCTCTCTCTCTCTCTCTCTCTCTCTCTCTCTGTGTTTTCTTTTCGGCATAATGGTTTGTAATACAAGTATTGAAAGGTTATCATGTTTGTCCTTTTACCTACTTTCAGCAAAACAGAGTTCCATCTTTAATCTCATTTTTATTTTAAACTCTTGTTAAAAACTCAATTTTTGACTCTTGTTAAAAACTCATTAAATATGAACCACGAATGGGAGGAAGAAAAGAATACTTAGGAACATTTAAAGAACCTAAGATCTCTCTCCCATAAGAAAACATACACGCATGTCTGTACTTGTTAATTTTTGCATGGTAATGATGTGGATTAGAGATTAAAGTGAATAATTTATTATTTAATCATATAACTCAAAGAGAAAAATGTTTTCAAACAGCGAAAATAACATTTAAAATATTCACAGTTTTCTTGGATAGTTTCTCAAAAGCTTGATCAGGGAATCAAGGGCACATTCCTGGCAATACTGGCCAACCAGGTCAGGGATACAATGACTAAGGTTGGATTACAGCTCAGGGACCACTAAAGCCAACTCTGCCACAGGTGGGGGGCCGGGGTTTCCACAGCCGTGACCTATGATCTCAAGGGTAATTAGGAGTCATGGCTTGAACCAGAGATGGGAGCACATTTCCAAATTCCACAATACTGAAATTCCAGTAGAAGTCAACTGAATTCGATGAGAAAGCAACATATAAGTTGGTTGAATTAGCCATTACAAATTAGATGAGAAAATAATGTAGAAGTGTCAACAAACAGAAACAGTAACAAAGAAGGTTTGACTAGTGACAAACAGCTTTGTAAATCTTCAAAGGCTTAATAACCCTGTGGTGAGATCCAAAGATTTTCACTAATTTTCTCTTACCAGGTTAGTTTTGATGATTCTTTTAGCTATTTGCTTGTAATAAGTAACATAAAACAAATTATTGTGTGCCTGCTAAAAAGATAGGTTTGGGGTGATTGGAAAAATAAGGACAATGATAGAGGAAAGGTAACATATACCGTATTACATATAATGAAGGAAATAATAGAAAAAACACATTCTTTAAATCACTACTTAACTTCTAGAAACATCTGGAATCAGAAAGATGGTACAGCAGGTAAGCCTTGCATGTGGTGGATCAGATCTGGTTTACAACTGTTATCTACATCCCTTATGATCCCTGGTCCATCAGGAGCAATTCCTGAATTCAGAGGCAAGAGTAACCCCTGACCACCTCCAGGTGTGGCTAAAAAACAAAACCAAAATATATGCAAAATAAAAAGCTTGGTAATATCCCTGAAATCTTTTCCTATTCACACCCTAACCACTCTGACATGATTGGGTGTTACTTACACAGTGTTAGGGAAACTGAGGACACTGGTGGTTAGAAATGTATACTGGTGAATGTTACTTCATTACCCCAAGCCCCTTCACCAAACCACCACCCTACACTCACATACATAGGCACATACAAAACACATATAGAATCTCTCTCTCTTTCTCTCTCTCTCACACACACACATACACAACATATCACCTTTGATATCTGAGATTTTAAAAAATCGTGATACACAAAGGAAAGAGAAATTTCACTGTCTTTTTTGCTATTAGGAAAAGCGAAAGGTATTGTTCCTATGGGTATTGTTGGGATAATCAGCCCTCTGGCTACTTGATAAATCTGAGAAAAAGCTTTCCCATTCCTTTCACAACTTGCATTTAAGATATTAAACTGACACACTATTCAATCACTTCCAAATGAACTACTGCAAGCTATTTCATTCTAAAACACATTATTAAAAGCAATCAAATTATGAATTAATCCCTAAAGACCAAAGGATTGTAGTACAGAAGCGTGCAATTAGAATCATAAATAGGATATTGCTGAAGAGATGCCAGAATCTATGGAACACTATTAGCTATAACCATAGGGAGAAAAACAAGTATGATGTCCTTGAAGATAATCCACAAATAGCAAGTCACAGGAGTGTGTGTGTGTGTGTGTGTGTGTGTGTGTGTGTGTGTGTGCACGTGAAGACCTTTACAGACTTCACGAATTCTAAAACTCTAATAAATTCAAAGAACCAAAATTTAGACCAATAATCTAAAGCATGTACTACTAGTACACTAAGATTATTTATATATACTGAGATTACATCTTGGAAGAAATAACAAGTTATTGTTAGGCAACCCAGTACATATTCTGCCACTTGCTCAAAATTTTAATTATTTTTAAACAAGTCAGTCAGCAGTTGTGATATCTGGCTCAGAGTTCTTGAGTGTTGATTTCTAACAATTAGTATAAATATTCAGAGAACTGCTGTTTGAATTCCAAGTATTAAATTACTCTAGTAGAGGTATTTTATTTTGAAATGGCAAAGTACATGACAAAATAAAAAATTGCTCCAAAGTAAAATGGAAACACATAATTCTAAGTTCTGTAAATGCTTCATGTTAATTTAAATATTCTCACCCTAAATATGTGTTTCCTTGGAGCATCCATTTATTTACTTGCTATGTAGATATTCTTGAATAAGAGGTTATATCTGAGAGTACCAGGTCCATGGAAGAGTTGTTTGATGATTTTGTCTTGTTTGTTAAAAAAAATACAACTAAAACTTAGAAAAGAAACAATTAATTATTTTCATTTTCATAAGAGTTGCATTTAATGCCTAATGAGTCTTACTACTTTTAAACAACACAATTTATGAGTGTAAATATAGTCTATTTCCGACAAATTTTGAAAAATTCCAAAGTACATTACATTGATCACACTGAACCCCTTTTTTGATTCATACTTTAATTTACTCTTGAAATTTTATTGTGAACTGCATTCCAGAAATATTGCTCAAAAGTCACATCTAAATTTTAATTTAAATCATTAATCAATAAAAATATTGTTCATTAGCTTCATCAATACCTGTAGCATTTCTCATCTATTAAAAATTTGTCTCAGTATAATAGGATTCTATAAAATCTTGAAAACTTATTCACTAAAATTAATAAGCACATTTTAAAGAGTAAATAAATCCACAAGAAAGGGTGAAAAATCTATCACTGTAGTCAATATGAAAAAGCAGCCAAATCTTACTTTGCGGTTATTGCTAAATTTACCCATTATTTTGCCATTTCAGTCTCATCTCCCTGAAAACACTAGTTAGTTTTAAGTAATTCTCTTTTCGATGTAATAATATATTTTTAAAAATGAAATTTTGAATGGCCATTTGATTTAAGTCTAATTTATTTATCTTTTTTGTTTATTTGGGTCCATATCCGGCTATTCTCAAGACATACTCCTAGATCTGTGTTTAAGATTACTCCTGCCATATCCTGGATATTAATCTCTTATCAGATGGGTATTGGGTAAATATTCTTTCCCATTCTGTGGGCTTTCTCTGTATTTTGGTCACTGTTTCTTTTGAAATGCAGAAGCTTCTTAGTTTGATGCAGTCTCATTTGTTTATGCTTGTTTCCACTTGCTTGGTCAATGGTGTTTCATCCTTAAAGATGTTTTTAGCTTCAATGTCATTGAGGGTTCGGCCTACATTTTTCTCTATGTACCTTACATCTTCATGTCTGATATTGAGGTCGTTAATCCACTTTGCTATGACTTTTGTTCCTGGTCCTACACAGAGGTCAGATTTCATTTTTTGTAGGTAGCTATCCAGTTTTCCCAGCACCACTTGTTGAAGAGGCTTTCCTTGTTCCACTTCACCTTTCTTGCTCCTTTGTCAAAGATTGACTGACACCCAAGGACAGTAGATATAGAGGTTAGGAAGATTGTTTCATAGTTGGAAGCCTGCCTCATGAGTGGGCGGGCAGAGGGCAGCTGGAATAGAAAAGGGATCATGGAAAAAATGATGGTTAGAGAAATCGGTCAGGATAGGGGAGGTGTGCCAAAAATAGATAAAGGAGCAAACATGATAACCTCTCAGTATCTGCATTGCAAACCATAATGCCCAAAAGTAGAGAGAAAGAGTATGGGAAATATTGTCTGCCATGGAGGCAGTGGGAGGGTGGGAAAGGTGGGGGTATGCTCTGGATAGTGGTGGTGGGAAATGTGCACTGGTGGAGGGATGGTTGTTTGATCATTGTGTGATTGTAACTCAAACATGAAAGCTTGTAACTATACCTCACAGTGAATCAATAAAATTAATTTAAAAAAAAAACAGTTTACACTTGGCAGGTTCTGGGATCTGTCTTGAGTGCCAGAGATCACAGCTGTGTGAAAAGCAAGAACCTTACTTTCCGTACTAACTCTCCAATCCTTCCTCTAGAATTTAGTCAACTTAGAACATAGTCTCTGGTGCTGGAGCGATAGTACAGTAGGCAGGACATTTGCCTTGCACGCAGCTGACATGGGTTCAGTTTCCAGCATCCCATGTGGTACCCCGAGCACCGCCATGAATAATTCCTGAATGCTGATCCAGGTGTATATCCCTATGCATCTCTGGGTGTGACCACAAAAGCAAAAAACAAACAAACAAACAAAAAGTAGTCTATTTGTTGTTTAACACATGTACACACACATATGATATGTTGTAAAGGTATATCACATATATAATAAATATAGTATACTTTTCCTAAAAATGAGATAGATAAAAAAGATAAATATCCCAATATAATTTGACACAATATGAGAAAGTTTATAAAATAAATAAAACCACTACTTATTTTGCACTTATCTAGCACCTATCTGGTAAAGTGAAGCAAGCCTTTATAAAATGACAAGAAACATTATTTAGCTTTTTTCTACAAATATTTTGGTTAAAATATAGGTACCCAGCATGTCATGCTCATCAACATCAGTGATAACATTCCTTAAAGTGTAAAGCTTAAAATCACCAGGGAGGGCTCACATGCATTTGTTACCTTGAATTTTTAATGGGTCCCTTCTGACTTCTACATTTTAAACATTCAGGCCTGATAGAAGGACTTTGCCTACAAATCTAAAGATTTGTATAAAAACAGTAGAAACAAGTTTGCTGCCATCCACAACCCATCGTCTGCCCAATTTGATTATAATTTTTCTGAGGATAGAGCCCTCGAGTGTAAGAAGTATGGAAATCAGAAAAATCTGCATGTACTTCTCTGAGACTGAGATAGGTATAGACAAAACCTCATAGAGTTTCTTATCCTAGGTATATTAAAGGAATTGTCACATATCAATGAATCATTTAAAGAAGATGGATTTAAAAAAGGTTTGGAGAGCAGAAATAAATGAAATGCAAGCCACAAAGATGACTTTACTCATCTGAGGCTTGGAAAAAACCCAACAGGTAGCAATAGCTGACAGAAAGATATGTGGTTAGTGAAGCCTTTTCTCCCCCAACCTTGTCAAATCACTGAAAGAGTCCAATATAAAAGAAGACGCTGAGCAAGACCCCCCTATCCAAAATGCATGCTATTTGTGGCCAGAGCGATAGCACAGTGGGGAGGGCATTTGCTTTGCACATGATCAACCCGTGTTTAATTTCCAGTATCCCATATGCTCCCTTACGCACCACCAGGAGTAATTCCTGAGTGACGTTCCACAAGTAACCCCTAAGCATAGGCAGGTGTGACTCAAAAAGCCAAAATAAATAAATAAAAACAACATGCCTGGCATTTTAACAGTCATCTCTGCTGTCCCTTACATGACACTAGAGGCCTCATTGTTGTTCGTTTCTGCCAACCAATTCCTAAATTGGCCCCCGTGTTGTCTTCCCAGGATAGTCTCAATTTATTTTATGTATAATCTCCCTCCTTCTCATGACCAGCTCAGAACATTTTATACACAGCTCACTCCAAAAATAAACTACACATTCACTGCCATAATTGCTCACACACTTCTTGCTCACCATCCCCCAGAACAAATTTTTCTATAGAAAGCAGAAACTTCTCATCTAAGCAGTTCAGAAACACATGAGTTAGCCCATGATTGCTAAATAGAACTCTCCCTTTGGAGCCTTCTGCTGTGTCAGTCTGGCCAGTGTACTCTTTTTCATGCTTGTCTAAACTGACTCTTCCGGTAAATTCTTTTCCTAGTGGCCAGATTATAGCTCCTTTCCTTCAATCCCCATCCCATTTTACAGTATTTTTTCTCTGACTCTTACCCAAGCTACTGAGCAAAAACAACAGAAAATCTGAACCCAGGCCACACACTCATGTCCTTAATTGGTGTTCTAGCTAGGAGAGAGAATATAGGTAAAACAAAGGTAACATAGGAAGGCAAACAAGGAACTTTGCACAATGCACAAAACCAAAAATCTGTAAGATTTGCATCTCCCCAAAGTGCTTCCTTTCAGGAAGAATGAGCTTAATGTTCAAGTCTTCAAAACTATTTTGCTGTAAATGCTTTCAAATCATGTGTCTTCATTCACATTATTGGCCCCGTGAGCCTACTAAACATGTCAAATCTTCAAGTTGTCTTATAGCTACACTGACTCTTTTATAACTGCCAGATGGAATAACTATACACTAATGAATATAAAGCAATGTATGAGAAACCAGGAGTGACAGGACTAGAAAATTTGCTTCTTTGCCTAGAATAGTTAAAGCAAGCATCCTTTCAAAAATCACTACCCTTAATATGATATGTTTAATTTTTCTAAGTATAAAAAAATCACAATGATGCTTCTAATCTGACATAATAAAGAGAATCTTGACATGTCATAAAAACTAGCCTGCACTGTGAGCTATATCAGCAAACATTAACTTAGAAATTATCCCTGTATTGAACTAAATAAATGTGGGGAATAAGTTGTCTGACATTTTCTGAATTCCAGGAAAAACAAATCAGAAAAGATTTATAACACCATCATAAGTGGAATCTATTGATTTCAACGCTCTCTCCCTAAAGATGCTGATCCAAGGAGCTTGATTTTTACTTAGAAAATCAGCTTTTGTTACATGTTTTAATTTTCTGTTTACCCAGACTCAAGAGCGCCTCAACTGGTCATTCAAGGTATGGAAGATGCTCTCTTTAATTTAGAAGAAACCAAATAATTTTTTAAAAATTAATAACCACATAAAATTCATTTGGGGACATAAGTAGTAGGCAAGTCAGGGTCAGAGAAATAATGACCCTAAAGAATGGAATTACTAGTATGTGAACATAAAATATCACAGGGTGGACCTGATAATTTGGGTGACGAGAAGATCATCATTTAAACACCGTGTCTCGTGTTTTACCAGCCTGCCAACTTTATGCTTAATAAAAGTGCTACCCCATTCACCTAGTTAAAAAGATGTATAGGAGGGGAAAGAGACATAGAACTGCAGGCAGGACATTTGCCTTGCAATACAGCTGACCCAGGTTTGATGCCCAGCACCCTCTATGCTCCCCTGATCATTGCTAGGAATGATCCCTGAGCACAGGACCTTGAGTAGGTCCTGAGCACTGTTGGGAGGACCTTAAATTAAATAAATGAATACATTAATTAATAAAATTTCTTCTGAATTTGACCATTCATTCTTTCCATCTTTCAATGTTGTCTGCTTGAAGACATGAGACTGAGGATGCTGTGGCAAAATGCACAGGCTACAGAATACTTTCAGAGAAAATAATCTCGGTGCATCTCTGGACTTTATAACGTTTTGTATCAGTAAAAACTTGATAGGAAGGTAATGTCTTCCTAGAAGCACAGGAACAACTGAATGGAAATGAGGGACTGCAAGAAAAGATGTTTTTATTGGACATGAAACAACTTGGGAAGTATGCTCAGGACTGAAAAACAGCTTCAAAGTGTGGGAGTATAGGGTTGATTTTATGCCCAGTGGATGCAATGATATATTCATATACCTATTCTAGTCATTTATCAGTAAAATCATACATATTAATGAAAATGGCTAGCATGTGCAGGGGAGGAACATACTCGAAACATATATGGCAGGTAAAGAAAATGGCAGAGAAATGTCATTGGTGGGTGTTGTATGTGTTGTAATATTAAGGATGGCTGATTAGAATATATGTGTTAATGGATTCCAGTGCAGAGTCTTCACTTATTGATGCTGAACTGTCGAGGTACTGGGGTCCTTAGAAGTGCTAGAATGTTCTTCAGATTCTACTTTGGTCCAATCAAAGCCCACAGAATACAATGGAAAACCTTTTCCCAGAGATAGGTTTTCACACCATCTGATCCTCTCAGGCTTGCTTTATTTAGCCTTTCCTATTCTCAGAGAGTCCTAATTTTTTGGGAAAGAAAAGGGGGTAAAGATGAAAAAAGATTTGACAGTATAGAGATAGATGATGGGAAAAGATAGAAAAATAAAAGCTGTATTGCTAAAAAGGGCCATTACTTGGGGCTTAAAGAAAATTGAGCTTTACGCATAAAAACATACTTTAAAAATCACTTTAATATGTTAAAAAATCACTAGATAGTTTACTTTTTTATTTTCTAGAGACCATTTCAGTGATACATGAGCAGGTGGGCCTGATACTTCAATGCTCAGACACAGTGTTCAGGCCCACTGTGCTCAGGGCCACTGGGGCCACACCTAGTGATGCTTAGGGGACCATGCAGTGCTATGGAAGACCTCTACCTCTGACCCATGAACTTTTTCCCTGACCCTGCACTAGATATTTTTAAAGAAAATCAGATTTATCATCTGTATATATGGCAGATTAAAAAATTCTCAACTGTGTAATTCTGAGAAACCCAAGATTATAAATTTATTCCAGTTTATTACAAAATAATCTTTGTTTTTAAAGTCTGTAATCCTGAGAAACTCCCAAGTGCTGGCCAATTCATAACAGGCACTTGTTAGTGTGAGTATCTGCATGCATAAATGTTATATATTATATATTATATGTATATGTATTATATGTACATAATATATGTGGGCTGGAGTGATAGCACAGTGGGTAAAGCACTTGTCTTTGCACACAGCCAAACTGGGTTCAATTCCTCCATCCCTCTCGGAAAAACTGGGAAGCTATCAAGAGTATCCTGCCTGCACAGCAGTGCCTGGCAAGCTACCCGTAGCGTATTTGATATGCCAAAAACAGTAACAACAATTCTCACTTCATGTTCTTGGACTGAGCAGATGCCACTGGGCTACACTAGCACGTGACAGGGACAAATAGAGATTTTAATGGTACCTGCTTGAGCAATTTGATGAACAACGGGATGACAGTGACAGTGACAATGTCATAATATATGTGGTACATGCATATATAAATGGATTATACATATATATTATATGCACATATTATATGCATATAATATATAATATATTATATGATATATAGAGATATAGGAAGAGTGGAAGAGGGAAGGAGAGAGACTATGTATGTTTATATGTATATGTACAGATATGTGCTGTGTAGAAGTGTATAAAATTTGTATACCACACTTGTGCCTCTGTTTACTCTGCTGTTCTTCTCCCTGCTATTTATGATTTAGAAAGCTCCCATGATAACAACACCCTTCCTGTGGCTCCTTCAAGAGTTGCTAGCAAGTCTGTAGATGTTGTATGTTAAATGCACACATGGAGGTCAGAAACAGAGCATTCTTAGGCAGGGACAGTGCCCAAGACTGGATGTAAGGCTCACTAAATGAATAGTGAATCCACAAATCAGAATTTGCACCCTTAACACAATTGTAAATGCCTTAAAGAGTACAATTTGCATCTTTCTACTTTCTTTCTTTCCTTTACTATATACTTAGCAGAATTAACAGCTTAGTAACCAACCAATAAACAGTTTTAAAATTAAATAAAGCAGACAAAAATAAATACTCACATTTAATGGTAGTTCCAAAGACGTTAAGGGGTAAAAAAGAAAAAAGAATTAGGAAGAATTGCTGAATAATGCAGGTGCTTGTTTGCTTTGTTAGGAACTTAATGGTACATTAGGTGAAGCAATCATATTTCTTGTTCTTTTCCTGATGCCTAATAATTCCCTTGTCAAGAACAATGTGCAAAAATTCAAACCCATGCAAAGCAGGATTTTTTTCACCACAAATCATTTTATTTTTGTAATTCAAAGAAACATGCAAAGACAATGATGTTGTTTTAAATGATTTTAAAAATCATTTAAAAATGGAATCTGAGCTTTACAAGAATAGTAGAGGAAGACAGCAATTTCATAAAAAAATGATCAAAGATATCATAAAAGCCATTGTATATGAAATACTTTCCATCTGTATAAAATTAAAGTTTACTTACAATGTATATAGTACATTTAGTATTTCATGGGATTCAATTTGTACTATATTACAATTTGCTAGGAAAGAACTATAAAATAACCTAAAGATACTGCTCATAACACCTTAATTTTAAATAATGAATAATGCAGTAAAAATAATTTCTTAAGAAAACTGAAAAAAATATTCGTGATAACTGAAAATAATTCAATTTATCACACAGTTTAGAGAACTTTTCAAATAACGGTAAGAAAATATTGATACTTTGTTCCTTGTATAGCAATCTTTGGGTCTATACTAAAAGTGAAATATATTCAATTTTGAAAACCTAGGTCTCAGGGATCAAATGTCCACTTACTTGGAAGCCATATGCGGTGCCAGGGATCAAACCTGGGTTATCCATATGCATGACAATCACCTCATCACTGTACTATCACTTTAGTCCCTAAAAACACTTTTTTTATGACGCTTTTTATTTGAGTTTATCTTCAAGAAATCCAAAAAAGAAAAAAAGGGAAGTTGTCTAGAATCTAGAATCACTCTATCTATTCTATCTGCCTTCAGGGGAAAAAATGTGGTTCTTACCATTTATTTAATATGCTAATAGGTGAATGCTCTATAAAAAAGTTTTCATCATTTTTAATTGATTTTGTTTTACACTAAATTATAGACAGACATCTACTGAAGTATTATAGAAGCTGCTACTCAAAATACTCCAGATTCTTTTAAATAAGCTCAGTCATTCTACAAAATAACTCTGGGGCAGAAAAAAATTAACTATGGATCTCTATTACATAAATATCTTCTCGATGAGAAACTAATTAAATTTAATTTTTTTGGAAATCTCATTAAGAATTAAATACATTCAATTAACTCAGGCCTTGGTTTTATATATTTTAGGAAAAATGTATTTTCTTGAAGATTAGTACTCATTGAACAATTCTACAAGAAACCTTTCCACTGACCATCTGTCCAAGCTGTGTATTTAAATTCTGAGACTTAAAAAAAATCCACGCAGTTAGTTCTCAGTTGCCATGAAACTAAGGCAAAAAAAAAAAATACATTCATTTATTTCAGAGATTGTCTGTTTGTGTAAACATTTTTGTTTTGGTCATGGGCCACACCAGGTGGTGCTCAGGGCTTGCTCCATGCTTTGCACAAAGGAATCACTCCTGGCAGACTTGGGGTACTAGGGATCCAACCTGCATCAGGTACATGCAAGGTAACTGTCCTACTTGCTCAAAGTGAGTACCCTACCTCCTCAACCAGTCCCCCGTGTGGACATTTTAAAACTCATTTGATTTAATAAAATTTGTGAATAGTTTGCAATCCCATTAAGATTGCACTTCCCAAAGAATTACTGGTGGCGTGTATTTTATGTAAAGAGCACACATTTTCCTGGAGGGTGGAAGTTATATTGCAAACAATGTTTATTCGTCAAAATAATAAAGACACTAAATAGTATGATAAAATACACAATGTCATTCTTCCTGGGATAGATGGAGTATGGTGATTTCTGTTAGTTTTGCATAATAAATCTCATGCCTTTCATTTGGTACTAAGTTTCCTTTTTTACCTCCCATTGCTCCCCAGTTGCAAATAAGTTCCACAATGAGGATAAATCATTTAGCTTTTGTTACACAAATAAAAGAATTCATTTTTATTTGTGCTACTAGCTTCACTAGAAGGGAAGCTGAAATTAATTTTCTTGTTACATTGTTCCTTGCTTCTTGATACACAGGTGAACAATCATCTCTCATCTCTACCTAAAAGTACGATGAGCTCCCAATGAAACTAATGGAAATATTAAATTTAATGTACAGTGCATAGATGTCCCAGAAGTTTCATGAGGGAGGTGATTCTAAAAGTTTTGTTTAGAATGTTAAGTCGAAGACAGAGTCCTGGATGGAAACCCCTATTGTGCTCAACTTGGAGCTCAGCTATGGAGCTCCTATTGTAGTTGGGCCCCTCTTTCTCACCCCACTTTGTGCCACCTTCCTTTGTGCCACTCCAGATCAGGAGTCCTAGAGTTAGTGCCCAATAAGTTATATAAGACACCGAGAAACCTCAGTGCCAAGAGACTAACTCTCTTCATGCTCTTTCCCCATGCAAACTCCCTGACCTCAGAGAGAGTCTCAGAGTGAATTTGCCAGAGACAAGAAATATCAAATTGCAGTGCATCATACCAAGAACTCAGTTCCACCCGAAGTTTCCACAAAACAGCAGCGAGTATGAAAAAGTTGGAGAAATTCAACTGCCTGAACAGATGGGGGTGGGAGTCAAAAAAAGTTCTCAAGCAGATCAGAACTTTTGTTATCAACTGAGGATGACTTCTCTGCAACAATCCCATTCATGTTCACTGCAGTGAGGGACAAATTGGAAAATAGAATCAATCAACTTGAAGAAAGACTGCTGAAAAAAAATGTGAAGAACTCGTTCAGAAAGAATTGAGACTCCTAAAGAATATAGTAGAAGAATTCATTCAGAAAGAATTGAAACTCTTAAAGCAGGACTCAGTGGCAGTATGGGGAAAAATATGTCTAAAATCAAAATCTGCTGCTTACCAGAGACATATTTGAACACTCACAATAAGTATAATCTGAGTCGGAACTTAAAAAACAATAATAACGGCTAATAGCAAACTAAAAAATGCAGGGACAGTCATACCAAATCAGACCAAAAAAAATGAGATAGGAATGAACATAACACAGAGGTTAAGAAATCCATAGATTAAGAAGACTTAAATCTTATCAATATGTACACATCAAATGACGGAAGAGCATCAAAGGCTTATTAAGAACTGTGGAGATACATCAACAGCAGCAAGACATTAGTAGGAGACTTAATCACCCTACTCTTACCTCTGAACACCACAGTGAGACAGAACGACTGTAGCACGGTAACACTGTCCTACCGTTGTTCAAATTGCTTGAGCGGGCCCAGTAATGTCTCCATTGTGAGACTTGTTGTTACTGTGTTTGGCATATTGAATATGTCACGGTAGCTTGTCAGGCTTTACCATACGGGTGCGGTACTCTCGGTAGCTTACGGGGCTCTCTGAGAGCGGTGGAGGAATCAAACCCTGGTCGGTCAGCCAGATTGGCTGCATGCTAGGCAAATGTCCTACCTGCTGTGCTATCACTTCAGCCCTGAGACAGAACAACAAGGGAATAAAAGCTCTATTTAAAGATTTAAAGGAACTGGGACTAAGAGACATATGAAGGACGCTATACTCCCATCCCCCAAATCCAAATGCACAAACTTCACAAGTGAACATGGAACATTCTCCAGGAAACACTACAGGCTGAGACACAGCTTGAGTTTCTAAAAAAATTACAAAAGTAGAAGTTGTTACAAGAATCTTCAGATTACAGTGCCAGGAAGTAAAAATCAGCTTAAAAGAAAGTTGGAAAAATTACGATATTTGTAGCCTACAAAAGATACTTCTAAATAACAATTAGGGCAAAGAAGTAACCACAGAGAAATAATAAGATTTCTTGAAATGAGTGAGAAGACACAGCTATTAGAATCTTAAAAGAGCATGTAGAATATGGAATATAGAAGAGCAGTATGAAGGGGGAAGTTCATGGCAATACATCAAGAAACAAGAAAATAAGCACAAATAAATGATAAGTGTAAAGCTTGAGAAAACAGAAAAAAAATTAACAAGTGAACCACAAAGTAGAAGGAAGAAAATAATAAAAAAGAGAAATCAATTATCTAGAAACCGGGGAAACAACCAAATAACAATTGAGACCAGAAACTTTAAAACAAGAAATACAAAAGCTTGAGTAATTTAGCTCAACTCAGGGAAGAAGAGACAGGAAACTCAGATAGATCAGAGATAAAAGGTCAGAAATTGCAACCGATACAAAAGATCATAAGATGCTAAAATGAACAACTCTGAGCCACTAAGTTATAGAACACAGAAGAAATACATAAATTCTTAGAATCTTACAACCTCCCAAGATGGCATCAGGAAGAAAAAAATGTGAACAGATCAATTGTCAATAAGTAAGTTGAAACTATATTAAAAATCTCCCCAAGAACAAATTTTAGGTACGAAAGGGTTCAATAGCGAATTTGGTCTTTTAAAATTTCAAAAATCACTGCCAATGCTAAATTCTTCCAGAATGTGTTAAAAATATTTTCTTGCATTTTATATGATGTTGACAATACCCTAGTACCAAAAGCAGAGGTAGTACAAAAAAATAAAATTATATCCCTATGTGTCTGATGAAAAGTGATTCAAATATCTTCAAAAATGTTAGTGAACGGAATTCAACAATATATCACAAGGATCAAACACAATGCTCAAGCGGAATTCATTCAAGGGAAAAACAGGATGGTTCAATATTCACAAATTTATAAATATAACATAATATCAACATAAGTAAAGATAAAAATCATTGATCCTTTTAGAGAACATTCTGACAAGATTTATCTTCCATTTATGATTTAAAAAACCCTCAACAAAATAACGAATATAAAAATATATCTTAAATAGTAACAGCCATTTACAATAAACCAACAAAATCATACTAACCAATAAAAAACTGAAAATCTTCCATCTGACTTTCCATCTGACATTGACTTTCCATTTGACACTGGGTTGGAGCAATAGCACAGTGGGTAGGGCATTTGTCTTGCACATGGCCAACCCAGGTTTGATTCCTCTGTCCCTCTTGGAGAGCCTGGCAACCTACTGAGAATATCTTTTCCACAAGGCAGACTCTGGCAAAGTCCCTCTGGTGTATTCGATATGCCAAAAACAGTAACAGCAATTTTCACAATGGAGACATTACTGGTGCCCGCTCGAGCAAATGGATGAACAATGGGAGGACAGTGCTACAGTGCTTCCATCTGAAATCAGACACCAAGCAAAGGTAATCAATTTCTCCATTTTTATATTGTTTTGAAAATTCTACTATAGTAATCAGTCAAGAAATAGAAATAAAAATTATCTAAATTGGAAATAAGTTGAATTATTGCTATTTACAGATGACTTGATAATATTCATAGAAAGTCCTAAAGATCACATTACAAAATAGGTAAAAACAATAATACACCAAAGTAGTAAGCAAAAAAACTAAACACAAAAAATATTTTGTATTCCTATATGTATATGGTATGAATAAAAAGAAATTGAAATTTAAAAAAAAAACTATTTAAAATAGGAGTGATAGCACAGCGGGTAGGGCATTTGCCTTGCAAGCGGACAACATGGCCGACCCAAGTTTGATTCCTCTGCCCCTCTCGGAGAGCCTGGCAAGCTACTGAGAGTATCTCACTCGCATTGCAAATCCTGGCAAGCTACCTGTGATGTATTCGATATGCCAAACACATTAACAACAAACTCTCATGATGGAGACATTACTGGGCCTGCTTGAGCAAATTGATGAACAACAGAAGGTCAGTGACAGTGACCTTGGAATCAGCAAAGAACACTAAGAACTGGAAAAAATATTCCATGTTCTATGAACTGGAAGAATTAACATTATGAACATTACAATCTTACCCAAAATATCATATATATTTAATGAAAATCTGATAAAATTCTTCAAGGAATTAGAACAACATCTACTAAGGTTGTATGGAACCATAAAGCACCTCAAATATCTATATCTAACTGGGGAAAAGATGGGAGGCATTGCATTTCCTGCCTTTATTAATAGTATAAAACTATACAGGACTGGAGAAATAGTATATTCGGTAAGGCACTTGTCTTTCATGCTGCAAACCCAAGTTAGATCTCCTGCATACTATATAATCACTCCCAGAACTTTCAGGAGGAATTTCTGAGTAAAGAGCCAGGTGAAACTCCTGAGTATTGTCAGCTGTGGCCCTCTCCCAATAAGATTATAAAGCTATAGTAATCAAAGTGCATGCTAGTGGAATAAAGATAGACTTATCTATTTTATTATCAATGAATTTAAATGGAAAGATCAGAGATAACCCTTCAGATTTAAGGACAAATAATCTATGAGAATGGAACTAAGAACATGAAATGGAAGAGGGAAAGACTTTAACAAATGGTGTTGGTAAAACTAGATAGTCACAAAAAAAAATCATCTCACACTGAATACAAAAGTCTAAATGAATTAAGGATCTCAGGATCAGACCATAACCCACAAATATTTTGCAAAAAATACATGGCAGAACTTTATAAAATATATAACTCAGTGTTGTTTTCCATGGGCTGGAGCAATACCACAGCAGGTAGGGCATTTGCCTTGCACGCAACCGACCTGGGTTCAATTCCTCCCTCCCTATTGGAGAGCCTGGCAAGGTACCAAGAGTATCCCACCTGCATGGCAGCCCCTGGCAAGCTCCCTGTGGCATATTCGATATGCCAAAAACAGTAACAAGTCTCCCAATGGAGATGTTACTGGTGCCAGCTCAAGCAAATAGATGAATAATGGGAGGACAGTGCTACAGTTCACAGTTGTTTTCCACGATTTGATTCCATTGGCAATAGTAACAGAAATTAAAATAGGCAAACAGGGGCCAGAGCAATAGTCCTGCAGTTAGGGTGTTTGCATGTGGCCAATACAGGTTTGATCTCCAGCATCTCATATGGTCCCCTGAGCACCACCAGGAGTATTTCCTGAGTGCAGAGTCAGGAATAACCCCAGAGCATCAGTGAATGTACCCCCCTCACCCAAAATAAAGCCAAAAAAATATAGAGGCAAATGGAACTATAACTACATCAAATTTTAAAGGTTCTATGTGGTAAAATAAACTCAGGTTAATATAAGTCAACTACTGAACAGGAAAAATAATTTTTGCATTCAATCAATGAACTAAAGGAAAATCCAAGATTATCAGAGATATATACAGAACTCACAAAGCTTACCAAAAGTTCTAATAACCACATGAAAATATAGAGAGAAAAGAAGTAAACACCTCAGTGAAGAAGACATACAAAACAGACAAGAGGCATATGGAAAAGAGTTTATCATCACTTACTCTTAAAGAAATCCAAGTCAAATGACAATGCTATTTTATTTCACTCCAGTGAGAATATTTGTCAGAAAGACTGGAAACAATTAATGTCGAGAGGATTGATAGATTGCAGTGAATAAGAAACTCTCATTCACCATTGGTAAAACATTATCTGATTCAATCTTTATGGAACACAGTACTGAGAATGCTCAAAAAATGTTTTAATTTGAGATCCCATCTGTCTCACCAATCCCATTCATTAATGTAATTTTCAAACACAAAGCTATTAATTTGAAAATATATATCCATACCTTTGTTCATTAAAGCATTTAATGCAATACCTGGTATATGGAAAAACTCCAGAGTCCAACAACAGATGAATGTATAAATGAATTGTAACATATGCACAATATAATACTCCTACCTATAAGGAAAATGAAATATTTTATTTTGCTGCAGTTTGGGGGGCTGGAGTGATAGCTCAGTGGGTAGGGTGTTTGCCTTGCACGCGGCCAACCCGGGTTCATTCGCCCCTCTCGGAGAGGCCAGCAAGCTACTGAGAGTAACCTGCCTGCGCCGCAGAACCTGGCAAGCTCCTGGGCATATTCGATATGCCAAAATCAGCATCAGCAACTCTCACAATGGAAACGTTACTGGTGCCTGCTCGGGCAAATCGATGAACAGTGGGAGGGCAGTGCAGTGTTGCAGGTTGGGTCAAATTTGAAGGTTTCAAGTTAAGTAAAATAAGTTGGAGGATAAGAACAAACTCAGAATGACTTCACTCCTCTGTGGTAAGCAGAAAAATAAAATATGGGAATAGTCAGCATTTAATGATGAGAAACCTTTGACCTTAGGTTCTAAAACTTGCAGTGCTAAATGTGCGTGCAAGTGTGTGTGTGTGTGTGTGTGTGTGTGTGTGTGTGTGTGTGTGTGTTGGGGTGGGGGGTGTAAGTGAATGGAGGGATGGGCAATGGGCCTAGAAATAATACTTGGTCGTTGGAGGAAGATTTTTGGCATTTTGGTTGTGGTAATCACTGCAAACTTGATCACAGGCATTAATACATCTGTTGATATGGTACCTAAACTGTACTATAGACTCAAACCATACTATAGAGAAAAAAATTCAAAACCTTAGAAGACCATATACTCATATCCATACTATTCTTTAAAACCTCTTCATAGTAGCATTACATAACAATTGCTATATAAAAATAGATGGTTCTATCAAACTTTCAACACTTTTCTCAAGCAAATTACTTTAGGTATTATAATGAAACAAAATACTTATAAATAATTTTCACTACACTGACAGTAACTATTGAATCTTGAGGAAAAAAGTATTTTCTACCGATAGAAGTTCTTATTCTTACAATGCTCAGAGTAGTTTCTTCTTTATGTTAAAGGCACAGATATTTTATACCAGAAAGTTAACCCTGCTAACATATATGGTCAGCCTGAGTCCTGTGACCCCTACAAACCTTGCACGTCAGTAGCTATGGGAAATAGGACTTCAATGCAGTTGCAACCATGTCCTTGATTCTGAGGATTTGTGAACTAATGGATATTCGATAAAATGAGAAAATTATCAATATCTAAATAACTATGTTTGGGCCTGACGTGATACTAGTCCAACCATCTGACTTTCTAAGCAGTTAGAACCTGTCCACAAGAGCTTCCTGAAATCTGATATCTATGTTCAAAACCATCTAAAGTTAAATCAAGATCCTATGTAAGGGGAAAAAATTCATGTTTCTTAGATATCTTTGTGGACATCTCTTGAAAAAGTCACTAAGAATAGCATCTCTCTATTTTACCAAAAGGCTCAGTGAGGGATTCTGCTGTTTACTAAACTTAAGATTTTGTATCTGTGTAAATCATCCACACTAAATTATTCCTTTTATTGTATTTCATATATTACCTTTGTTACATGCAACTGAACGTTTTCCTTTCAATACCTAAATTTATCCACTGGTGTGAAACAGAATTAAACACTAGATCTGTATTGTACTGTACTGTACTGTCCTCCCGTTGTTCACTGAGTTGCTCGAGCGGGCACCAGGAACATCTCACAGCAAATTGTAAGACTTGTTGTTACTGTGTTTGGCATATCAAATAGTTCATGGGTAGCTTGCCACGCTTTGCTGTACAGGCGAGATACTCTCAGT
Organism: Sorex fumeus; assembly: GCF_029834395.1. Lineage (NCBI taxonomy): Eukaryota > Metazoa > Chordata > Mammalia > Eulipotyphla > Soricidae > Sorex > Sorex fumeus. Next base: position 16,350,259 of record NW_026606096.1, on the reverse strand, counting down.
AGCTTGCCGGGTTGTCCGAAAGGGGCGGAGGAATCAAACCCGAGTTATTATAAATTAATAATATTCTCATTTTATTTTTAGGTAGGATAGTTTTAGTTGGAATTAAGTCAATATGGAAAAAAAATAAAGTTAGTGGTAAGTGTTCAGCCATGTGCAAGGCAAATGCCTTACCTGCTGTGCTATTGCTCCAGTCCTAACGGTAGAGCGATCTAACTAAACTAAATTATATTAGTAATTATGTGTCTTAGATATTTTACCATATTTCAGAGACAACATGGTCATGATGCAATTTCAAAGTCCTGAGAACTTTCAAATAAATATATTAGATTTTTATTGGTGACTTACTAATGTCATCACATATGAGCTTGACCATTTTATTACCTCAAAATATTTAACATGTATTAAATCCTTCTTATTGTTAGATGCTATGCTAATCATGTTTATAATAAAGATGGGCTTTTATTCTATAATACTGAGTAATATGAAATCCTGCAAGACTTTCTGTGGTTTTTGCTCAAGCAAGAAAATGTTGAAAGGTTATATTTTCGATTAACAAAAACTGAAAACTTATCTCTATAACTGTGGTCATTTATTAAATTTGGTAAATTATTTTAAAGTGCAAGTGCCAAGTAAGTATCAAACAGGATACCTGGATAAAACACAGAAAAGCTATTATTCAGTTTAATCAAGTATGGTAGAAAGCTAAGGGAGTTGACCAAGCTGCAATTTATGAAGTATGTTACAAGATTGCCTCTGCTCCATAAAGCACTCCAGATATTAAAACCAAGTGAACACCTACTACTACCTTCATTTTTTTCTGTATTGACTTAATTCAAACTAAAACCATCCTACCCAAAAATAAAATGAGAAAATTGTTAATTTATAAATAATTATGTCTGACCCTGACATGGTTCTAGTGCAACCATCTTTCAACGATCTGACTTCCTAATCAGTTAGGACTTGTCCGTGATGGCCTTCCGAATACAATAACAATCTTGTGGGATATGAAATTAGGCGAAAACTTACTATCAACTTGATACTGAAGTTAGAAAGCTATGAAGGAAATACAATAGACTTTGAGCAGCTAGTACATCAGTAGGCAATGTTTAGATCAAACTATTTTCTAATTCTATATGGCAAAAAACACAGGAAGATGCAAAGTTATGTTTCATACCATTAGAATCCAGCCAATAATATTAACAAAAGAAGAACATTAGACAAATCAATGTGTCATTGTCAGATTGCAGCAAGGAAGAAAACAATCAAGGCATATTTTTCTGGATTTAATTAACAACCTATTTTGCATATAACTTAGAACTTTTCCTTGCCATCCCAGGGCATCTACTGACCTGTATCAGTCAGGAAGTCTTTTAGCGACTCTCAGAGTCACAAAAAATAATTGCAAGTTATCTTTAAAAAACATCAAAGAACTCTGAGCCATATGAAATCTTTCAGAACCACAACTAGATCCTTCCTAATAACAATCTAGTTGTAATATGTTCATAAAAGTCTTTTGAATTATAATGTGTAAGAAGAAATAAGAGGTGTCTGTATTTTAGAGAATGATGCATAGCAATGCAGTGATCAAAAGAGTTGTACAGAGTAGAGGTCATAAATAAAAATTCAGTTAGCTAGACTGGCTAAGCTTACTAAGTTAACTTCATTTCTGATCTTATAAAATCTTGGGGAGAAAATTTCATCTATATCACAATTTCCTAACATGTAAAATAGGAGCATTTAAAAATATTCACTTGATGGGTTACTGTGTTGACAAAATGAGATAATATATGTTAGGTGATTAGATAAGAACCTATAAAATAGTGAGTGTTCAACAAGAATAGAGTCAGAAGCAGAAATCATGTCAAACAATACCTAGGTCAAGTAACTTAGCGTGTGTGACAAACCAGAGGTAGCAAGTAAGTATTCGGGGGTGCACAGATTTGGTAAAAATATATATTTTATTTGGCAATATATAATGGGCTGGAGCGATAGCACAGCAGATAGGGCATTTGCCTGGCATGCAACCAACATGGCCAACCCGAGTTCGATTCCTCCACCCCTCTTGGGGAGCTTGGCAAGCTACCGAGATTATCTTGCCTGCATGGCAAAGCCTGGCAAGCTACCTGTGACGTATTCGATATGCCAAACACAGTAACAACAAGTCTCATGATGGAGACGTTACTGGGCCCGCTTGAGCAAATCGATGAACAACGGGAGGACCGTGACTGTGAATATATAATATTATATAAATATAATACAATATACACATACATGCATATTTATATAGACCAGTTCACATAGTCAGTAACATTGTTGAGAAATAAAAAGCTCTAAATCATTATTTAGAGCTCAAATTATTGATTTTAAGGGTGAATAGGAAGCAGTAAAGAGGAAAAAGTAAGAATTTTTTTTGTAGTCAGTGAGGTCTTGGGGCACACCTAATTGTACCCAGTGGATATTCATGACTTTGAACTCAGGAGTGACCCCTGGCGGTAGCTTGCAGAATCATACATGTGGTGCTTGGGATTCAGACCAACGTTGGTAGCATGCAAAGCAAGAGTGTAACCTCTTGTTAAAAAAATATATATTACTCTATAGAGTTGCTAGAAAATCAAATGAGTTTATACCTATAAAAGACTTCTAACAGTTCTTTCACATTTTAAGTATTAAAAAATAAAGTTAGCTCTTATCAAATGAAGACAGACTTTCGGGAAAGGCATAATATCCTATAACCTACAATCGTGTGAAAGATAAAAAGAATGAGAATTACAGCTTGAGATCGTGTTTGATATTAATTAGGGACATTTAATCAATCTGAAATTGATTCTACATTCTGACAAACGAAGAACAATTTCTATACTGCAACAATATAATTCAGAAACATGTAAGTGAAAATGACTGGCCATTCTGTGAAGGACACAGAGATAGATGTCAGAGAGTAATAATATCTACATTAAACATTACCCTACATAATAACACCCTACTAGAAAATTATATTACAAGAAGGTGGCCAGGTTTTTTTCAGGAATATGGTAAATACAGAAGAGATTATCCCACATTTCCAAAGAAAAAAATAGAATAATAGATCTAATACAGAGATGCATTTACATATAATATGTTGGTTTCTGAAGTGTAACGCTTAAATGCTTTCACAACTTAGTCCATAGAGCTTTTTGATGCCTAAAAGCAGGACAAAGACCAGGAGGAACTTGCTTTACAAAGCACTATGTTTACATTTTATTTAGCTATGTAGTACATTGTATAGAATAAACTGCAATTAATACCATTGCTCCAATCTATAAAATGTGACACTGTATATCTTCTTAAGTTAATCATCTAATTTTTAGTTCATCCTGTGCTGTGTTTTTGCAGTTTATTTGCTTCTCATAAGTTTCAATGCAAAAGAAACTTCTCAGACTTCATCCTGGAAGTACACTATAATGTGAACTGCAAAACACAGTCATCATTTCACAAGTCCACATTGATGACATTAAAGAAGGAATAGCACTAGCAGGAGGCCACCTTCACATTTATGATATATTTCCTTAACAGTGTTACAATGAATGCTTAGTTTCTGAAAAAATGAAAAAAAATTTAATGATCTATTTTAATGAACCCATTTGTGGTAAAATGTCTTTAAAATTTTCATTGATAAGACTGTTGACGGGAAGAAAACACGAAACATATTATATCCTTGAAGATACACTCCATCCTTTAAAGAAATGCTTTTTCTCTGTAGTTCAAATCCATTATTTGAAGGAGAAAACAAATATCTAGTTGAGATAATAGGCCTTATAAATAATTTATACATATTTAGGGAACATATCTGGGTCATATTTATATCCTTGAAGGAAAAGAGCAAAATAATCTGCATATTTTAAAGCAAAATAGTTGTGTATTTTAAATCATTGACAATGACAAAAATATAAGATGAAAAGAAAACTCTTAAGACCAAGTAACTTGTACCAGATAGTCTAGATATTTTTAGATTGAAATATGGAATTTATTATACATATAAGAGAATATATAATAAAACTATATGCTATGTAGTCCAGAACAAACTGTGCTGTTTTTTATAATATTATGTAATTATAAATTATAAAATCCATTTTCTGTTCAATAAATATTTATTAATATTTAATTTACACGAGGCATTATTTTAGACTCTAGACAAAGAATGATATCTCTTTCTTTATAATTTTGAAGTCTATGTATTTAATTTAATTAGGAACCACAAAAGTCTTTAATTTGTTGAAATTCATTCATCAGGGGATTAAATTAAAAATTTTATTCAGATTCCAGTTACCAAGGCAATTATTTCTATCCAAATTATCTAATAATCATAAGGGTATAGCAGAACATTAGAAACAAGAGAAGTAAGAAATTGCTGCTTTTTGAATAACAATAATTGATGAGCAAGATAAATTCTTATAAAAATAAAATAGAACAATGTTGACAACCCTGAAAGAAATAATCTGGCATTCAGTTCCTGTTCTCTAATCACAAGGGTCAATAATAAGAAAAAAAAAAGTTTACTGGGGCCAGAGAAAAAGAACAGCAGGCATGGTGTTTGCTTGCATACGGTCTACCAGTTTGGATACTGGTCATCACATAATATGATCACCTGAGCCCCACCAGGAGTGATCTCTGAGTGCAGAGCCAGGAGTAAGCCCTGACTGAGCACTAGCAGGCACGAGCAATGTACATATTAAGTGTTAGTCCAATAAAGTTTTGTCTCATCCAACCTAAAAAATCAATAATCTATAATACGAAAAGATATCTAGGAATTCAGGTCTTTAAAATATATTTAGCCATTTGTAACTGGTTTTCCTTCAATAACCAGAGCAACGTTCACAAAAACTAATATTCATGTCCTTAAAATATTCTTAGGGGTATGAAAAAATAAGAAAATAAGGCTGGGAACACAATGTTCTATGGTGATGCTACCAGAGATCCTTCATCACCCATCTGTTCTCATTCAAGGATCATTTCCTTTCCGAGACAAACTCCAAAAGGGTATTAAATGAAGAATAGCTTATAGTTCCCAAACAGAAAGTGGCTGGGCTTCCTCAATTGCAGATAAAGTGAAAGCTTGGAGTTAGTTTTCGAAGTGCTGTGGTGGAGATTCAATGGAATACTTAGAATTGGATACTTAAAGGATAATTGCCTCTGCGGCTATTTCAACAGAAAATAATTGAGGGAAGAGGCTCTGAAATTGTGCTTAGAAGAGTCTGGAATACTTGGTCAATTTAAATTTCTAAAAATTCAGTTTAAATTTAAAAATTGTGGGTAAGATATGATTATTTATAAGACCAATATAAGAAGTATTAGCCCCCCAAAAAAGAGAAAGTAAAGATATTATAAGGGACTAAGATTATTTTTTCACAAACGTTGATACCTAGTAACCAAGGGGAAAGACAAAAACAATAGAATGATTTTGAAGGGGTGATGCCTAGATCAACCTTGACCCCAGAGTATCAGGTGAAAAAGAACAGAGGAGGAAATAAATTGAGGCAGGAAGAAGGAAGAAGAGAAATGGAAAGTAATAGGGGAACAGGGGTCGGGGGCCTCAGTTATACTGGTGATGTGGGAGAGTGATAGAGAATTATATGCAAAACACAGACTCAACAACACTGAAAACATAAGATCTAAAGTCCAGCTACAGAACTTTGAAACGTGCTTGTCAAGATGACAGGTGAAGAGGGCTGGGCGGGACCTGGGGTCACTGGAGGAGAGAAGCTGACACAGGTGGTGGGATTGTGTCAGAAATATCGCATGTCTAATACCCAATATTAATAATTTTGTGAATCATGGTTATGCCATTAATTTTATTTAAAAAATACTGTTTTTTTTTTTTTTTTGCGGGGGGGATGCTGGAGATTGGGACAGTGACAGTATATGGCTCATGTGTGTGAAGATGCTGAGTTCAATTTCTAGCAGAGTAAAACAAGAATCATCAGAACTGGGAACATGAGATGCTTTAAGGGCTGAGCACATGCTTTGCAGATGCAATCCCCAGCACTGCTGAGTGACCCTAAAAAAACACACAAATAAAAAATCCTAAACATTTCTAACAATTTTTTTTAAATACAATCATATATGTAGCAAATGAGGCCAGTATTGGCATTACAGTTCATTTTAGTTTTATATGTTTATTTTAAAACCAGTCAAAAGTGCTTGAAAGCTTTTTTGTTGGGGGTCTTTCCCCTGGCATGCTTAACCTGGTGATGCAGCATTACTCGGATCACCACGACCACTCAATAAGCACTCAGGGGGGTACATGTATGGTCTACAAGAAGGAACTCAGCATCTTGGACATGCCAGACTTGTACTCCACCCTTTGGGATATCCCAATGGCCCTAGAATTCTTGTTCGGAGAGTATAAAAAGCCACATTCTTTTTCATTCCAAAACCAAGAACACCAACATATTAACTTATGAGACTGCAAAATAAGGCTTGCTATTATTTTGTTTTCTGTGCTGTTTTTTACTTCTCACTTTATATCGGAGCTTTCAGTGGGCTGGCCTATAATACTTCTTTGAGGATAAAACCATGAAAACAACAACTTCCCAAGCAGAATTAAATGTAAAATGTTGCAGAATGAGTTTGCTCAGTTTATGAACAATGAGAAGACAAATAGCACAATCTTTTCTTCTAGATGAGCCATCCATCAGATTCACATCATATTCAAATGGTTCTTAGATTTTAAGGAAGAAACAATTTCTGTATCAAATATTTATCATTATTATTATTATTTCGCTTTAGGGGCCACATGGGTTGTGCTCAGGGGATACTCATGACTCTGTACTCAGGAATCACTCCTGGTGATCTCAGAGGACCATATAAGATGCTGGGAATTAAATTAAGTTCAGCTGCATGCAATACAAGCTCCCTACCCACTCTACTATCTCTCTGGCCCCAATTTTTTTAAGGAATAATGGATGCTGACTTCTCACTATAGTCAAATTATTAGGAGACTAGATAACTCTACTGGTAGCTGCTCACAAAATTAGTTATTAGAGATGAACTTATATCAGAGAAATGGGTAAAAGCCTGTAAAAAGAGAAATCAGGAGTATGGCAAAGTGACTCCTATTTGACATTATATGAGGTGAATAACTGCAAGGAATCTGAGTAACTGCATGGCTCATTGATTTGTGAGGATTCTGATGCAGTGCCAGAATCCCAAAGTTCATTGGTTTGTGAGCTGTGGTTATAGGACCAGAGACCTCTTTGAACATCCCATCCCTGACCTGTGGGTCGAACCTCTCCACCACAACCTCCAGAAAGGGATCCTATGACTTGGGTAGCTGAAGCTGTCGTTAAGACCACACAAGCACTCAGAAAGTCCTTGGATAGATGAGTCCTAACTCCACGGGAATGGAACCTATCCACCCCCCTACTTAGCCCCTGGCCAGATCTCCCTACCGGACCTATAACTTTAAAGCAGAGGCCGAGTTAAAGATTTAACTCAGTGTATGATAGTCCCATTTGTCTATCTCTGTTTTCACTTACTTGACCAGTGGCGTGACATCTTTGAAAATACCATTAGCTTCAATATCATGGAGGGTTTTGCCAACTTTGTCTTCAATGAACTTTATGAATTCCGGTCTGATGTTGAGGTCATAAATCCATTTTGATCTTTTGTGCATGGTGTTAGGCAGAGATCTCAACCCACTTTTTTGCAGGTAGCCGTCTGCACCTCAAAAGAAACAGTGACCAAAATACAAAGACAGTCTACAGAATGGGAAAGGATATTCACCAAATACACATCTGACAAGGGGTTGATATCAAGGGTATAGAAGGTACTGGTTGAATTCCACAAGAATAAAGAACCCAACCCCATCAAAAAATATGGCGAGGATATGAACAGAAACTTTCGCAAAGAAGAAATCTGAATGGCAAAAAGGCACATGAGAAAATGCTCTACATCACCAATCATCAGAGGGATGCAGATCAAAACAACAATGAGATATCATTTCACACCACAGAGACTGACCCACATCCACAAGAACAAAAGCAACTGGTGCTGGCGCGTATGTGGCAAGAAAGGGGCCCTCTTCACTGCTGGTGGGAATGGCAACTGGTTCTACCCTTTTGGAAAACAGTATGAACGATTCTCAAAAAATTAGAATTTGATCTCCCATTTGACCCAGAAATACCACTCCTGGGAATATATCCCAGAGAGGCAAAAAAGTATAGTCGAATTGATATCTGCAATTGTTTGTTCATTGCAGCACTTTTTACAATAGCCAGAATCTGGAAAAAACCTGAGTGCCCAAGAACAGATTACTGGTTAAAGAAACTTTGGTACATTTACACAATGGAGTACTATGTAGCTGTGAGAAAAGATGAAATCATGAAATTTACATACAAGTGGTACTACATGGAAAGTATCATGTTAAGCGAAATGAGTCAGAAAGAGTGGGATAGACACAGAAAGATTGCATTCATCTGGGGAACATAAAGCGACAAAATGTGAGACTAACACCCAGGAGTGGCTGAGATTAGTACCAGGAATTTTGCTCCATGCCTTGGAGGCCAGCCACATGTGCTAGGGGAAAAGGAAGCTCAGATAGAGAAGAGAGCACCAAATAAAGGGTTTTGTGAGGATCCTCCCAGGGTGGGAGAAGCATGCTGAAAGTAGACTAAGACCAAACACGATTGCCACTCAATGCCTCTCTTGCAAAACACAGTACCCAAAAGAAGAGAGAGAGAACAAGGGGGAATGCCCTGCCACAGAGACAGAGTGGGATGGGGGGTTGGGGGGTGGGAGAGATGCTGGGACCCGTGGTGTTGGAGGATGGGTGCTGGTGGAGGGATGGGTACTTGATCATTGTATAACTGAAACCCAAGCACAAAAATTTATAAGTCTTTAACTGTACCTCATGGTGTTTCACTAATTAAAAACTTAAAAATAAATTAATTAATTAAACATAAATAAATAAATAAACTATGCAAAGGGGAAAAAAAAGATTTAACTCAGTCACAAAAACAAGGGGGAAATATTAGGACCCACCTAGCTGGAATGACTCCAACCTCAGTAGCTGGGGGATGAAGAGAGGAAGAGAAGGAAATAACTGAAATAACTGACCCAGGAAAAGGCAGCTAATTCCCAGCTGCCCCTGCCAGAAAGTTCCTAATCTCCCCAACGCCCACCAATCAGGGGAAAGGTCGGTTTACAGTTGAAGCTCCAGGTATAAAAGGGTCACGGAGGCATAGGGGCGTGCTCGCTCTCTGGGGAGACAGCCTGATGGATTGATATATCAGTATCTAGACTCTGTGCTTGGAGCAAAATAAATGTCTGCTGAACTCTCACTTTTGTGTTGCACTAATTCCTTAATTCACAGACTCTAACAGCAATGCCTATGTGACAGATTCAAAGCTTATATATATTGTCACTTAAATAAATTGAAATTTACAAGTTAGCTACAGTGTAGCCAGTCAAACCACAATTTTATTTAGAATTTAAAAGTAGAATTTAAACGTTTACATTCTAAAGCAAAATAATAATAATAATGATGATGATGATATTTGATACAGAAATTTTTCCTTCCTTAAATTTGAACAGATTCCTAAAGCAAAATGAAAGTCTTACTGTAGTTAGACTCTATGTCATTGATGATGCTAAGTTATCTCTAACTTCACAGGGCTTCAGATCTTCATCAGTTAAATGGGCCTAAAAGTCTTGTTGTTAGGATTAAACATGAGTAACCGTATAGAGCATTAAATAAGGACACATAAGTACTAATAAGTGCTAGCCATTGCTATATCTTGTATTAAATCAGCAAAATATATATTTTGTGCCACTACCTGTCTGATATTATATTAGCATTGGAAACATGAAGTGAAATATAGCCATCACGACTAAAACCTCATGGGAAGGGGGGCATTTCGGTCCGCCCTTCACACCCTACCGAGGCCACCAGTTGCCCCCCACGAGCGGCTCTCGAGCACAGCCACGACTCCAGAACACAGAAACCAATTTCTTAACTATCTGACTTTCAGTAGAAATACTTCCAGGGTCAAGAGGTAAAATAGCAGAAATCCAAAACCAACATTTAATTCTTGAACCCAGCTGTAGAAAGCAAATCACTTCACAATGCTTTTTCAGCATGTCTGATTTGGGGGGGGGGGGGTAAACTCTAAATAATAGTGGTGAATCTTTTATTGAAACAATGAATCTAATCAAAGCAGATAGAGTGTTAACTGGAATTCATCTGCCTCACAGGGACTGGGAGGGGTGGGGGTGGGGTTTTATTGGGGTTCTTCATGGTAAAAAATAAGTATTGGTAAAGGGAAATGTGTTTGATATTTGCATGACTGAGACCTAAACCTGAAAGCTTTGTAACCTTTCCCACAGTGATTCAATAAATAAATAAATAAATAAATAAATAAAAGAAATATAGCCATCAGTGAGAATAGCACATATCAAAAAAGTCTGGAAATAGCCATTGTTGGTAGAATTGTGATGAGAAAGGAACCCTCAATCATACTTGGTGGAAATGTCAGCTGACTCAGCTTCTATGACAAGCAATATGGAAAGCTATCTGAAAAATAGGAGTATAACTGACATATGTACATATAAGGTACCACTTCCTGTAGTCCATACTAGAAACACAAAGTTATTAATTTGAAAGAATATCCAGACACCTAGGCTCATCACCACACTTAGTACAATAGCCAAGACATGGAAACAATCCACATGCCTAACTTTGAATGCATGTTTTAAGAAATTAGTGTGTAAACACGATGGAATACCACACTGCTCTAAGAAAGAACAGTCATGCCATTTAAAGCAACATGGATGGCACTAGAGTGTAGTATGCTGCATGCTGTCATTCAGAAAGAAAAGGATAGGGACAGAATGATCCCGCTCATAGCTTAAATACACATAGCAAGCAGGTGAAAAGGGCCAAAGGCAATACAATGGGAACAACTGACCACACAATTGAGTTGGTGTGGGGACAGGGTTGAAAGGGAAGGGGTGATGGGGAGGGAGGTGGATACACTAAAGATAGCAAAGAGGAAAATCATCATGGTGTTGGCATGATGTACATGAGAAACCATCATGAACAGTATTGGAAATCACAGAATCGCAGTCAATTAAAAAAAATTAAAAGTTCCTCTTGAGAACAAGGGTCTAGTTAAGGTACAAGCAAGTTTTGATGCCCAGCATCACACAGCCTCTGCAGCATCAATGGGTGTGGTCCTGGTGGTGCCCACATCACAGGATCCAAATGACACCACATCCTTGGGCCCTAACATCAAACTATTAGCCTGGTTGGGTAACTGTCACTGGAAGTGGTCCATGGCTCCATGAATACCAACTGCAGAACCCCCATCGAATTAAATATCGCTTTAACCTTACAGTAATCTAATGAGGACATGAATAATTAACCAACCATTTAAGTCATACCGCCACAGACTCTAGAAATGCACAATGACCTTGGTGACACCTGAATAACATGGTTTGACAAAAAAGAAACCCTTTTAGCTGAGATTTTCAAGGCGATATTGAAGAATGGAATAACAACAAAATGACAGTGATAAGACTATGAAACACTGAAGAGTTAAGAAGGAAATATCAAGCACTTCATAAGAGCTGAAGCTAATACCAGGGAGAGTGAAGAATGTGGTTGGTAAATTTGGAAAGTCAGGGACATGCACGGTGGCAAGAAGAGTATTTTGTATTCGGATTCTCAAAAACCGTTAAGTCATAGGGTCATAAGTTTTAAGGTAACATTTCAGAGAGAACTAATGATAACCTATTGCATAGTTTCAGAAAAAAAGGAAGATAGCAAAGAAGAAAATCAATATGTAATACTGGCTTCTAATTTGATTTAGAAACTGGGAACAGACAGTCTATGACAACTTCCAGGTCAATAATTTCTTTTTTCTTTTCTTTTTTTTCTTTTCTTTTTTTTTTTTTTTGCTTATAGAGCTGGAAAGCTGATGCAGCCATTTTTAAGATAGCGGGGAGAATAGATTGGTGCAGAGTCCAGCCTGGGTCTGTCTGCTTGCCTGTTTGTCTGTCTGTCTGTCTTTCTTTCTTTCTTTCTTTCTTTCTTTCTTTCTTTCTTTCTTTCTTTCTTTCTTTCTTTCTCTCTCTCTCCTTCCTTCCTTCCTTCCTTCCTTCCCTTCCCTCCCTCCTTTCTTCCTTCTTTCCTCTATTCAACACACTATTTCTCCTCTTCCTCCCTTCTTCCTTCTTCCTTTCTTCATCCTTCCTTCCTTCCTTCTTTCCTACATTCATCCCATTCTCTTTCTCTCCCTCTCTCTTCCTCCCTCTTCCTTCCTTCCTTCCTTCCTTTCCTCCTTCCTTCCTTCCTTCCTTCCTTCCTTCCTTCCTTCCTTCCTTCCCTCCCTCCCTCCCTCCCTCCCTCCCTCCCTCCTTCCCTCCCTCCCTCCCTCCCTCCCTCCCTCCCTCCCTCCTTCCCTCCCTCCCTCCCTCCCTCCCTCCCTCCCTCCCTCCCTCCCTCCTTCCCTCCCTCCCTCCCTCCCTCCCTCCCTCCCTCCCTCCCTCCCTCCCTCCCTCCTTCCTTCCTTCCTTCCTTCCTTCCTTCCTTCCTTCCTTCCTTCCTTCCTTCCTAATGTGAGTTATCTGCGTTACATCCAAGAGAATATGTTTACTGTGCAAATGGATTTTAGACTCAGGAGAGATGCCTGCGCAGAGAGAAAAACTCTGTGCAATCATAATGTAGGAATTATATTGTCTAACATCCTCAAGGAAAGTGCAGAGAATCAGAAGACCAGAGTGCTATTTGTAAAGCATGGACATTTAGAAGGCTTTTAACTTATTTCTCATTGGCCAGAGAAGTATCTCAAAGGTATGAGTATGCAGGCTGGAGTGCTGGGTTGGATTCCCAGCACTTGATAGTCTCTGAGCATCTTTAGGAGTGATTCTTATACCGAACTGGGTTTAGCTTCTGAGCTCCATAGGGAGCAACTCAAACAGTGGGGAAAAATATTGTGGAAAAAATTTCAAAGTTTGACTGTGACCAATATTTTAATCAGTGAGTATTTTTTCGAATTCAAATAAGAAAAATAAGCTCAACGAATTAAGTGTGATATGAAAGATAAAATTCTACTAATGCAAATGATTTTTAAAACTAAATGTGAATTCACATGGTAATACTCTGCTGGAAATAGTAAATCACAAAACATCACTAGTTTAAGCATCTACCCCAGAATAAACTTCCCATTTGTTTTTTTTTTCCTCTGAAGGTTCACTAATGTAATTCAAATACCTTATCAACTGAAGCACACTTAATGAACTGGCTGCTTCGAATTTAAATGTGTCCTAATGATTTCTTCAACATTCTGTATCTTTAGCTCATTATGGGAAACGGGGACTTTCCACTCCAAAGTTTTGTCCTCTGATTCCTGGAATAAGATTAAAAGTTTCCAGAAACAAATTAAATTTTCATTATTGTCAAGCACTAACAGATATACTGCAGTTAATGTAAACTGTCGTTGACTTCTGTGACAATTTTTTTATTTACAGAAATGGTATCAGCAGATTTTTTTAAATGTATAATCCTTGTCAAAGTATAAAATAGTATGTATGCATTTTTTGGTTGTTGTTGTTGTTTTGAGGTCACACTGGTCATGCTCAGGGGTTACTCCTAGCTTTGCACTCAGAAATTACTCCAGGTAATGCCCGAGACATCATACAAGGTGCCAGGAAGTCCTACCCACTATCCAATATTTACTTTTTAATATTTTATTTTTATCCTTTTGGGTTTAGTAACATTGCTACAATAATGTTAACAGTTAGGAAAATATTGATTTCCTAACTGTTAACATTATTATGGCAATTGTAGTCACTGCACAACCACAAAGTGCCCACACCCTCCAACAGTGACCCTATGGAATTAAAATATGAAAAGTTTTCATATTTTCTTTCACATGTATTTCAGGTTTCACTAGCTGAGAGAAGAACATGAGGAAATTTATATTAACAGTCAAATCATGGTTGTTCTGAATCACATTCCTTGATATAATATTTCTACCTTAAGAATTTCTGGGGTGTCTAAGCCTGGAGCAATACCACAGCGGGTAGGGTGTTTGCCTTGCACACAGCCGACTCGGGTTCGATTCCCAGCATCCCATATGGTCCCCTGAGCACTGCCAGGAGTAATTCCTGAGTGCATGAGCCAGAAGTAACTCCTGTGCAAAGCCAGGTGTGACCCAAAAAGAAAAAAATAATAATTTCCAGGGTGTCATGAGAGAACCTGTTGAAAAACCCAGGTATGTGGGATCCATGATTGATATCTCCAAGTTTGCTCAGAGCGGGACTGGACCTCCTGCCCCCAGCTCCCAAGTTTTCCTGCAGCTTGGCAGTCACACTCACAAACTGCCACTGGCACCACATAATCCCATCAATGGCCCAGAAGACCTCTCGGACTCTAGCCCACTGATGTACCAAAAGTAGCACACATTTGTTTGGGTTTAACATACATGCATGTAATCTCTCTTACAAGGACTTAAATGGCGCCAGGATGAAATAAAACAATCTTTCCACATTTTCCTCTTACGGTAATGAAGGTGTATGGTGGTGGGATTAGTGTTTCAATATTAAATAATGAATTATTATGAACAACTTTATAGAAATAAAATTAAAAGGAAAAAGAGTTTCCTGGGTGTTTCTTGGAGTCCTAACAGAGTCTCTCACGTTTGTCCACCAACCCATCTGTCTTTTACTACTGACATACTCTTGCTTCCTCTTACTCCAGGATTCCATTAGGGTGACCACAAGACAAAGCTCCAATGTGGAAATACTAAGCCCGTGCCAAGAGTGGTTCTAACCTTTGGCTTCCAACGCCACTCAATTATATTTCAGATTTGGGAGAAAGATGAGAAGAAATGGTCTATTCATTTAAAGGCGTTCTTTTGTCACCAAGAAAAACAACACAGAATTCAGCTCAGAGGTCATTATAAGCTTGCCAGATGAAAATGTGCTTGGGGTGTGTGGGGAGAAAGGTCAGGATCAGCAGCACATGCCTTGCATCAGTTAGGTCCCGAGTTTGATCCTTGAAACTAGATCGCTCACCTCAGCACCAGTGGGTGTAGCTCTCATGGCTCCCAGCACTGTTAGACTGGCCCTACCATGGACCCTTCTGCTCTGGTTGTAGTGTCACTGGATCTGCTCTACAACATTGCCTCAGTACTGCTTGGGGGGGGGGGGGGCGATTTCCTGGTCCAAAGGGGGGAAATTATTGAGATTCTTTATAATCTACTATTAGAGGAGAAAAAGTCCATTTATAGAAAAGGGTTGAGAGAAGATTATTTTTCCACCCCTTCCATCACTGTCTCTCACCTAAATCACTATCTGATCATACAAGGACCTAAATGCATAATTTCTACCCCAAATCACAAAATGAAAGTTTCATATGTTTTCAGCATTTTCAGATGTGAAATTCACAAGATCAAACCAATCATTTGGAAAACTCAGCTCACATTGTTCAATGTGAAAATATTGTAAATCTATTGCAAGAATATGATGAACATACACATAGTAGATCTTTCACATGGAGTATTTAGGTAGCCTTTAAAAACAGAATACAGGAAAGAAATTCAGTATGCAAAGCATCATAGATATACTTGGCAATAAAACTCTTCTTTCAGAGGTTAAAAAAGTTATTTATTTCCCCCTACATTTTGGAAAACAAAGCTGTTACCAAAGACTAAAATTATAACTGAATTTGTTGAATAGTACAAATCAGTTTTAAAGATAGCACTGCAGATAATTATAATCTAGTTCTATTAAAGATATTTTGAATGGTACCTAAAGTCACATAAAAGCACATCCATTCATTAATTAAACCTTTACATTTTTATTAGACTGCTTGAAAGTCTTGAGTTACTTAAACTTTGACATCTTTCTGATAAAAGTATTTCTTAAAAAGTTTATTAGTACTTTTTATATCATTAGTTAATAGTTCTTTTATCATCTAAAATACTAAAATGAGGAAGATTTCCTCTCTTATGTGAATAACTTAACTTTATTTATTCTTTGATATTGACCTCATGGTAGAGAAGTAGGAAAGTAAACAATAAAGCATTCAAATCGAATAACATAAAAGTAGTATAGAATTCAATAATGAATTACAATGGCAAATAATTTAAGTCCTTTAAAAGCAAGAAAAGAAAAAGTAAATGAGTTTTAATTCTTTGAAGTTTTAATTTCAAAGCATTCTTTGAAACTCTTTACAAAGAAATGAATAAAAATTCTAAATTTTAAAAAGAAATAAGGTCATTGATTGTGGACGCTTTAGTTAGACAATTGGATTTGGCATTTTAATATCTTTTATTATGTTTTTTGTATTTGCTAGCACATATGCATGTGATTTTAGGTATTAATACTGAGCTATTAAAATTCTACAGACATTCATTTTTATCATCTCTTGAAACTTGTATGCCTTAAAATTCACATGTAAAGCATTTGCAAGAATTCTTTATAAGTCATTGCATTTCCCTTCTCTTTTTGTAACATGTATATATAGTATTTTGAGTACATGTGTCCATGGACACATACACTCAAAATTTTATATAAATTTTATAATTCTCCTGATAAATTTTATGCACAGCAGTGAGAGAAATTTTTTTTCTTTATTGTACTCTCTTTATAATGTTTTATAATATTACATGTATCATTAATTACATTTTTGTTATAAGAAAATCAAAACAAGCAAACAAAAAATAAACAAATGTGACTATAAATTAAAAAGCTTCCATACTGTAAAATAAACTCAAGCTATAATAAAATGACAATCTACTAAATAGAAGAAAATATTTGTAATAATACATCAGATAAAGGATTGATATCCAAATCTAAAAATCACTCAT
The DNA here is from genome assembly GCF_029834395.1 of Sorex fumeus. Taxonomy (NCBI): domain Eukaryota; kingdom Metazoa; phylum Chordata; class Mammalia; order Eulipotyphla; family Soricidae; genus Sorex; species Sorex fumeus. The sequence continues at coordinate 16,333,409 of NW_026606096.1, read as the reverse complement.
GATCACGATCACGATCATCCTGTTGTTCGTCGATTGCCTCAAGCAGGCCCCAGTAATGTCTCCTTCGTCCTAGCCCTGATATTATTTAAAAAGTGCCATATTAAAGGCTCTTTCAGGGTTAGGAGAATGAGACCCATCATTATTACTGGTATTTGGCATATTGGATACGCCACGGGGAGTTTGCCAGACTCTGCTGTGTGGGCAGGTTACATTCAGTAGCCTGTCAGTTTGTCCAAAGTAAGAATGAGATAATAAGATGTCACGTGGCCACATTTGCGGCTGTGCAATTCCGGGAGCTGGGTTTTATAGTCTCTGGGTCTTGGTCGGATCCTCCATATTCCAGTAGGCAGGGGTCACACCCACCAACTGGCACCGTTTAATCCCATCAACGGCCAAGACCCAGAGACTATAAAACCCAGCTCTCGGAAGAGAACAGCGCAGAGTCTCCTCCACCTGTGCCTGGCTGTCCTCGCCAGGGCCCCTTGGAGGGGAGGCGGGTTAAGTTTCCCTCCCCGCCCCGACCAGGGATTCGGCAACCGAAGACCTCCAGAACCAGCCACCACCATGCTGAGACAACTCTTCACACACATGAAGGTACCGGCAGAGGAACAAAGGCATGCAGGTCCCGGGGCTGAGATCTCCAAGCCTGCTCGGATCGGGGCTGAGCATCCTCCACCCAGATCCTCCATATTCCATTAGACAGGGGTCATATTCACCAACTGGCGCAGTTTAATCCCATCAAAAATCACTCACAAAATTAAAAACAAAATATCCAGGGAACCTATCATCAAATAAAGTGAGGAGATAAATCAATACTCTTCCAAAGGTGACACAGATGGCCAACAGGAATACAAAAAAGTGTTCAGAGGTACCCATGATTAGAAAAGTATCAATCAAAACACTAAGATATCATTTTATGCCAGAGAGAATGGCACATCAAGAATTCTGAAAACAGCCAATGTTGACAGGTTGTGGTGAGAAAGGGACCCTCATTCACTGTCGTCTGGTTCTGTTTTTACGGAAAGCAATATGAGATCTATTCACATAATGGAACTAGAACACTCAGGTGTCCCAGGAATATTACTTCCTGGCCGTTACTCCCCAAACACAAAAACATTCATTTTAAAGGGTTTTTGCATGCTTGTGTTCATTGCCACACTTAGTACAATAGCAACAATATGAAAACAACACAAATGTCCAGTTACATATGAATGAATCAAGAAGCTGTTGTACATATACAGAATTGAATACTAGAAAAGAATAAAATCAGAAATTTGCAGTGTATGGATGAAACTGGAGGATATCGTGCTGAATGAAGTCATTCAGAAAGAACAATATAGGTGCCAACTAATTTCTCACAAATGTGAGACATAAAGATACACAATAAGTTAATAACATAGGGTCAAAGGTACCACAATGGAAGAACTGATCTGGACAGTTGAGTTAATGGGGTTATTTGAAAAGGAGAGACATTGGGGCTCCTGGGGAGGCAGGTGGGTACACTGGTAATAGGTGTGGTGTAAGAATCATGTGCATGAGAAATCATCATTATAGTACTATGAATCATATAATATCAATAATTAGTTTTAAAAATTAAATAAGCACACTAGAGAAGTCAATAAAATGAATATCTTGTTCATACTATTAAAACAATCTTAATAATATATGGAAATCCTGTTCTAATTATTTTTAATCAAAAAATCTTAAAATCTTAAATTTTCAAGATTTCACAGGGAACTCATTTTATCTGTCCCAGATTAATTCATTTTTACCTTCCTTTTTTTTTACTTTTTATTATTTCCCTTCCAACCTTTTCATTTACTATATCTGTTCCAACTAAGTTTATAACATTTAAAATGATAGATCAACAGGAAAGAAGAGAGAATAATAGCCTAGAAGATACATTGGTCATATCTTTTTTATCTGACACGTTCAGTATGCTAATAATTACTTATCTGGAGCACTGCTATTACCCAAAGTGACTTGTTTTGGTTTTCATCTCCTCTAACATTTGTATTTTACCTGCCAAAAATATCAAAAACAATAATTAAAGGATTCTTTTAGAAAAGTTACTATTTATAAGCCACATCTTAGGGCAAATTCTCATAGGTTGCCTTTCTATTAAGCTAAAAATAACTGAAAAAATGGGACATTTTATAGAGATTGTGGAGAGCAAAACAGCTGAGTACTAAGGTAGCTGGCAACACCATGTATTATAGATAAAAAATGATTCTGCATATCACTATTAGTCCTGGAATCAGCATTCATGGGAAAGCTGGATTCTAGGATAGAGAAATGAAGATGAGCTTTACTTCCTTCCAAAATGTATGTTAGGGTTGACTTGAGCACAGAAAAGAAAAGCCCTATCTCAGCATCTACTAAACACTTTAATTACTTCTTGATTAAGTGGGCATCAGTAATATAATCAAAATGACAAAAATAATTTTCAGTGAGATTTTCTACAAGTTTACTAGGAAATAAACATTTCAAAATAAATATTAACTTGGAGTTATATGCATTAATAACTAATCTTTTGTTTTTCATTTTTTCTGTTTTTCTTTCCAAATTTTATTTTATGAAACCACAATTAATTTACAAAGTTATTCATAGTTGGGTTTTATATAAATGTTTCATCATCAATCTTTATTGCTGTTATTATTAGGAGGATTGTATTATTATACAAAGTTTTGATTAGCCTTGCACTTAAATATGTATGCTAAAATATATACTAAGAAAATGAATTAAGTGAAACATCTGGGATTTGTTTCAATATAATCTGAGATAAACAGAGAAACGTAGATAACAAATAAGACTGATTATGAATTTATCATTACTAAAAATGGACAATAAAACATAGAAGACTATAAGTATTAGATTGTATATAAAAAGGACAGAATGTGTGTTATGCACATTTTTGTATTACCAAATAGATATTACAGTGAATATTATTACCAATAAAACTTGTTTATTTTTTTACTTTTACACTATAATTTTTTTTAATTTTTAATAGTGAGACATCATGAGGTACAGTTACAGACTTACACATTTTTGTGCTTGGGTTGCAATTATACAATGATCAAATACCCATCCCTCTACCAGTGCCCATTTCCCACCACCACAGATCCCAGTATCCCTCCCACCCCCCCATCCTACCCTGCCTCTGTGGCAGGGCATTCCTTTTTCTTCTCTCTCTCTTATTGGGTGTTGTGGTTTGCAAAAGAGGCAATGGGTGACAATCATGTTTGGTCTATAGTCTAATCTCAGCATGCTTCTCCCATCCTGGGAGGATCCTCCCAACATCTTTATTTGGTGTTCCCTTCTCTATCTAAATTCCCTTTTCCCCTAGCATGTGTGGTTGGCCTCCAAGCCATGGAGTAAAATTTCTGGTACTAATCTCGGCCATTCTTAGTACACATTATAATTTTTATTACTATTTGTATAACCAAATAGATATTACACTGCACAGTACTTTCAATAAAAACTTTTTACCGCTAAAACACGTATTCATTATAGTGTTTCTCACTCAATGACTGTGAACCAGCTTTTGTTGTATTAAGAGAAAGTGTTAGTATTAAACACATGAATATAAAATATTGAAACAAAACATTCACATTTATGAAAAGAAAGTTTCCTAATCAGACCATCAAAGGAAAATAAGTGCTTTTATTCTTGATAGATGAGAGACTAAAAAACCATATTAACTAATCTGAAAATTGCCAGTATGTCCTATATACAACTCATATCAGATATAAATGTATAACAAACAGCAGGAAATGATCCTATATTGGTAAAATAATATTAGTAATTTTAGGAGCCAAAGAGAATAAAAATATTAACCAGAAAATACACTGCCTTTAGGCTATGTACATAATTTATAATATTTATTACAAATCTACAAGTCTCAAAGAACTCAGAGGACATTACTATTATTTATTCATGCATATTTTGCTTCAATACATTTATTTTATCATGTATATAGCAAGGATAATAGAATAAGTTACATTTTTATCTCTGATAAAATGTTTATATTTTATAATAGTGACTCAAGAACAGTAGTCAATCTGTTGAGAAAAATAGTCTCTTTAAAGGTAATTTACACATGAATAAGGAGACTTTTGCTTTAAAGATAAACATTGTGAATAATAGCAGTGCTAGGACTATGCTTCTCCCTTTCTGTAGAATTAGCAAGAACATATCAAAGATTGTTACCATGTTGTAGTAAATTTTTTCTTCTTCTTTTTTCATTGAGATTAAAGGCAAAGAACGTGTCCCGTGACATAAAAGGAATAAACCAGATTTGTACCCAAAGCTTACTCTCTTACAAGTAACTTCTATTTTAAGTTAACTGGCTTATTATTATTTTTCTCATAAGCATTTTGTTCATTAATCTTTAATATCACAGTGAAAATTAAAAATAAATACTACAGGAAAGTACTAAAGGGAAATGTGGGGAAACTTGGTATATGCACAGTATTATTCTGTGTCTAATATCTCCTCCAGAGAAAGAGTTTGTCTATATATATATGTCATTATTTTAGTTTCTACTGTTGCACTCAGCTTCCTTGAATTTTAAGTGAAGGATTCAAGAGAATCTCACTCTAGACCCTTGCATGTCATTACACAATGAGGAAACAGAAACACAGGAACATTGATGAATAATAAAAAAAAATCCTGGGAAGAAACCAATTATATTGGACTTATGTAAACTCCCTTATGAAGACTTCCAAGCAACAATCCTATTGTTAATGCTCAGTGAAACGAAGAAACCAATAGAAGAAAGCTTCAAAATTAAATAAATAGACCTCAAGGACAAGAAAAAGGAAACAATAAAAAAGAACAAAAAAAGAATTAAAAGTGTAAAGATAATGAGATTTATGAGATAGTACCCAGAGGAACATAGTTCATGTTATTGTAATTCCAGAAGGAGAAGGAGGAAAGGGTCAGAATTTTTAGTTGAAATAATAATAGTTGAGAAGTTTCCCAAATTGAAGGAGGAGACATATACTCAGATACAGGAAGCTCTAATGATTCAAAATAATATTAACTTAAACAAAAGCTCAACAAAACAGATTGTAATTAAAATGGCAAATGTTAAAGATAGAATCCTAAAAACAGCAAGAATAAAGCAGACTCACAAAGAAAGGATCCCCATAAGATTCACAGAAGATTTCTCATTAGAAACTTTATAAACCAGAAGGCAATAACATGAAAAATCCAAAGCACTGCATGTTAAAGCCTCCAGTCAAGAAGACAGTAGCTAGGGGGCTGGAGTGATAGCACAATGGATAGGGCATGTGCCTTGCATACTGCCAACCCGGGTTCGATTCCCAGCATCACATATGGTCCCCTGAGCACCGCCAGGAGTAATTCCTGATTGTAGAGCCAGACATAACCCCTGTGCATCACTGGATGTGACCCAAAAATAAAAAAAAATAAGGCACTAGCTAGAATGTCCTTCAGTTAAGGGATGATAAAATATTTTTGAAAAGACAATAGTTCAAGAAATTCATAGTCACTAAACTAACTCGGAAAGACTTTCTAAAATACTGAAAGGTATTCTGTAAAAAGGGGAAAAAACACTTAGAATTTAAAAAGATACTGAAAGATTATAAAATGTTGGTAAATCAGTGTAGGGGTCTTAAAGACTGAAACTGAGATTTATTTCCTTTAACTTTAAAGTTGGCTAAAAATTTAGAGCTTCAATTGTAAACTGTATGATCTCAAGACAAAGATACCTAAAATAAATGACATGAGATAAATGGAATTTAATCATGACTCCCAAAAAAGTACATTAGGGGATAAAATAGCTAATAAATAGGGGAAATTACAATAGAAAAAACTGGCATTGATATAGAAAAATGGCAATAAATTATTTTACATAACACTGTCACACTGTCTCCCGTTGTTCATCAATTTGATCGAGCGAGCCCAGTAATGTCTCCATTTTGAGACTCGTTGTTACTGTGTTTGGCATATTGAATATGTCACGGGCAGCTTGCCAAGCTTTGCCGTGAGGGCAAAATACTCTCAGTTGCTTGCCAGGCTCTCTGAGAGGAGCGGAGGATCGAACCTAGCTCGGCTGGGCTGGCTGTGCGCAAGGTAAATGCCCTACCACTGTGCTATGCCTCTAGCCCTGTGCTATGGCTCCAGCCCATTTTTTTTCATAAATAATTTTATCATGTCAATGGCCAGAAATCACCAATCAAAATTCACAATCTTTGGGCTGGATCAAAAAAAAATCTAATTATCTTTTTCTATAAAACAAGTATTTGTAGTTTAATGTAAGTATATTTTCAAAGGAAAAGATTGAGAAACAATAATAAAGGCTTATGGTAGCCTAAAAGAAGGTAATGATGACCATACTTATATATAATAAAATAGCTTTCAAATGAAAAGTGGTAAAATGTGACAGGACAGGACACTAGATAACTATTAAAGAAACAATACATTTAGATACAATACCCATAAACACGCGATTTTAGCAAGTTATAAAATATAGTAAGCAATAAAATATATCAAATAACTACTAATAAGCCTGAAGAGGCACTGGCAAAACTACAGTAGTAGAATTTTAAACATTACTCTCATCACAGAACAGATCTACTAATGGAAAAGCAACACAGAAACAACAAACTTAGAGTTGTAAGGGCTTGGCTTAAGAGCTATCATATGCTTTTCCTACATTGCCTGCTTCCCTAGTATATACAGAACATTCTCAAGAATAACATGATTTTTTTCCCCTCAAAGAAGCCCATGTTCTCTTTTGTACATCTATCTTTATTTCATTCCCTTCATATCAGTCTAAATGTCTTTCAATAATACTGTCTTGCTTCACTAAAAATAAAGCCAATAAAGTCATTGAGGTAGAATTCTTACCAAGTGTCCTATCAGACCACAATGGAATAATAATTAAAAGTCCAATGAACAAATAAGAATGAAAATAGGAGTTATCAGAACATGAGGGACAGATCAAAAGCAATCACAGCAATAGGAGTTGACATCATATGAAAAACCCCAAGTAATCTAACCGCACTCTTTAAGAACTAGAAAAAGAAGACTAAATAAAATCTAAAGTCAGTAGAATGAAATTAATAAGATATAGTGAAAGGAAAAATAGAAATCACTAAAAGATGATATTAGAGATCAATGAAATCAATAGGTAGTTCTTTGGAAGCTAAACAAACTCAACAAGTCCATAGTTAGTTTTCACAGGACATTAAAATGAAAGAAAACTCTAATATATGTTACAAATGAAAGAGAAAAAGTTACAAAAGATACCACAGAAATAGAAAGAATGCTAATAGGCTACCAGAACAACTTTAAGCTATTAAATTGGAGAACCGAGAAAATAGAGATAATTTTCAGAATCATAGAACTTTCCATTTGCAAATGGAGAAACCGAATGGGACAACTGCAAGAAAGGAAGCAGAAATTGTAATTTAAGTCTTCCCCTATAATATGAATCTCAGGTTGCGATGGATATAGTAAAGACATATATGGCAAATAAAGAGCAGGCATCATACTCAATGGCAAAAACCAGAAAACGTTTTCTGTATAACCAAGCACACATGTTAGAATGTCCAATCTCACCACTATTATTAAATGTAGTATTGAAAGTTCTTGCCACAGTAATTAGGCAAGGGACTCGTCTTGGAAAAAAAAGTAAAATATCATTTTAAGCAGACAAAATGATAATAAAGAGAGAAAATTTAAAGATATCAAAAATTATTAGAAATTTTAAACAAGAAGTAATGTGTCAGATACACAAATGTTTAATTTTTACATTAAAATAATGAAAGAAAGACATCAAAATCAAATAACATACAGGCTTGATCAAAAAGAATAAAATATTTAGAATAATGTGACAAGGGGCCATGAAAGACATTCATCAAAATCTGCATGTCATAGTTAAAATCATAGAAGATTAATAAATCAATGAGAAGATGACCTTGGATTTGCTCAGACACTGAATGCCTGGCTTACAGGACTGAAGTCTTTATACTGACCCCAGCTCCATACTACATGCCCTGTGTTAATCTCAGTGTCATTAGTTTTTGGGATTCTCAGTGCCACAACTAGTATGTGATCTCTGGTGCATCACAATTGAGTGTATGATCCCCTGGAATCAGTGCAACCAAAGCCTTTTCCAGCATCATAAGTGTTTGATATCCCACAAGTACTCCAAGTGTGCAAGCACTACAACTCAATGTGTGTGAACCCCAACCATCATGTAAAGGGAGGGAGGAAAATGGGGGAAGGGAGGGAGGTGGTTAAGACTTGTATCTGAAAAACTCTTAGTTCCTATTAAAAGAAATAAACACAAAAGGAAATAGAAATTACATGACCATGGACTGGAAAATTTGACTTTGCCAAAATTATTAAAATGCCCAAAGTATTCCAGTTGCCCCCACGAGCAGCTCTCCTGCACGGCCACAGCCCCAGAAGCACAAGGACCTAATGCAGAACCCAGCAGCTTGGAGCAGAAAAGTGAAAGGACTATGCGTTAATCCAGGCAATCATTTCTGCCCAGAGGGGAGGGGGTGTTGCTCCCTTCCGCCCTCCTCCCTCTGGAGGGGAGGATGGCGGCCGCATGGGAGCCTTGTGGACAGCAGGTATGAGCCGGGGGAGTGGGGGCGACTAAAACCTCATGGGTCGGGGGGCGTTCCGGTCCGTCCTTCACGCCCTACCGAGGTCACCAGTCGCCCCCCGCGAGCGGCTCTCCAGCATGGCCATGGCCCCAGAAGCACAAGGACTTAATGCAGAACCCAGCAGCTTGGAGCAGAAAAGTGAACGGACTATGCGTTGATCCAGGCCATCAAGTCTGCCGGAGGGGAAAGGGTGTTGCCCCATTCGCCCTCTCCTCTCTGGAAAGAAAGATGGTGGCCACATGGGAGCCTTGTGGACAGCAGGTATGAGCCGGGAGTGTGGGGGCGACTGGAACCTCATGGGAAGGGGGGCGTTTCGCTCCGCCCTTCACGCCCTACCGAGGCCACCGGTTGCCCCCCGCGAGCGGCTCTCCGGCACGGCCGCGACTCCAGAGCACAGAAACCAATTTCTTGACTGTCTGACTTTCAGTGGAAATGCTTCCGGGGTCGATGGGTAGAATGGCGGAGGTCCAGAACCAGCATTTGATTCTTGGACCCAGCTGTGGAAAGCAGGTCACTTCACAATGCTTTTTCAGCATGTCTGATTTGGGGGGGGGGGGGTAAACTCTAAATAGTGGTGGTGAATCTTTTACTGAAGCAATGGGTCTGGTCGAAGCGGATGGAGTGTTGACTAGAATTCATCTGCCTCACAGGGACGGGGAGGGGTGGGGGGTGGGGTTTTGTTGGGGTTCTTCATGGTAGGGGGTGAGTGTTGGTAGAGGGAAATGTGTTTGATATTTGCATGACTGAGACATAGGCCTGGAGGCTTTGTGGCCTTTCCCACAGTGGTTCAATAAATAAATAAATAAATAAAATGCCCAAAGTATTATGTAGGTTTAGAGCAAATGCTACCAAAATCCCAGAGACCTTTATCCTAAAAATACAGTATTCTGATATTTATATGGTCACAAAAGACTTCAAAAAGTCAAAGAACCCTATGTTTTAAAAGAAGACTCTAGACATTAGTCTTCCTAACTTCAAAATATACTTCAAATCTTTAAAATCAAAATGGTATGTATCAGAATCAAAACAGACACGTTAATGAATGGAATAGAATTGCGAGTCCAGAATTGAATCTTCATAGAAAATTATGACAAAGGTACCAAAAACATAAAATGAAGTCTTCAATAAATGGTCCTAGAGAGACTGCATAGCTACATGTAAGAGAATTTAAGAAGCTACTATCTCAAATCATGCACAAAAGTTGATTCCAAAGGGATTAAAGTCTTTTATATTAGACTAGTCATCATAAAAACACATAGATACAAACATAGAAAATCACACACTATTGGCTTCTATACTGTTGATACTATTGTATCAATTCCAGTGATAAAGTGAACAAAAATAAATAAATAGAATTACATTAAATTAAAATACCTTTGTACAACAAAAGAAACTATAATCAAAATGAAAAGAAATAGCATTGAGTGTGAGAAAATATCTGCACATCATGCATTGACCAAGGGCTACCATATTCAAGTACATAAGAAACTAAAAACTTAAGAAAAAAAAATTGAATGGTGAGCAGAACTGCTAAAGATGTTTCACGAAGAATATTAAAAAAATAACTAATGGGTATGCTTAAAAATTTGCATAATTATTTAACAGGTATATGCAAATCAAAATAACAATGACCCACAGCAAATATGACTGAAACAAAAAGCACTGGCAGGGCTGAGGAGAAAAAAGGGCACGTGTAGATTGTTAATATGAATATAAATTGGGCTATCCTCTTTGGAAAACAATATGGTCTATGTTAAAAATATTATAAATATATAAAATATTAATTGATTCTATATGGGCTGGAGCGATAGCACAGCAGTAGGGCGTTTTTGCCTTGCACGTGGCCGGCCGGACCGGGTTCAACTCCTCCGCAATCCCTCTGCCCCTCTCGGAGAGCCCGGCAAGCTACCGAGAGTATCTCACCCACACGGCAAAGCCTAGCAAGCTACCCGTTAAGTATTTGACATGCCAAACACAGTAACGAGTCTCACAATGGAGATGTTACTGGGCCCGCTCGAGCAAATCGATGAACAATGGGAGGACAGTGCAGTGCAGACAGTGATTCTATATGTATAAACAATGGACACACACACAAAAAAACTAATTCAGAAACATGTAGCATACTTACATTTATGGAAATATTTTTTTACAATAGCCAAGATTTTAAAATACCCAATGGCCAAATATAGATGGAATGATAAATAAAATGAATATACACAATGCTATTCCATTGTTTATATGGAACAGATAAATCTTGCATTTCATAACAACATGAATGGAACTGAGGAAGTAATACTGCATTAAATAGCTCAGTAGAATAAAGAGAAACCACATATAATCTCACTCTTAGTTGTCATCTAATGAAAGAGAAGGAGCAATGCCCAGTAAAAGCAAAGCATTATACTTTGACCACAGAACTGAAGTTACCAACGTGTGGGTTAAAGATGCACAGAGAGGGTCCGGCTGATTGTGGTGAAGGAATATAACACTTTTTTAGTTTGGTGAGTATGGTGTAGTATATATGATTTATATATATGATTTTACATCTAACACATAAATATTTCATTCTTGAAAATATTTTCCTTAAAAAGTGAGAATGTTTTATTTTTTCCTAATAAAATTAGATGCTATGTATAGTTTACTTTTTATGCCATCATTCCCTTCCAAGAGGATCTAGAGAAGCAAAGACCTAGCTTTTTTGATTAGTATAGAGAAATAAATTTAGTATACAGAAATAAATTTGGACACGGTCTGTAAGCAACTTTTAATACATTAGCACAACTAATTATTATAGGTGTGCTTAATACATTTGCATACCTATAATAATAGATCTATGAACAGAAACAAATGCATCTTCCTGAATCTATCTAGTCACTCTAAATTAATGTAATTGTAAGGTTAAATTATAAAGCCTTTAATCTAGAACTGGAGTGATAGCTTAGTGTGTTTGAGAACATGCTTTGCTTCCAGTTTTTAACATATGTGGACAACCAGGGTTCAATCCCTGGTACCACATGATTCCCCAAGTACTAGCAGGAACAGCCCATAAAAAAGAGATCCAGAAGTAGTCCCCAAGAATTGCCAGGTGTGATCCTATCCAAAAGATAAATAAATAAAAACCAGACAAAAGTGATCTTTGCTCTGTAGTTGAGGATGTAGTTCTGTGGTAGAGCACATGCCTATACATGTGTGGGGTCAATTCTAGAACTTCAAAGAAAAAAAAACACTTATTGTCCTATATGTTTAAAAATTTTGTTCTTCTATGGTTATGTCAATTTACCCATTCAAGGCATCCCCCCACATCAATGCTTTGGAAAGTTATAATTAAATAGCTTTCATTTGTTAAACACTAAACTAAATACTAAAATTTCTAATTAACAAGTCACAACTTCACAACTTTAATTGCTTCTACATACGCATGTGACTTTGTTTATATAAATGTGAAATGCAAATATTAACATTATGGCTTGGTTTTCTATTAAATACAGTTCTGCTAACATCATCTGCTGTCTTTTTTTTCCAAGGGATTTGTTTTTCTCATTTGTCAAAACTAAAATACTGTCAACTTTCAGAATTCAATGATAATTTTCAAATACTGGACACTCTCTGAAGAGTTTAAAAGATACACTGAAACCTTTTTGGAAGATTCTCACAATAATAAGATTATTCAAAATATTCTAGTCATCGAATAATCAATGTTTTGTTATTGAAAAGTGCATTTTTAATGAAAGCATTTTATCAAACCAATGGTGTTACTGTTCAGACAAACTCACCATCATATTTGAGATCTGATATAGCAAGTGCGTGGTCCACATTCGCTCAGATATTGGAACAGAGACTTCATTATGACTAATCAAAGCAGAGTAAGCAGTTAATGTTCTAGGTATAGCAACATACAGAAAATGAGTTTTTCGAGAGCTGAATGCAAATAATAGATGATAGAAATATTTTCATATCAATATTTATTACGGTGTATATATGTGAAAGCTAAATGTTAGAGTTTGTAGGATTAGTGTCATAAAAATAAATCCTTTATGATTTCAAAAGCAGATGTATTTTATGACTTCATAGAAAGTTATCTTCTAAGAAAATTGAATGTAAGTGCAAAGTGCATAAATTATAAACCCTTAATCTCTAAGAAATTCACATCATGGTTAGTTCAGAATTTCCCAAGATGTGTTTCTTATCTTCTGCCTCTTGTTAATCTTTAGCAGCTATAAAAAGTGGTTCAAAAAACCCTGATATACTCAAACCTGTAGATATATGTATATGTGCTTTAGTATAAACAATAAAATATTTTATAAAAACAGCTTATTTCACTACAGAGATAGAAGAATGTTACCCCAGGGATGGCATATTTCTGGTTCTGCACTTAGAGATCAACCCTGGTGGGAATCAGGGGAGCATGCACAATGCTGTGGATTAAATCCAGTCAACTGCGCACAGGTAAATACCTTTCCCACTGTACTATCTCTTGGGCCTAGAGACTCACTTTTTAAATGATATTATTGTGCCACACACATAATGCATAGAGCACCCATATTTACCACTAGGGTTAATTATTAATTGAAGAGATGAATGCATGAGGAGGAGCTCCAGAGGCCTGTGAACATTGATATCTACCACAGTGTATGCCAACACTGGCCATTCTCTGCACCACCTGCCAAGCACCACTCAGTCCTTTTTGTTAATACTGCGTGTCCATGAGGTTTCAAAAACTGAGAAGTGTGGAATTGAAAGAGTATCAAAGTTAAGGCACTTACTTACCTGAGCACAAAGTTAAGAGCAAGCCCTGAGCACAGCTGGGTGTGATTTAAAAACAAAATTAAAAAACTAAAATTGAAAAAAAAAGGACAACAATGCATAGCTTTTAAAATTATCTGGGGAAAACCAGCAACAGAAAAATCAATAAGCTAGAAAGCATATGATAGAAGAAAAATGAAAGAACTCATTTAAGTAGAAATAAAGAATATAGTTGCAAATCTCAGCAACAAAACAGATGAAGCTGAATAAAAAAAAAATCAGTGACCTTGAAGTTAAGGAGTCCAACTCCATCAATAAAGAGGCGGTACTAGAACAAGATTGAGGGAAAACAAAGAGAATTTAAGAAAGATTTTTGACAATACCAGGAGGAACAAACTCAGAATTATAGGAATTCAATGAAAGAAAAGAAGGAAAGAATGGCTGGTTGAAGGAATAATCACTCTCCAGTGTGGAGAGGGACATTGGTGCACAGATCCAGGAGGCTCAATACCAGACAGTGCATATCCAATCAGAGCAACACCAAGCCATGGTGTCATTGAAATTTTAGGAACTGAAGGCAGGAATAGATGCTTAAAGCAACAAGAGAAAGTAAGGACTCAAACAGAAGGGAAGAGATGATCTTATACCAAAATTTTCAAATAAACTAAAGAGAACAGCATGTTATTTTAAATGATTGATTGAATAAGACCTCCAACAAGATCCTTGTTCTGCAATGTCATCACTTAGAGTTGAAGGAGCGAGAGAAACATGTTCAGGCAAGCAGCTGCTGGCGGACATTTGTCACATCCCAAACAGCTCTGATAGGGATACCGAAGAGCCGTAATAAGAAACAAAGGTTAAATGGCAAAAGCAACCGAAATCCTCGCAGAGAAATGGCAAACAATTTCCTCATAGCAATAATTTCTTTAAATGTCAATGGATCAAGTATTAAAAGGCACAGAGTGGCTGGGTGGATGAGGAAATAAAATCCAACTTTCCGCTGTCTACAAAAGACACTCCTGTTCTCTCACAAAATATACTGGTTCTGAGTGGACTTTTGGGAAACAGACGGGTGAATGTTAGATGAAAGTAAATAGGGAAAGCTATGTTTGTATCAGAGCAAACAATGTTCAAGATACAAAATAACGATAACAGGGTTGATCATTGTACATGGATCAAGAGGACTTGATTTATATAAATCTACACATATATATGTGTGTGTATATATATATATGCACACACACACACACACACACACATATATATATATGCAACCAATAAAGGGGCAATAAACTTTATAAAGTAACTGCTGCTTGACCTGATGAGTTACATGGGGGACAACAATAGTAGTGTGAGATTTGAACATGCCACTTTCATAACTGGGCAGATCACCAGGCAGAAGATTAATAAGAAGACATGAGTCTTCAATGAGGAATTGGAAGAACTGGGATTAATAGTTATTTAATAGGACTCTTCACATCCAAATGACTGAGCATAAATTAGTCTCTAGAGCACATGCAATATTTTCCAAGATAGCCCACGTGTTGGAGCACAACTTGAGTGTACATAAAATGACAAAAGTAAAAGTCATATCAAATGATAGGAACAATAGCACAGCGGGGCAGGGTTCTTGCTTTATACATAGCCAAGCACCCCCATATGGTCCCCTGTTCCCCATCATAAGTGATCCCTGAGCACATAGCCCAGAGTAAGCCAGGAGAACTACCAGGTGTGACCCAAAAATAAAAAATAGAAATAAATAATTTCCCCACTTCCCTGTAGAAGTCCAGGACCAGAAGTGTTTATTCATAAATTCTACCAAAACATCAAATACCACTCTTTACTTATATTCCTCAAACTCTCCCAAAACATCTAAGGAATAGGAACCTTTCAAGGAGCTTTCATCAAAGCAGAATTACCCCAATACTAAAATTAATCAAAGGTATTACAGAAAAATAGAGTATTTCAGGCTTATATCCCTGATGAACATTGATGGGAAGATCCTCAACATAGCACTGTAGCACTGTCCTCCCATTGTTCATCAATTTACTCGAGCAGGCACCAGTAACGTCTCCATTGTGAGACTTTTTGTTACTGTTTTTGGCATATCGAATACCATGGGGAGCTTGCCAGGCTCTGCCATGCGGGATCCTCAACATAATCTAAGAAATCCAAATCCAACAATAGTTAACAGCATATTAAAGAGTCATGTGACATGACCAAGCAGATTCATCCTTAGGGTGCAAAAAAAAAATTAGTTCTATGCAAATCCATTAATATATCAGCAAAAGAGAAGAAAAAATCATAGGATAGCATAAAATGATGAATAAAAAGCTTCTTATAAAAGTCAAAATTTAGGATTAAGAAAAAACCCTCCACAATTCTCATCAAAATAGAGATAGAAAGAACATACCTCATGATACTAATGACCATAAACCTACAAATATCTTAATATCTTATTTAATGAAAAACTGAAAGCCTTACCTCTGAGACCAAGTCCAAGGCAAGGATGTCCACTTTCTTCATTACTACTCAATATATTTTTGGAAGTCCCTGAGGATGCAGTGCTACTTGGCCCTTAGCATAGCTGAGGATCACCTGTGGCACTTGATGCTCTGAACACCCAGTGGTGCTCAGGAGCATCAAGAATACACACCCAGGGACCAGGAGACTATGTGATGCTATGGATGAAGCCTGGAAGATGGCATGTAAGACATCCATATGTGCCAGAACCTACATCTCTCTAGGTCTAGGACTAAATGAAAGGAAAAAGTGATAGTTCTAAACAATCCCTCCTAGGGATCTTTGTTCTTATTTAATCTAACACTTTGCATAATGTCTTTCCACCAAGTGCTGAAGGAGGGGTGCCACTGGTAACATTCACCGCTGAGAAATGGTGTGCAGAGCTCTAACAAGTAACTAGAATGACTTCTTTCCCTTGAAGAAATAAATGTCTCTTTTAGGCAAAGGAGCCAGATGTTTCCCTTTATCATTTCATCCTTCCACGGGGTTTGCAGTACTTCCTGTGTCATGTTAATGAATGATACTGAATTTATTTCCTTTGACTGTTCTTAGCTATTTTTAATTTAGCTCACCATATTGGTAAGAGGGAGCTTATTTCATTTCCAATGTGTTTTCATTAGTATGTTTTTGTATCTTTAGCATGTGACATTTGTTTCTCTAGAAGAATCAAAGCATATTCTTTGTGGTTGTTGTCATTTTGTGTCACATCAGGGTGTGCTCAAGGCTTGCTATTGCCTCTGCACTCAGGGATCACTCCTGGTGGGGCTCAGGGACCATATGTAGTGCCAGGGATCAAACTCAGGTCAAATGCATGCAAGGTACTTGATTTTCTGAGGCATTATTGTGAATGGGATTGTTTTTTAAGTATCTCTTTCTTCTCTTTCATTATTTGTATACAGGAAAGCAATAAACCTTTGGGTGTTGATTTTGTAGCTGCCACTTTGCTATACAATTGTTTCTAGGAGATTTTTTTTGTAGAGTCTTTAGGATCATTGTATGATGGAAACTCAAACATGAAAGCTTTGTAACTGTATCTCTTAGTGATTCAATAAAAAAAAAAATCATGCAAGACAGGGCTGGAGTGGTAGCACAGCAGGTAGGGCATTTGCCTTGCATGAGATCAACTGGAGTTCAATTCCTCCATCCCTCCCTTAGAGCCTGGCAAGTTACCAAGAGTATCCCGCCCACATGGCAGAGCCTGGCAAGCACCCCCTGACATGTTCGGTATGCCAAAAACAGTAGCAACAAGTCTCACAATGGTGACGTTGTGAGATGTTACTGGTGCCCATTCAAGAAAAATCGATGAACAATGAGAGGACAGTGCTATACAGTGCTATATACATGCAAGGCAAGTGCCTTACCCACTGTACTATCTCTCCATCCCTCAAAGCACACTATTAATCTTACTCACCCCAATACAGAATATGAAAAAAACTTTAAAAAATCAGGGCTACTTCTGTCATTATTGGGTTTCAGGACACACAGTTCTCAGTAGCATGAGGGGGAGGCAGAGGGAAGAATGAGCCGGGACTATAGCCAGTGATATATAGAGATTAAAGAAGCAGTGGATGTGGAGGAATCAAGACTTTGTAGTACCAGACATCAAACTCAGGACTTTGCACATGCTAGCATGTATTCTACTATTTACTTAACTCCCTGACTCATGATCAAACTCTTAAAAGCTGTTTAGTGAAAACCAGTATAAAAGAAATGTGCTAATTACACACTCAACATACACTAGAAGTTCTAGGAATCCATGTACTTTAATTTATAATAGTGGAATAACCTGGGAGCAACAACTAAATTTCTCAGAGAAACAAAATGATAACCATCTATTTTAGATCTAATTAAAGTGCAAAACAACACTTGTGTCCATGACATTTGGAACAATTTTTTTCTTCATCCATTTTGCTGATGAAATATACAAACTGTTCACATTAGAATCTAGCCTAATACCTGATATTTTAAGACACTTAAAAAGTTGTTTTGATAAAAGAGGGAAACTATAATTAAAAAGTAATTAAATGAAAGAGAATTGAACACTTGCCTGTGTGGGGTGATAGTAATCTAATATCCTCCTAATTAAAAAAAAAAACAGGTACCAGGGATGATAGTCTAATGATTGTTATTAAGAGGATTTGGTTGACTTTTTATGCTGAAAAGTAGTCTTAAAAGAAAAATTTACTCAGTAGCCCAAAGAGAAATTCAAACAGTATTGGTTTATAAACTGCCTTTATTTTGAGTAAAGAGTCAGAGGGAGAGATCATTCTGATCTATTATAATAAGAAACAATGAATTTTAAAAATTTAATTGAAACACATAAGAATACGACTCTTACGCTTCCTACATTTCAGTTGGAAGTTCCAAACATATTCTGTGTTCCCTTCTGTATTTTCTTGATATAGAGATGCAAAGTACACAGATAAACTATAATTTGTTCTTTAAGTACACTTCACTTTCCTTATATTCTCAAAAAGATCCAAATATAGGAGAAAATAATAACACTTCTGAGTTGACTTTACAACCAGATCTAAGAGACATGGAAGACTATGGAGATTAATAAAAACACCATTTATAGAAAAAAATAACACTATAGGGATTATTAATAATAGTAAATAAGGAATGATACTTAATATAAAGCAAAAGGAACAGTAGGACTGTTTTTTATTAAACAATTTTAAGATCTCCTTATCGAGTCATTTTGACCACAATCAAATTTGTATGGTCAATTCACTACACTTTCAAAAGAATTTATTTTATTTAAATATTCATGGAGATACTACTATATCCACACACTCTTCCAATTCCTGAAGATACACCCACCCTACACACACACACACACACATACACACACACGCAATCAAGTGAAAAAAACTAATAATTTAACTCATAGAAATTCAGTCAAATTTTTAAAATTTTTAGAAAGTAAAATAATTATATTTTTCTTTTAAAAATAACAGGAGTGGAATGGAGGCAAATAAAACACATAACAGAGCAGATGATGGAGAAAAAGAAAGGTATCTCCTGAATCAAATGAATGGTTTCTTGCACTTAAACTATTGTCAGTAAACTTTACCTCACAAGTTCAAACATAACATCACAGTGGAAAATTATGTCTTAATAATCTAACATAAGTGCAGCCGTTATAAAACAAAGATAGAGTAATTACATTACCATTGTCTGAACACTGGCTGGACCTAAAAGTTAGGTCGACATTCCTAGAAGCTCATAGCTACAAGAATATCCTGTCTGAAAAGATAACTTACATATACCATATGTCTCTGTCCTCCTGATCATTTCAACTTGTCACCTTTTCATATGGACTCTAGTTTACCCATGACTTCATATAAAGCAGGATATTTGTTCTTTTTCAAAACATGCTTGAGACTAGTACCTAAATCTGTGTGCTGTAACTAGCAATTATCTGCTAATCAAAAGCCAACAAGTCAATACATTTTACCCTACCAACTCATGTTACTGTTTTCTTATATAACACTGTAGCACTGTAGCACTGTTCTCCCATTGTTCATCGATTTTGTCGAGCGGGCACCAGTAACGTCTCCATTGTGAAACTTGTTGTTACTATTTTTGGCATATTAAATATGCCTCAGGTAGCTTGCCAGGCTTTGCCCTGTGAGCAGGATACTCTCAGTAGCTTGCCGGGCTCACTGAGAGGGGTGGAGGTATCAAACCTGGGTCTGCCACATGCAAGGCAAATGCCCTACCTGCTGTGCTATTGCTCCAGCCTGTTTTCTTATATAAAGTTAATAAATATAAAAACCATACTAGTGACCAGAAAGAATTGTCCTTACAAATCTTAGATGTATTATGAAGTATATTTTCTAGTCCAGGCTGGAGCGATAGCACAGCGGGTTGGACGTTTGCCTTGCATGCAGCTGACCTGGGTTCGATTGCTCCGCCCCTCTTGGATAGCCCGGCAAGCTACCGAGAGTATCCTGCCTTCATGGCAGAGCCTGGCAAGCTACCCATGACACATTTGATATGCCAAAAACAATAACAATACATCTGACAATTTTGTTGTGATACATTACTGGTGCACTCTTGAGTAAATGGAAGAACAACAGGAGGACAGGGCTATAGTGCTATTTTCTAGTTCAACTCCTAAGTAAAAATAAAATTGAAAAGTATATTCATGTATTTTAATTCTCCTTTACAGTGGTATTATCAAATAAAGCACAAAGTTAATACCATTAAACTATTAGATACTTTGGAAGTATGCCTTTCCTACTAACAATGTCATTCAGATCTATAAATTTTTATACAGGCAACACAGGTGATATTCTTTCAAGTATATCTTTCTGAGATATAGTACTTACATTTCAGTGTTTTTCCAATATTACAGTCATTATATTCTTTTATAGAAATGTTTCTGGAGTTAATGTAATTTTAAAGAGTAAAGGTTTTCATAAGACTTCGAATTCTCTATAATTTATAGAACTTAACTATCATAATCAGAATCACTATACTTAGAGGGATATTTTATCAGTACCTACCATAGCAGTTACCCACAAAATGATATAATATGTAGGAAGAAACAAGAAAGAAAAAGTGAAAAATATTTCTTTAGCATTTGTGGCAAAACAGAAAATCCATATATGATAATATTTCAAACCTACCCCCTTATAAAAAGTATTTGAAAAATTTCAAACATACAGAGGGAAATAACATGGTGGTTAAAGAAGTATTTGTCTTTAGAATCAGAAACACCAAAGTTAGGACTTGAATTTAACACTTAAGCACTGTAAAATTTTGGTCAACTGAAGATTCAGTTCTTTTGTTATAAACTGAAATAATAGACAATTTCTGAAGCCTGAAAATTAAAATGTGATTTGTTTAATGAATTCATATTTATAATGTTCATGTTCATAATGAAGAAGGCAGGTGGATAATTTGAGGAAATAATAAAAGCAAGGATCTAAAGAAGTTGTGTTAGTCCAAAAGCAGTTCCAAAGCAGTCCAAAGCATGAAGGCTAAGTTTGATTTATAGACACAAACTTTTAGGCCTGATAAAACTCACTGGAACCATCAAGAGTCTATAGAAGGCTACATTCTTTCAAGAAAGAAGTTTCAATAGGAATAAAAGGTGTGATGTGAGCATGATAGAGGGCCATCAAAAGTTTCAAAGTTCTTCCCTTATGACAATACCCAAGCACATCTCTCTCTTATTAAGAACACCAAGGCAATTGGGAGAATATCCATATACAATCCCTTCCCAAAAGTTATATTTTGCTCCTCCTGTCTAAAAAATCGTATGTTCACCCTGAACTCATTACTCTCTACCTCTCTTTCTCTTCTTGCATTTCCTTCCATATCAAACTACTTTATGATTTTTCATCTTCTCCTAAAATTATTTTACTATAGGTGTAGACAACTGACCTGGGAAACCTGGGTGGAAGTCAGGACTTAATTTTCTTTACATGCAAGCAACAATGCCTTGCTCCTGCCTAAGGCCCCTGGATCCCAAACAATTGGGTGATGGGGACCAGTTCCCGTGCCATCAAGTGGACTTCGGGTACAGTTTGAGGACTGCCTCTGAGAACCCAAGTATCCAAGATGCATCAGTGTTTGTGGCAGACTTTTATCAATTCTATCTATACACTCTCTGTCCCTAGAGACTGAAATGGGACAAGTAGATGAACGGTAGCACTATCTTTCTCAAATTTACTACATCTCACTAGACATTTCACACATATCAAAAATCAGCACTCAAATATTTTCACATGTTTTAATCATAATAAAAATTTAGAATTCCTATTAATTTTATTACCATGACCTTGTAGATGTACAAAATGCCTTTTATAGATGAAATGTCAAAAGTTTATATATAAAAATTGAAGCTTGAGCTATAATATAGGAGCAAGAGTACAGTAGATGGGGCACTTAACTTGCATGTGTCCAACTGGGTTTGAACACTAGAACCTCATATAGTCCCCTGAGACCAACCAGGAGTGATCCCTGGGCAGAGTCAGGAAAAATCAATCAATACCCCTGAGAGTGGCAAAAAAACCCACAATTTTAAAAAATCATGCATGTGAATACAGTTCCAAATCATAATGAAGTACCATAAAATATTGTCTGTAATTAAGAGGGAGAAGCAACAATATCCTTAGCACTTAGCCAACAGTACCAGTTTCTAGTTGTTTCTGGAATATTTACTAAAACATTAGAGTCTTAAAACAGCACATTCATTCTTCTATAGTTCTGGAGGACAAAAATTTAAACTCAGTTTTGCTAAGTTGAAGGTGTTGGCAAGGTTGGTTCATTCTGGAGTATCAGACAGAAGAATCTGCAGCTTCACTTTCTTTAGCTTCTAGAAACCACTCTGAATTCTTTGTTTTGTAGCCTCCTTCCCATGTTCAAAAGGTACTATGTTTCTGCTTCTCTGTCCTCTCTTTAACTTTGCCCATTTGTCTCCTTGGAAAAAGGGATGGTGTGACTACAATTGTTTACTGCTAGCTGAATTCTCCAGACAGTTCAAGAACTCATGCCCTCCTCAACGTCCTTCCATAATCACATTGGCAAAATTAATTGTTTTTTAATAATCAAAAAATATTCACAGATTTTGAGAATTAGGACTTGGAAATTTGGGGAATGGGGCATAATGCAGTCTACTGTACTAGCATGAACTTTAGGACAATTGAAAATTATGCAAAAATACTCTTAAAATTATTGATATAGTTCCATCATAGTTTAGTGTAAAATAACTTGTCATAGTAAAAGAGGCATTTGAAAAATGAACTTGAGAAATTATTTCAGCATGAGGACTGTCAGTCGAAAACCTAGTGATTCATCAAAGATAAAATACTTTTCCTCTGTCGTCCCCTGTATCTGTCACTATCATTGTCCTCCTGTTGTTCATTGATTTGCTCGAGCGGGCCCAGTAACCTCTCCATTGTGAGACTTGTTGTTACTGTGTTTGGCACATCGAATACCTCATGGGTAGCTTGCCAGGCTTTGGCCTGTGGGCAAGATACTCTTGGTAGCTTGCTGGACTCTCCGAGATGGGTGTAGGAATCGAACTCAAGTAGGTCATGTTGGCCATGTGCAAGGCAAATGCCCTGTCCGCTGTGTTATCGCTCCAGCCCAATATAACCGAACTAAAACCTTTGACTAGGCATAGCACAAACAAAATTGATAAAAAAAAAAAAAACTTTCTACCAAATCCTGAGGGTAACAAAAGAAACATATTTCTTGAAAGTGATCATGGCATTAGGAAGTTTCTGATTCTCCCACAGATCTTCAAGATTTTTACTTCTCAGATGGGCTGCGACGTTGTAAGAATCATAAGAAAGGGAAAGACTTCAGGAGTTATATGTATGTGTTTTTTGTTTGGTTTGGCGGCCAAATCCAACAGTGCTCAGGAACTAAGCCCTGGTGGGCTCAGGGGACCATATGCGGGGCTGAGGCTTGAACCCAGGTCTGCTGTATGCAAGGCAAACACCTACCCACTGTACTACATCCCCAGCCCTGTTGGGAGTATATAGTATTAGTTTGGAAAACTTTTCTTAATAAACAGTACCTAGATTAGTAACCCTGATCTAAATTTTGAGTCTAGAAGCTGTGCAGAATCTCACCCATCTTAATTTGTCACCATTTGCATACACCCACAGGAAGTAACATGTTCTTACATTTCAGGAAGCTACTATTACCTCCCCTCTTTTCCATTTATATAAGATCTTCTCCAAGACACTCTGGATTCCCCTATGGTCCTGTTACACCAAACCCTTCCAGTTTTCCAATTTCCGGCTATTTATTCCCAAATAAATGTGTTTTGTTGATAAAATCGTTGGCAGTTTTAACTTTGAGATTAAAAATAGAATCTGACTCACTTCCTAAGGATCTATGAAAATCTCCCCCACAAAAACTTTCAGCTTACAATGTGACTCTCACTGTAGAATTGAGCCCCACACATGAGTCAGAAGAGACTTTCTGGAGACTTCTCTCCTGAAGAACACCTGATCTTTGGACACTGACTCTAAGTTAGTGAAAACTTAGATACACATCAGACTCTCCTAGAATTCGCCCAGGATTATGGTAGACATGCAACTCATAGTGAAGAAGCCACTGGTGAGTGAAGGACAGGCACACTGCCAAGAAAGCCACTGGCTAGGAAACACTGCATATGGGGCAGCAGTAATTCCGTGTCTTCTAATTCTTTGCACCAGAGAAAGAATTAGAAGATAAAAGAAACCTGGGCTTGATTCAAGAAAAAAAAAAACTGTCACTGGAAACAGAACAGCAAGAATTTAAAATTGAGGCTTACTAAACAGGATATATGAAATTAAACTGACAAAAAATAAATGGCACGTCAAGCAAGAGTTTTGCTTTGGGGACCGAGAAACACTGGAGAGGAAGTGAAAGCTGGTATTACACTTGGCAAATGGCAATTGTAGACCAGGTTAAATTAAGTAGTTTATCATTGAAGTAGATATTGTCAGGAAGGAGATCAAATTTCTCCAAGCCCTCCAGGTTCTTCTTGGCTGGCTGGGGTAATCAAATTAACATCAGAAACATTAGTAAGAGAGAAAATAAACATAATTATGCACCATAGACATGTTGATTCCAAACACAATGACAGAAAATGAGGGTGGGGGTGTATCCTTAGCTAAGGATGAGATAAGGGCCTGGGGCTTTGAGGGAAAAAGGAGGGAATTTAAGATGTGGGAGAGGTTAATTCACAAAAACAAAAAGATGTTTGCTTTGCTATATGAGTTAGTCATACAAAAAGCTTTTTCTGTTATCACAGTTTTTCAGTAAACAATCCCCCCCCCATTTTTAATCAGATTGGTAGTTAAGAGAGGGGAAAATGTTTCTTATGAAGCTGCAACAAAAGTGTTTATCAGAGACAGCATACATCAAAAAGAACAAGAGCAGGGCAAAAGGGACTCTCCTTCTCCTGCTGGTGGGGATGCCAACTGTCCAGTCTTTTGGAAGAACAATATTGGTTTTTATCAAAAAGCTAGAAATTGAGCTTTCATATTACTGAGCAATTCTATTTCTGGGAATATACTCCAGGGGACCAAAAACACACAGTGGAAATGACATCTGCACTTCTGTGTTCACTGTACCACTGTACCACTGTCCTCCCGTTGTTCATTGATTTGCTCAAGCGGGCCCAGTACTGTCTCCATTGTGAAACTTGATGTTCCTGTTTTGGGCATATCAAATACATCACAGGTAGCTTGCCAGGCATTGCCGTGTGAGCTAAATACTCTCAGTAGCTTGCCAGGCTCTCCAAGAGAGGCAAGGCAGAGGAATCGAACCCCAGTCAGCCGGGGTGGCCACGTGCAAGACAAACGCCCTACCCTCTGTGCTATCACTCCAGCCCACTTCACTGTAGCATTATTCACAATAGCCAGAATCTAAACTAACCAAGTGCCTGAGAGCAGATGACTGGTTAAGGAAACTATGTTACACAATGGAATACCATACAGCTGTTAGAAAAAAATGAAGTCATGAAATTCACTAATAAATAGATGGACATGGAGAGAAACATGCTGAGTGAAATAATTCAGGAGAGGGAATAGACATAGAATGACAGCATCTATTTGTGGTATGTAAAAAAATATGAAATCAATATCCAAGGACAGTAGAAACAAGAGCCAGGAGGATTGATTCATAGCTAAAAAAGCTTGCTTTGAGTGTTTTTTTTTTGAAAGACCATTGGGATAGAGAAGGGACCATTATGACAAAGATAGTTGGAAATGATCACTCTGGATAAGAACTGCTTGCTGAAAGTAGGTAAAGAGAAAAAAAAAGATAACCTCTCAGTATCTGTATTGAAAACCATAATGCACAAAAGGGGAGAGAGAGAGTATGAGAGAGAGAGAGAGAGAGAGAGAGGGAGAGAGAGAGAGGGAATAAAGGAAAATGCCACCATAGAGACATGTCGTGGGCGTTTGGGGGGTGGTGGGAGGAAAACGGGGAACGCTGATAGTGGGGAATGTACAATGGTAGAGGGGTGACTGAAACCTAATCATGAACATCCTTGTAACTGTGTATCTCATGGTGATTCAATAAAAAAAAGTTACCATGATTTACAAAATAGAAAATGCTGAGGAGTAATTGTTTAAGACCTATTTTTAACAAGCATTAATAATAATGAATATTAGCAATACTCATATTGGTATCATTACAGGTATGCTCATAGAGTATCATCACAGAAACATAAAAGGAAGCCCCATCCGTTACTTAGTTTTGTCCATATATTTTGGGAGGGGCAATGTAGCAATATTTTTATTGTTGTTCATTTGTTTTTTTGGAGAGGGTACAGTCAGCAGTGATTAGGGCTTACCCCTGGCTCTACACTCAGGGAACTCCTATTGGAATGAAGGAACATATGTGGTAATGGGGATTGAGCATGGGTGGATGGCATGCAAGGCAAGCATCCTACCCATTGTAAATATCAAATATCTCTCTGGCCCATTTTATTTTACTATAAAATAGTTGAAGGGGACCAGAGTGAGAACTCAAACAAAAGCTTGGAGCATATGCATGGCATTCACGAAATTTAGTTCAGTCCTCAGCACTTCATGCGCACAACAAGGCTGGATATAGCATCCTGGGAGCTATAATAGCTTGGGGAAAAGATTGAGAGGTCCCAAGTACTACCAGATGTGGTTCCAGTGGACCCCAACACACTGAGTGGTCCTGTTGGCCCCCACCATCACTGAGACAGAGCATGGACTATATCAGCCCTTGGAGATGGACTAATTATCTCCCAAAGTGGCCTCCAGACAAATCCTAGGAACAGTAGTTGGAAGGCCTCAAAATAAATAAAATAAAATGTTTCAAGGGAGATACCTTATTTTATTCTCATATCTCCTGTGCACAGAAGTTTCTTTAATTACTCCAGGAAAAATCTAAGCTTAAATTATATACCAAACTTTTTTTTTCTTTTGGAGATTCAGAGTAAATACTGCTTGTGCATTCAGGGTATTTAATAGAAAACCAATTTTATTCCTTTGCACCTAGCTGTTTGAGGATGTTCAAAAGATGTGGACATTCGCACGGTGCCTTTAAGCACTCTATTAACTCCAGTGATGTGTGTCATTGTATATGTGTGGTGGTTTGGAGAGATAGTGCTCTATTCGTGAAGTGATGTTTGGGGAGAAATTCACTCACTTTCATTTGCCGCTGTTTTCCGTATTGTTGTTGTCAGAGGCATTTAAAACCTCTACACAAACTTCAACAGGTTAGTTTGATGTGAAACCCTTCAATCAAGCTTCTGCTTCCATACTAAAAAACAAGCAGCATGAGCAGCTTTCTTTGTTGAGAAAAAACATTTTACAAAATGTATGATGCCCAATTAAGCTTATCTGAAGTCCTTACTCCTGATAATTTGTAAACAAACATGAGAGTTTACAATCATATTCTCTATATAAGAAAGTATACAGATTAACCAAATGTATATATAACAGAATAATCACATTAAGTTTATGCTGAAATTTTAGAATACCCTGATATGAAACAAATGAGATATCCCTCATATTGTTTTTATTATTCTGATTTCTTTGCTCCAACAATTTCCATTTTGTCCTCATATGCTCATAAATACTGATACTCCTATAACAGATGCACTTAACAGTTTGGCTACTACATACCAATCTATCTCGAGGGGGTGGGCACAGAGTGAATCAGTCAGGAATGCTGGGAGTGGGGCTCACACATGCAAGTTTTTAGCAGTTTTATAGGTGATATTTATCCATATAAAAATTTAAAACTGCTGCTACAGATTTTTTAAATTAAAAATAACATTTTTTTCCCAGAAGGCATCACATTTTAGTAGCTAATATGGTAATATCACAATCCCTGGTGCCAATCCATTCAATTAGGGATGGGAAGGATATATTAGGTGCCAGTTACTGCAACATTTACCCCATACCATCTCATTAATTGTCTGTGTAATCGCTAACAAAATTATTCTACAGAAAACTTTGTGACTCAGCAGAGTTTTTGGATTTCCTTCCGTCTGCATGTATGGGCCAGACAAACGCTTCTGGCCTTATCATCCAAGTTTTGCAATATGGTTAAGATAACAGGAGGTTGACTGTGTTACTTCCAGGGGGAAAATGGCCTTTCAGGCACCCACCCTTATTGAGTGAAGAAAAGGAATTCTTAGTTTCCAAAGAATATAAAAAATAAAACATTTCTGACATTTGTATCTTCTGTTATGTTTGTGATTTTTTCACATGGTTTGAGAAAGAAATGAATAAAAGGAAAATAATTATGAAATGAAACGTGTGGCTATTCATTTCTTCAAATGGGAGGCACACTTATTCTTACAGTACTCAATAACGTTATGGCTTATTGGATATATGCAATATCCAGAGAGTTGACTACACACCATTTTCCTCAGTTATACTCAACAAACTGGTATGAATCTTTCTGTTTTTAATGAGACGACATAGCCTCACAATAATGGTATACTCATGCTTTTGTCACACAAACATGTTTTGTCACACAATATTATTCATCAAAACCGTCCTCAGAGTGTTAACCTTCCTTCTCCACTGTCTGTAGGGCATGTTTCATAGTTCCTTCCCTTCACCCCCCCCCACATTCCCATAGTCTCCCCTTCATTGATAAATGCAGTTTTGCTGTAAGAGTCTAAGTGTTTGTTATCATTGTCTATTTCCTTGTCCTGTTTTGTTATACTTCACACGTGTGAAATCATCTCTGGTGCCGGTCATTTTTGACTTATTTCCCTTAACATTGTGCTAGAGCCTCTGTTGAAGCAAAGTGCAAGCTTTTCCATAAAGCTCTTCCTGAAGATTCTATTTCAGGTAGTCCTGGATGCACTTGGGGAAAAAATGTGTCAATATCCCTTTTGCATTTCTTGAGCCCTAAAGTTTCTATCTCAGTGTTTTTTCTTATTGATGATAGTACTTGAAATTATTTTAATTTTTTTTCTATTTTGGTTAAGGGGACTCCTAACCCATCTCCAGGAATTCTCAGCCAACTGGACTGTGGTTTCATGTGAGGACCTGAGTATGCAGTTGGGTTCTATGCTGTGGGGATTACCAAGGGTTACTGTTACTAGAGGAACTTGGGGGCATGCAGAACTATACCCAGTGGCCCCTGGGAATTACCAGGACTGTATCTGATTATTCTGAGTGTATGTGTGTGTGTGTGTGGGGGGGGTCATGTGGTACTAGGGAGAGAATAAAGGTTAACCATCTGCAAAGTGTGCACCTTAACCACTGTAGTATTCTTTTAGATTCATTCAAAAATAGTTTAAAGGTCCTAAGCAAACTCTTTATTTCTGTTTGAGGAAAGTTAAACAGGTGAAATAAAAAGAGTTTCCGTAAGAAAACCAACCAGTAATCATGTGAGCAAGCAGTTAGGTTAATTAGTTAAAATAAAGTTGTTGTTGTTGTTGTTGTTTTTTTAATGACCATCGTCTCTTGCCTCAATCTATAGCTGGGAACTCAAAAGCTTTTAATGAGAGTTGGTAAAATTACCAGAGGATTGGGCCAGAGATAGAGTAGTTAAGGTGATGGCCTTGCACACAGCTGAGCTTGGTTTGATCCCCTGCATCCCATATGGACCCCTGAGCACCACGAGGAGTAATCCCTATGTGCAGAGCCAGGAATAAACTCTGAGCAACACTGGGGGTGGTCCAACACCTCCCCTCCCTCAAACTATCAGGCAGTAGAAAACATAAGTTTTTAAGACTTCTCATTACATGAGTTCCGTAAACTATAGTATCAAAGTCCATTGGAAAATTTCTGTTCAAAGCCAAAATTAGAGTGATTACACAAAAAAAAGAGTAATGGTTAATAAAACTGTGAGAATTAAGATGTTTAAGCAATTATTATGTAAAGAAGTTGTGTCTCTTTTACCAGTTGTTTTATGGTAATTGGTTTCATGTCTTGCCAGGTAGTACTTCCCTTGTCTAGTGTTGTAAAACTAATGCCTGTTGAAATCTTAATAAAAGCTACAATTAACAATGTAGGCTGATGGAACTAAGGAAAAATGTTTAGAAAAATTGTAAGTTTGTGCCTAATTCTGACAAATTGGATGTGTCCTTTTACCTAGTGGTTTTGGTACTAGACAGAGTATTTTAATGGAGAATGTTTCCCTTACCTGTTATTGTAAAACAGAAGGAATAAAAATAAAACATTTAAAAACATACAAATCTTGGAATTATCATTGTCTATATCACCCAATTTAACCTCAACCATCAGAATAGTCAAGAGAACAAATGAGAATTTCAAATCAATGATTTATAAGCTTGCATAAATCAACTAGACTACCAGGACCTAATTTATGGCTTTGATCTTATTGGCTAAAGTACTCTCTTTGGGAAACATAAACTCAATGTCAAGTTAGTGATGAGCAGACCAATGTTTATTCGTATAGAATCTTCTGATCCTATTTTCATGTATGCTAGTATGCTAGTGTAAAAAAAAAAATAACCTGTATGCTTAAGCACACAATCAGCAAGAAGGCAAGAACAGGAAGGCCACAGATCCTAATTCATGGATCCTGTTGGTCACAGTCTAGGGCATGGAGAATGGGTATTCTGGAAGCACTATCAAAGTAAAGCAACCTTTGAGCTCCAAGAAAAAGGATTATGGGCTGGAGCGATAGCACAGCAGGTATGGCGTTTGCCTTGCTCAAGGCTGAACCGGGTTCGATTCTTCCATCCCTCCGGAAAGCCTGGCAAGCTACCAAGAGTATCCCGCCCGCAAGCAGAGCCTGGCAAGCTCCCTGTGGCATATTTGATATGCCAAAAACAGTAACAAGTCTCACAATGGAGACATTACTGGTGCCCGCTAGAGCAAATCGGGACGACGGTGCTACAGTGCTACTCCTGATCACTGACATTGCTGCAAAACTGGAAGGCACTGAAACCTGGATAAATCTCACAATAAAGAGGCACCTGATATTAGAGACTGACATATTGTTCAGAGGAAGAAGTGGTGGGCACTATTGAGGAATTTTTTGACACAAGTTCCCAGATTAAAACTTCACATTAATTTTAAAACAAATATTTGCAAGTGTTGGGCTGGGGATAGACAGAACAAGAGGTTTGGGTCATACCTTGTAGTGCTCAGGGACTATTCCTGGCTCTGTGATTAGGAATGACCCATGATGATACTTGAGGGACTATATACAATGCTGGGGATCTAATTGGAATATGCTTCTGTAAACCAAGTACTTAACCCTGGTCTATCTGTTTGACCCAAGACTCCATACTTTAACTGCATTTCTTCTCTCTTTTCTATTGCCCTGGCTTTGATTTGTATTGACGTTTATCATCCATGTTCTTTATGCCATTGCTAAAGGGGTGAATTTTCAAATAGTGTAATTTGGTAAGATGTTAGTAATCTTGTAGCTCTCTCCTCACAGACTATAAGATTTCCAATGTTTGGAAAAAGACAACAACTTCCCTTTTGTTTTAGGTCCTGAATCTCAGGGGTACCTTTCCCTGCCTTTGGTTATCAAATCTAATGATCTATCTGACCAGGAAAACGTGTGTGTAGGTTCCATATAAAGAAAGAGGGAGAGAGGCCAGAGTGATAGTACAATGGGAAGAGCATTTGTGTTGCATGCAGCCAACCCTGGTTTAATCTTCAGCATCTCATATGGTCCCCTGAGTAATTACTGAGGAATTAATTACTGAGTGGGCTGGAGCAATAGCACAGGAGATAGGGCATTTGCCTTGCATGCAGCCAAACCGGGTTTGAGTCCTCCATCCCTCTCAGAGGGCCCGGCAAGCTGCCAAGAGTATCTCGTCTGCACAACAGAGCCTGGCAAGTTCCCCGTGGCATATTCAATGTGCCAAAAACAGTAACAAGTCTCACATTTGAGACATTCCTGGTGCCCACTTGAGCAAATCGATGAACAATGGGACAACGGTGCTACAGTGCTAATTACTGAGTGTAGAGCCAGAAGTAAACCCTGAGCATATCCAGGCATAGCCTAAAAGCAAACACAAACGAAAGAGAGACAAAGCGAGGGTAAACTAAATGAAATGAGAGAAAAATCTAAAAACCTTTAAATTGTACTGGTCTCTATGCTTGTCATCTCTCCTTACCTATTGAGAAAAATTAGATGATCCACCATTAAGGCAGTGTTCCCTGACAAAATACAGACATTGCAGCCACAGTCACAGTCACATTACTATATTTAACTGCAAGAATATTAACACTTCTGGGGATATTGAAGCTCAGCTAAAAAATTACTGAGCAAATTAGTTGTTTGCAAGGGTCACTCCTTCAACGTGAGTATTTCTTTGGTTTGTATCTCCAAGACTCTGGTTCTTGAGAGTGTGAATTAGCCTGCTAGTCATAATCATAGTGATCATCTCTCTGGTGCATTATTTTCTCTTAGGGTTTGTGGTCACCACTAAGCAAATGGTCTCCTGAAGAAGGATGGAAAATGGCCAGTTTAAAGTTAGTCAACAGTCATCACCCAAAGATCTGTGAGAAGATCAACAAAATTTGGAAGAACCTCAGAGTCTTAGCTGGAAGTCTTGCTGATGCCTTCATTTTTTTTAATCAAATATAAATTAGGCTGAAAGTCAGATATAGAGGGAGAATCATCAAACCATATCAACAAAATAAAAAGGAATAAAAACAAGCCTAAAATGGAGTTATTTTTGCCAAGTTCACATTACTAAATTGTAGTTTCAACCTTTCACAAGAATGTAATCAGTCACAGTCAATAATAACAAACTATCTTTATTTTAAAACTCCATGTCTTTTCCTATGGAAAGATGGCCTTGCCTATATCAGTATTAAATCATCTTGTCCTACCCTCCATCTGCCTATAAAACTCTCCTTTTTGTATAATCTCTCAGATTATGCAAGTTTATAATAGCTAGATAGGATTCTGTTCTGGTTAACGAGTCATAAATAAGTAAAATTTTAAAAATTTAATTTACATAGATAAATTTTTAATTTTAATAATATACACAAACTAGTAGTGAAAATTGATATTTTATATATTGCATTATACTTCATTTTATAAAAAGATAAATGAATCATAAGGCACAACAGTACTCTAAGCAGGTGACCCAGATTATAATAAGTCAAATTTTATAAATGAATTTTCTAAAGCAGTAGAGTGGAAGGGAGGAGGGACCTTGGGTCATTTTCGGAGGGATACTGACATTGGTGGTGAGTCAGGTGCTGGGAGATTGAGTGCCCAAAACTCTAAAATTAACAGAACTGTAATTTTCTGTGGCTATATTAAAACAAAAACAAAAAAGCCAAAGAAAAATAATGATCATAGTTTTGATATGTATCCTTACCTAGTTTGCCCCCAGATATTAGTATAAAACAAAGTGTTTGGTGAGCTGTAAAACTCATGAATACCTGAAGCATTTGAATAATTAAAAATTACTCCTCACTTTTTACCCCCTCAGTAAACACCAAATATTTTATTTCTAAATATTCAATTTAAGTTTTAGGGTGCCTGGGGTATAGAAGTATAAGATACAGTATATGCGTTATTATAGAAAATGGATTATATAAAATATTTTCTAAGGAATAAGAAATCACACTGAAGCCTATGAGTATATTTCTTTAAGACAAGATACACATTTTTAATACATGTAATCTGTCAATATGTAAAAAAAATGTGTTTTAAATGCAAAACAGTGACATCAATTAGAAGATGATGGTTTTGCTTAAGAGATACAAATGAACAGCTGTCTTCATTGGCATTAGTTTGAGTATCATGAGTTATAATACTTATGATCATGTGAAGATCATGACTATATGGAAGATATTGGATGTCTCCAACATGCATCAATGTCGTGCTTACTAACACATAAACATTCAAGACAAATTAAATTGGAAATCTGTATCATTTTATTATTCAAAGAAAATAAATTTTTATTATAAAATAAGTTAATACAAATGAGTTTCAAATTATTCATTTTTGTTAATAGTTAAAGGGCTGGAGTGATAGCACAGCAGGTAGGGTGTTTGCCTTGGATGCAGCCAACATGTCTGACCCCAGTTCGATTCCTCCACCCCTCTTGGAGAGCCTGGCAAGCTACCGAGAGTACCTCGCCCACATGGCAAAGGCTGGCAAGCTACCCGTGATGTATTTGATATGCCAAACACAGTAACAAGTGTCACAATGGAGACGTTACTGGGCCCGCTTGAGCAAATCGATGAACAATGGGAGGACAGTGACAGTGACAATAATTAAAAATTTTTTAAAAAGTTAAGATTTATCAAAAGCACACTGTTATTTATTGCAGCACTCAATACAATACCTAAGATTTGGAATCAATCTAGATGTCCAACAAATTGATAGATTCTGAAGATGGGTATATATATATATATATATATATATATATATATATATATATACCCATATATATATATATACCATATACTTATGGTACAAGCACGAAAGATCAAGTACGACATCATTGGTCTGACCGAAACGAGAAGACATCAATCCCATCATGCTGTTTTCGACACTGGAGAAGAACTGTTCCTTGGAACATGTGATAAAAGAGGCGTCGGTGGTGTTGGTATCCTTGTCAACACAAACTTAGTCACAAGCATTGATTCATTTGAATGCCTAACAACCCGAATCGGACGATTACACTTGAATAAATGTGGCTCACTACCGGCAGTTTCTATCTTTGTTGTCTACGCACCAACATCCAGTTATGGTGAAAAAGAAACTGAGAAATTCTACATGGAGCTGGAGAAATTCTATAAAGAAGATCACACCTTCTACAAGATCATTGTCGGTGATTTTAATGCCAAGATAGGACCAAGAAGATCAGTCGATGAACTCCACATCGGAACCCATGGCCTGGAATGGAACGAACAAGGTGACAGACTGTCTGAGTTCATCATGTCAACCAAAACCTTCCATGGTAACTCACAATCCCAAAAGGCTGAATCTAAACGTTGGACATGGGAGTCTCCCGATGGACGGTTCCACAATGAAATAGACCACATCATATTCAATCGGCGGTTTTGCCTAACCGATGTTGCTGTTGTCCCAAAATTCCAAACGGGATCAGACCACTGTCTTCTTCGTGCAAAATTCTACCTCACAGAACGAGGAGAAAAGAATGCAAGGTTTAAGAAGAAGACTCCCAGAACAACCACCAACTGGGAACTCTTTGGCTCTGTTGCAGCAACATGGGAAGATGCCGTCATTGACAACATTGATGAGGAATACGATCGAATGATTCAGCACCTCCATGATTGTGCAAGGAATGCCAAGAGAGAGATAACCACAAAAAACCGTCTTTCTTCGAACACTCTTGAACTTATTCGCCAACGTGGCGTGGCACGTGCCTCAGGCAACCACAAGCAAACGTCCGAACTGGCAAAACAGTGCAGAAAAGCCATCAAGGATGACCTCAAAAACAGGAGAGCAGCAGTACTGGTAGATGCAGCAGAAGCTGGGAAAAACATTCGTAATGCCCGCCTGTCCTTCACCAACTACAAAACCAAGATGACTGCCCTCCGACATCATGATGGATCTATCACATCTTCCAGAAGGGCAATGGAGAAGATTATTCATGAATTCTACTCAGATCTCTTTAATAGCCACATCCACTTGCCCACATACCACATACCACATGATGGATATGTCGTTCCCAATGTTCTCCCTTCCGAAATCCAACATGCCATCTCGTCGGTAAAGAAACAAAAAGCACCTGGCCCAGACAAGATCAGACCTGAACACCTGAAGAACTTACCATCAGTACTCATCAATACATTAGCTCGACTCTTCACACGCTACCTGTCTGAATGCAAGGTTCCATCCCAATGGAAAACCAGCAAGACTGTACTACTATACAAGAAAGGAGACATCCACGACATTGGCAACTATCGCCCAATCTGCCTATTGTCTGTCATCTACAAACTATTCACTCGAGTCATCCTGAATAGGATTAGCAGAACACTAGATGAAGGACAACCATGTGAACAAGCTGGATTCCGAAAAGGATTCAGTACCATCGACCATATCCACACAATAACCAAGCTCATTGAGGTATCTCGGGAGTTCAAGATGCCGCTCTGTCTAACGTTCATTGATTTAAAGAAGGCCTTTGATTCTGTTGAGACAGAAGCGGTCATGGAAGCCCTAGCCAATCAGGGTGTACAAACTCAATACATCAGGATCCTTCATGAGCTCTATTGCGGATTCACTACCAAGATCTCACCATTCTACAAAGAAGTAATCATCCATATCAAGAGAGGGGTTCGGCAGGGTGATACCATTTCACCAAAACTCTTCAGTGCCACCCTCGAGAACATCATGCGACGACTAGAATGGGAAAACATGGGAGTGAAGATAGATGGTCGGCAACTACACCACCTCCGCTTTGCTGATGACATCGTTCTAATAACACCAAACATCAGCCAAGCGGCACAAATGCTTGCGGACTTTGACCGTGAGTGTGGAAAGGTTGGACTACAGCTGAATCTTACGAAGACAATGTTTATGAGAAACAGCCTTGTTCCTGACGCTCCATTCGCTCTCAACGGAACCACCATCTCCGAATGCAACAGTTATATATACTTAGGTCGAGAAATCAACATGATGAATGACCTGGCACCTGAGTTACGCAGGAGGAAGAGAGCGGCTTGGAATGCCTTCAAGAGCATTGAAGAAATAACTAAAAGGACAAAGAACCTCCAACTACGAGCACATCTCTTTGATTCCACTATTCTTCCTGCATTAACATATGCCTCAGAGACCTGGACCCTACGAAAACAGGATGAGAACACTATTCGGGTCTCTCAAAGAGGAATCGAAAGAACTATGCTTGGAATATCACGATTCACTCAAATGAGAGATAGAATCCGGAGTTCTGATCTTCGTCAACGCTCAAGAATCAGAGACGCTGTCTCATTTGCCAAGACATCAAAAATCAGATGGGCTGGACATGTAATGAGGTTTACAGACAACCGCTGGACTAGAGCCATTACTGATTGGATTCCACGAGACATCAAAAGATCACGTGGACGCCCACCTATAAGATGGTCAGACTTCTTCGTCAAGACCCTAAATGATCGGTTTGAGGCTCTACATGTTCCTAAAACGAACAGATACCATTGGGCTACGCTAGCATGCAACCGGGATGAATGGAGACGTTACTGGCACCCGCTCGAATAAATCGATGAATAACGGGGATTAAGTGATATATATATGTATGTACATATATACATATATATACAATGAAATACTACACAGCTATAAGGAATGATGAAATTGTTCAATATGCTGCAACATGGATGGAATTGGAAGATATCATGTTAAATGAAGCCAGAAGGACAAACAGAATGATATCACTTTTATGTAGTATTAGGTAGTATAGAGTAACTGGATGAAGAAATCAAATGGTTTAAAGGGGGGATGACTAGATCACCCGTGGCCCCAGAACATATGGAGAAAGAAAGAAACAGAGCAAAGGGGAAGGGGAGGGAGATAAATGAGAAGCAATGGGGATAGTGGTGTTGAGGGTTCATGTACTATGGTATTATAAAATGGCAAAGATAAATAGCCAAACCAGAGTCAACAGCACTGGAATCATAAGACCCCAGTTTTAATAACCAAATTTAAAAGGTGTCTGTCAAGATGGCAGGCTAGGGGTGGGATGGGTGGGTGGGAGAGGGAATATCAGAATATTGGTGGGAAAATTTGACAGGATTATGGAATGGGCACTGGTGGAGGGATGGATACTTGAACTTGAATGGATGTTTGACTGAAACACAATCATGAGAGTTAGTATGTCTGTAAATGTATCTCATGGTGACTCATTAAAATAAAAGAAATTAAAAATAGAATAATTAATTAATTCAAACAATAGTACTATATCAATTTTAAAATCTTTTATTAGGCAAAAGAAACTATCACACACAAAACAGTTATTTACTAATTTTGAGAAGATATTAACATATCTTAAGTTGGTCACAGGGCTCATATTTCAAAAATATAAAGAATCCATAGCACACAACAGAAAAGCAAACAATATGATTAAAAAGAAAAAAGTGAGAGATCTGAATAAACATGTCTTTATTAAAGAATACATGCAGATGGGCTTCGTGGCTCTCAGAAGACTCGGTGCCTATGCATCTCCTCTGTTGTTTCCACCCAAAAGGAATCATGTAAATAATGCACAAACAGAACATCATCAATAATTGATGTATTGTAGCCAAATGACAAGAATCACAGAAAGAGTTAAATATATTAAATAGTAAAAAAAGGAGCAAAATAACATATAAGAGGCTGAAGACAAAATATATACATATATATCTGATCTCTCAAATTAGATTCTGGAAGCAAGAAATGAAAGTGATAATCTATTCAAAGGATGGAACCCTGTAGGTTATCACTCAGATTTAAGGAAGTGATAAAATCATTCTCAAATAACACTGAAGACATAGTTGAATTCCAACCAGCTCTGCAAAGAATATTGAATGCTTCCCTATGAAAAAAAAAAGAAAAAAACAAACATCAAATAGAAAAGTGACCAAACTGCTCAGAAAACATGATAAAAAAAAAAAAACCACCTTCATATCAGTAATTTTATCCAACTCAGCCTCTATGGAAAACAGTATGGAAAGTTATCAAATACTTAAGAGCTGAACTTCCTTTCATCAGGCCCACTGATTCCATTTCTTAGCATCTGTTTTAAAACCCCAAAATGTCATTTTTCAATAATATCTGTACTCTTATGTTCACTGCAGATTTTAGCTACAAATATTGTTTCAAATTGACATTCTTGGTTATTGAGACAGATGCCAAGAAATGGAATCACTGGGTCAGATGAAAGCAACCTCAGCTCTTAATTTTTTGAGAAATATTCATTATGTTTTATATAGAGACTGAAAAATAAACACTCCCAGGAACAACGAATGAGCAAAGCACTAGTTTTATTTTTTTTTAAATATTAATGGGGTACTGTGATTTATAATTCTATTAATAATTTAATTTGAGCATACATCATTCCAACACCATATCTACCACCAGAATATCACATCCCACTCATTCAACCTTCTCTCCCACCTCCTTGCAAACTCAGTTCAGTGGCCCCTCTCTGTAGTTCTGTTGCCTATGACCATTGTTGCTCCCTTTCTATGTATCTTTAAGTCTTATACACAAGAAAGATCATTCTGTATCTATCCCTTTCCTTCTGAATGACTTCATTCAGCATGATGCCTTCTAGTTCCAATCATGTACTACTTCCAACCAAGAACAACTTACTTGATTTTGTTATTTCTTGCAGCTGCATAGTATTCCATCACATGTATATACAACGTATTGGCCCGTTCTTGTGCAGTTGGGCATTTGGATTTTTCCCATACATTGGCCATTGTACTCAGTGCTGCAATGAATATAGTGTGTATATCCTTTCAAATTAGTAGTGGTATATTGGGCATAGATGTCCAGAAGTGGTACATGGCCGGGTCGAATGGAGGTTGCAGTATTATCTTTTGAGACATTCTCATAATGCATTCTCTGGAGGTTGAAATAGACACTATTCCCATTACCAGTGAAGAAATGAGAGTTCCGGTCTCACCATAACCCTGACATCAGTGGCTGTTACCAAACTTTTTGCTGTATGCCATTCACACTGATGTGATGCAATATCTCATTGGTTTTTAAAAACTTCTATTTTTTATTAGGACATCATGATATAAAAAGCTATTCATGGTTGACTCTTAAGTGTACTGT
The DNA here is from genome assembly GCF_029834395.1 of Sorex fumeus. NCBI lineage: Eukaryota > Metazoa > Chordata > Mammalia > Eulipotyphla > Soricidae > Sorex > Sorex fumeus. Next base: position 16,293,795 of record NW_026606096.1, on the reverse strand, counting down.
CCCAGCACCAGTCCCACCAGTGTTATCTTCCCTCCCCTGTGTCTCTAGTTTCTCTCCCACTTACCTCCTACCCACCAGCCTGCCTCCTTGACAGGGACATGTTTAAGTTTCATTGCTGTGGCTTGGATCTCCTACTTTCATTGTTATTTATTCTTTGGTTTGGACTTACAGCAATATCATTGCATTACCACAAGTCTACCTAAGGCCCTTGATCCTTGTCCCATCGTCAATTTCTGTCTGCCTCTTATTACTTAATAACACTCCCCAATTTCCTTCCTTCTCCTTGTATTCTGGGGTCAAGGATGATAAAGGCTTTACTAGACTCTATTTCTTTGTCAATTATGCTATACACCACAGATAAACGATATCATCCTGTGTTTGCCCTTCTTCTTCTGGCTTTTTATTCCAATTTTATACTGTCACTGTCACTGTCCTCCTGCTGTTCATCGATTTGCTCAAGTGAGCCCAGTAACGTCTTCATTGTGAGACTTGTTGTTACTGTGTTTGACATATCAAACACATCACAGGTAGCTTGCCAGGCTTTGCCGTGAAGGTGGCATACTCTAGGTAGCCTGCGGGGCTCTCTGAAAGGGGCGGAAGAATTGAACCCGGGTCAGTATGGTCAGCTGCATGCAAAGCAAATGCCCTACCTGCTGTGGAATCACTCCAGCCCTTTACCCAAGTTTCAGAAAACTGCATGATTTCATTATGAATTTCTCTAAACATTAATTGGCGATGAATGGTTTTTCGTATGCTTATTTGTTATCCATTTGCATTCTTTGGGGAATGTCTGTTTATCTCTCTCTCCATTTTGGGGTGTGGTCGTTGGATTTTATGTTGTTTAGCTCTGTGGGTGATTTAGATCTGGGATATTAGTTCTCTATGTGATGTATGCATCTATTTCCTCACATTCAGTAGGGTGCCTTTTCATTTTAGCTTAGGTTTCAATTGCAGTGCAGAAAGAAGTTTTTAATTTGTGGTAGTCCTGATTTCTTACTACTGCAAAACATTAATTTTAAAGATAGATGTCTAATTTTAAGCATTTATGTTAAAATATTATTATTCAAACATGTCCTTAATGGAAAAAATCTAATAATATTTCATATGCTGCTGAAAGACATGTGAATTGGTAGAACCATTATGGATAAAGGAAAATCACAGTAGCAGTTACGATAAATGATTATATCTGTAAAGATTTGAGAGAAACTACTTTGGATGTCATGATTAAGTCTTCATAATTTTACCACCTGATTAAGTATGTATAGGTGATATTTAAAAGACTTTTTATAAAGTTTGGAAAATTTATATAACGTAATGTTTTGGGTAACTTTTTTTTTCATCAAATCACACTTGAAATATTTGTGTGTACTGACAGCAAAATTTAATTCATACTAACATCTTTAAAGCATTCAGCTGTATCAAGATACCATTATTGGTGATTATTATTTTAAAATTAATGCAAATGTTATTCCCATAAGGTCTGCTCTATTTTTGTTCATGTACAAGTGTTTTTATAGAATATAATGCTTAGTACGTCTAGATATGGAATACCATACAATTGACACACTAATTGACATAAAAAGACATTCAAGAGATATTATAAAAATCACTGTCACTGTCACTGTCTTCCCATTGTTCATCGATTTGCTCGAGCGGGCCCAGTAACATTGTGAGACTTGTTACTGTGTTTGACATATCGAATATGCCACAGGTAGCTTGCTAGATACTCTTGATAGCTTGCCAGACTCTCTGAGAGGGGCAGAGAAATCAAACTCGGGCTGGCCTGGCCGGCCACATGCAAGGCAAACACCCTACCATTGTGCTATCACTCCAGCCCATTATAAAAATATACAGCGCAAAATGATACATATTTATCCCAGTATATTCTAAACTATGAGTCTGAAATGATATATCAGCTTAGATTATCTATCTATATTTAGGACACATCTCAAGAAGGAAGTCAGTAATCTTGAGTTAGAAGTAAATTGAAGGGGAGACTAACTTTTCACTCAATACTTCCATGTTAAAAACTGACTTAGAGAGAGAGTATATATGTTAAGGTTCATGCCTTCATATAGCTGACACTTGTTCAATCCTTAGCACCAAGTGGTTCTCCAAGCATTGTAAGATGCATTTCTGAAATCCAAAACACTACTGGGGTGGCTGGACAAAAAGGAGTAGTATTGCATCCTTGGGCATTGATCGAAGCAATTAATCAAAAATAGCCAAGTAGGGCCCCAAAAGGCCTCCTAAACACCTTTTTTTTAGAGAGAAGCCACCCAATTATATTGTTTGACTTATGCATTTATGACTATTAAAATGAAAGCATTTTATTTTCATTTTAATTTTTTATCTTACTATAGTATAGGATGTCATATATAATGCTTATTCTGCACATAATTTATTTTTAAATTTATTTCCAAACTAACACTTAAGCAATTAAACTTTTTTCAAGTATTATTTTATTCATATTTTCATTTGCTCGAGTGGGCCCAGTAACGTATATGATCTGATAATTGAAAAAATGTTAAAATCAAGAAAGTTAAAAAGAAACTAAAAGACAGTATAAAAAGCTGTCATCTGTTCATATATTTATTAATTTTCCTATTTATATGGTATTAGTAATGAGTGCTCAAATGCCAAATTACTTAGTTTCTTATACAACTAAATCACCTAAATTTCACTCACCCAAAAAAGGACCAAGACAATGCAAAGCTTAAAATGCATAGCATAGAATAAGCATGGACAATAATAGTTGGAAATGATCATTTTGGACAGGAACTGAGTGTTGAAAATAGGTAAAGGGATATACCTGATAACCTTTAATTATATGTATTGCAAACCATAAGGGCCAAAAAAAAAGGAAAGAAAGAGTGAGAGAGACAAGAGAGAGAGAGAGAGAAAGAGAGAGAGAGAGAAACTGGGACCACTGGTGGTGGGGAAAAGGAAAAGAAGCACACTGGTGATGGAACGCATGTTGGAACATTATAAGAAATTCAATCCTGAACAACTTTTTAAATGTGTTTATCAGTGTGATTTAATAAAAAAATTAAATGTATTACATATATCAATAGAATTATACATGAGCACTTTATTAGCTTTGATAAAAGAATTATCTAATTCTGTTGGTGAATTTATACAGTACTATCATCTCTCTCAAAAAAACTGTATTAGGATCATGCTATTATTATCCAGGTGTTACTGTAGGAATGTCAACATTTAAACATAACAGGAAATTTGATTGGTATGCTCTCATTAGTGATTATTGGGAGATTTCAAAATACTTCAAAATGCCTTGGAGTCTAGGTTCTTTCCCAATTCTCATTTTTTCCCATTCTTTAGTAGAGAAACTGAGTCCTGCTTAAATCAAATGTCAAATTGTTTTTAACAAACGATCCCTGTAAAATCACTTTTCTTAAGTGAAAAAATGAACTAGCAAAAAAGCATTCTATCTTTAAAAACAGAGACACCCTCTGAGCACCCATATGGTGACATGCACATCATCAAAATCACACCACAGCTGCTAAGTGACTAAAGTGCATGATGGACTGAGGGACTTGTGAGGTTTGAGCATAGATTGATATGACTGTTGGCATCACTCAAAGAACAGGAGGGGGGGAGAAATATGGATTGTTTTTTGGTCTCCTTATAAGCACATCAAAATAACACTTGGCAATATTCAATTTTCCTCTTAGTAATTCACTGATACAAGTTAGTAAAGGCATTCAATAATTTAAGACAAATATTAATTCTTCAATCTCAGTAAGTAAGAAGCACATGTCTTTAATTTATGAGGCAAATTCTTCAAAGAAATCTTTGCATTAGTTTCACTATGTGGAGTAAAATAACAACATAAAATAGAAGTACCACTTTTATTTACGTAATTTAATCTTTATGTAGAAAACTTTTAAATAGTGACAATCACCCACAAAATAACTTCATCTTTAATGTTTTAATAGGCTATTTAATTTTTCTTCATATATTCACATTTTAGTTGCTACTTATTTATATTTTATTGTAAAAATACATCAACTTATCAGAAGTGTGTAGACTATAAAAATAGTCTAAGTAAAAGAAAAGAGTAGGAGAGAAACTAACTATAGTTCTGTAACACTATCAATAGTTTAGAGCTACACTTTATTGTATACAAGAATACTACTGTAACTAGACTTATAACATTAAGATTCCCATTTGCACATCTCTTAAATATATTTAAGGGACTAATGTGTAATTTATAATGAAAACAATTTTCTCATCATTTTTTAACAATTTCTAGAATTTACAACTAGGACATTTTCATTACTAAGGTCTATAGAAATTCATAGTAACATTATACTTACTAGAAATTAATTTTTAAACCTTTGTCTACTTGACTAAGGAAGGACTTATTCTTAAGTTTCATCTTCTAAGAGTGATTATCCTTTAACATGAATGTTCTAAGAACCAAGAGTCTTAGACTGTAACTTATATTTTCTAAAAATTCACTATCTTAATAATACCCAATTAATTTATTCAGTTGTGACTGATCAAGGCTTAATTTTATCTACTAATGAGTGTTTTTTGTTTATTTATTTTATTTTGGGGGGCACACTCAGTGATGCTAGGGTTAAACTCCTGACAGTGCTTAAAAGACTGTATAGGACGCTGGGGATCAAACTCAGTCAGCCATGTGCAAAGCAAATGCCGTATCTGCTATACTATCTCTCCAGGCCCTAATGAATGATTTTAATGACATGATTTTAAGAGATTTTATATATCATAAAATTTTAGAGCAATCTATTAAAATAAACCACATTATCTCACTAACATACATGTTAATGATAGTAGTTTTGTATATTATGCTAAATTTTTAAACATCTCTTTAGACTGTGTGGTAGATTACTTTGAGATATATCAAGGCATATTACTAAGAAATATCATATCATAGGGAATATAAGTTCAGGTAGAAAATAAGTTATTTCTATTTCTTGAATTTCAAATTTTGGTGAAATTAGCAAAACCAGCAAAATAGGAATCCAAAATTCTGTAAATACAGTAGCAATTTCATTTTATTAACACAATAAAAACAACTAATTGTGGACTAATAATTAAATGTAGCTATTCACCATGCTTCAGTTACATCATACAGAATTCTTTCATGTTATAATACTGAGGTCAAACACAAATGGGACTTTGGCTGAATCATTTTTAAAAAAATAGAAGTCTATCGAAAATTCTAACATCCTGAAGTTAATGTATAATTACTACAAGCATATATATTTTACAACAATAAAAAGGTATTTATGTGTAAGTAACTTAGACTTGCATGGAGATTTTAAAGTATCACTATGAGTATGGCAGATAAATTTGGCAATAAATAAATATCCCATTCTCTTTTCATTTTAACTCTGTGTATTTAGTCAATAACATAAAATGATCAACTGCTATGTTTTCACATTTCCTGAATACTTATGATCAAATGTGTGATAAAATGTAATCAGAATATTTCATATATGTTCCCCAAATCTTTCACATATATATATTTCTTGCTATTTATCACCTTGTTTATTTTTTAGATTCCTCATTGCAGATATTACATGCAATGTATAGTATACCATTCAAAACATGCATATATACTTTTTACTTAATATTAGAAAGATATTCTAACAATCACACATAATTGATACATCTGCTCAACTTGCATCATACTTTCTCCTTCAGGCAAACTTGGAATCACTCAAAATTACCAAATATTCCCCAAAAATGAGGTCTTATTCATATTCCTCTGCTATAAAATATTTTCTTTCTTTAGCTACTTTAAATTTCTGTTTTAATTATAGTTAGTTTAAATAATTAAATCATTAACATATTATAATTTAGCAAACATGACTACAATAGTGTTTACACATATTTTTATATTTTTTTAAAATTTGGGGCCACAATCTGGAATTGTGTTCAGAGCTTTCTCCTGATTTGGTACTCAGGAATCATTTCTTGCAGGGCTTGAGGGTCTATATGCAATGATGGGGATTGAATTCAGGTTGACTACATACAAAATAAGAGTCTTGCCTGCTGTACTATCTCTCCAGTGACAATATTTATGCTTTTGATATACATAGTTATAGAATCTTAGTATCACTTATGTACTCAAAACTTTCTACCAGTCATTATGTCTAGTAATTAACATTTTCTTCTTCAGAATGTCAGCTTCTGTCACTTCCCTCCAAAGACTTTCCCTTTATCTATATCAAATTCTTCTATTCTCATTAATGTGTACCTATCCTCAGAAATATATACACTTTTATATTTGCATTTACGTGTGCTATTAGTCAATAAATTTCACAGAATCTAAAAACTCCTAAGAGAGATTCCCGCCTGAAGCCCAGTGGGGAAAGTGCCCATCCATCTCCGGGGGGCCGACCACCAGTCCGTTGGCTCCTCCCCTCCAGGTGGGTCGGGGGCGTCCAGCCGGGAAGTGCTCCTGCCCCCCCCCCAGCTGCGCCTCAGATTCCTGCCTCAAGCCCAGTGGGGAGACTGTAGACCACCCTTCCTCAATTTCAGGATCCTGGGTGGGTGTCGCCTGGGACAGGCTCGGGGCGTGGCCACCAGGAAAGGGGCGTGGCCTCTTAAAAGTGGGCTTGGCCTTCTCCTTGGCTGCCGGCCGCTAACGCGGCTGCAGTTATACCACTCACATCAAGCACTCAGGACTCCCATCCCACAACTTGTTGCCTAATACCAACCAAACATTTCCCACCTCTTCTACTGCACTCCAACAACAACCCACTCGCCTACTCAATTTACAACAAAGACCTGTTTGAAAACAGCTGTATAAGTTCATTTCCAAATAGCACCTCCTCCAAAAGTTTCACTCAATGTCTGTTATAAAACAAAGAATAACGCCTGACTGAGAAGAACGTCAAACTCAGAAACGTAGAAGGGTGCCTACCATGGACAAAAACTTATCCATAATCCCTTCCCACTATAAGAGGGAATAGTATAATCTGAGCTGGACGGAACCGAGGCCCATTGTTTGGCAACAAAACTGAATGGTTCCTGGCAGTCTCTCCTCATTCAACCAGGTACACCCTGCCTCACGACTTGAGACTCCTCCAGGGAATGCGCAGCTAGCTTGATCCCCTAGAATTGCCGGTTTTCTCCCTTGACCTGCACCGGATGGCAACAAAGCTGAAGGGATCCGGGAACTCTCTCCTCACCCAGCCAGAAAAGTAACAGTGAAGGTGAAGGACTAAAGCACACTGGGCACAATGGTAAAGCAACGCAAAAGCCCACCAAACTTTCTTATTGAAGAGGCTAGCCCGGAAGACACCAACAGTATTGTAGTATTAGACAACCTCTCTGACAAGGAATTCAGAAGGGAGTTACTTAGGATGCTTAGGTAACTAAAAGAAACAATGGAAACCAATGCCAATAAAAGACAAGAGGATTTGAAGGCAGAAATGAGAAAAATGCAATCGGAAATGTCGGACCTGAAAACCCTGGTAGACGAATTGAAAACCTCAGTGGAAGGCCTCAGAAGCAGAGTAACAGCTGCTGAGAACAGAATCAGTGAGCTTGAAGATGAAGTTCAGAGACTCGCCAGAAAAGAGCAGAAAATGGAAAAGAGACTCACAGTTCGGGAAGAGATGGCAAGAGAAGATAATGATGAAGCCAAGAGGGGTAACATAAGAATTATTGGAGTCCCAGAGGGGCAGGAAGAAAACCCTGATGAAGAAGAAACTGTCAAAGACATCATTGTTACAACATTTCCAGAGCTGAAGAAAACTTGTGACCACATTCAGGAGGCCCGAAGGGTACCAGCTAGAAGAAATCCGAACAAAAATACCCCAAGACACATCCTGATCAAAATGACCAAAACTTTAGACAGAGACAAAATTCTGAAAGCAGCAAGATCGAAGAAAGAAATCTCTTACAAAGGAGCATCCTTAAAATTCACAGCTGATTTTTCTGATGAAACCCTTAGGACCCGAAAACAGTGGTGGGACATAGTGAGAAAACTCAATGAAATAAATGCCTCTCCAAAAATACTTTACCCAGCGAGACTCTCATTCATAATAGAAGGAACAACACACAGTTTCACAGACAAACAACAGCTCAGGAACTTCATAGACTCAAGACCATGGTTACAAGTACAACTAAATGGGCTACTTTTAAGACAGGACAGGCCCCTCTAATACACCTAATTTCAACAGAAGAATGGGACAAAATCCCATAACAGTAATCTCTCTCAATGTCAATGGGCTAAACACACCAATTAAAAGACACAGAGTGGCTGGATGGATTAGAAAATTGAACCCAACATTCTGCTGCCTGCAAGAAACACACCTTAATAGTCAAAGCAAACACAGACTCAGAGTCAAAGGCTGGAAAACAATCCTACAGGCAAACAGCTCCCATAAAAAAAGCTGGGGTAGCCACCTTAATATCAGACCACACCGATTTCAGAGTGAAGAAGGTCATAAGAGACAGTGAAGGCCATTTCTTAGTGATCAAAGGATCTGTACAACAGGAAGAACTTACAATAATAAATGTATATACACCTAATGAGAGACCAGCAAAGTACTTAAAACAACTACTCATAGATTTGGAAAAAGACATCAATAGCAACACAATACTAGTGGGAGACTTCAACACCGCTTTGTCACCTCTGGATAGATCAACCAGACTCAAGCTTAGCAAGGATATACTTCATCTGAGGGAAACAATGGAAGAAAGGGGCTTAGTAGATATATACAGGACACTTCATCCTCAAAAGGCTGAATACACATTCTTCTCAAGCGTACATGGAACATTCTCCAAGATAGACCACATGCTGAGCAACAAAACATATCTTCATAAAATTAAGAAGATAGAGATTGTATCAACAATCTTCTCAGACCACAATGCGCTTAAATTAGAAGTAAATCACACACAAAAACAGAAAACTAAATCAAACACCTGGAAATTAAACAGTGCGCTATTGAACAACGAGTGGCTTAGAATGGAAATCAAAGAGGAAATCAAAAGATTCCTAGAAACGAATGAAAACGAGGACACGAGTTACCAAAACTTATGGGACACAGCAAAAGCTGTCTTAAGAGGAAAGTTTATAGCTCTACAAGCATTCCTCAGAAAGGAGGAGGAGCGAGCCCACATAAATAAACTAACCTCACAGCTTAAGAGCTTGGAGAAGGACCAACAAAAGGAGCACAACCCGAACAGGAGGAAGGAAAATAAAACTTAGAGCAGAGATTAACGAGATGGAAACCCAAAAAACAATCCGAAAGATCAATGAAACCAAGAGCTGGTTCTTTGAGAAAATTAACAAGATCGATAAGCCTCTAGGAAAACTCACAAAGAAGGGGAGAGAGAAAACCCTAATAAACCGAATCAGAAATGAAAAGGGGGTCATTACAACAGAAAATACAGAAATTCAAAGGATCCTCAGGGAGTACTTTGAGAAGCTTTATGCCACAGAACATCAAAACCTCGAGGAAATGGATAAATTCCTAGACTCCTACAGACTCCCAAGGCTGAACCAAGAAGACCTGGAATACCTGAACAGACCTATCACCATCAAGGAAATTGAAATGGTAATAAAAAGTCTCCCCAAGCACAAAAGCCCTGACCCGGATGGATTCACTAGTGAATTCTTCCAAATCTTTAAAGAAGACTTACTCCCAATCCTCTTTAAGCTTTTCCACGAAATTGAAATATCAAAAACACTTCCGAATAGTTTCTACGAAGCGAATATCACACTGATACCAAAAGCAGACAGAGATACCACAAAGAAAGAGAATTACAGGCCGATATCCCTGATGAACACAGATGCAAAGATCCTCAACAAACTACTAGCAAATAGAATCCAACTACTCATCAAAAAGATCATACACCATGACCAAGTAGGATTCATCCCAGGGATGCAATGATGGTTTAACATTCGGAAATCAATCAACATAATCCACCATATCAACAAAAGAAAAGATAAAAAGCATATGTTCATATCATTAGATGCAGAGAAAGCATTTGACAAGGTCCAGCACCCCTTTTTGATGAAAACCCTAGCCAAAATGGGTATACAGGGGACTTTCCTCAACATAATTAAAGCCATCTACCACAAGCCTACAGCAAGCATCATCCTCAATGGGGAAAAACTGAGAGCCTTCCCTCTAAGATCAGGGACGAGACAAGGATGCCCACTATCTCCACTGCTGTTCAATATAGTACTGGAAGTACTTGCAATAGTGATTAGGCAGGAAAAAGATATTAAGGGCATTCAGGTAGGAAAGGAAGAAATCAAGCTCTCACTATCCGCAGATGATATGTTACTATACTTAGAGAACCCAATAACCTCCACCAAAAAACTCCTAGAAACAATAGACTCGTATAGTAAAGTTGCAGGATATAAAATCAATACCCAAAAGTCCATGGCTTTTCTATACGCAAACAGTGAGAGAGAAGAAAGCAACATGAAAAAAACAATCCCGTTCACAATTGTGCCCCAGAAAATCAAGTACCTAGGAATCAGCTTAACTAAGGAAGTAAAGGACCTGTACAAAGAAAACTACAAAACGTTACTTCAGGAAATAAAAGAGGACATGAGGAAATGGAAAGCTATCCCCTGCTCATGGGTCGGGAGACTTAACATTGTCAAAATGGCAATACTACCGAAAGCATTGTATAAATTCAATGCAATCCCTATAAGGATACCCATGACATTCTTCAAAGAAATGGAGTAAACACTCCTGAAATTTATATGGAACAATAAGCCCCCACGAATAGCTAAAGCAATTCTTGGGAAAAAGAAAATGGGAGGAATCAACCTCCCTAACTTCCAACTCTACTACAAAGCAGTAGTAATTAAAACAGCATGGTTTGGAACAAAGGCAGAGCTGCAAACCAATGGAACAGGGTTGAATACACTGACATCTCCCCTCAATCATATGATCACCTAATCTTTGATAAAGGTGCAGGAAATGTGAAGTGGAGTAAGGAAAGCCTCTTTAACAAATTATGCTGGCATCACTGGAAGGCTACATGCAAAAAAATGGGCTCAGAACTCTGCCTAACACCATGTACAAAAATAAGATCAAAATGGATTAAAGACCTCAACATCAGACCAGACACCATAAGGTACATTGAAGACAAAGTTGGCAAAACCCTCCATGACATTGAGGCTAATGGTACTTTCAAAGATGCCACACCACTGGCCGAGCAAGTGAAAATAGAGATAGATAAATGGGACTATCTTAAACTAAGAAGCTTCTGCACCTCCAAAGAAACAGTGACCAAAATACAAAGACAGTCTACAGAATGGGAAAGGATATTCACCGAATACACATCTGACAAGGGGTTGATAACAAAATACTGGTTGAACTCCACAGGAAGAAAACATCCAACCCCATCAAAAAATGGGGCAATGAAATGAACAGAAACTTTCTCAAAGAAGAAATCCGAATGGAAAAAAGCACATGAGAAAATGCTCTACATCATTAATCATCAGGGAGATGCAGATCAAAACCACAATGAGATACCATCTCACACCTCAGAGACTGGCCCACATTCAAAAGAACAAAAGCAACCGATGCTGGCGCGGATGTGTCGAGAAAGGGACACTCCTTCACTGTTGGTGGGAATGCCGACTAGTTCAGCCCTTTTGGAAAACAGTATGGACGTTTCTCAAAAAATTAGAAATTGAGCTCCCATTTGACCCAGCGATACCACTCCTGGGAATATACCCCAGAGAGGCAAAAATGTGTAGTCGAAGTGACATCTGCACTTGTTTGTTCATTGCAGCACTCTTTACAATAGCCAGAAACTGGAAGAAACCTGAGTGGCCAAGAACAGATGACTGGTTAAAGAAACTTTGGTACATCTACACAATGGAGTACTATGTAGCTCTTAGAAAAGATGAAGTCATGAAATTTACATACAAGTGGTACAATATGGAAAGTATCATGCTAAGCGAAATGAGTCAGAAAGAGAGGGATAGACATAGAAAAATTGCATTCATCTGGGGGATATAAAGCAACAAAATATGAGATCAATACCTAAGAATAGCTGAGATCAATACCAGGAGGACTACTTCATAGCTTAGAGGCCAGCCGGATATTCTAGGGGAAAGGGCAGTTCAGATAGAGAAGGGAACACCAAATGAAAGGTGTTTGGAGGATCCTCCCAGGAGGGGAAATGCATGTTGAAAGTAGACTATGGAATGAACATGATTGCCACTCAATGCCTCTTTTGCAGACCACAACACCCAAAAGTTGAGAGAGAACAAAGGGGAATGCCCTGCCACAGAGGCAGGGTGGGAGGGGGGGTGGTGGGAAATGGGCACTGGTGGAGGGATGGGTATTTGATCATTGTATGACTGAAACTCAAGCACAAAGATTTGTAAATCTACAACTGTACCTCATGGGCTTCACTAATAAAAAAAAAAATGACCAAAAAAATAAAATAAAAAATAAAAAAATTAAAAAATAAATAAATAAATAAAAACTCCTAAGAGACAGAAAATAGGACATATTGTCTATACATTACATCACTGGGATCTATATGAATATACAGGACATGATGAGGATTATCAATAATTGACTCCTTGATAATTAGTGATAACTTATTATTATTATCAATAGGTGACTTCATAGGGAATAAAATATTTATATTTAAATTTGGTCACCTGAAATATATTTTATAAATTAAATACTTCTGAGAGATTCATTGATTTATCTTCTTCTTTTAATTTTTTTCCATTGTAAATGGGCTGGAGCGATAGCACAGTGGTAGGGTGTTCGCCTTACAAGTGGCCAACATGGCCGACCCGAGTTCTATTCCTCCGCCCCTCTCGGAGAGCCCGGCAAGCTACCGAGAGTATTCGATATGCCAAACACAGTAACAACAAAGTCTCCAATGGAGACGTTACTGGGCCCGCTCGAGCAAATCGACGATCAACGGGAGGGCCTTTACCTTTACCTTTACCTTTGTAAATGGTGTAACTTAAACTTTCTCCATGATTCTTCCTCCCTCCCCCCATTTTCCTCTAGGAAGAAATACTAAATACTGTACCTTAGACTAGTTCCTTCCAAAGGCAGAGTCTGAAGTAAAATCTTATGTGCATGATAGTAAAAGGTGATCCTAGAGTCATTAATAACCACCACCCCAACAAAAGTATAAGAAGAACTGAATAAGAGGGACAAAATATGCTAGAGCAGTAGTATAATGGGTAGGTCACTTGTTTTGCACAGTTAACTGGGGTTCAACCCCCAGAACCACAGATGGTCCACCAAGTCCTGCCAGAAGTAATCCCTGAGTGCAGATCCAGGAGACACCACTGGGTGTAGCCCCAATGGCCCTTCCTCAGATAAAACAACAAAAAAGGAAGGAAGGAAGGAAGGAAGGAAGGAAGGAAGGAAGGAAGGAAGGAAGGAAGGCAGGCAGGCAATAAGGAGGGAGGGAGGGGCAAGGAGGGAGAGGAGAAAGGAGGGAGGGAGGGAGGGAGGGAGGGAGGGAGGGAGGGAGGGAGGGAGGGAGGGAGGGACTGTATTGGCCTGAAAACTCCTTAGCCTGGGTAGGTTGTCTACCAGCCCATTTAAGCTGAATTACAGATTCAAGGAGAGGGCACATCTGATTTTAGGTCCATCTGAGGTAAGCTGATGAAACAGATTATACATATTCCAATAATTTTTCGGGTAATTCACATATTTTTATTGGGGAGAATTGTGTGAATATTCATCAGAAGAATATACAATGACCAGATATCACAAGGATAGAAGAGAATAAAAGCCCATGAAGTGTCTGATTTTCAGTATGGAAATGAAGAGGAAGAGCAGTGGAGGTCCATAAAGGCTCACTGGTCAGTCTTCACTGCCTTGTACTGTCCACCCAAGGCCTCAGGTCCTTATCAGTACAAAAGTATCCTTGAGATTCTGTCTTGACCCAAAAAGAGCCAGGATAATTTCATTGGAACAAGGTGATTTCTACTGTAGAGAAGTTGTCACATCCTTCAAACTACAAGCTTCAGTCAGGTACATTTTAGCTTTTCCTGGCTCCAAAATAGCCTTCTAATTTTTTGAAGGTAGGGGAGCAGGAGAGGGGGAATACAGTCGCTAAAACCTTAGACACTAGGGAATCAGAGTGAGGTCCTGGGTAAAGTGAACAAATAAAAGCCAAGAAAAGGGCTGGATTGCGGGCAAGACAAAAAACAAAATATCATCTGACTTGAAACCTCTGAGGAATGAGAGAAAAACTTTCAAGAACTGTCCACTTATTTTTAAGGATTATGGGATTCCCAGAGTAGTATTAGTTTCTTCCCACTAGTAGGCTGTACTTCCAGGGGTAAAAGAAGACAAGGCCAGCTGGTAAAGTCACATAGTAGAAATGAAAAGCAGTGTAAGATGGAAAAAATATCAGTACAAGTGTGGCTCAGTTTGCCTATAATTCTTGAGATAAACTTACCCAGAATCAGAAACAAGACTGAAAAAATAGCCAGGGCCCAAGAAGCATGTGATATATAACTAATGAGAATCAGCACATTACTCAGTCCCAAATAATAAGGCAGCAGTTTGATTGTATCACAATTTTCACTCCTCCCATTATTTAATAAATTTCTTAATAGTCTCAGAAAACTGAATGAAAGGCAAGTAAAATTGACCAAAAATTTCCAACTTCGATGCGATCATGTCCACCAAAGTTAATGGTTTCTAATATGTTACCTGAAAAAATGTGATCACTTAAAATAGTATTATTTATTTTAGTTCAGCTTGAGAATCTAGCCATTCATTATTAGACAATTTTAACAGAAATTCTAGGACAATCCACAGAAGTACAGTTAAATAAGTAGGTCATACTGGAGGTATATTGTAAATGATATTATTTCTAAAACAACCAAAGACCATTTATGACATTTTTTACAGAAGATACATATACTGACTTTCACCCATATATCAAAAAAATTAAAAAATGACTATTTATTAACCCATTAACTCTAAAATATACATATAACAAATTGTCTGGTATGTCAGTTGCTTTTCAGAGTAAAAATTTGTGAAACAAAGGGAAATTATTTCTAAGAGGGGGTTTACATATCGTATCCACTCCTTATATGTAGCATTGCTTTTCAAATGAAATGATTTGGAAAACATAAGCTACTTAGATTCAGAAGGTTGTTATTTGTATGTGTGTATTTTATATGTGTGTACATCACTCCTAGGATCAAAAAAGATTTTTGTCAATTTATTATGTTTCTTGTCATGAATTTGAATTTACTGTTTGAATCACTGGCTTTCAGCATTGACAAGTCCCACCTGCCCAAACAGAGGGGTAGACACACATTTCAGGACCCCAGAATGCAGAGTTGTTTACACCCTGTAGTGCTGGGAATTATTTGGGCTATATCCGTGATGAACTGATCTTGGTCACAGGTATGACATGCATCTGAACCTTCATACTACCTTCATATGAACCTTCATACTACCTCTCCATCCCTGTCAATCTGGTAACATTTGAAAATCAAACTTGGACTACCCTTGTGATAAACTGAGGCTCATTGCATGCATGACATGCACCTTAATTTTCATACTATCTCTGCATCCCTGGGAATTTAGTAACACTTTAACATCAAATGGATTTAGAATTCACTGTTTCTTAGGACACTGTAGACTGGAACCACTTCAGCTCATGGTCATGCTGAAATAATTCACAGTAGACCTACTGTACCACTAAGAACAACTGAAAGAGTAAGAATTTGGGAAAAAAGCTTCTGGAGTAATAGTACAGTGGTTAAGGCACTTTTGTTGTATGTGAGGACCCTGAGCACTGCCAGGAATGAGCCCTAAGCAATTCTAGGTGTGGCCCAACTCTTCCATCCCCGAATCAAAATTAAGGGGAAAAAAAAAGTCTGATAAAAATACTTGTGGAGGGGTTGTAGCTATAGCACAGCGGGTAGGGTTTTTGCCTTGCAAGCGGCTGACCCGGGTTTGATTCCCAGCATCCCATTTGGTCCCCTGAGCACTTCCAGGAGTTATTCCTGAGTGCAGAGCCAGGAGTAAACCCTGTGTATCACCAGGTATGACCCAAAAAGGGAAAACAAAACACCAAACTTGTGGAGCTTCTGAACAAACCATGACTAGAGAGTTCAAAATTCCAGATAGAGGGAGCTAAAAAGATAATACAGTGAGTTGGGCCTACATGCAGCCAAGCTGTGTTTAATTCTGGCATCCCATAAGGTTCCACCGAGCTCCACCAGAAGTGATCACTGAATGCAGAAGCAGAGATAGCCCTTAGCACAGTCAGGCGAGCCCCCCAACCCCTGCAAAAAAATAATATCACAAAGCAAAAAACACAAGACAAAGCAAAATTCCAGTTGAAAGATGTGTTGAAAAAATAAGCTGAATTTAGCATGCCTTCCCTCACCTACCATGGGGAGTGACGATGACATTTGTCAACTTAGACACATAGCCAGAGAATGAAAATAGGGACTTTGCTAAAGCAGAGGACTTCTGTTATGAGAGAGGAAATCCAGTAAAAAATTGGCAGTCTTGTACAGCTGGAGATGAACAAATTTAGAAATGTTATAATCCCAGTGAGAAATAATAAATGGTGAAGCTATACTTGACTGGTTTCATCCATATGACACTGGGGCTGTTGTGTCCAAGTGCACATATAATTGAAGACAAAGAAAGAAAGAGTGAGACTTCTAAAAAGAGGAGCACAATTTTCAAAGTCTTACTCTGAATTCAAAGTGGAATGAACCAGGGAAAGATCAAGATACCTATACCTTAGCAGCTGGATTTTCTGGCAGGGGAAGTTGATTAGCACAGAATCAGTTCAAGCTACTTAGAGAGAGTTATAGTATAAGCTATCTCCGTTTATATGTATGCCAACAGGAAACTCTGACAACTTTATGGTTTTCATTAGGAGTTAAGAGAAGAAGACAGTGAAAAACAAACTTATTATATTTCATTTATCAACATTAGCAAGAACAAAACAAAGACTTCTAAAATAATTTTGATTATATTGTTCAAAAGAACAGAAGAAAAGAAGGCAAGTAACAATTTAGCATTTATGGAAAAGAACATAGAACACACATTCAAAAATAAGAAAATACAATGGAGAGTCTAAAATAATGGAAAATAGTAAAAGAAGTTCAAGAGTCAAACATATTTCTTCTTTGGAAAAAGAATGGAAGAGAGCTGAATGCCATGAATTTATCACATGAAAGACATTAACCCATATCTCAATAAAACTAAGGCAGGTTAGTCTGAAAAAGTAAAGACTATATATATATATATGTATATGTATATATACATATATATATATATAAAACGGACCATCCATGAAGAAAAACTAAGATAAATGCAAAACAAATCAGAGATGAAGACATATTATTTCCAAAGAAAGAAGTAGAAATATTTGATGGAATCCAAAAGTCCAAAGAATAACAACAAAAGACAATAACTAGCAAAACTTCTGTACTCAATTATGTATCATCATGTTCCTAATTATTTTCAACTATCCCATAACTGTTGGTTTACAGTCCTAACCTGTAAAGGAAAAAGCTGTTATGCCCAAACCTTTAAGGCGAGACTTCTGTTTTATTAATCAGTTTGATGAACATTTGACTGGAAGCAAAAAATAAAATAATAATATTTTGTAATTCATAAGGCATGATTTGACTAGAATTCGAATTACATCATAGGAAAACCCCATAAAACAAATTTCTGATTTAGACTAAGGTAAATTTTGTCCCAAGATAAGTGAAGAGAGTTTTACTCAATCATAGAGATCAACTATTAAATCAAATAATTAAACAATGGAAGCAAGAGGCTACCAAATGGCAAAACTTCATTCCTCATAATCTTTACTTGGAAAGTTTCCAGCATTCTGACATGATGCACTTTTCCATGACCTTGAAATATCACTATTGCTTAGCAATGCATTGTAGCATTCTTTATGTCTTTTAAAGAAAACCCTTTCTTCCTGCTGCTATCTTTCCCAATTGAGTTCTACATAACAAAATAAGAAATACTTTAAAGAATGTTTTGCAAATATTATTTAAAGGACATAATTTTGATCCATGTATTTAAAAATCAATGCTATAAACATATATACATCATGCAAATCATAAATATTTATCATAGTATGCCTAAACTCTGAGGACTTCCTCACATATTCTAGTGTATCTGTTTTGAAGAACTAGAACACTTCTCACCTTTTTGAATGAAAGACTTTTTAAATAAAATGAAAAATTTCATAAATAAAATATGTCCTGTTGACCTTAATAGCCATATAAAGAATACCCATATAAAGAAATAAAGTAATAATACCCATATAAAGAAAATGAAACATCTGATTATTAAAAGAAGTATTACTTGACAAAACTATGACTTAGTAACATATATTCTTCTTATGATTCTAGCAGACTCATCAGAATAAGATATGCATTTTATAAAAATTTCTATTTGGGGGGTACACTTCATCTTGTAACACAGCATCAGGCATCAGACAAAAAATTCATTTTCAAAAGAGATTTTGTATCATAGCATTTGTAGAGAACAACCAACATAAGCAACAGGTTCTCAACAGCCTGCAATGCAACTCCTTAAACATCAATATAAAGAAATTAATGTAATATAGTATAAAGAAAACACATAAATACCTTTGTGATAAAGATTCAAGAGAAATAGAATGAGAAATTATCCTGAATTACAAAAGAAAAATTTGCTGATAACCTTTTAATTCCTAAATAAAGAGAAGCTCTCTTTAATCAGACCACTGCATTCTCAATGTAATATACAACATAATTTTAACAAGATTACAGCATATAACAACATACAACAATATAACAAAATCAAAGATATAATCATCTACTTCCTGGAAGAAGAGGCCAAGCCTGTAAAACTTAACATGAACTATTCCCAAAACAAACTAATATGACGTCCACTAAACACATTTTAGATCTACCACTGACATTTAGTTAAACCACCGAATTTTCTTACCTATTTCCTTTTTCATATTTCACATTTCTTATTTCTCTAATTTTTCAACATGTGAGTTCTGAAAAGACCTCAAATTTTGTCAGAAAAGCAGTGCCTAATCCCTGACCAGGGAGATTCACATTCATATTTCTACTTTAGAAAAAAAAATCATTAAGACTGTTGATCTTTAAGAAAAATTAAAAAAAAATGTTTTCTGTGGCCAGAGAAATAATACATGGATAATGGGATTGGCCAGTATTCAGCTGACCACGGTTTTATCCCAAGTATTACATATGGTTTCCCAGAGTTCTGCCAGGAGTGACCTCTAGTGCAAAGCCAGGAGTAAGGCCCTAAGCACAACTGTGTATACCCCCAAAACAAAATTAAACAAGCAAAAGAAACTTTTCTGGTTTTCTAAAATAAAACACTCCTCTGAATTTATAACCAATTTCTGTGTCTTTCTTTTTCTCTAGTATTGCTAGGTACTGAACCGGCAGCATGATTTTACACCAAAAATCAGCTTAGCATTTAGGAATGATTTATGAGACACTAAATTCATAGTTATCATAATTATAAAATACCTTAAAATTTAAATATTTTCAATTAAAGTAAATAAAAGCAAATAACGCAAAAACCAAACTTCAGTTTAGCAAAGTTACATTTTCGTGCATCTTTTTTTTGTTTTTATAAAATGTTTCTTTTGGAAATAAATCGACATTCAAACAAAACACTTCAATAGATATTGGCACTTCTCTGGGATCTTAGAGTAGAAAGAACTCTTTCCAGATAGCAGAAACTAAAGGAGGGTAGAAAGGGAGGAGCAGGAGTATCGGGTTCCTAACACTTACGAAGAATGAAACTCTAATAAGTAAGATGCTAGAGCAAGGTTTGAATCTCTTCTCTGTCCACAATGCTGCACAATAGACCACACACCCATCTCAGAAACGTTAAGCAAGCGAATCTCTTCTGAAATACTTAATTAAAAAGGGTTTGCCAGGAAGACACTAGTCTCCCTAACTCCATTCACCTGCCACAATAATCCTTAAAACCAAAGCTTCGAAAACAAGACTGAGAGTGAGTCTCGCTAAACTGCCCCCTACCCATACCATTGGGTAACAGAACTTGGGTGCCTCTCTGCCTCGTGGGTCATGTCACTTTCTGGAGTTTAAGAAGTTCGCTCTACACCGGGATAGCTGTCACACTCACCTTTGCGCGCAGCACCCTTCTCCTATTTTAAGTCCCCGGTTCTCAGTCCCTCCTGGAGCAGAAAACCAATTATCTCTCGCCCAAGCTTGCTTGAGCCTCAATAAGATTCGACTCCACAGTTAAGAGAAAACCTGACTCAGGTTGGAGCGCAGCGGAGCTAAATCCAAGACAAAGGTTGCCCGGCTGGTACACAGCACCTCCCCCGCCCCCCAGCACCACCCTGGACCATAGGTGCGGGTCCCCTTCCAGCCCGCACCAGTACCTCGCAAGCCTGTCCAAGGGGCTGTCACTGATGCCGCGCTTTCCGAGGGGTGCGGCTCTGTGACTAGTGTGGAGCTGGTGTAAACAGCGCGCCTCGCACTGGGCATCCACCAGAAAGGACTCGCGCGCGCAGAGCGGGCGCTGGGATGCAACAAAGCTAACTAGCCAGGGCAGGAGGCTCCCGGAGCATCCCCTCTACCGAGCTGAGCCTGCCGCCGGGGAGTCCTCCCAATCCCAGCTCAGAATCCCAGCCAGAGGCATCATCCAGTCCTCTCTGGACCCGCCAGCAAAGGCACCTGCTGCCGGGGCTGGTGCTCCAGCAGCGCTCTAGAGCTCAAGCTTCGCTCGGGTTCGGGGACACACCTGCCGGGACACCCGGCCCGGGGGTGCGGGCTCACTGCCAGGCCGGAAGGCGCAGGGCCATCACTCACCCGCGGAGGGCGAAGTCGCTCAGGCGGCCGCCTGCAGGCGTGCAGCCAGCAGCCCCGAGCGCTGGCATCTCCCCATCCTTTGTCAGTTGCGGGCGGAGCGCTCGTGCGAGCTCGCGGCCGTGCAGCTGGGTGGCAGGCAGCCCGGCTGGGGCTCAGCTTCCCAGCCCTCTCCCCTCCCCGCCTCCTCCTCCCCTTCTCCGTCCCCCTCTCGGAGCCCGCACTCACTCGGCTCCCATGATGTCATCTGGTGGAAATCTGCCATGCTCAAAGACTGGAATAATCCAGCGCTCACGCGGGGAACGCCGCGCGGGCGGAGGCGGCGGCACAGCCTCCAGGCGGACCCCGCATCTCCTCGGCCAGATAACTGGAACCGAGCGCAGGACAGGGGAGGGCTCTGCGAATCCTGACGGCCGGGTGGGCGTGGTGGGGATCGCGCCCGGGAGTAAGGGTGAGGGTCAGTCTCAGCTGAGATTGCTAACTCCACGGATACACTTGCTAGCAGAAGCCCAGAGGAAGGAGAAAGTTTTGTTTTTGTTTTTGTTTTTTGATTTTTGGGTTTTGGTTTTTTTTTTTCTTTTTGTCTTTTTGGCCGCTCCAGAGCTCAAAGAAGGACATGGACACCTGTGCTGCAACCAGGAGGATAATTGAACTGCTGGTAACCTGGAGTCCCTTCTTCCCAGGGAAAGTTTGGGATGGCAAACCGGGAAGTGCCAGTGCCAAGCAGCTTAAAAGGGTGGAGAAGGAAGGACCGCTACGGGAAAAAGACTGAAATGAAACAGTGAGAAATTTGCTGGTAACTGTGACCTCTGAAACTAACAAACGATTCCCATAAGATAGAAGCCAACAGCTGAAATTGACCAGTATTTTTAGTATTGCACCCCCCTCTTTTTCTTCCCACCAAATATTACTGAGCATTCCAAAGAGAAACTTCTTTCTAAACCTTACCCAAATGGTGCTTTCTCTGATGAAACCATTTAAATCACAAGAGGTTCCTTATGAACCATGAAAGATGGGATGTGAATTCTTCTGTTACTCAAGGTTACTGTAACATCAATTGATGCTTTGTTAGAGATCTTGGCAAACAGTTTCAGTGCGTCTGAAGATTCTCCTGAATTAATGGCCATACACGCATGCGTGCACTCACACACGCGCGTGCACGCACACACACATACACACACAACCACAAGCACACATCCACGGAAAATCTTAGTCAGAAATACATCAATCTTGTGCGACTTGGTATTGAAAACTCCATTAAGAGAGGACCCCCAAAGTGGTCAGTGTGTGCTTTAATGTTTACAATAGTCTCTTAAAGTTCCCACTTACTACCTATCACTATTATTAGGAAGAAACTTAAGATTGCAGAGAACATCAACAGTGCTGACTGGTTAGTAAGCTGAACCCAAAAGCAGCTGGGTAGGAATGTGTGGCTTTTCCACAAGAGTTCATGGAACATCATTCTTTCAAAGCATAAAAATTTAGTATAGCATTTATTGAAATGTGGGTAAAATTAGAATTCCCTTAACCTTTATAAATAAAAAGGACTTGATGATAATAATAACTTCACTGGAAGTATTCTGAGGAAAAGGTAATAAAATAAGTGTTAAAAAGTAGACTTAGAAATTAAAAAAGTAAAGACAATGGTACATGGAATTTAGAATTAATTTAGAAATTCTGAAAGTACTAACTTGTGTTTATTGATTTTCAATGTTAAAATCTTAATATGCATCAAATTATTGATATATTACTAACATATGTTTTATATATTTCCGCATTCTATCAGTGCCCTTATTTTATTTTAGTTTTTGTATTTGGGCCATACCAGGCTGTACTCAGGGCTAACTCCTGATTCTGCTTTTAGGGATCACTCCTGGCTGGACTTCAGGGACTATATGGGGTGTGGGGAATCAAGTGAGGATCAGCAGCATGTAAGGCAAGAACCTTAACTACCTTACCATTAATGCTCTTTGGAAAAAAAAAACACGATCACTTACTTTAATGTTTTGTGCAACATCATATGCATTTTTCTTGATGACTGCATACATATTAGGCATTTTGGTAGTCAATGGTGGCTCTCCTCAGTGGTATGCAGTCTTTCATAATTATAAGGAGTTATTTGTATGAAGTTACTGTCAAACCAGTAAGAGTGCATTTTCAGAATTGTTGGTAACCTGGACATGTTTTTCCCAAATAGCCTTGCCTCCCTCTGTGACAAGGCCCTACTTGCTCATATTCACCTTCATGACTGTACCTTTGGTGAGAGCACCAAGGCAGCATAGAGTGGATATGAAGGATCTTTTTTACACCAAGTATCGGCAGGCAAAAAGTAACTTTCAGTTAAAGATGTCTTACAAAGACTTTTTTGAAATGTAAACCCATTGGCCTAATGAATCTCTCACGTTTATATTTCTTGTGAAGCCATCAACAACAAAGTAAACTTTAGTAATCATCCTCATTCATGCTTTCTTCTTTCTCTTTCCTGTCTGAATAATGTTTAATACTTCTGTTTCTCCTTGGAGATGAACTTCCCATTTTCCTGCTATTTATTTGTTGTTGTTTTTGTTTATTCATATGGAAAAGGACTTTATCCCTCTTTCCACCCAGATATACAAGTATGGCTTCTTGTACTGTCTTTCCATCATTCTTTCCTTTGGGAATTCTCTTTTCATGCATCTTAACAGTCTTTTTCATTTGTATTTTTTCAGTACTACACTGTTTATGATAGAGCTTAGCCTTCAGACCAATCATCATTTTTGCTTTCTTTAAAGGTTCTTGAGCCTCTTGATCTTCTTTCTCTTTTTCTCATGGAAATTCAAATAATATCCATAGTGCTTAAGGTGTTACTCAATACATTCAGTTTGTGGCTTTGCTATGGCTTCAGGACTTTCTGGTAGAGCTGCCCAAGTATCAAAAGTACTGAACTTTTGGCTTTTGAAACTCATGAGCAACTAATGTTCTTTTCAAAGTTTATATGTTTCGGATAGTCATTTATTCTTTTCTTTAAATCAAAATACAAAAGAACATATAAAACTCAAAACATCTTTTAGAAATAAGTAATTGAATATATAAAATAATAAAGATTTTTTTAAAAAATCAGGGTAACAAAAATAAACTATATAAAAAACTAAGGTAAGAATTTGATAATATAAGCAATGAGTATCTTTGAGAATAAAAAAAATCTAAAAAATCTAATTGCTAGAAAAAAGTAATTAGGACAGCTAATGATGCTGTTCTAAGTATATCAGAAGGTCAAGTTGTAAACCTTCCCTCCTAGATTGTTTCTCTGATGCTCCATCTATCTTCATTGCCCTGGATTATCATACCATTCTTCTGCATTCTCTGGACTTACAAGTTTGGAGACAAGAAGAAGGTCATGGGGAATTAGCAGGTCTGGCTACTTAGACAAAAATAAAAAGCATAATTGTTGGGTTTTAAAAACACATAATTTTGTTCTACAGAACTAAAGCAAATCCTTTATCTTTGACTTTATAGAAAAATAAATGCATTCCTAGGTACTCACTTATTTGATCCTATGGAAAAAAATCTTCAGTGATATATCGAGGATTCTGACTTTCATGAAGAGCTATAAGCTCCATGTTGTGGCCTTCACTGTTGTTCTTGATTTTAGGAAAGTGAATTTACTACATTTCCACAAGAACTTCCTTCCCAGTACTTACTAACATACAAAGATCCTTTTTTATGTTAGTGACATTTCAACTTCTAAAGCATGTTTTTAGCTTTGTTTGTAAGTTTTAAGCTATGCTGTTTGATTAGTTAAGATATTTTTATTCAAATGTACAAGAATTACAAATAATAAACTAAAGCATCTAATTTTGATAATTAAAATAACTGTCAGGCCTTAAGTAAAAATTTACATCTGCAATCAAATATTATACATTTGATACACTTTAATCTTGTTTAAGTGATGATAATATTAAAACTTGAATTCAAAGATTTACTGTAGAAATATAAGCTATGCTTATTTATTGATCGTTTGATGCACTGTTTTCATGTTTATACCAAATTTTCTTGGAAAGATAAATATTTTTGTGGTAAAAATAGACACTTTTTGCTGAAGATATCGTTTAAGTAGTAAAACACTTGGCTTGCATGTGTGCCTTGCATTCACAGCTCATCAAAACATGAAACATTAAATTTCTGGAAGCAAAGAGATAGCTCAATACAAGATAAAATCATATTATTCATTTATGTGAATTTACTAGATAATAAATAAATTCATTTATGTGAATTTACTAGATAATAAATACTAGATTGCTCTTTCATATACCTACTGATCCTCTCTACATCTTTTTAAGTGAAGTTCCTAGTTATATACTATCCCCATTCTTTGATGGAGTTATTGATTTGTTTTTTATTTTTATGAGTAGTCTCTATCTTGGATATTAGTTCTGTATCTAATGTATTATTTGAAAATATTTTCTCATGACATGGAGAGTATCTTATTATATTGCCTTGTGCACACGACCAGGAGTAACATCTGAGCACCACCAAGTATGCTCCCCCCATCCCAACAAATCTCACATGCTCTGGACATATTCATTTCTAATTTACATTGATATTCATTGTTTCATTCACACAGATAAAATTTAAGGGATTCAGTGGCTGGAGCAATAGTACAGTGGTCAGATCACTTGCTTTACATAAGGCTGACAAGTTTTCATTGCCATCACGGTATCGTTGCCTCAAATATCCCCAGGAGTGATCTCTGAGCACATAACCAGAAGTTATCTGTGATGACTGCAAGGTGTGGCCCCAAACAAAAAGAAAGAAGATAAGGAAGAAAGGAAAGGAGGGAGGGAGGGGGTAGGAGAGAGGATGGAAGGAAGGAAGGAAGGAAGGAAGGAAGGAAGGAAGGAAGGAAGGAAGGAAGGAAGGAAGAAAAAAAGGAGTACAAAGCAGGAAGGAGGAAGAAAATAATAAAACTTAAAGCAAAAAGTAATGACTTTTATTAAAAAATAGATCCAAAAGATTAATGAAACCAAGACCTGGTTCTCTGAAAAAATAAATAAGATCTACGAACACTACCAAGACTTTCACTGTCACTGTCACTATCACTGTCACTGTCCTCCTGTTATTCATCGATTTGCTCCAGCAGGCCCAGTAACATCTCCATTTTTGAGACTTGTTGTTACTGTGTTTTGCATATTGAATAATAACAAGTAGCCAGTCAGGCTTTGCTGCCAGGGCGCTACTCTTGGTAGCTGGTTGGGCTCTCCGAGGGGGGCGGAGGAATAGAACCTGGCTTGACTGGGCTGGCCAAATGCCCTACTGCTGTGCTCCCCTAATAGACTGAATTAGAAATCTAAGGGGAGACTTCACAACAGATACAGTAGAAATGCAAAGGATCATCAGGGAATACTTTGAAAATCTTGATGCCATGGAATGAGAGAATCTAGAAGAAATAGATACATTTTTGAACTTTTCTAGCTTCTCCAGGCTAAAACAAGAAAATACAGAATACTCCAAAAAGACAATTACTGTAGAGGATATCTACATGCTAACCAAAAGGTTCCCCAAAACAAAAGACCAGGACAAGCTTGGTTCACTAGTGAGTCCTTCCAAACTTGTAAAGAAGACCTACTGCCAATTCTCTTCAGGCTCTTTCAGAAGGTGAAAGAAACAGAAATCCTCCCAGTTTCTATGAGACAAACATAACCCTGATACCAAAAGCAGACAAAGACAGCACAAAAAGGAAAACTACAAATCAAGATCCCTGATGAGCATCAATGCAAAGATCCTCACAAAATGCTGGCAGAGTGAAGATAACAACACATCCAGAAGATCACACAACTTGACTGAGTAGGCCCTTTCCTGAGAAATTTGCCCAGTCCTGAAAGTCTCCATGCTCAGGCCTGGAGATGCAGTGCTGCTTTTCAGTCAGTGCTGGGTGCTGGGTACCACATTTCCACTCCAGTGGTGCTAGGGGCTCCCAAAGTCACACCTGATGAAGAGGAAGCAGTCTGCAACACCAGGCCTCTAACTCAGGGCCACTTCATGCTAGTATCAGGCCTTTTGAATTACCCTCTCCACACCCACACCTTCCCCACCCCAGGCCCACATTTTTGTGTGTGTGTGATATTTATGTCTCTTATCTGCTTCTGATCTTGGAGATTTTCTAACTTATATGGTCTCTTTATTATATATAAAAATTATATTTATTGTAAATATTTATACTTTTATTTAGCTTCTATATACTCATAAATGCCTATCTAGGCAAGCAATTCCCAATTCAATTTTTATAATGATTAATAAAAATACTTCCAACTTATTTTGGTTCATAAACCAAACAAAGTAAGTAATTTCACTTTCTTATTCACCATGTTTATTTCACTCGTTTTGGGGTAAAATTAAAGAACTCTTAAAACAAGGGGAGAACATAGAAGAAGATTTAGTGGTAGAAGGAAAGAGACTGAAAATCACATCAGTGACCTTGAGGCCAAAGTACATGACATGATGAATAAAGAAGAGGCAATAGAAAAGAGATTTTTGTAAAGAATGAATAAAATACAAGCATTTAATGGGCGATGGCCAGAGGAACAATCTCTGCATCATCAGAATTCCGAAAGGAGAGGAGATAAAGGGGAGAACAGGTGCATAAGATCTACTGGCTGGGAACTTCCGCCTGGAAGGGACTCTGCACTTATCTAGGAGATCCAGAAGTGCCAAGCAAAATAAATTCCAATAGAACACATACTATAATTTTAATATTATAATTGTAATAGTGAGAATTAGAGAGAAAGAGAGTCCTTAAAGTGATAAGAAAGAAGCAAAACTTCAAACACAAGGGAAAATTCACATCGGATTTCTCAAATGAAACACTCCAAGTGAGAAGAGACAGGGCTGGAGTCAGAGTTATGCAAGAAAAAGATCTTAACCCTGTCCTATCTCTCTGACCTTGCTAATGTTTTTTGTTTTGTTTTGTTTTGTTTTGCTTTCTTGCTGTGTACCTAAGTTACAATGTTTCATGCAGACAAAAGTAATCACAATATATAAGGCAAACCAAATAATGCCATTAAGAGTAAATTTTTTTATTATTGATATATGATAAATTTATTATTGTTAGACAATTAAAACTACAAAGAAGAGAGAAAATAGTATTTGCAGTAGTGAGATGATCAGATGAGATCACTACATTTAGTCAGTGCCTCATGTTAAATTAGGGATTTAAACAAAATGGACACTTTTAGAGTTTTTCAGTGAAACAAAGTCTAATAGGAGTTTCTTTTTAATATTAATACTTAATGTAGTCATATTTATAAATTTTATAGCAGTAAAAATATTCATTTCAATATCCACATTCTCTGTTATGTACTAGTATGCAATGGAAAAATCTAAGAAATGATATAGTTAAGAAAATTTGAAGGCACAAAAGTTAAATAAAAATTCCATACTCATGATTCGGAAAAATTAAAATTGTTACATGGTTCTATTTCCCAATTTATTTTACCTTCCAGACCAGCTTTCTATTATAAAGCATAGTTTAGTTTTTGTTTTTCACTTTTGTGGTGCCTGCAGTCAAAGTCAGGCCTCACACACGTAAGGCAGGAATTCTACTACCTAGTCACATCCCCTACCCTAAAGCAGTTGAAATTTTAGAGCGTACATTTCAAAGTGTAGAAATTTCAGAGCTTACGTTTCATGAAGTCACATGATTTCAAGCCTTAATTTTAATTTACAGTTGTGTTAATTTGTAGAAATCTTCTAAGCCTCATCTCAGATATTGTAAGTATTAAGAGATACAATGATATAGAACATTAAAATCCTAGTATGCTATTTTTAATATAATGCTTTTGTTGTTAAATGTGAGAAAAGTTCTCCTAAAAATGTTACTATAAGGGGTTGGGCTAACGTTCAGAAATATGGTGGAGTTTACCTAAGCAAAGATAAGAAGAAATAAAAGCATGTGGATGAACAGAAAAGAGTCGGAAAATTATACACCTAAAACAAACATAAGAGTGTAGATGAATATTTGATCAATTAAAAGAACAACCCCCAGATAAGTAGCATCTGGTAATTTCCCCTAGAATAAATTTTATTTTGATTATGAGGATTCTTTCAATATGCATTTAATTGCCTAGAGAAACACATACCAGTATGAAGTCTATCATATTTCTTTTTTAATCAGGGGCCACACCACACAGTTCTCAATGCTTACTCTGGCTCTGTACTCAGGAATCACTTCTTGGAGGTATTGGGGGACCATATTTGGCATCAGCATTTGAATCAAAGTTGTCTACATGGTATTATTTTAGTCCCCCAAGCTCACTATTTTTAAGTTTACATAAGAGTCTGTTTGAGGACTGAAATCATAGGAGTAACTGTAATCTTGAAGCAAAGTAGCACTATCAGGAACATCCTACAGTATAGAGAGAATGGGTAAATGATAGACCAAACTCTCTCTTATAATTTTCCATTTTTGGTGCCTTTGAAAAATACAGTAAGAAATTATAAGACAACAAAAATGTTTCATAGAGCTCAAACTTATAGAATAGAGAAAGAAAAAAATTATAAAATAGGACACAGAGGACAAAACAAGTAGCAAGAATGGGATGAAAGGAAATTAAATGGAGCTGGTGTCAATGAGTCTGGAAATAGGAATAAATACTAGAAGTTTTTACAGAATCACAAACAGATGATTTAATGAATATGTCAGAAGACTCTACCAATACATGACTGAATATTTGACTGGAAATCAATGTCACTGAGTTGTTTGCTAGTCATGTTATAAAAGAACTGAAAATAATTTGTCAAAATATTATAATACAATTTAAAAATTATATGTGTATAAAGAATATTAAATATTTCAGTGATATACACATGAGAGATACATTATAATAAATTAATATAAATATTAGAAATTAATATTTCTAATCTTGAAAACAAAGGTGAATGACAAAATTATTTACCAAAGAACAGTATGACAAGAGTAGAGAGAAAGACTGGAGATGTAAGAGTCAATAAGTTATATCATTTATTTTTATATGACCATTAGACTCTAGTTTGCTAAACTCTCTGCAATGACTTGAAGTAATTCTCCTCTAAATTTACAGTATTATCAGGTTATTTGGAAAAAGTGACAGTATACAGGTCCACTGTGGATCATCATAATTTCAGACTAGTGACCACTTTCCATGGGAAAAAATAAATCTCTGCAGTATTAGTTGATGCCTGATAGGAATAACTTCAGAGAAAACACTCCTGTACACACACACACACACACACACACACACACACACACACTGGAACACACGCAAACACACACACAAACATACACACACACACATTATTCCAGTGTCTCAGGTTTGGTAACAACAACTTCAGAGAACTTTTTAATGTCATATCATTAGATATGATTTTATAACATTTGAAAGCTATGTTGCATTCAGCAATATGATAAAAATAGCAAATTAGTCAGGTCAAATAATGTTTCTATTCATATGTTTGAAGTTTCTTTATCATTTCTGTGACTATCTTATGCCTTAGAGCTATGTTTTCCCTTTTATATGATAAAATATCTTTAATATACTTACATATATATCCATATATCTATGGATACTGCTCAATCATATATTTTTTACATTTTTAATTAATTATTATTTTGGTTTCTAGCACCATACCCATAGGTGCTCAGGACTTACTTGCATTTGGCAGGGATGGTGGGTCCCAAGCTGGGAATGAATCCTACTTGGTCATGGTGCATAAATTCAAGGGTCTTGACAATGCAAGAGTGGTTCAACATATATGCAAGGCAATCAATGTAATACACCATACCAATATAAGGAAAAACAAAAAAATCATATTATTCCTTCAATGGGTGCAGAGTAAGCACCCATTCGTAATAATAACTGTTAATAAAATATGAAAATATTCCCAGGAACCACTTGAGACAGAAGCAGCTGTGCAGACACTGGGCAAATTTCTAGGAGGCAATTGGACAGGATTTAAATCCATGGATCTCTTCTAAACCCCACCCACGGGTTACAAAGGTGAAAGTTGTGTTTTTTTCAGTAGGTAGCCTCTAACGTGGCCACATTTATACTCTCTCCATATAATTCATAAGATTCATCTCCAAAGTAACTCCACATAGTTACAAAGGAATGAAAGGAATATCCTAGATCACTACCCGCAGACTTCAACAGGCACTAAGGGAAGACAGCTCAGAAACACACCCCAAGGTGGGGAGGAAGATAGGAGCCCTGAAGTTCCAACATGGAATATCCACATACACAATTTCTCTGATAAAGAATTTGGAGATGATATGGTGAGGATGTCCAATGAGCTCACAGTGGAACAGACATCCAATAAAATACAAGAAGATATGAGGGCAACAGTGGAATGAATAGCCAATAAGATACAGGAGGAAATGAGAGCAGAAATAAGAAAACTACAAACAGAAATGCCATCAGTTAAAAACTCAGTAGATGAAATAAAAAGCTCAATGGTTGCCCTCAACAGTAAAATGACAATAGTCAAAGACAGAATCAGTCAGCTTGAAGATGCAATCCAGTAAGTATACAGGCAACAAAAGAAGATGGAAAAAGACCTTAGAACAGCACAAGGTCAGGTAAGAGATGTAGCACTGCACTTTGCACTGACCTCCCATTGTTCATCGATTTGCTTGAGTGGGCACCAATAACGTTTCCATTGTGAGACTTGTTGTTACTGTTTTTGACATATAGAACACACCATGGGGAGCTTTCCAGGCTCTGCCATGCAGGTGGGATGCTCTCTGTAGCTTGCTGAGCTCTCCAAGATGGAGGCAGGAAATGAACCTGGATCAGCCGCATGCAAAGCAAACGCCCTACCAGCTGTGCTATCACTCCAGCCCCAAGTAAGAGATGAATGGGATGAATTCAAGAGGAACAGCAAAAGAATCATTGGAGTCCCAGAGTAACAAGCAGGCAACTCCAATGAAGTAATAACAGTTCAAGAAATCATCGCTGAAAAGTTCCCAAAGCTGGAAAAGCCAGGAATCCAGATCCAAGAAGCCCAAAGGGTGCCACTTAAAAGAAATCCCAATGAAAAGATCTCAAGACATATCCTAATAAGAACATCAAATATCATAGATAGACACAACACTGAAAGCAGCAAGATCAAAGAAGGAAATTACATACAAATAATCATACCTTAGATTTACAGCAGATTTATCGTATGAAATTCTCTAGGCCTGAGGTCAGTGGTGGGATATAGTTAAAAATTTAATGAAATGAATGCCTCACTAAGAATACTTTATCTAGCCAGATTCTCATTCATATTTGAAGGAATCATACACAAATTCATGGGTGGACTTTCCTTACCATAGGTAAAGCCGTTTACCATAAGCCCATAGTGAACGTTATACTCTAATGAAAAACAGGTCTAAGATGGACACACGATAAGATTACCCACTCTTACCAGCAGTGCTCAGCTTAGTATTGGAAGTCCTCACCAGAGAAATTAGGCTAGAATAAAAAAGGACACCCAGATAGAAAAAGAAGTCAAGCTCTCACAAATGACAAAAATAAACTATACTTAGAAAGCCCTAATGACTCTTTAAAAAAAAAAAAACTATACTTAGAAAGCCCTAACAACTCTTAAAAAAAGTCCTGGAAATGATAAATTTGTATAGTAAAGTGGCAGATTATGAAATCAGCATGTAAAGTTCACAGCTTTCTATATGCGAATAGAGAAACACAAAGGGGAGATTTTTTTTCAAAATATGTTTTACAATTGTGTCTGAGAAAAATAAGTACCAAATACATAGGAATCAGCTTAAAAAGAGAGGTTAAAGACCTATTCAAAGAAAACCACATGACACAAGATGTTAGTTAGAGAAATAAAAGTATACTTGAAGAAATGGAAGCACACCCCCTGCTCTTGGATGGGGAGCAAAATGACAATAGTCCTCAAAACTTTGTATAGATTCAATATATATGACAATATATATACCACAATATCAAACTGTACTACAAAATGGTAGTAATTAAAACAGTTTGGTACTGGAATAAAAACAGACTCTCAGATCAATGGAATAATATTTAAAATGTAGAGACAGATGCTCAGGTACAAAGTCAGTTAATCTTTGAAAAAGGAGTGAAAAGCATAAAATAGAACAAGGAAATCCTCTTCAATAAATGGCTTTGGTAAAACTGGTGAGCCATATGCAAAAAAAAAAAAAACAGTAAACTCAGAATCCCTTTCAACACTTTGCACAAAATTCAGATTAAAATGGATTAAAGACCTCAATATCAAACATGAATCCATAAGGTACATAGAGGAACTGAAAGTAAATTATGAACAATTGTGTAAGATATGGTGATTTAATATATTTTAAGAAAAATAACTATGTTGACAAAAATATTATGCAAAAGCTAAAGAAAAATAACACTTAAATTTCATCAATACTGTGGGACCAGAGCAATAGTACAGCGAGCAGGGCATTTGCCTTGCACATGGCTGACCTGAGTTTGATCCGTGGCATGGTCTCTCCAGCATCACCAAGAGTAATTTCTGAATGCTGAGCCAGAAGTAACTCCTGAGCATCACCAGGTGTGACACAAAAAGAAAAAAAATCATCAGTACTGCATTATTTCCGTAAATTGAGCTGCATAAAAATATATATACTGACTTTTTCTTAAGTTTTCTAAAATCAGTCTTGTTCCTGATGTTCCATTCACTCTCAATGGAATGATCATCTTTGAATGCAACAGTTATATATACCTAGGTCTAGAAGTCATCATGACAAATGACCTGGCACCTGAGTTATGCAGAAGGAAGAGAGCGGCTTGGAATGCCTTCAAGAGTGTTGAATAAATAACTAAGAGGACAAAGAACCTCCAAGTCCGAGCACAAGTCTTCGATTCCACTGTTCTTCCTGCATTAAAATATGCCTCAGAGACCTGGGCCCTATGAAACAGGATGAGAATGCTATACGGGTCTCTCAAAGAGGAATTGAAAGAGCTATGCTTGGAGTATCACGCTTCACTCAAATGAGAGATAGAATCCAGAGTTCTGATCTCCATCAACGTTCAAGAATCAGAGACGCTGTCTCATTTGCCAAGGCATCAAAAATCAGATGGGTTGGACATGTAATGAGGTTTAGAGACGACCTCTGGACTAGAGCCATTACTGACTGGATTGCACGGGACATCAAAAGATCGTGTGGTTGCCCATCTACGAGATGGTTAGATTTCTTCGTCAAGACCCTGAATGATCGGTTTGAGGCTCTTAATGTTCCCAGAACGAGCAGATGCCATTGGGCTATGCTAGCACACAACGGGGATGAATGGAGACGTTACTGGCGCCTGCTTGAGCAAATTGATGAGTAACAGGGTATCAAGTGATCAAGTGATCAATAACTTTATTTTCTTAATTTTATTGGAACCCATACAATTTAAAGTGGCAGAATTTATGATATTTATAAATGTTGGTGATAGTCTTTCCTAATTTAATTGAGCAGAATACCTAATCAAATGAGTGAGTAGTTCAATGTGTTGC
This sequence comes from Sorex fumeus, assembly GCF_029834395.1. Lineage (NCBI taxonomy): Eukaryota > Metazoa > Chordata > Mammalia > Eulipotyphla > Soricidae > Sorex > Sorex fumeus. Next base: position 16,259,450 of record NW_026606096.1, on the reverse strand, counting down.
TCTATGGATGTGGGAATCTCAGACACTGACATGAAGGTGATTAAGTGTGTGACCCTAGTAGTAATGAAGACCTGCAGTGCCACAATTAGTGGACCTAGGTAGGCATCCAGAATTACACTCAGAGCTTCCTGGGACTTCAATTAGTGCTTAGAATCAAAATGTGCAAGAAATGCATCATAACGCCTGTACTTTCTCTCTGCCCCTGATTTCTATTCTTAATCTACATTTCTTGAATCCAGGGGAAGTCCAGGAACACAATGAGGCATATATAAAATAATTGGTACTTCTGTGTTACTTGTAAGTCCTTAAAAATGCACTTAACTTTTCTTACTTTTGTGGGCCTCATCTGTCAAGTCAAAGTGTTAATAACTGCACTATTTCTCTTATTAACATATCGTGAGGAGCAACTGACTATCAGAGATCGAGGTTTCATTCCAAAAGTGTCACGAACTGATTTTGTCAATACCATTTTTATTAAATATGGAAATTAGACTGAGTTTATATTTACACTGTGCCCTTTTAAAATGAGTTATTTTTAGAGGAAAATATCTGATCTTATGTGTGGATTGTGCATTTTATCTTGAAAGTAAATATTATTGTATTGACATTCTTCTTTCAAATTTCCTTTTGTAATATCTGTTTCACCTGGGAATTTAAAAAGATAAAAGTGTTTCTTTGAAAAATCAAATCCTTGGAGAGGGGTGGATTAGCCCAGGACCCACCCAAACAGAGCCCTGGGAATCACTTGCTCCCATGCTGCAAAATTGCTGCCGTTTCTCTGACCGGACTCCATCGTCTCTGGACCAAGTCTCACGCAGAAAAATCACCCTGCTGAAAATTTGGGTATGTGGGTATTTGTGACTGAAATCTCCTGACTTTCTCAGGGTCAGGATGGGCTACCTTCACTCATCCCCCTGTACTTCCAGAAGTCCAGGCAGTCAGGTCCACACTTCAAATCTGCTGCCCAGTTAAAAACTTGAACTCCAGCTCAGTCACCCAGTTAAAAATTATGGACTTCCTGGAGTGACATCTCCAAACTCTCCATTACTAATATTCCAGTAGTAGCTCTCCAGATTGGATAGGACATATCATAGAAAGCAACCAAAGTGGACTATCCAAACAGAAAGCTGTAACATTTTAGAAACCCCTCATACAAGAACTTAATGTCTCCATGGTGAATAATTACAATTTACACTAACTGTTAACAAATTATTGATAACAACCAATATCAAATAAATTATTGTGGGCATGTTATGGAGGTAGACTTGAGGGGTGGTTGGAAAAATTGGCGACAGTGGTAGAGAGAAGAAGAAAATGGTGGTGAAAGTCTTTAAGAAATCATCATGAACAAGTTTGCAAACTACAGACTTAAAGAAGATGTAGGGGGTGGAAGTTACATAAGTAAGCCTTTCCTATTTCATGCAAGCTGCAAAATTTATTAGCACAAAATTTCTTTAAAAGCTTTACTAATCATAGGTAAGGCATGATTATTATCATAATGTGATCCAAATACAAAATAAAATTTAATGCAATCTATCTTGATTTCAGAGTTGAAAACTTACTTATGTAAATAAGAAGAATAATTCTATTACATTGTATTAAAGGGTTTATTTTCTTTGCTTACATAGTTTAAAATCACCTAGCAATCACAAATTGACTCTTACTGATTTATTTTCTGATCATTCTATTTGCCATTTCTTAAAGTTTTATTGGAACAAATAATATAAAGTAAATTTACTTTGTGCCTAAGAGGGCAAGTTGGGGTTTGGAGGGAAAATGGGAACATTGGTGGACGGAAGATCACATTGGCGCTGTTGAAACACTAAATGACTGAAAAAACTGTATAATGAATAACATTGTAAGTCATGGTGTTTTTAATAAAAGTAAAATGTTAACATAATTAATAAAAATCAAATCATTTTAGGAGAAACTATAGCATTTTATTCATTTAATATTTTGTAGAAAGCAATTATCTCTTAAATAAAGTTCTGCTAATAACACCACTGATGTAGTTCTATAATTATTTTTTGCATGTTTTTCACAAAATGTTAGACATAGCAGAGTAATTTCCTGTAACTTTATAATAATAGTTAAAAATATCTATTTTTTAAAACATATTGAAAATTGTTGAAAACATACTAACTAAAGAAACTAAAGCTAAAAAGTTTAAGTGCTCTTTTAACATTTCACACTTAATATTTGGCAGAACTAAAACTATAAATCATTCTTTAATATAACACATGATTTGCTAAGTAGCAAATTTGTGAAGACTTCACAAGAATAAAAGCTGAATTTATTTTTTAAATCTAATATTCAAAAAGGTTCAAAAAGATCAAAATATCTTATATATTGATTTTATTTGAGAAAATTTAAGAAAACATCTTTTAAAAAATCCTTTATGAAACTAGATATTTAAGTTCTATTTTGTAAGATTGGTAATTATCCACTTATTCGAGAAATGCCATGTGCTAGATTTGCTTTGAGCATGACCACTCAAAACAAAGTTTCTGCATAACTTTATCTTTTTTCCTTACATCTTTGTTTTGGCTTATTTTCAATTCAGTGTCAAGCCCTATATTTTTATGGAGAATTGATTTCTTTAAAAATAGATTGCTCGGGCTTTCCTTACTGATTTTAAGACTGTGCTTAAGGATACTGTACCCTCTGTGGTTCAGTGTCCTTTACCCAAGGACACACTTGATCAATTTGTGATTTAGTTCTGTTCAACAAAGAAATAATCTTTATGGATGGAGGTGCATGCTTTCAGTTGTCACAAGATGAAAGCTGTGTTTCTTTCTTTCTTTTTAAAATCTTGGCTGAACAAAAACAGCATCAAATTTATTCACTGAACACTGTAATTCATTTCTGGTCCTGCAGCCATTTCACTTTTTTTCTACTGACTTTTCAGGCACCATCTAGTTTTATACTTAAAATAGACAATTTTGAGCTCTTATTAAATCTGTAAAATTCCTCAGGAATTTCTTCTAAACCCTTCTTCTGCTATATTTATCTGTCACTTTCTTTGCTTTTCATTGCAGGTCCAACACCAGATGGATAGTAAGCCTTCTTGATATAGAGAAAAAGGTAATGCATTAGGAGGTCCCAGAGAGTGTCTAGTATGAGATAAGCTAGACTATGTTTAATCTGGAATTCAGTAATATTGGTACACCTTTCCCTTCTTCTTTTATTCTGACTGTAATGATTGCCTCAGTTTCTGGAATTAGTGTATCATGTTTATTGCTTGCAATAGATACCTACTCTAAACAGAACAGTTGTTGTTAGAACTCTGATAACAGGTGTAATACCAAATCATCTTTTTGTACGATGAGTATTCTGTGCGCCTACTTGATAAGGACACAAAGATGCTAAGGTGCACATGAGACTCTACACAATCTGGGAGTTCATCCAGATTTTTGAGAAGTTGAGGTTTTCAGGCTGAGATGAAAACCTCATAGGTTATGCTATTTGCAGAGAAAAAAAGTTAGACCCCACCTTCAGCCATGGCACAGGTCCTTGTCGTTACCACAGAAAGAAAATAAAAATGAAAGCATTCAAGCAGAAGAAAGTTGAATAAATGGTAGATAGTATTCAAGGAAGAACATGGACTTCTCTAGAAAAAGGAAAACAATAACTCAAAAGAGTCATATTAAAGGAATATAGTACACACAGAAATAGGAATTGTAGATATTTCTAAGATAGAATGCCCCGAATTATTTTGGATACCTGATTATATAAAATTTTATTTTTCCTAAGATGCTCCAGGAACTCTGGATTTCCATTCATCAAATCTATGCATCCTTGTTAATTTTTACAGTCAGGGTTTAATTTTGTCCTGAGAATCTTTTTTCCTTTTCTGACTATATCTTGTCATTCCAAATATTTCTTAGTTTGGAAATAAATTTTGCCTAAAATTTGCCTCATGGTGACTGCCTATTTTATTGTCATCTCTATTGTTGCGATCCCTCCATTACAAGCCCTCATGGTACTAACTATAACATGGATAAACAATTATATCCAACTTCTTGCTTCTGTCTTGTATTTCTTCCAAAGAGAAGACATAGTAATATCTATAATGCATTAAATCTGATTTTTTTTCTTGTAAAAAGATAACTAAACTCTTGTTAGTCTTCTACCATGCTTGGAAAAAAATCAAATGTCACCCTAAATTTATAAAATTATATAGTTATAGGATATGGCCGGGTTAAGTCTCCATCAAGATCTCTTAGCTTCCGTATACTCTGAATAATTCATTCTAGTCACCTGACCTTTGGATATTTATTGAATTAGCCAGGCAAGCTCTTAGAGTATATTTGCACTGCATATTTCTTCTTCTTGGTGTTTGTATTCACAGAAGTCTTTTTTTCTGCTTTTAAGCATTAGATCAAATGTTACCACCTCCAAGAAGTTGTCATGAAAAAAACATTGAAAATACCTCACATTAACTATATATTTCCGAAAGTTCATTTGTTGCATGCTAATTATTATCACCTACTAAAACAATCAGCAAACAACAAATAAGATGGATTTTGCTTAAAATACATCAGTTCATAAAAAGTTTAATCTTTCATTCCTGGCGTTCTAAAATTAAAACCAAGCAAATGGATACATTTCAAAAGTTTATATTGGCATTGAGAGGACACAAAATATTACCAACATGACCTACACATGTTTAGGTGGCGTTGTGTGAGAGTATTTAACATATTTAATATAAAATTCAGTATCTGGGAAACTTTAGGTGATAACTTTGAAATAGAACAAAAAATATATTACTTACATATTTTGACACAAAAATGACAAGTGTTTTTCAGATGCAAGGTATTCTTATACTACATGACAAAATATTATTCATAACACACTCATCCTATTCATAGTCAAAGAATGATTTTTGGAAAAATTTTTCATGCTATACTTCAACATTTATAATTCCCCCAAAATGACAGAACAGATTCCAGCAAGCAGCATGGATGACAAAACCAGAAATCCTCTGTAAACCTCAGGGAAATCTCACCATCTCATTGTTTCATCTGATTGACCCAAGAGTCAACATGTATGAGGCTTGGAGACTGCAGTGTATGGAGTAGTGGTGATGGTAGTTGTTGGTGAATGTCAACAATATTCATGTTGGCAGACATGAAACAATGAGGCAAGGAAAGAAACTGTGATGATGATGATGATGATGATGATAATATCCCTCCCGTTTGTGAAACTTCAGGGAGTGTGTGTATGTGTGTGTGTGTGGGTGGGTGAGGTGGTGGCGGGAAATGTACTGATAGTAGAAATTGAGAAATCTGGAAAAAAATTAATATGTCCTAGCGTTTCAGGCAAACATGGAATTAATAAGTGTCTGCACTTCAGATAATTAAATAAGAAACCTGAGAGTGATTCCATGAAGAACCAGGAATCAGATTTTTAGCATGGATAATGTTTGGAAAGGAACGAGGCATAGGGAACTAAATTTTGCCTCTGAAATGTTTTCTTCCTATCCTCTAATTGTGACTCCGTGTTTGATTAGCTATCTGTCTTCTCATTGCATTCCTCTTCCTCACTGTGGCCATATAAACAAAGAGGAATTTCAAGGATAAATTCACAGTGCTATTTGAAGGGAATCTAAAGAAACTAATACAGTTTTATACACGGAAAAACTTAGCAGGTAACCATCTTAAAAGTAAGACAGAATATTCTCTCAAAAGAATAATAAAGAATAAATTAAATGAAATTTAGTCGAAAATGGCAGCGTGGGAACCAGCATAATGGTACTGGTACAATATGCTTGTTTTGTATGTGGTCAATCCTGGTTCAATCTCCAACAATGCACATGGTCCCTTGAGCAACACCAGTAGTGGTCAGTGAGCATGGATCTAGAAGTAAACCCTGAGCATCACTGGGTGTGACCACCCAAAAAAGAGAAAAGGAAAAGGAAAATTTAATTATAGAAAGCAAACACATCGAAGAGGAAAAATCATCAGAAAATGAAGATATAACATAGTAATCACATATACAGAAGAGGAGAGAAAATCAAGATTTAAGAAAAATGAAGAAGCTTCATGGTAATAGACAGTAAGAATGTGACAAAATAGAAATGGATAAAAGACAATATTAAGAATGAATAGCTAATAACATCCCAAATCTACAAAACTGAGGTTATCAAGACAAAGGAGTTGGGGGCTGAAGGGTTTTTATGTGCTGGGGTGGAAATATATGGGTCCTATGGTGGAAGATGTGATCTGATAACACTATTCTCTAAACCATAAAAGTATTTAAACATTGTAATAAACATTATCAAAATAATTCAAAAAGGTTTCTATCCATATTGCTAGAAATATAATAAAAGGTTATTCTTTAAAAGAATTTAGCAGTTCTAAAAAGTGAACAAACCATCAAACCATGACATCCAAGAAGTATAATAATATACAAATTTGAAAATGCAAAACAATATATCCAAGATAAACCATTGTTATCAAAAGTTAAAAATTAAGAAAAAATATTTAAAACTGCTACAAAAAAAATAGTGACAAACCAAAGCACCGCCACCAGATTTTTTTTCAGATTCTTAGAAGTTTTCAAACAAGGAGAGTTAAAAGAAATACTCACATTATTTAAATATAATAGCTGGTATTACTATAAAATTATAATTAAAATATAATGCACAAATAAAGAAATTTTCATACAAAATCTTATTAAGTTGATCACCACTGTATTTGCCTTAAGAAATGTTGACTGGAGTTTACATGAAGACAAAAAGTCAAACAAAATAAACCTAAAATCTTGATCAAGGTGCTGAATAGCTATAAAGAAGCAGAAACACAGTATACTAGTTATATATGGTTATATCCAAATATAAAAGGAGATAATGAAAAGAAAATAATAACAGAACAAAAAGTTGATGCATGTACATAAATTGCTACTACATAAATTTAGTTATAACCCATATAATAATCACAAAATTAGAATCTGGAGCAGAGGTACATAGAAGAAAACATTGAAAAGATTTAAAGATTCACCAAAGAAATCCATACACTTTCAAGGCAGATAGAAATAATAGAAAGAGCTTACTTAAATATAAAATGATGATATAACAAGAGTGTGACAACAATTAAACCCATATATAAATAATCACCCTGAAAGTGTGTTGTCTTAACTCACTAATTAAGACAGCAGATTGCTTGATTAATGAGCTCAAAATCAACAATTAAAAGAAAAGAGATAGAACCTAAAACATGTGGAATAAACTGTATGCTTATGCCTCTTGAGTCAATGAAGAAAGCAAAGAATGAAAAAAAAAAATGAAACTTTCTTGAACAATGACAAGAAGACGGACTCTTAGGTTCAAAGAGATGCAGCTCAAACAGGTATAAATGGGAAAGTTTATTAGTAATAGAAATTCATATTTTTAAAATTGAAACATCTCAAAATCATCTCACACTACATCTTAAGAAAATAGAAAGGTTGGAACACAGAGAATTAAAATCTAGCAGTGGAAAGAATAAAATTTAAAGCAGAAATAAATGAAATAAAAACCAAAATGATGATTTAACAGAGCAATGGAATCAGTAGCTGACTCTTCTTTGAAAGGATCAATGAAAGTGTGACCACATACACTCCTGTTCGGGGAAGTACAGAGAGAAACAGAGGAGAGAGGATGGATGCCCTGATAAAATAAGGAATACGGAGCCAGAGATGTGACTGAAATCGTAGCACACATTCTTTGCATTTGAAAGGTTCTGGGTTAGATTCCTAGCACCACACAGACTACTGGGCATCTCTGGGCAGGACGCTGGTTAACCACAGCACTGCAACATATGGACTTGGCTCTCATGCATCCTGAGTGATAACTAGATTAATAGCAACAAAAAAAAAACATAAGAAATTAAAGAGGTAAAGTCACAATAGATACTGCACAATTCCAAAGGATTATGAGACTATTTTGAATATCTATATGCAAGTAAAATGACCATGTGGAATAAATGACTTTTTTTTCTCAGAATAAGAAAAATCTTTACAAATAAATGGAGGGAAAAGTTTGAGCAACCCAATCACAAGTATAAAACTTAAAACTGTTATCAAAACTCTCCCTAAGAACAAAAGTCCAGGACCATATGGCTACACTAACAAGTTCTATAAAACTTTCAAAGAAGAATTAACACTCTATCTGTTCAAAGTGTTCCAATAAATCAAAGTGGGAGGGCGGTGGGACTTCCAAACATTTTACTAGTCTGTTTTCAATCTGTTCCCCAAACTACAAAATGAGAGCAGGAATAAAAGAAAACCACAGATTGATATTTCTGATGAAAATGCATGCAAAAACAATTTGGAAGATAGAATCCAACAACACATGAAGAAAATCATTCATCATTACTAAGTAAAATTCTTCATAGAGATGCAATTAATTAAAAACATCATATCAACAAAAAGATAAATATTATAAGATTATTTCAGTGGATATTGAAAGAACCTGTGACAACATTAAATGTAAATTTGTAGTTAGAACTTATAAAGAACTAAAATTGAAGAACTACCTCAACAAGTAGAAACCAAATGCAACAAATTCATAGATAGCATCATACTCAATGATGAAAAAATAAAAAATTTAGTGCTAATATCTGTAATAATCTAGGATATTCATTTTAGCATCACTGTTTAACATATTTTCATAAATAAAAATCAGCAATCAGGCCAAATATTATGTAAAAGAAATCTAAATTAAAAAATAAATAAATGTATCACAATTCGTGACCAATATAATTCATGTTTATAAGTATATATGTATATTCACACATGTACATATACTCATGAAATTCAAAAGACAAAAAAAATCTTAAAATAATAGACAAGTATTCTAGAATGTCAAGACACAAAATTAAGATACATAAAATATTTGTGGTTTTATGAAAATCAGATAAAAAGGAAATCAAGAAAACAATTCCATTTTTAATAGTATCAAAATAGTATCTGTATGAAGACCTCTCAAAAATAAAATAAAAATGCAATATGATCTAGCTATTCCACTGATGAGCACATTTACCTAAAAGCACAAGAACACTAATTTGAAAAGATTTATGCACACCTAAGATCAGTGTTGTGCTATTGTGATAGCCAAGATTTGAAAACAATTTAACTGCCCAAAGAAGGATAAATAAATAATAATATGAGGCATATATATATATATATATATAAAATCAGAATTCCACTTCAGAAAAGTTGAAAACTACTTTATTTGTTGTAACCAGGATAAAGCTAGAGGATTTCATATTAAGTGAGGTGAGTAAGAAGAGAAGGGAAAATTACCAGGAACTATCACTAATATGTGCTATTTTAAAAATTAAAAGGAATGGATAGTATCTAATGATGATAAACGTTTGAACTCTGGCAACAGATGTAAGGTTACCAAATGAAGCAGAGAGTGGGAAGGGGACTTGAGAAGAGATGACCCATCACTTTTCCCTTCTCTTCACAGGATACACAAATCAATGCAAAGTTACTCCTGGAAACTTTGATGCTGTTGTAGGAAGATAATGAGCTTTTCACTTTAGATATAAGAATTTCACTCACATACTTACAGATTATGCTGTGGCTTTAAGGCATGCAAAGCTGATAACTACTCTAATTGGGATATACTTTTGAATTCAAGAAAACTCATACATTTAAGAACTGACATGATCCTTTGGTGGGCACATCTAGCTTAAGGTATGATCCTCTCATGATGAAATTTATTAACCTTTTCCACCTTTTAAAATATAGTCTTGTTGGGAGTCTTGACAAAATTAGCATTTGCCCAAAGGATATCTCCACTTTTCGTTTGACTTCATAATCAATTCTACCATGAATGTTAAAATTAAATTGAAATTCAACTACTCATCTATTTAATGCATTGGTACTTTCCCCCGCTTGTATTTAATGTTGTGATTTTCCACTTTTATTTCTTATATTAAAAGGGAATGAATTGACACAGTGTGTAACAATTCAGGTATTTTCTAACATAAGTTTAACTCTCACATTTTTCTTAAACTAATACCCTTTTCTACTTAGATAACCTATAGAAAATCATCTCATTATTTGGTTGAACTTAACTTTTCTCAAAATGTGAAGAATATTGATACTCCAAATATTGTTGATGCTCAAAATATCTCATTATCTCTGAAACACTTTTTTTAAAAAAAACCCAGGAAAGATTTTCATGGTAACTTAACATCACTGTGTGCTACTAATCAAGATAAAAAGAATTTTAAAGTTTCCATCTTTCCCCTCTCTGTATCTCAGTATGAAGCTTATTTTGTCCTAGGTACAATTTTCTCCAGACTCTTCTTTTATTAGACTCTAATAATTCACTGTTTCAATGTAACAAAAAGACTAATGATACCCAGCACAATACAAATTTACATATTAGTAGATATTTTTAATTTAACCACCTGAAGGAAAGTTCAGAGGGTTAAGTTCTATAACTGAATAAATTAGAAAAGGGAACAATCTGTGTGGTGGGAGGAGAAGAGTAAGTTTTCTTAGTTGGCTTTCACTACACTGCATGCAACTGATAAAACTGGTACATTAACTTGTTCAATTTGTATTTTAAGGTAACTGGTAGAAGTGAAAACATGCTTTTTAAAAGAGAAATTGTAAGGTATTCTATCAGTAGAGGCAGATGAAGCAAGATCTTTCATAACTGCTACATAGGACATTTTCTGATAGTTCCTTTTCATTTTAAAAAATTTCTATGAATTACATAAACTTAACTCACTAGTGCTTGTGTTTTTTCTCCCCAGAACAATATTATGGAAAAATTACTCAGTCAATGACACATCATTAAACCCAATGTATACATATTACATTGCTGCTAGAAAATTTAAATGAGTATTTTTTGATACCTCATTATCTCAAATAAAAATAAATGCATTGGAACTGAAGATACCTTAAAGATACCTTAAACCAATAATACTAAGCCAGAATTTAAAATCCCGAGTCTTAAGATCACTAATTATTATTATTATTATCAACTCCGATTTGTTATGATTTTTAGATGAAAAAAATCATAACAAATCGGAGTTGATAATAATAATAATAATAATGTGTACACAAATAAGGTAGTAGAAAAATTAGGAGAGTGATGTCCCAGAATCCAAGAAGAATTTGAGGGGGAGAAAATAATCCATTGCATCAAATACTTACATATTTTACAAATGTGTATGTAATGTAAAAAGAGAACTGAGAATTATTTATTGTATTTTGAAAACCAATATTTTGGACTGACAAGGGCAGTGTTATTGGATTTCTTGGTGTGGATCCATGAGTACACAGGACAGTTAATGTGCCTTTTAAAATAAAATGTCTATAATAAAATATCATTAAGTTTTCTTTTCTCCAATTTGTCAAAGTGAATATAAAGTTGACATAAAACTAAAGCAAAAATAATTAGAAGAATGCTTTAAAAAACCAATTAGAATTTGTGAAGTATTTAACTATGCCAGGTGTTAAAACTTATTATATTTATATTGCTTCTATAATTAAAATGTGATATTAGAGCATGGATAATCTGGAATACCAATGAAAGAGAATTTTAAAAAATACAGAAATAGAACTAATCTCATAAAATCTTGCATATGATAAAAGGCTTCATATTAAGTCAATGTGAGGAGAAAAGGGATATTTTTAAAGCTTCATTGAATTTGAGAAAGTAATAAATAAACCATAGAATTGAGGAAATGTGCAAGTATAGTTACAGGACTTTTTTTTTTTAAATGTTGGTGTTACTAGACTGGGCTGGAGCGATAGCACAGCGGGTAGGGTGTTTGCCGTGCAAGCGTCCCACATGGCCGACCCGAGTTCAATTCCTTTGCCCCTCTTGGAGAGCCCGGCAAGCTACCTAGAGTATCTCGCCTGCACAGCAAAACCTGGCAAGCTTCCCGTGTTGTATTCCATATGCCAAACACAGTAACAACAAGTCTCATGATGGAGACGTTATTGGGCCCGCTCAAGCAAATCGATGAACAATGGGAGGACAGCGACAGTGACAGTGACAGTTACTAGACTTCAATATTAAAAATATCCCAGTGTACTTGAGCACTTCTATTGGTTTGACCTGTTTAGATTTAAGGGATCTAATTGCTAAAACCCTGCGACTCCTGCATGCCCTGCTGTGCTCACAACTGCACCAGGAAACTTTTGTCATTATCTTAATCAAAAGATTAAAAAAAAACCTGACATTTAATGGGGAAAAATACCATATTCCAAATTTTAATGGGAAAAAGAGAGATCATAAACCAGGTCAGTCTGAGCTCATGCCTCTGTCTTAGCTGCAATGTAACACATCGGAGATGATGATAACTATGAAGGCTTTGTCTACCTCCACATATGAATATTCACATATCAACATATAACTAGTCTTTTCTGTTCTGTGCATTCTTGTGTGTGTGTGTGTGTGTGTGTGTGTGTGTGTGTGTGTGTGTGTGTGTGAAGCAGGATAGTCTTTATTGAATGAAACTTCTTTAAAAAGATGTGAGAGGTGGGGCTGGAGCAATAGCACAGCAGGTAGGACGTTTGCTTTGCACGCAGCCAACATGGCCAACACAGGTTCGATTCCCAGCATCCCCATATGGTCCCCCGAGCACAGCCAGGAGCAATTCCTGAGTACATGAGCCAGGAGTAACCCCCGAGCATCGCCGGGTGTGACCCACAAAGCAAAAAAAAAAAAAAAGATGTGAGAGGAGAGAAAGGGAAATTGTCAACAACAAACACAGGTTTCCCCCAAGATGGAAACAAGCAATCAGAGATAGAGACAAGGGGGTGAGATATGTATTCAAGGGAGAACATGGGGTTAAAAAGCAAACCTATTTCATTCGTTTCTTTTTCTAAATCTAGTATACCAGAAAACCCATTAGACTTGTTTAGACTTTGCAAGTCCTAAATGTGTCTAGGAGTGATTTATTTTCTTCTCAATTTCAACACATATTGAACCATGTATTAGCCTCAGAAGAAAATATTTTTGTTATGATTTAGTTTATTTAAAAGGAAATTTGGTTTACCAAATAAAATTATTCTAAACATTTGTCTAGGGATATTTTTGGCAAACAATTTATTTGTAGATTCTAATTTCAATCATCTTAGTTGTTGAGATTAATGATATGGGAAGAGTTTTAACACTGTAGGCAACAGTATGAGTGATTTGGCAGCAAAGTTGGGTATGCCAATCTATCCTATACAAATCATCTAAAAAGTTTACAGAAGAATAGAAAGAGAAATAAAAAGGGAAGTAACAATATTATTTCTAACTTTGAGCATATGATGATGTCATAGTTATTTTTTGCTTACTTAGATATTTAATCTTTGCTTTTATGACAGTTTGCAAAATTTAACTCCCCAAAATTTAACCCCCAAAGTATACTATAGTATCATTTTTATGCATGGAAATTTGTACAAAAATGCACATTAGTCTTCTTTCTCTCATGTATATATGAAGGATAGATTGATTTTACTTTTGGGTGAGGATCATATGGAAAGAAAATGATCATTGGCATGGAACTATAGGAGAGGGTAAACAGATTTTCTTGTTCCTAGAATTTTTGAAGCCTACTATTCCTAGGCAGGATCAACAAAAGGCAAATCATTTAACTTCATTATTATGAAAATTTTCTCAGACCTCTTGGTACAATCAAACACACAACAAAGGACTAGCCACTGAAAGCCACAAAGTGAATTTATATCACATGACCTGCCCTAGAGACTTAGGACAAAAGTGACCACACAAACCTTCTGTGAGACACTTTGACATGAGAAAAAGAATGGTTCATATTTAAGCCACTCTTACTTCAAGTTGCTTTTACTTTCAGAAAAACCTAATCCTACTTGATACATTAGTAGCACTGTGCTGTAGCACTGTCCTCCCGTTCATCAATTTGCTCAATGGGCACCAGTAACATCTCCATTGTGAGACTTGTTACTGTTTTTGGCATATTGAATACGCCATGGAAAGCTTGCCAGGCTCTGCCGTACAGGTGGGATACTCTCAGCAGCATAAATTTAAAAACTACTAGGTAAATCACAATTTTTAAAGGAGTGCATAAGTGGAAATGAACACTGTCCTCCCATTGTTCATCGATCTGCTCAAGCGGGCCCAGTAATGTCTCCATTTTGAGACTTGTTGTTACTGTGTTTGGCATATTGAATACGTCACGGGTAGCTTGCCAGGCTTTGCTGTGTGGGTGAGATACTCTCAGTAGCTTGCCGGGTTCTCCAAGAGGGGTGGAGGAATAGAACCCAGCTCGAGTGGGCTGACTACATGCATGGAAAACACCCTACCCACTGTGCTATCGCTCCATTCCCTATCATGAATTAAATTTAGAAAGTTAAATCTCCAAGAATACTCAAATTGTGAGAAGAAAGATAGTGAATAGTGAATGATACTTTATCTTGAACATATCAAATTATATTAAAGAATACTTCATTTAAAATAGTGTTATTAATGTATAAATATATGTTAATAAAAAGTTACCCCATATATGTGTGTATATACAAAATAAATGCATACAATATGCTATATATACATATACAAATATGTATCTATGTACAAAGCAAATCTTTTGGGTAACTATATGCATAAATAAAGCAATGTAAATATTTAAATGTATTAATTTTGTGTAAATATAACTAATATATTGCATTTACATACTTATATAAAATATATGTAAGTATATATTGCTATTATGTTTTGAAGTGGGAATATTAAATGAATCATATTATGGCAATTTGATATTTGTTTGAGAAAAGCAAGTTGGATTTCGTTTCTTATCATTTTTGGAATGGATAGACGGTCATTTTGGTGGTAAAAGGAAGCTAGAACTTCAATGGTGGATGTGCTGAGTCTTATCCACATATAGAAAAATAAATTATTACACTGAATTTATTAGGCATTTTTAAATGCAATTCTGGGTTGGAAGAGCTTGTCTAGGAAATATTCAAAAGTTTTAAGAGAAATTTATTTGATTATATTGTATTATATACAAATTTAAAACTCTTTCCAACATTTGTAAGTTATAAGCAACAAATTTGAAGAAAATATTTTCTTGAAATAAATAATTTTTGTGAATAGATTAGTGGTAAATTTGTAGACTGTGTAAAATTCTCAAGACCAATCGAATGAACAGTGTTCAAAGAAAGAACTTTAAATATTCTGTAAATATAAAAATGCCAATGTATTTAACATTTTAGTAATGAAAATAATTCAAATTAATACATAAACAATTTACTTTTTTTTTCTTTTTGAGTCACACCCGGTGGTACACAGGGGTTACTCCTGGCTCATGCACTCAGGAATTACTCCTGGTAGTGCTTGGAGGATCATATGGGATGCTGGGAATTGAACCCGGGTCAGCTGCATGCAAGGCAAATGCCCTACCTGCTGTACTATAGCTCCAGCCCCAAACTATTCACTTTTGAGGTCTTCTATTGCAAATTTTAAACAGAGGACTTTGTTTTGGAATGGGTATAGAATTCAAGTACTCAGTATACTATGAAAGGAATTATAAGAAAATAAAAAGGCAATGTTTTCTAATATTTAAAATTACATATCTGTTAAACCAGCAGTCCCACCACTAGGAATGAATTTTGCAAAAACATGTGTTATGTATACATATATAAAATCTACATATGAATAAAGATATATCATTATTGCTCAAAACAAACTAAAGGGTAAGACGTATCCATATTAGGATTTGTAAATATTCTTACAAATCATGTCAACAAAATTTGAATGAAATAGTCTCTTATATGTAAAAAAAGATAACCAAGTATACAACAAATGTATGTGTAGATATTCATCAAGTTTAGTGATTGTGGGGCAGGGCGACGGGCACTGGAGCAGGAAAAACCCCACCAAGCAAAGCAGCCCTGAAGTGAAACATCACAAGAGGGAGTAACTGGGGAGAGAGAGCAAACCAGGGTATCTGCATCATATGTCCAGCATTGAGCCTTCTTCGACCCCCAGGTCACATACACCTAAAATGCAGAAACTGTCCCATATGTCTTACGCAAGTCATTCAAACCACAACATACAACCTTGAAGGAGATTGGACCCCCGGGCAAAACTGAGACAAAAAAGTCATAGGCAAAGAGTATGAAGCTCTATGTGAATGGACCTCCAGTAAGCCAAGACCCTCCATAAAAATGTGTGTATTTGAAATTAAAGTGAGCTGTGATTGGGGCTGGAGCAATAGCACAGAGGGTAGGGCATTTGCCTTGCATGAGGCTGACCCGGGTTTGATTCCCAGCATCCCATATGGTCCCCTGGGCACCTCCAGGAGTGATTCCTGAGTGCAAAGCAAGGAGTAACCCCTCAGCATCGCCAGTGTGACCTAAGATGAACATCAATCAATAAATAAATAATAAAATAAAGTGAGCTGTGATCAACTGCTCCTGGAGAGATTTCTCTGCAGACCCTTTATCTTCCAAGCCCTTGTCAGGCTCCTTCCCAGACCCAGTGGGCAAAATGTCTGGGCATGTTGGGGATAACTATTCCCCAACAAGTGATGGGATAAGAATTGAGGAGTTAGGTTGCAAGGAATAAGAAAACTTTTCTATGTATTTTGTGTTTTTTAAGTTGTTCTGATACTGGGCCTGGAGAGATATAGTAAGTGTTGCTTGCCATGCATGGTCAGTCTGGGTTTAATCCTTAGCACCATATTTGAGCCCAGAACATCACCAGAGGTGATATTTGAGCAGAGGTTCAAGAGTAAGCCTTGAGTGGCAGAATGTCCTGATCCCATGCCAGGCTGTCCTCACCAGAGAACCTCCAAGAAAGTCAGGTTGAGTTTTTCTCTCCACCCCAGCATCTGAACACCTCCAGAACTCAACCACTATCATGTGCAAGGTCACTCTCCACATGCTTGGAAAACCTCATACAAGAGGGGACGAGCCTCACACAAGACAGGATGAATCTCACTCAAAAGCAGACTGGCAGAAAATCACAGGTATGCGGGTACCCATGACTGAGATCTCCAAGCTCACATGGATTGGGACTGGGCCTCCTCCTCCCAGCTCCCCAGTTTTCCATTAATGTGGCAGTCACACCCACAAACTGCCCCCCTGCCAGGCGCCATGTAATCTCATCAATGGCCAAGACCCAGAGACTATAAACCAAAGCTCCTTGAAGAGAACAACACAGTATTTCCTGTAATGCGTGGCTGCAAATGGGACTTCTTACACTCTATCTCACTTATTTATCAAAGGTAGCACCCATTTTTTTGGTTTTAACATACTTGCTTGTATTCTCTTATGTTCGGGCTTAAATGGCTCCAGAATGAAATACAACAACCTTCACACACTTCCCTCTTATTGTGGTGGGAAAGTGCTCGATGGTGGGATTGGTGCTTGAATATTATCTGTTGTAAAATGCTGAGGTTGGAGGGTGGCCAGGGGTTGGCCCCCGATGGCTCTTCCCCTGGCCATCCAGGTTCTTGGGGGGGATGGCCAGTCAGGGCGGCCCGGGCCACGGGCCAGATGGTGGAGGAGACAAGGGCCAAGCCGGTTGATTGATCAGCAGCTGTTTATTTCATTCTCCTCCCTGTTCACTCCTGTCTTTCTTCTGCCTCTCTCCCGCCCCCGCCCATTTAGAACCCCTTTCTCCCTCTGGCTCCAACTCTGGATCTTGATCTCAATCTTCTCTCCCCAGCCCCCCTCTTACAGTCTAGTTAAATCCCCACAACCTCCAGGGGCTGGGCTTACACATAGTTGTGGTCACAATCAATAGGGTTAAAGTTCTTCCCCTTAGGGAATGGTACTACTAGGACTTATTCTTTTTCAGCAGGACCACCCTCCCAAGGGTGGAATCCCATGGGTGTATATTCTTCTCTCCTTGTCCAACAAAAATATAAGCATTCATAATACTAATTATTTTGTATAGACACAGTAAGAGATGCATTAAGCTTATAGAATTGCTCTCCTGGAATCATCTGTGCGCAGGCCAGATTAGTTTTTCCTATCCCTAGCAGGATCCTAGTCTCGTCATTACTTTTGGATCATGACAGCATCTGTCATGACCAAGCTCTTGACTTATAGTTAAGAATTGTGACACTTTGGCCAGTCCCATCTCGATGCCAGGGTAGCACATAGCTTACCGCTTGCCCTGGTTCAATCCAGTCCCTTGCCGGGACCCTGCTTTTTGGGGGGCACTAGGAGGTGAGGGCAACTGAGGCTTAAGTTGAGAAAGCAGATGTCCGGGAATGAAAAATATTCAAAGCCAATTAAATCCCATGTTACAAAAGCATAATGTTGTCTTCTTGTGTCTATACAAAAGGACATTGCTTTAAAGTAAGCTATTCAAAAGACATAAGCAGAGGAGAAAGGCATTATCAACTTACAATATAAGTTCAGTGTCCTAGAAAGATCTGATATTACAAATTAACAGAAACTGATTAGGGGAATAAACTGATTAACTGTTTGGGGAAGAGAGCATAGAGAAGTAGTTACAAATAAACAAAGGAATGAGTGTGACTCAAGCTCTTAACTTATAGGAACACTGGGATGGGTGTGATTGATAAAACTAAGCTAACTGAGGAAGGACAAAACAGTGTTATCCTACAATCTGTAATAAACTATTTCATAAAACTATTAATTTTATGAAAATCACTGCACTGTCCATCATTGTTCATCAATTTGCTCAAGCGGGCCCAGTAACATTGTGAGACTTGTTACTGTGTTTAGCATATCGAATACATCACGGGTAGCTCGCCAGGCTTTGCTGTGTGGGCGAGATA
Source organism: Sorex fumeus (assembly GCF_029834395.1). NCBI lineage: Eukaryota > Metazoa > Chordata > Mammalia > Eulipotyphla > Soricidae > Sorex > Sorex fumeus. The sequence goes on along the minus strand of NW_026606096.1, from coordinate 16,240,713 downwards.
CTCTCGGTAGCTTGCCTGGCTCTCTGAGAGTGGTGGAGGAATCGAACTCAGGTCGGTTGTGTTGGCCACGTGCAAGGCAAACGCCCTACCCACTGTGCTATTGCTCCAGCACTTTATGAAAATAAAATATATAAAACAGTAAAAAAAGTAAGCCCTGAACACAATCTGGTGTGTTCCCCTAATCAAACTTTAATCACCATCATCATCATCATCATTATCAATCTTAAGTTGTTCTGATACTAAATCTCCATATAATTATTCTCATTAACTAGTGGGGAGATATACTGAGAAGTGTGTGATTAGCTTTCATCATGTGCTAATGTCACAGTGTGTGCACATACACAGCTCTGTGGCACTGACAACTAACACCTAAACTATCTAAAGTTACCACTGCTCTGTTGATAGACTGTTGACCAGCACTTGTTATTTGGTGAGTGACTATACAAATGTAAACTCTAAAACTAACTCATTATGAACAATGAAAATTAATTAGGCCATGAAGAAGATAAAATGAAAATTTTACTGTTTACTTATTTTCTGAATAAATATTTTTATTTATTGAAGTAATATTGGTTCACAAGAGTGTTAATATTTTACTGTCTTAGTAACAAACCATCCACCAAAGTGCTAATATAACTTCCACCACTGGACTCTTAAATTCCTCTCCTCAATTGCCTTCATATTCTCAATTCCCTTCATAACCACCTTAATTACTTTTATAATCTCTATTCTGTCATCAAAATCTAAGGGATTTTTTTAGTTACACTGATATTGTCTTTTGAGATCATTAGTATTTATCTTTCTGTGACTTATTTCACTTAGAATGATACATTCTATTCTAATTCAATCTGTGTAATCACAAAAGCATTGTTTAAACTCTTATAGAAAATGAGTAGTATTCCATTGTATAGGTTCCACCTCTTTTCTATCTGTTCATCTTGTCATTGAGCACAGGGATTATTTGAGGAGCTTGGCTCTCATAACAATGCAATAAATGTAGCTGTGTCTATACTTTATAAAGTTGGTGTTCTGCTCTTGGGATAGATACCCATGAGCAAAATTGCTGGTTTATATGGTAATTTTATTTTTAGTTTTTTAATTAATCCACACTATTTTCCATAGAACTTAGACCAATTTACATGCCCATCAGGTGTACTCTTTTTTTCTTTGCATTTTCTTTAGCATTTGGTTATTTCTGGACTTTTTGACATAGGCCATTCTCATAGTTGTAGAAAATAGTTCATTCATTGTTTTGATTTGCACTTTCCTAATAATTGATAATGAGCATTGTTCATGTGACTGTTACTCATCCACATTTCTTCCCTGGAGTAATGCCTGTTCAACTCTTCTTCAATTTTTTCAATAGACTCACATTTTTTGTTTTGAGTTTTGTAATTTCTTTATCTATTTTTGATATTAACCTTTTGCATATGTATGGTATGTAAATTGAAATCATTGATAAGATTGTTTAATATTTTAATTTATAATGAATTAATCTGAATGACAGTAAAATTATAGTTTAATGGTATACATTATTGCTAGTATATATAGTGAGTAATTTAGAAATATGAAAAATAAAAAATTACATTGACATATATCATAATAATATATTTGATAATGTAAATTTGAATCTGTGCCTTTACTTACTCAGATATAAAAACATGTATATGTCAGCACATTAAAGAGTACAATCCACAACTCTTAGCTAAGCTTTCAAAATAATTTTTTAGCTTAAAAAATTTACAAAATAATCTTTTTAGCTTAAAAAATCCACAGTTTATTTCATTTTCATACTACTTCCACAAAATATGCTTTTCTTTAGCATTCACTAATTATAGACCAACTGTCTATAATTACTGATTATTTACCATCTGTTATTTAAGAGCTTTACAAATATTTTCCCATTTATCCAATAAATTCCAACGACACAAAAGATGCTCACTTTTTTATTACCAAAGAATAAAAGCAAATGATTAAAATGGAAAGTGTCTACCCAATCAATTTTCATCATTCTGTGAATCTGAAACAAGTTGAGAGAAATAGCATGAAATGGAAAGGATCAGAATCCTGAGTGTATGCTCTTAACCTTTCTGATTGCTAATTAGCAAATATATCTCTAAAGTGAGTAAAATGATTAACATTCATTTGACACTGGATAAATATGCCCCCCTTCCCACAAACCATGCCAATAGGCTTTGGAAATTCAACTAAGATGAAGTTGTAAATATAGAAAAAATTTTGATCACTTTTAGAATCAATTGTTAGGAGATTCTGTTTGATTTGAAGTCCCAAAACTCCCTATAAAAATATTTTCAGACACTTACCATATCAGACATAGATAGAATTCTATCCTTGATCTTTTAATAAATACAAAGGAGCATGTTTAACATAATAGACAATAAAATTCAACAAAATTAAATGGGCTATAATAAGTTCTGAAAATAATGTACATTTGCATCTTCTAAAGTCTAAAGCCTCTTTATCTCCATAATAAGCCTATGTTTTCATTCTTATATTCACTTTATATTCATTCATTTTATGTTCATTTTATTTTATTTACATTTCATATTCATACAGCAACAAGTAAACAATTTTATTTTTGGCAAATATCGACAGTATTATTCTTATTCAAATAGGCAATTTTGCGATGTGATATTGTTATAAATTTGAGCTATTATAGTTTCTCTCTAGTTCAAAGTATTGCTTATAGAACCAATCAACATTTTATGTTACTAATTACTTTACTATTGGCTTCATCTTGCTTAGAACTCCTTGTATCATTTGACATTTGACATTGTGATGGAAAGGAACTCACATGCAGAATCACATTCTGTGCTTCATTAATTTTATTTGTTTGCTTAGTGAAAGGAAGTTGCAGCCACTGAATTCAAATAGCTTCTTTTTCTGGGTCAGAAAATTTGTCAGGGAGAGACAAATGGAGTGTGATGTCATTTGAAAAGACAAATGGAAATTATACCAAGATTTCCCTTTCTTCCTCTGTCAGGTTCTGTATACCTAAAAGAACGTTTAGAGCAGAGCTTTGGGAAAGGCCTTACCTGCCTTAAGTTATCTTATCTGCCTCCCCGCTAGGTCTACATCCTTCTAGTCTGAAAAATGCACAACTTCAAGTCAACTTTGAGAATGTCTATATGTGGAAAAGCAGAAATGTATGAAATGAAATAAGTGCCCCCCCCAACACACACACACACTTAATACCATGATAAAGCAACTTTAACTTGTTAAAGAGACTTCTAGTGGCATAGAGAAACAATTCCTGAATTAATGAACTGGCAATTATACATATATATAAAATTATATATATGCATATTGTACATATATATGATTCTAAACTCTTACTTCACACACACATATACTAAGAGTTTGTGTATAAATAGTATGTGTATAGTAAGAGTTTTCAGTTTCCCAACTCCAGGTCTTTGACTACTTTTGTGACAGAGCACAGAGTAGCTTAAATAATACAATGTAAGTGTTTATGTCCTGAAACATGTTTCCTATGTGCATAATCACCACTGTATCTGCTCCCTTTATTAATGAACTAAATTCAGGATCAGAAATCATTCTGATTTTCGGCAATTTCTGGTTGTACCAAACTGGCCTCGTTTCTCCCCTAAAGTCTTTCTACTCTGTCACTGAGATACTTTGTCTGCCCATGATTATTAGAGATCAGATGAGTGACTTGTTAGCATAAATCCAGTGAGGCCTCCACTAGGAATAGTTCTCTTCCTCTGCTTTGTGTGTGTGTGTTTGGTTTGGTTTTCGTTCGCTTGTTTTTTTGGGATCTCATCCTCCAAGCGCAGGTGTTCCTCCTGGATCTACAATGAGAATCTGGCATTTTTCAGGACAATATGGGATGCCAGGGATCCAAACGAGGTGAGGTAAGCACTTTCCCCACTGTATGCTCTCTCTCTCTCTCTCTCTCTCTCTCTCTCTCTCTCTCTCTCTCTCTCTCTCTCTCTCTCTCTCTCTCTCTCTCTCTCTCCAGCCTCTCTCCTGCTGCTTTCTAAGTGTGCCCCCAGCCTATGCAATACGAAGGCTTCAGAACCTTTCTGGCCAGCATCTTATACTGTCTTCATCTAGCATATGCTCCCTCCTGCTAAATCCTTGCTGCCCTGTATTGTGTCAACCTCTCCCCCATGAGCTGCAAGAGCGTTTTCCCATTTGCTTATTCTTCATGGCATTGCTTTGCTCATTTTTAAATGCGATTTTTAAAACTGAAAATAAGACTGCTGTGTTTAAAAAAAGAATTTTGTGCCTCAAAACCAAAAATCTGCAGCCAACTTTATAGTAATATTAATTTTTCCTTTAACTTTAATGATCTTATTAAGGGAAAAGACCATAGTTTATAAACTTGGTTTTCTCAGCTTCTCCCCAGAACATAGTTCAGGGATTATACTAAAGTTTCATTTTCAAAGGAAAGGTTTTTATTCAAAATAAAATTTTGGGCCACTGTAGTGCTACTGAGACTAATAGAATTTTGAGTTGATAAGAATTCCCATCATCCCTCCCAGCCATCTTCAACAAGTTGTGCTCAGGAGATCTGGGGTTCCTTCCAGGCTATTGTTGGCCAACCAGGCCAGTGGTTCAATACAAGAACCCAGGATGCAGTGTTGCTCTGGTCCCAAGGTGCCAGATTAGCTGGGCCACCATCATGATGACTGGGGGTCTTCAGGGCTATTTCCAATGATGCCAAGGGAACCATGTGGTCCTTCAGATTGAACCAGGATTGGCTGCTTGATGACATGAACATTAATCCATATCCTGTCTCTCGTAACCTTGTGATGTTTCATATTATCATTGGGAAAACAGAATGTGGTTGCAAATGTCATGACATATTCACAAGTGTTAAGAAAGATAACATTCGTAGGGGGAAAAATACTGATATACTGCAAAAGGGAGGTAACAATGACTTTCCCAGCCAACTCCAGGTCACACTTGAGATTGTCTTACCATCCAAGTCTGAGGTCTATGACCACTCCGATCTGCGATCAGACATCTGGTAGCTTTAAAAGTGAAGCTCTTTCTTAGGAATTATAATCAGTTTTTATGGTACAATAAAGTTCAAGACCGTATCTTTTTTCCTCTATAAAACCTGCAGAAAGGAACCAGAATTTAATTAAACTGCCATTACTCCTGAATTAGTTTTCTGTTTTCTAATGATTTCCAAGATCTTCATTCAAAATATTTTGTTTTTCATCATGACATAAAGGAAAGTTGTAGAAGATGGGGAGGAAGAAGAAAGAACTTGGAGAAGTTAGTCGGGTGGGGAGGGGAAGAAGGCAGCTACCAGAGGAAAAGGCATTGTCCAAGGGCCCTTTGTATTCATGGATTCACTTCCTTCTATTTTTCTATGATTATGGAGGGAAACATCATATGTAGGGTTTCTTTGAATTTGCCCCAAGAAAGCAGAATTCAAAGTATAGTACTTGTGGCAGAAATACAAAATAAAGTTATAAAAATAAAGTATAGTACTTAAAAAAAAACAAGGCAAACCCATTAACAATTCTAATTCTACCACTTATCAATAGGATGACTAAAGTTAGATTTCCTAACAATTTTGATGTTAATTGTTTTCATCTGTTAAATATAGACGTGCCCTACTTGTCTCTGCTATTACTTCTACAGGGAGAGAGCGAGAAAAAAGAGAGAAAGAGAGAGAGAATAGAGAAGTATGATTAACAATATTATAAATCACACTACCTTAGAAAAATGATTGTAAATCTAAATAAATAAAAATAGTGTCACTAATACCTATGTAGCATTAATTTTTTAACTTAAGTAATGTGCATAAATTATCAGAGCAACTGGCATATACTCAAGTCACTTATAGCTATTAGTACCTTTGATGTTCTCAGGGATGATGCAACTTTCTAATGACAAAGGTGAAGGTACAATATAGAAAAGTGTAATAACACTTGTTTTTTTTTAAATGTACCTCTGTAAAGAAAAAAATTGCACCACCAGTAACAGAGTTAATATTTTTATTTATTTATTTATTTATTTAATTTGCTTTTTGGGTCACACCCGGTGATGCACAGGGATTACTCCTGATTTTGCATTTAGGAATTACTCCTGGCAGTGCTTAGGGGACCATATGGGATACTGGGAATTGAACCTGGGACTGCTGCATGCAAGGCAAATGCCCTACCTGCTGTACAATCACTCAAGCTCCTGAATTAATTTTTTAACAGCTTAATTAAAATGTAAATCATATCCCATATGATTCGCCTATTGAAAACACACAATTCAATGTTTTCACTATACTCCGAGTTCTGCAGCCGACCTCACAACGATTTTAAAACATATTAAACACTTAAACAATAAGTCCCAAATGATGTATTTAATTTTTTTTTAATTTTAGGCACTGTGATTTATAATGCTATAAATGATAGGGGTTTTGTAAACAAAGTTCAATATGATATCCTCCACCAAGTGTTCACTTCCTTCAACTATTGTTTAAGTGTCTTCCTGCCTCCATCCAACCTGAGCTTGATAAGCTCAGTTTCGTAGAACAGTTCTCATGTTTTGTTGTCTTTCACATCTCACACTAGAGGAACTGGCTACATAAACAAGAACAAAAACAATTGACAATTGGCAGATTTGAGGAGATATATACCAACACTAGAAGAAATGTCAAATTGTTCAACCTCTTGGGAAAACAATGTTCAAAAAATGAATAATTGAATTTCTCTATGATCTAGTAATTCTGTGTCTTGTAATCTATCCCAAGAGACAAAATCTCTACTATAAATATAATCTCAATTAGTAAGTCTTGATGCTTTTAAAATAATGCCATAGAAACATTTCTCCTCTAGATTACCATTACTAGACACATATATAAAAATAAGAAAGTATATACCAATATACATGTATATATATAATCAGCAAACATTGTAACTCCATAATAACTCATACTAAAGTAATCTAATATTCATCAAATAATCACATAGTGGGGTCCAGAAAGCTAGTCAGAAGGTGAAGCACCTACCATGTACACAGCTAACCTACGTTTGATTCTGGGCACCACATATGGTAGCCCAAATATTTCCAAAAGTAGTCCCTAAGTTCAGAGTCAAATAAGCTTCCAATTAGAAATAAATAAATGAATATTCAAAATACACTTAGCTTGTGTGTATGTGGATGTGTGTGTGAGTGTGTGAATGTGCATTTGTGTGTGTGCATGTATGTGTGTGTTTGTGTGTGTGTGTTTCTAGGATCAAATACTGGACTTCACATACGCAAGGCAAGTGCACTCTTCCCCACTAATGAATTCAGTTTTTTAAGCCTTAGAACGTGTAATTGTTCTGAATAAATAGTGATCAGGTATCTGCAAATATCAGAATCATCAAGAATATTTTCTTTACTTCTTCTTTTTGGGGGGTGGAGTAGAAGTGCGTCATAACTGTAGGTGCTCAGGGTTTACTCTGACTCTGTGCTCAGGAGTCACTTCTGGCAGGCACATGGGGACCAGATAGGATACAGTGATTAAACTTGGTTGGGCTGGGTGCAAGGCAAATGCCCCACCTACTGTACCATTACTCTGCCCCTCTATTCCTAATCTTAATAAGACACATTCACAGTCCACACCCTTTTACAAATGATTTTCCAGGTTGTTTATATTAGTCGGGTCCTAAGAAAACCAATAATTATAGTAAAGCTTAACAAAATTTCTTTGAAACCTCATGCCTTAAATGTACCAAATTCAGCACGGTACCTTGAGACAATTCTAAAACATCCTTAGACATTTGGTTACTTTTTACTGTAAATTCAGGATGATGATAGAAGAGTTTATAATGCAAAGAGTTGTAATGTACAGCATGCATAATCAGTATCTAAATAATTCCTAGTATGTGTGAATATTCTCTTCCAGGAATTGCACTTGCTTCTCTTCCCCTAGGATGTGAGCTGGACTTAGTAATTTGCTTACAAAGAATAGACAATGGTTATTGTCTTCATTGAGTTTATCATTCTGCAAACTCTTACATTGTTTATTTCCTTACACACTTTCTCTATATCATCAGCAGAAGTGTTGCTCAGAAGGATAGTAATTCTGCTAGTTTCATTAAGTTCTATACTCCCAGTGCCTCTGAGCACTTTATATGAGCTAACAGTCATTTATTGAATGAATAAATGACACAATAAGTAGTAGAGATGTTAAAGTTTTTCTATGTTTTAGGGATGGCAAAGATTAACTTTTAAAATGTGAACTAGATGAACTAGAAAAATGTCTCTATTTTCAGGGGCAATTTTATTCTTTCTATAGGCATATCAGTCTTTCTCAACTGTATTCATTTACATCTCTAACCTTCATTCCAGTACTGCTAGTTTTTGGTCCACAGCTCCTATAGGATGCAGATAGACTTACAGAATGAATCATTCTGCTGAGGCTGGAACAACACTATATGTGTTCCTTAATTATGCCATTCTCTCAGGCCAGCTTCCCTTTTGCCCTAACATATTTTTTTCTCAGTTCTAGAAACATATTTTAGTAGATTTTTCTCAAATCTGTCTGTTATTGCATTCCTTTCTGACCCTAAAGATCTTGCTGTTGATAAACTTCTACCCAAGATGGATATTTCCAGACATCTAATATTCGTTTCTTTTTTCCCATAACTGGATTGTGCCACCCACCTCATTTTTCATGTGGCACACCTTTTGCTCTCATACTACCCAGTGTACCAGGTTTAAATTATTGATTCCATGCAGGATTGAATTTCTTTGCCTTCTGGGTAACAGAACTTTGATTACTAGATTTTACTAAGTTTTGCTTTTTATCACAGCATTCGTTAGAGGAAACATTACTCATTTCATAACCACTTTCAGTCTTTCAGTGTGTTGCTATTGAGAGACACAACAAACAGACATGAACATGCAAACATACACACACTTCATTGGTGGTGTAGGGTTCTACTGGTGGCGCATATAAAGTGGGAAGGAGATTTGCAGCAGCCTTAGGAAGAAAATATTCCACTTCCTTCCCTACATAACTTGGTCAGGGCCTGGGAAATCTAGGACTGATAAAAGTCTGTGATGAGCCCTTGCATGGTATACAGACCCTATGCCTAACTAGCCCCATGAGGCAGTGGTCATGCTGTACTGGGGTTCCACTTCTTCTGCATGATGTGGGAGATGGTCCTTGTCACCACTTTTTTTGTGTGTGGAACAGTAGACTCAGGTTGGAACGAGGAACTGCTCTTCGCAGAAAAGGAAAGTCCATCCTCCACCTTATCTGCACTTTTCAGATCCTTTGTCTTACCTCACAAAATTTTCAGGAGAAGATGAATAACAAAATTTAACAAGTGTGTTTGGGATAACTGTATGACAGTAGAGAATGACTGCATTCATTTGTAAGATATAATACTAATATACAAAGTGAGGGGAAACTGGGGCCAGGAGGACAAGTCAGTGGTTAGAAGCTTGCCACAAGTGTGTGTGTGTGTGGGGGGGGGGGTGTTAAGGACACAGGTAAAGATATATACATAACCTTTCATTATCTGTATTTCAAACCAAAAGGCCCAAAAGGAGAGACACACAGAGCATACACACACACACACACACACACACACACACACACACACACACACAGAGAGAGAGAGAGAGAGAGAGAGAGTGGAAAAGTGCATGCCATAGTGGCAGGTGGTGGGACAGAGTAGGGAGGTGGGAGGGAAACTGGGACCATTGGTGGTGGGAAAAATACACTGCTGAAGGGATGGATGTTGGAACATTATATGACTGAAATCCAGTCACGAGCAACTTTGTAAATGTGTATGTCGCTGTGATTCAAGTAAAAATAAATAAGTACATGGAAAAATTAAAAACAAAACAAAAGAATTGTATTTGGGAAATAAAGGGAAGTAAGGAGGGAGACAGATAAAGATAATGTGCTCAAGAGAGATCATGGGCCCGAGTGACATCTGAAACTTTACAACACTAACAAACCAGGAATAGCACACTTGATTGGAGGGGATGTAATGTAGAAGACAACAAATCTGGATTATCAACATAAAAACAAAGAAGGCTTAATTTGTAACAACATCCTAGTAATCTCTAATACACGGGCTTAATGGCTCCATGGTGAGGCACAAAAATCTTCGTTAATCTTCTAAGGAAGCATATTTTTTACCATTCTTTTAGCAAATTATTTATAACAAGCAATATAAAATAGCTGTTTTCTTTCAGGGCTCCCCAGAGTGGGGCACATGAGAGTCCTCCCTGCCCCAAGGGACACAGCCCCAGCAGCTGACCTCCACTACCCAACCTCTGTGACACTCCAGGTCACTTTCCAGAAGCAGTGGCTGCACAACACATTATAGGACACTTCCTACCCATTTTCCATAGTTACCACACAATGTTTTATGGGGTTAAGACATTAAGCAAGAAATCGTAGAGGGAAATATATAAATATATGCCTCTCAGAGAGCCCGGCAAGCTATTGAGAGTATTCCGCCCACACGGGCAGAGCCTGGTAAGCTCCCCGTCACGTATTTGATATGCCAAAAACAGTAATGACAACAGGTCTCATTCCCTTGACCCTGAAAGAGACTCCAGTCATTGGGAAAAGACAAGTAAGAAGAGGCTGCTAAAATCTGAGGGCTGGGAGGAATGGAGACGTTACTGGCACTCCCTCGAGTAAATCAAGGAACAATGGGATGACAGTGATACAGTGATAAAATAAATTATTTAGGGCATGCTATGAGGACAGGCTTAAGGGGTGGTTGGGAAAATCGGTATTAATGGTTGTGGAAAGGTAAACTGGTGGTGTTATTGGTGTTAGAATATGACATATCTGTAACAATTCATCATGAACAACTTTGTAAAGACAAATAAAATGACACAGAGAGAGGAAGAGAGGAAGAGGGAGAGGGAGAGAACAGTCTTCTTCAAAGTAAAGTAAAAAAGAAAATCAAAGTACACATCCCAACCATGGATGTCCAGCCATATCCCCAGAATTGGGAAATGTATCCTTGAGTAAGAAAGCAGGAAATTCAAGATGAGATGCAAGCAAATGTGTCCTGAAGTCTGAAAGTACACACCTCGTGAGAAAATACACGCTGGTACACCACCTGTTCCTCTGCCAAGTAAATGAATAGACAGTTTTTCCAAACTGCTCCCCACACCCACCATTTTTTTGTTAGGGTTGTTGCAAAAGGGAGGACTTGGAACATGGATGGACATCTGATGATCTTTTCCTTGGTCTTTATTCCAGGACTGGAGCCTCTTCTCCCAGGGGAATCTAACCACACACTAGCCTGGAATTCTGCATCTCAATGGTTTTTATGCTCCTCAGATGGGTCATTTGTGTCAAATACCTTCATGCCTTTGGGCTGATTTTAGCTTCCAGACAATGGAAACAATATACATTATAAGGGTCCTCCTGTTTTCCTGCCTACCACAAGTGCATATTGAAAAATTTAGCTTAGTCAGTCATGGAAGAACTTATTACAATTTCCTAATTATCCAAAGATAATAGAGAAATAATTATTATGTGCAAATTACAGAATGAAGAAATTTGTAGACTGTACAATACTGAGCTCAGGAAACCATTATCATCATTTGATAATTGCAATAAAACATGACATTGCACCAACTAACCCATAGTGCAATCATTTTTAAAGTAACATTAGGTTAAGAAAATAAATGCCTAATGGAAATTCATAATTAAAAAAACTGATAACCATATTTTATTTCACTGTAAATATTTATATTTTAAGAGACAATCTATAGAATGTGCATCCGCTTTTATTTATTCTGATAAAACTGTCAATAAAATCTAAAGCAGGATTCAATTAAACTTATTAGAGATTCGTGAGATGAACATGTGCTAGTTTCCTTTTATAATAGACAAGGGAAATATTGTGATATCAGAACCTTACAGGTAGAGATGGGAAGGGAAAAATGGTTTACGTTGGGAGAAGACACTGGAACCCAAATAGGCCTAAAATTATGAAGGGTTTTGAAAAACAGAACCTATGTCAGGAGATTGGAAGGTATGTAAGATGCAGAATTCCAGTCCCAGAGCATCTGCTGGAACCCTAAAATGAGATACTCCAGTGTAGGAACAAAGACCATACATAGCAGGAATTTCAAAGGAAGACCATCAGTATTTCCAAGTTCTTCTCACTTCACTTGACAACAACCTTAGCAACAGACTAAGGTTAGGGCAGTTTGGGAAAACTGTACAAAACCTAACTTGACAGAGAAGGAGCACTTTTCCTCTTTCTGCGGTGTGCACAAGGTTCTCCTTCCTTGGTATTCTTGGCTCTCACTCCTGTGAAGTCTGATTTCTTCTCTCTTGAGTGTGAAACTCTTGTTCTCTCCTCTTATGTTTTCCAAATAAACTTCCCTTACTTCACATTTGTCTCCTGTTTGAAATTCTTTTCTGCAAAGTTAGGTAAAAGACTGGGCAGGGGTTACAACTGATATTCCTTTTTTCCTACAATGAGAAAATTCCTTTCTCTAATCTAAAGCAAGGACTGGAGCGATAACACAGCAGGTAGGGCTCTTGGCTTGCACGCAGCCAACCCAGGTTTGATTCCTTTGTTCCTCTTGGAGAGCGCAGCAAGCTACCGAGAGTATTTTGCCCACATGGCATAGCCTGGCAAGCTCCCTGTGGTGTATTTGATATGCCAAAAACAGTAATAACAAGTCTCACAATGGAGACGTTACTGGTACCCACTTGAGCAAATCGATGAACAACAGGAGAACAGTGCTACAGTGCTACAGTGTTAATCTAAAGTGACAAATCCCCAAGGAATACCTTGGTGGTGGGGATTAACTGCCATGACATGAAGATGTAGCTTAAATTTGACAACTGCCATGTGGAGCTGGTGAAATGCAAGGTGTGTGCTGTGAAGGTGTTCACAGAAGACATTTTCCCAGTCTTAAATCTTCCAGGCACTCCTGGGTGAACAAGGTGGGTAAAGAGGAAGGTGGTAAATTCCCTTCTCGAAGCTAGCCCCCTTCTCCCAAATTCATGTAAGTCACATACACCAAGAATGTAACAAGAACCGCTTGAAATTATTACGTTAATGTGCTTTTCTTACAATTCATCAAAATTTAATCCCCTGGAGGTCTATATGTCGCTAAGACTACCTAATATAGTTTTGATATAGCAAAAAGTATGATTGGAGTTTTTCTAGACCTCAGTATATGATATAGAAAAATAATAAGGCTGAAAAACACAAACGGGAACTTCTCATCAGAGTAAGGGGGAGAATCTATTACAGAAAGACTTTTGAATAAATTAAAACTAAAAAGATGTTCAGTATTTCATCACCATTAGTTTGTGTTAAGAAGATGCAGACCTTGGGGCTGGAACAATAGTACAGCGGGTAGGGCATTTGTCTTGCATGCAACGGACCCAAGTTCGATTCCCAGCATCCCATATGATCCCCTGAGCACTGCCAGGAATAATTCCTGAGTGCATGAGTCAGGAGTAATGCCTGTGCTTCGCCAGGTGTGACCCAAAAAGAAAAAAAAATAAAAGAAAATAAAGACCTTATAGGAAATCAAATTCACAATGCCCCTATGTTCTGCTCACACATAACAGAGAAGGTTTACTAAATAGGATACCATGGTCAGTTTATGCCATAGACTATTATTTAGACATAGATTATTTTTAAAAGCAGATTCTACAATTTCCATACATTCCTGTGCGGTATGTATAATACCAAAATCACTATTAGGTCTAGATAAAATTCTGGTGGAGTATATGCATCTCTCTGATGATTATTGATGTAGAGCATTTTCTCATGTGTCTTTTTGCCATTCGGATTTCTTTTTTGTGAAAGTTTCTGTTCATTTCCTTGCCCCATTTTTTATGGGGTTGGGTGCATTCTTCTTGTGGAGTTCAACCAGTAACTTGTATATCCTAGATATCAACCCCTTGTCGGATGTGTATTTGGCGAATATCCTTTCCCATTCTGTAGACTGTCTTTGTATTTTGATCACTGTTTCTTTTGAGGTGCAGAAGCTACTTAGTTTAAGATAGCCCCATTTGTCCATCTCTGTTTTTACTTGCTTGGCCATCATTTCACACCACAGAGACTGGCTCACATCCACAAGAACAAAAGCAACTGGTGCTGGCGTGGATGTGGCGAGAAAGGGACCCTCCTTCACTGCTGGTGCGAATGCCGGCTGGTCCAACCCTTTTGGAAAACAGTATGGACGACTCTCAAAAAATTAGAATTTGATCTGCCATTTGACCCAGCTATAGCACTCCTGGGAATATATCCCAGAGAGGCAAAAAGGTATAGTCGAAGTGACATCTGCAATTGTTTGTTCATTGCAGCACTCTACAATAGCCAGAATCTGGAAAAAAAACAGAGTGCCCAAGAACAGAGGACTGGTTAAAGAAACTTTGGTACATCTACACAATGGAGTACTATGTAGCTGTTAGAAAAGATGAAGTCATGAAATTTACATACAAGTGGTACTACACGGAAAGTATCATGTTAAGCAAAATGAGCCAAAAAGAGAGTGATAGACACAGAAAGATCACATTCATCTGGGGAACATAAAGCAACAAAGTGGGAGACTAACACCCAGGAGTGGCTGAGATTAGTACCAGGAATTTTGCTCCATGACTTGGAGGCCAGTCACACGTGCTAGGGGAAAAGGAAGCTCAGATAGAGAAGAGAGTACCAAATAAAGGGTTTTGTGAGGATCCTCCCAGGGTGGGAGAAGCATGCTGAAAGTAGACTAAGACCAAACATGATTGCCACTCAATGCCTCTCTTGCAAAACACAGGACCCAAAAGAAGAGAGAGAGAACAATGGGGGAATGCCCTGCCACAGAGACATGGTGGGATGGGGAGGATGGGGGGTGGGAGGTATGCTGGGACCCGTGGTGTTGGAGGATGGGTGCTAGTGGAGGGTTGGGTACTTGATCATTGTTATAACTGAAACCCAAGCACAAAAATTTATAAGTCTATAACTGTACCTCATGGTGTTTCACTAATAAAACAATTCTGGTGGAGGAAAGTAGATGTGAATTGTTTAGCATACTTATTAGTGGACAATGCTAGAGACAGTCATTTTGGAAAAGCAAAAGTATTCTTGTAACCCAAATCACTAAGTAATTTACCTGGCCCAGGATCAAGTGGAAGTCACAGGCAGATTTAAAGAAGTCTACTCCATCCAAAATCAATGCATGACCTAATTCAGTAAAAGGTAAGGGCCAAACTTCTCAGGACAGTTGCCAATTTAGAAAGAATAAGCCACGCTTTTCATCAATGTTACATATCTACAACAGTGCTTAAAAGAACATACAATGACCAAAATAGTTTACAAACACATCTCCTCCTCTAAGCAAAAAAATACGTAAAGAGCAGAATACAGACCAGTTATTTCAGTTCCCATTAATCTATCACAGTAATATTTTTGCAAAGCTAAATATGATTTCTAGAGGAATACGTGAGTGCAGAAATAATAAATTTTTTGAAGAGAAACAAAAATACAGATTGAAACTCAAAATTTAGATTATAATTATTCAGCACAAATTGAAACATTAGAGTAACTATTCTAAACGTGAATACTCCAAGTAAAATTTAATTGCACATTTTAGAGTTTCTCCCACCCACCTATACATCACTTGGAGGGTAATAGCTAGAAAAGGACTTTATGACCATAAAAAAATAAGAAAAAGGAAAAAAAGGAAGAAAAGAAAAAAATCTGGTGTTTTAAAGTATAGTATGCAAATATTTTGCTCAATGTAATTTATTGGAGAAATTTATTAGTGCTTTGGGAAGGCTGTTTTTTTTTCCTTTACTTTTAAAAATATTCTATTTACATCTTCAACTGATTGCATTGGTTGTCCTGAAAAGGACGCCATCCATATTATAGAGGAGAATTTGTTGTAGTAAAAGTACACCCATTTAAGTGTTAAATTTGGATGGGGTCAAGAAGGTCAAATAGAGAGAACTTCTCTTTAATTACTTCCAGGATCACAGCTTATCTACACCAAAATTTGAATTAATGCACATAGGAACTGACCTTCAAGAGCATTGAAGAAGTTGTTAAGAGGACAAAGAAACTCTGGCTCCAAGCACATCTTTTCACCCCACCTTTCTTCCTGCATTAACATCCACCTTCAGAGACCTGGGACCTATGAAAACAGGATAAGAATGCTATTCAGGTCTCCCAGAGGAATCGAAAGAGCTATGCTCAGAATATAATGTTTCACCCAAGTGAGAGAAGGAATCTGGAGTTTCGACCTCTGTGGATGATCAAGAATCAGAGACGCCACCAAGAACCCCAATATACTCCCCCTCTCAGCCCTCCGAATGCCTGTGAGGCAGATGATTTCTACTTAACTTTTCTCTACATTGATTACATTCAGATTACATTCATTATTTTGACAAAGGATGCACCATTATTGTTTAAAATTTCCCTCCCAACAATCAGAATTGCTGAAAAGGCATTGTGAAATACTTTGTTTTCTATAGCTGGTTATGAGAATCAAGGTGTTTGATCATTGTATGACCGAGACTTCAACCTGAAAGCTTTGTAACATTTCCCACAGTGATTCAATAAATAAACATAAGAAGAAAAAATAAATAAACAAATAAAATTATGGAAAAAAAAGTAAGGTGGAGTTCATGCCCAATTCAATCAGCTAATCAGTGGCGAATAAATAGTAGTATTTCTACTTAAAAAAAAATCAGGAACACTGTCTTGTTTGCCAAGGCATCAAAAATCAGATGGGCCAGACACGTAATGCAATTCAGAGAAGACTGCTGAACTAGAGCTGTTACTGCATAGATTCCACAGGATGTCAACAATCGCCTGGCCACCCATCTACAAGATGATCAAAGTTCTTCATCAAGACCCTGACCCGGAGCGGCTCTCCGGCATGGCCACGGCCCCAGAAGCACAAGGACTTAGCGCAGAAAACCAGCCGCTTGGAGCAGAAAAGCGAATGGACTATGTGTTAAACCGAACCATCATGCCTGCTTGGAAGAAAAAGGGTGTTTCCCCATTCGCCCTCTCCTCTCTGGAAAGAAAGATGGCAGCCGCACGGGAGTCTTGTGGACAGCAGGTTTGAGCCGGGGGTCGGGGGTGGCAGGGACCTCATGGGAAGGGGGGCGTTCTGGTCCATCCTTCAAGCTGCTCCCCACAAGCGGCTCTCCAGCACGGCCATGACTCCAGAGCACAGAAACCAACCTCTTAACTATCTAACTTTTAATTGAAATAATTCCAGGGTTAATAGGTAAAATAGCAGAAATCCAAAACCGCGCAGCCACTATCGACATCATTTAACTCTTAAACCCAGCTGTAGAAAGCAAATCATTTCATAACGCTTTTTCAGTATGTCTGATTTGAGGGTGGGGAGGGTCGTAAACTCTAAATAATAATGGTGCATCCTTTATCAAAACAATGAATCTAGTCAAAGTAGATAGAGTGTTAACTAGAACTCATCTGCCTCACAGGAATTGGGAGGGGTGGGAGGTGGGGTTCTATTGGGGTTCGCGGTTAAAAATAAGTATTGGTAAAGGGAAATGTGTTTGATATTTACATGACTGAGACCTAAATGAGACCAGTTGTAGTTACTGGTTTTGGCATATCGAATACACAACGGATAGCTTGCCAGGCTCTTCCATGCAGGTGGAATACTCTCGGTAGCTTGCCAGTCTTTCCGAGAGGGATAGAGGCTTTTGGGGCGACCTCTAATCACCCTTGTAGGTGTTACCATATTTGAACCCTATCAAATACGGTACGACAATTCTGGAAGATGGGTATGTAGTATCTTATGATGTGTCGCGCGGCCGCATGGGTCCGGAAAGCGTCCTGAAGTGTGGCGACGGCTGGGTAGTGGAAGTAGTTGTTCACTCAAGTCATCCTAAATAGGATTGGCAGAACACTAGATGAAGGACAACCATGCAAGCAAGCCGGGTTCCGCAAAAGATTCAGCACCATCGACCATATCCACACGATAACCAAGCTCATTGAGGTTTCTCGTGAGTTCAAGATGCCACTCTGTTTAACATTCATTGATTTAAAGAAGGCCTTTGATTCTGTTGAGACAGAAGCGGTCATTGAAGCCCTAGCCAATCAGGGCATTCAAGCCCAATACATCAGGATCCTCCATGAGCTGTATTGCAGATTCACTACCAGGATCTCACCATTCTACAAAGAAGTGATCGTTGATGTCAAGAGAGGGGTGCGGCAGGGTGATACCATTTCACCAAAACTCTTCAGTGCCACCCTCGAGAACATCATGCGATGACTGGAATGGGAAGGAATGGGAGTGAAGATAGATGGTCGGCAACTGTACCACCTCTGCTTTGCTGATGACATTGTTTTAATAACACCAAACATCAGCCAAGCGGCACAAATGCTGGCCAACTTTGACCGTGAATGTGGAAAGGTAGGACTACAGCTGAATCTTACGAAGACAATGTTTATGAGAAACAGCCTCGTTCCTGATGCCCCATTCGCTCTCAATGGAATGACCATCTCCGAATGCAACAGCTATGTGTACCTAGGTTGACAGGTCAACATGACAAATGACCTGGCAGCCGAGCTGCGCAGGAGGAAGAGAGCGGCTTGGAACGCCAGGTGTGACTCAAAAAAAAAAAATTGAGGGAAAGACTGTTAATAAAAAAGGACAAAGACATTTTATTTCACTTTTATATCTGAAACAAGTAGTCATTCTTTACTTCATCTTTTCAGTATTATTGCTCCTTAATTCTGTGTCTCACATCAATTTATTAATAGCCAGTAGTCAATCAGTTCATTTGGAAAAGGTTTTAGAAAAAGAAATATTGTTGCTACTCACTGTTGCTGAACCTGTAGCACCCAGAGGCAAACTAATTAAAATCCACTGATTTTAAGAGTCATATGACAAAAGGTATTAGGCTAATCAAGTTCTATTTATTATCTGAAGTTATGCCATTAATAGAAAAATGTAGGAAAAAATATTCGGTCCTCAGTCTGAATGAAATTTAAAGATAGACTTTAAGATGGCTAGAATAAACTTCCCTGGGGCAAACTTTCCAAAGTTGATCAGAAAAGGCCAGGCTTATAGATTATTTTAAACTTCAACAAAGGCCCTATAGGATTACAAGAAACTGCTGTCACTACCTTAACTACCCAGAGAATAAAAATTAAGGGTCTTACACAGAAGAATATTTACCAGAAATAATCATTTTATATGAATAACTTATATGTCATGACTTAATTATTGAGTCTCAACAAGTTGCCAGGTGATTTTTCTATCTGAGAAGTCTAATGCTTCTAGCTAATTCCTTAGATCAGAATGTATACTATTTTCCCTACTTTCCATTATGCCCTATTTTCTCTGGGATACGTATCTCTGTCAATTTCCTGGATACATATATATTTTTTCTCCTACTAATACTTCTGATGTTAACTGTTTGCTTATCTAGCAAGAGGAGATCCCCCAGTGGTCGGAGGAAAACTCTTTCCTTCCCTACAGAACAGAGAGTAGGAAAGGGGGAAAGATGTATCTACAGCAAACCGAAAAGAAAAGGATTAGGAGTGAAAGCAGGCAAGAAGAAGAAACATAGCAAATGTCAGAAATTTTAACCCCTGAAAGTTAGTTCACTCTTCTCCCTAACTTATGTGAGTAATTTACAGCCAAAGCTGTTTTTAATGCATAAATAGTATATTTATCTTAATAAATAAGTTCATAACATATTCAGGAATCATCAGAGAAGAGAAAAGATGAATTGTGCCTACACAGATGAGGCTGAAAGTACAGTTTGTACCATTCATGAATACTCATTTATTGGTCATGGAAGGTCCACACTCCCCTATTTAGGATGGCGTATGATTAGGCTGTAATCCTGTGGATATCCTGAAGGTATAACGGTGGTTGTGTTTTCATATTCCTATATATAGATCACACTTACAATTCAAAACTTCAGTGACTTTGTGAGATTTACAGAAACAATTGCACATCAACTTACTGCTTCTGCATATTTCATTATTTATCATGAAAGTAAATATAAATACAGCTAAGTAAATAAATGAAAATTTATCATGTTCACAAATATGCTTTTGATTTAGTATAATTGGGGAGAATATTATTAACAGGACTGACCCGGCTGGTTGTTTCTATTTCTGAGAAAAGACATTTTTGCCTTGATGTCTGAACTTAAGAGTTCAGAGCCTCATCATCATTTTCATAGCTACTGAGTTCATCTTCATCTACCTCCATTTATTAAATATAAATAAGTTTAGGCCAAGGAAGAAACTCAAATATGCATGTGGCAACCTTCAAATATCTTAGACAAACTAAAAGAAAAGGAATACGTTTAAAAACTTAATATTCAGTCTGGGCTAACAGGAAGGAACACATACTGTGTAAGAGGTTCCAAGTAGATGAAAACCTAAAAAGAGATTAGGGATGTTGTGCAAATGTTAGCCTTTATCCCAAATAACACTCATGTATCCAGTACTCCTATCTTCTGAAACGGTGCCACTGTATAATCAGTAGCTTATGTAAATTACAAATTTACCATTTTATTAACTCAGTCACAAGTCACATCTAGGAAATAACATCATTCCATTCAATATCGAATCCAATATTCTTACTATGTCTTCACTTTTAGCTTCCCTTAAGGCATCACACAGATTAAAATGGCATAGCAAGAGAATGATAAGGATTCTCACCAACTACCCACAAAGGAAAAAAGATTAGCACTCTGATCATGAGAGTGGGGTACCCCTACAGTACATATATCCTCTAGGACACTGTAACCCTAAAACATATGAGCATTTATGTATAAACAAACTTAACACACTGTTGTAAACCAGTGTTATCTTAATTGAAAAAAAGTGTTTTAATAAAAAGTATAGCACAGCAGGTAGGGCGTTTTCCTTGCACATGGCTGACCTGGCAGGCTGCGGTTCGATTCCTCCACCCCTCTCGGAGATCCTGGCAAGCTACTAAGAGTATCTCACCGCACGGCAAAGCCTGGCAAGCTACCTGTGACATATTTGATATGCCAAACACAGTAACAACAAATCTCACAATGAAGACGTTACTAGGCCCGCTCAAGCAAATCGATCAACAACGGGAGGACAGTGCTACAAGTGCTAAATGTATTTAGGTTAAACAAAAAGAAAAAAAAATAGGAATTTTTTAGTTTTACAAACAGCAAATTGATAAAGTTTTATTGGTGATTTTTAAAAAAATAGAACAAATTTAATCTTTTAATAAGCAGAAAGCCGAAATCATGGTACATTAGAAGTACTCAGAATTACTCGTCTTATTATTTACATGTGGGATCTGTATCCTTTCCCATGAGTATGAGCTGGGCTCTAAGACTATGGGAATGTAATAAAGTTGCTGGTTCTCACTCTAGATGAAAAGTGACTACTAACTTCCCTTCTTGTCTTTTGCTTGTTTCTTGCTTTAGATACCCGGAGCCACTCAGACTGTATCCTCTCCCTCTCTCTCTTCTAGGAAAGAGAAGAATCATCAATGGTAAAAGACAGTTGCAAAAGCGACACCTAGAACCGCCTTCCCGCTCAGAAGCGGATGGTTCGGCTTCTTTTCGCGGTTTCGGTTGTGCTACATGATCAGAAAAACTTCTCTAGTAACGAACTATAGCAATGATTCCTGAAAGTATAGTCTTCTCCTTCCTGTCTTGTGGCTTATACATTCACAGGAAAATAGGACTGAGTTGTGATGAGCCTATGACAGGACCCACCTGGAAAGTAAATTAGGTCCCTGTATACCATCCAGCTGAGTTTCTAGCCACCAGACTTGGCAGCACATGAGTGAATCGTTTTGGAAGCAGATTCAACAACCCAGTCAAGTTGTCCTTTGCACACCACACAGAGCAAAGATGCAGTAATAAAACACAATTGAAAATGCTTACTGAATTATTTTGGAAATAAGAGTGGGATAAGCTTTTATTTTATTTATTTATTTATTTATTTATTTGCTTTTTGGGTCACACCTGGGGATGCACCAGGGTTACTCCTGGCTCTTCAGTCAAGAATTACTCTTGGCAGTGCTCGGAGGACCATATGGGATGCTGGGAATCCAACCTAGGTCAGCTGCGTGCAAGGCAAACGCCGTACCCGCTGTGCTATTGCTCCAGCCCCCAACCTTTTATTTTAAAAGAGTTGAAAGCTCTTAATACACAATAAACATCATCCAGAGGTGGACTAAGTGAAACTATAATATTTGTCAGGTAGAAAGGATGGTTAAAGCTATTTGATAATAATAATTGATTCCCATTCTTGGAATGATTAAAAACTACTGTCTATTTTGTCAGAGAAATGTAGTTTAGTACATATGGCTAATCAAGTATAACATTATATGCTATATAACAGGTAGGTATTGTTATTGTTGGTTAGTCAAGAATAGGAGTCAATGTATATATTTTTATAATTGTTATATAATTATATAATTGTTATATAAAATCCATGATAAATAGTTGTTATGCAAAATAAAAAATATATGCATTTCTACACACATACATATATTCATGATTGTATATTTAATACACACATTATTATTCCCACCCTCAAATACAACAACCATTTTCAAATGAAAATGTCTGAGCAAAAACAATTATGTTGAGATTCCCCTGATCCCTTCTGAGGCTGTCGAAACATAAAGAGGCCTCATTGAAAGTCACCAGCACTGACCACATAGAATTTTAAAGATCAAAGTAACTAAGTAACTAACGCAAAACTTCACTGACTTCAGATGTTAAGTCAAAACATAAAAACCTTCTCAGTCTTAAAAACTTCCATTGGATTTTGTCAGGAAATTTTGTGTATGACTTTCTTTTTTCTCTGGATTAACTATTAGAGGTATTTGCATGAAAACAGGATCTTTATTTGAAAGAGTTCATCTGTTCCTGCTGATTTTCCTCTCTTGAAGTCATAATCCTATATAAGATAAATTGCATCAGGGAGGAGATCAATTCTTGAAAAACAAATATCTTTTATCATGCAAATGATTAAAATAATATTTTGGAGTGAATCATAAGATTGATGGTATGCAAATAATGGTAATATGTTTTTTCTGTATACTCTAGTTTTTTCCAAGTGTTTACAAAGAGAATTTGATGCTTAGGCAAAATGATAAACATCTTTCTTATCAAATGCTAAAGAATATTATTAGCAAGAAATTCAGATATAATTGAAATGCAACAAAAGGGGGTAGAATGTCACCTTGAAAATGTTCACATAATGATTAACACTTTTAGAAGATTAGTAATATCATTGTGACTTTGGAAAACAGCATGAAAGTCCATATTATAATGTCATTACTTCATGCTTTATTAGTGACAGATTTAAATTTTTTGTTTGTACCCAAATAATATTCTTCATTTTAGAGAGTGCCAAAGTTTGATGTTGTATAAATAAGTAGAAACTATAGATAAAAATATTTAAAATTACAATTTAGTTATAATTTCAGTTGTATTGTACTTTACTGTTAAATGCAGGTATAATTAATGCCAATTAATACTTTGCATGATCTTGCTTGTTTCTTCAAAAACCATTGAAGTTAAAAGGGAAGATATTAGTAAGCTCATGTCTTAAGGTGAAGGCTAATTAGAGAAGTTAAATTACTTGCTTATAGGCCACATGAGTAAGAATTATGGGGTCTAAACATTTGAGTCTAGAATTAAGGTATTCCGGTTTTTAAGATTAATATTTACTTGTGGTATCATGCATATTAAGAAAGATTTTTGGGACACCTCTAAAATGAATTCACAAAATAACAAATTTTAATTGAAGAGATACTTTGTGATAAAAGTTATTTTTATTAATCCTCTTGTCTGAATCAAGAAGGTTCAAGATTTTATTTGTTTAGAAAATAAAAAGACATATTACTATGAAGATTTTGAAATAAGGGAAGAAATATCACTTGAACATAAATAATATTTATATTTTATCAGTCCTGAAAAACTTTAAGATTCAGCATAAAGAGGAAATAGTAGCTAGAAAGAAGTTTCTTCCATTAAAAAAATGGCTATATGATTAGTCTGGTGAGTAAAATAATTCCATGTGCTAGAAATATCTAGCCTCCTAAAATACTTTTTTGCCAATAGAAACACACATAGGAAACTCTTAAGAAACAAGAAAATGGCCTGGTGAGTTATATTTTTGATTCTTCAATTATTTGTTTCTTACAAATATAACCAGAAAAGTACTACTTCTATCTCTCTTAATACCCCACTACTTTCTTTCTCTTATCTTCCACTAATAAAATTAAGTACAATTAAATTTTTCTATATTTTTATAATGTGATATTATGTGGATAGGCTCCCAATACAATCAACCAAAGTGTTATACAATGGTCAAATTCAATAGTTAATAGTTTCCTCTAATTTCCAGCTGCCAAAAGCACAAAGGTAGAATAAAATTTTTGTTAAAGTTATAATGTAACATAACTTATAAAGGAGAAGAATTAGATGATATTCATCGTTTTATTCTATCACTTGCTATAAAAATATATACATTATGGGACATAAAAGCACATTGTATATGTGTAAATGGATCTCTTATCCATGACTACTTCTTTATATATACTAGTAATAAGATTGATGGTATGCAAATAATGGTAATATGTTTTTTCTGTATACTCTAGTTTTTTCCAAGTGTTTACAAAGAGAATTTGATGCTTAAGAAAAATGACAAACATCTTTCTTATCATCACTTACTAGTATATATAAAGAAGCAAACTCTCTTACTCATGAAACTGATTCTTCTTTTGCTCTCTTCTAGACTCCCATAAACAGCTGTCCAGAGTGTCCTTGTGGACTGGGCTCACCTCCGATAGCTAGAAATCTTGGTCTTTCTATTCATGTACTATGATCTCTCATCTTTAAACCAAATATCCCTGAGTGATGGCAGCATCATGTGCTTGCCTATGTCCTACTGGTCAAAGCAAATAACCTGATTGAACCTAGAGTTACTGATGGAGAGAGAGAGGAATCATCACTATAAGGGAGGAGAAAAAAATTTCCTCTTCTGCCCCCCTGTTCTCTTGTTAAGCTAAGATTAAATAGTTTAATGGGGGGGGGGGAAGGGGAATAGATGGAGGGAGGTGTTTTTGTTGTTGTTGTTATTAACATATTGAAAGTCCACAAAAAATAGGGACCCCAGGAAAGAAAAGCAAAGTGGCTTGAGATAAAAAATGAGGCAGGGGTGGGCTTACATGTTGAAGAGGAATTTATTTACAGGACAAAGAGCAATTGTACTGTAATTTGATGTTTGCCTCAAGCTATGGTTATTCAGGAAGGACTGTTGTTTTAGGTTGTTTAAACCTAATTCTGGGTTAGATTTTCTTCCTATAATTTTACATTCTTCTGATCAGTTAGTACAGTGGTGAAGATTTTTATTTTTATTTTGGTAAGTCTGCAGGAACTCAACTAATTGCAACTTATAAAACCAAATCCACAAGCCAAAATGGCACATTTGGGGGAGCCCTAGTCTAAAAATCATTGAGAAACCTAGCTTATACTTTTCACCACTTGGTAGCTTGCCTACCAAGAGGCATCATACCATGAGAGCCATTAGTTTCACATTGTACCATATACTGTGGAAAAATTGATGCTTTCAAATAAAACAATTTATTGAGGTAAATTTACTCTAGAGGAGGGTAATCAGATTGCCTTATTAATTTTGTACTTAACTATTTTGACAATGTTGACTAACATTATGAAGACATAAGTTCAAAATATAACCAAAAGTAGTACATTGAAACATTTACCCTCTGGTTCACACTTGAGTGAACAATGACAGTGGCTTCTACATGGTAGGAATTAATTTCTCGAGAGGTCTGGTGACTTCTTTAGTTCAATTCCTGAGTCAGGCATATACACTCTAATAGTGCATTGAGAATGAACATTTTGCTCATTGATACTAATTGTAAGACAATGAACATGTATAAACCAATTAACACTATATTAAAGCATCATGTTCTATGATACAGAGAGAGTTGGTGTATTAGAAACTATGAAACTAGCTGAATGTTGAATGTTTTATAATAGGCACTGTTACTGAGAGTCATTGAAATTCAGAGAAAGAAGCAGAAAGCGTCAAGTGAAAAGTCAGGCAAGTGGGAATCTCAGGGGAGGAGAATGCTTCAGAAAAGAGGAGAGGTGAAGCAAGGGAATGGCATAGAAAGAAAATGGCTGCCTTAAATTTGCAATTCATAAAGAAGTATTAAAAATAAAAGCAAAAGAGAAAAGCTTCTAGTAAATTCAAACTAAAGGAAAATAATAGCACTCTAGTTTTGAATAGTTCATTGTGAGAGTCATTTTACATGAACTAAGCTGCTATATAATTAAAATTTTTTTGCCAATTTCCTACATATTTCCTCAAAAACTCTTGCATTTTGCTTAACCTTGAGACTGTACCATGATCTAGTGCAGCACCTATATTCTTTCTGAAAACCCAGAATACACCAGTGCTGTCCAGGAGAGCAGCAAGCATTGACCCACACCACCAGAAGACACCACCTCAGGGCAGGAAGCAAACGTAGAGCTAAGGAAGATAAGGCATATATCACCCCACAAGGCATTTCTGCTACAAAACTACATTTTTAGTAAAGGGTAAAGGGTAAAGGCCCTCCCGTTGATCGTCGATTTGCTCGAGCGGGCCCAGTAACGTCTCCATTGGAGACTTTGTTGTTACTGTGTTAGGCATATCGAATACTCTCGGTAGCTTGCCGGGCTCTCCGAGAGGGGCGGAGGAATCGAACTCGGGTCGGCCATGTTGGCCGCGTGTAAGGCGAACGCCCTACCGGCTGTGCTATCGCTCCAGCCCCATTTTTAGTAGTATGTTTTATTGGATTAGACCAATTTTCCCATGAAAGCTTTTGTATTTCAACAGGAGAAAGGCTAGCATAATATAATATATGACTGACCTAAATGGGGAAGGAATAAAAACAATTCTCCACTCAGAAAAATGTTCCTTTATGAAGACATTGCAAGACTTAACTATAACAGCCCCAAACAAACATCCTTGTGCTTATACAAGGACTATTAACTATTGTATTCTGTTCTTTAACAAGTTAACATCATGTCCCCTTCTATTTTTGATTATGGGTCTCTTTTATAACCCTGTATAATGCCGGGAAGCTCAATACTTTTCTGTCAAAGAGGTAATGTGTTACAGATGCTGAACTCTTCAATAGGTGAGAAGCACTAGGTCCAAGACTCAGAATCTAAGACCTTTAGGATTCCAGAAAAATGCAAGAATGGAGTAACAAATGATTTATGGATAGTTTCCCATTTAATTATACACTTATTTTACCCATGTATAAAAAAAATCACACCTAGCTATGCCATAACACTTTATAAAAGCCAAGCAATCCCAGAAAGTGGAAAATTATGGTTAGGATCTCGGTGGCACCTTGTTTCTGGGAAACCAGCATCTCCAAATTCTGCCTTCTCTCAAATATATCATGAACATTCTTTCCCTCAGTACATTATCTCATTTCTATATGTATAGAAGCTAAGCATTTGTGTGGAAATAGTAATAATGTCCGTATTATTTCTGGAGAAGTCCCATACTTTGACTCTCTTCAAATTACTCCCCTAAGAAACAGTTTGTTTTATGCCTGCACTTTGATTCTTAAGAGTATACTATTTTGTGGTAAACTCTTTTTAAAAAAATGATTATTTCTCCGAGTGATGCTAAAATGCTTTGTTTGGCTCAAATGCACCTGGTCCTTGAATCAAAACCTAATGGTTTAAGCCCTGACCAGGAACCTTCAGCAACAAATTTGCTCACCTTGTATCACTGAATTTTAGTTTTCTCAATACGGAAACTGCCCTCCATATAAATATTTTCTCAATATGGAAACTGCCCTCTGTATAAATTATGACTTTCAACCAGTGATTAACATAACCTGATTCCCCAAAAGAAAATTTTGCCATTGATTCCAGGTCCATAAGGTAACTTATTCTAAGGAAAATGCTTCATTTCTACAATAAATCTCAGTTCTTCTACCAACGACAATGACTGAAGCTCATATATTTCTGCAAAGCAGGCCTGCCACACACTCTGCTGTGCTGATTGTTCCAAATTAGAGCTCTGTCGCTTCCCTGTGGGCATTCTGTTGGAACATATAGATTTTCTATTGAGCTACTCGGGCTTCACTTCAGTTTTGCACAGTAGCCAATTTAGGCAGATTGGAGCAATATATGCAGCCTGGCTGCATAGTCAGCATTCAGATTGTCTTACCAGGATGAATATGATGAGCAAGAAGTCATATCCTTTGTCACAGAGTGAACCAGTGTGACCTACTGGAAAGAGTAAAGATGAAAGATCTTACTACATCACATGACCTTTCAGAGCAATACTTACTTTATATATAAAACTGGAACGATAATGGCTAACTTTGAGAACCAGTAGGTAGGGTTTTTGCCTTGCACGTGGCCAATCTGGGTTTGTTTCCCAGCATCCCATATGGTCCCCTGAGTACCACCAGGAGTAATTCCTGAGTGCAAGAGCCAGGAGTAATACCTGTGTATTGCTAGGTGTGAGCCGAAAAGCAAAAAAAAAAAAATGTAACTTTTTGCAAAATATAGAAATATTAGACATATTTTGTTAGTACTAATATTCAAAATTGAGTTTAATGAAGAGCTTTCATGATCTTAATATTATTATATGATTTGTATAACTAAAAGTAACATCGGCATTAGATGATTTTAGGAAGTCAACATATTTTCTAACTTTTTTATTCTTTTTCATTTTTTGAACCATACCCAGAACTGCTCACAAAGTGCTCCCAGCACTGTTGAATAGCTTTTGGAAAAACAAATGGTGCAGGGGATAAAACCCAGACCTCTTGCATTAAAAGCATGCACTCAGCTTTGTTCTATCCTTAGAGTACAGTTTATTTTTATTATTATTTTCAAGAAAATTTAAAAAAATTCTGCTTAAAGTACAATTTTAATTTGTCATTAGGTTATCTCAAATTATTTAATGTGTATTTTAGTTACTTAACTCAAGATGGATATTCTACCTTCTCACAAAGAATTTTAGGGTCTGACAAATGTATTGCTCAGATGAACTAAGATATAGCTTAGAAAGAAGACAAAGCATGTCTATACTGAGTATATTTTGTATTTCTATCCCTGCCCCCACCACTGCCATTCAGGCTCCAATATTGAATTTTTATGATGATAATATCACATCAAAATTTATCCAAACTGTATAACTGAGTTTATCTAAAGAATTTCAGGGGACCTAAGGCAACGATGGAGGGACACTCACACTGGTGGTGGGTATGGTATTGGAATATCATATGACTAATAGTCTATTATTAACAATATTATAAATCACAGTGCCAAAATAAACATTGAAAAGATAAAACATTGTTTAAGTTGTACAGCATGATGCTTTTATCTGCTTATACTGAAATGATTAACATAGCAATTGAGCTGCTTTCAACTTTCACACAGAGACACAATAAAAAATAAAGAATGGAGGGACGGGGAACAAAATGTGTCTTACAGGAGAATGGTGTAGTGTAAACTAAGTTTTGAATTTGTGTATTCATGCAATATTTACTGATTGCTCTATTTTTCATTAAAAAGACATTTATAGAGAGAATGCACTATGCTAGACAGTATAAATATGATAAATATGATTCCCTTCTCTGCTCGCATGTAGTCTATGTGTGTGGGAAGATTGTATCCACATGATTGTGAGAATTTAAGAAAAAAAGTCATGAAGTAACTGTAAGGGTTAAACTTTCATGATCATACAAAAAAATTAATTAAACTTGTAGGAGATCAGTATTGTAGCTACAGACATGCTTCTCTTCAAAATAAACAGGCTCCTCTAAGAGACTTTTCAATGTGTGCACGCACGCACACACACACACACACACACACACACACATACACACACACACACACACCAGAAAAAACAACAACACAGAGCAGTCTCCACTTTCAAAGACCACAGGGTGTGATTTTTGTCACAATCCACACTCCTAACAGCACCACAGGCACCCAGCACAAAGCCTCTCCTTTCAGCACCAAGTACTGCGAGAAGAGGCCCTAAAAAGAAAATTAACTTATTTTAAAAATGCAGTCTCTGGATTCTTACGTTGAAAAAAGCAACATCTTTTTACATTAAATAAAATTTTAGTAGAAGTTTTTTAAAAAAGCGTCGCTATTCTGGCTGGTGATCACGGTCCTCCTGTGGTGACCCAAAGGTTCCCTGTTCATTAGGGACCAATCACCAGACCCCTGCTGGCCAACAGCGACAGAAGAATAAGGAATGTGGGCCACCAGGTGGGTTAGTGGTAATCAGTGACTGTTTATTCAAGTCTCACAGCATTAGTTACAGGGAAATCAAGAAGAGTTGGGGGTAGCTATTACACATAGATATGGTAGAACATTGGTATAAACAATACATAGATGTAAACCTTTTCTGTCAGGGGAAGTTCTTCTAAGAGAATTACTCATGGAGACAAAATCTCATCTAAGTGCTCAGCACTCTAGATTCCTGCTAGGAGATCTACCCAAGGGCAGAATTCTATCTAAGGTTGTACTGCCTTCTTCTTTCTTTAGCCAGTATCCACTTAAACAATCATTATTTTACTTCTAAATAATATATATCATTTTGTATGGACACAGTAGAGATATATTAAATTCAAAAGGTGACACTTTGGGGGACATTTCACTATATATCCCAGACTACAGTCCTCATGGTAGATTAGTCTTTCCTAAGACTAGCAGGATTCAGTTGCTTCTTTTTGGGGTCATGACAGAGTTTGCTGTGCTCTTAACTTATTTTACTCCATATGGCATTTGGCATTTAGGCTGACCCTTTCCGATGCCTGGTAGCTTACAGCTTGCTGTGGGTCCATCCAAGTCCTTTACCGAGACCCTCCTTTTGCAGGTGTTAGGAAGGGGCATATTTAAAAAATATATTGAATCACCATGAGATATAGATGCAAGCTTTCATGTTTGGATTACAATCACACAATGAACAAACACCCATCCCTCCACCAGTGCACATTTCCCACTACTAATATCCCCAGTATACCCCGCTTTGCCCACCCTCCCCCTGCCTCCATGTCAGACAATAGTCCCTATACTCTCTCTCTACTTTTGGGCATTATGGTTTGCAATACTGACAATGAGAGGTGATCATGTTTGGTCCATTATCTACTTTCAGCACACATCTCCCATCCCGACCAATTCCTCCAGCTATGAATTTCTTAGTGATCCCTTCTCTATTCCAGCTGCCTTCTCACCTTCATTCAAGAGGAGGCTTCCAGCTAAGGAGCAATCCTTCCGGCCCTTGTATCTACAGTCCTTGGGTGTCAGTCTTATGTTATGTTTTTTTATACTTAACAAATGAGTACAATCCTTCTACATCTGTCCCCCTCTTTCTGACTCATTTCACTTAGCATGATTCTCTCCATGTCTATCCACTTATAAGCAAATTTCATGACTTCATCTCTCCTAACAGCCGCCTAGTACTCCACTATATAGGTACTATATAAACTCCCTTACTTACCAAAGTAGTAAGGGGAATTGAGGCTTAAGTCAAGTAAATATGATGGATGCCCAGGAGTAAACATTAATCGACTACTTAACACCCATGTTATAAAAGTATAGCACTAACTGCCTTTCAGTGGCTATACAAAAAAAACATTGCACTAAAATAAACTATGCAAAGGACATAAAAGGAAGAGAAAAGCAGTATTTCACTTACATGTACAAAATCCAGAGACCTCATAAGAATTTGACTTTACAAGATACAGGATCTTATTTGGGGATATAAGTAATTAACAAATAGAGGAAGAAGAGCACAAACGAGTGGTTAAAGTTAAACATACAGGATTAGGAATGCCTGAAGGAATTGGGTGTGCTTCAGGAGAGCTCTGGTGGGAGTTACTCAATAAACCTAAATTCACTGCTGAAGGAACAAGGACAATCCAAAATTAAACCTAAAATGTTTAGTACTATAATCCAACAAAAATAATCAAATAAGGTCAGAGAAGCAGAACAACCATGCACATAGCCAACCTGGATTCTATCCCTGGTACCACACATTGTGCCCTGGGCTTCGACCAGGTCATCACTGAGCGTAGAATCAGAAGTGGGCCCTGAGAACCTCTGGGTGTAGCTCCCCCAAAAATAGTAGCACTGTAGCACTCTAACAGTGTCCTCCCATTGTTCGTCAATTGGCAGTGTCCTCCCATTGTTCGTCAATTGGCTTGTTCAGACACGAGCAACATCTCCATTGTAAGACTTGTTGCTACTGTTTTTGGAATATCAGATATGCCACGTGTAGCTTTCCAGGGCTTTGTCGTGCAGGCAAGCTACTCTGGGTAGTTTGCCAGGCTCTCCGAGAGGGGCAGAGGAATCAAACCCGGATCAGCCACGTGCAAGACAAATACCCTACCCCCTGTGCTATCGCTACAGCCCCCACCCCCACAAAATAGTAAATAAAATAAATTTTAAAATAAAATATCAAAAAGTAAGATGATGGATGGATAGATAAAAGACAGGTATAATAATCATCCAAAACTAACTGCCAGCTATGTGGCATTCTTGATTCCTCTGGGAATTGAAAATCTTTACTTCAAACATTAGAAGGACCTCTGCTAAGCTTCTGATTTCTCATTTGCGAAGCAAACATGATAAAAATAGAATCTCTCTCACAAGTTTGCATGAGTTTAAATAAAATAAATCTTGTAAACATCTCTTTTAAAGTGTGTGTGTTCTAAATAACTGTTACATATTATTAGTAACTGGCATTGCTATAAAAAAGGATTTACTTTATTGGAGTACAGGATGATTAGTTTAGCATCTGGTTGAAAAATAACTTGAAATCTCAGGATAATTGGGCATATTCCATATTATTTTGGACTTAACTTTTGGAACATTAGTTAACCCAAACATGTGGAATGAAAAATTTTCCTAATGAGATGGAAACTGCAAAAAGAATTTTAAATGAAACTAATATTTGGAGACAAGAAAATGGGGAGATGCTTTAGAATATTGGTTTTCTTTTTGGAAAAAAATATTTTTAGTCTCCATGATTTGCAATTTTTTCCAATTTTTAAACAAATCACCATTAGATACACATACAGACTTACAAACGTTCCTTATTACATTTCAGCTATACAATGATGGAGTACCCATCCGTGCCCTTACTCCACCACCAATGTTCCCAGTATCCCTCCCACCACCCCCACTTCATCCAGCCTTTGCCTCTGTGGAAAGCACATTCCCGTTTACTCTCCCTCCTTTTGGGTGACATGGCTTACAATAAAAGTATTCAGTGACCATCATGTTTGGTCCATAGTCTACTTTCAACATGTATCTCCCATCCCGAGTGACCCCTCCAAGCATTAACTTAATGGTTCCTTCTCTGTCCGAGCTGCTTTTTTTCCCCCAGCATGTGAGCAATCCTCCTGGCCCTTATCTATACTATCCTTGGGTGTTAGTCTTCCATTATGTTAATTTATATTCCACAAATGAGTGCAATCATTCTATGTCTGTCCCTCTCTCTGACTCATTTCACTTAGTCATTATTTGCAATTTTACAACACTATCAATGACAAGGTTCCATAAACAGAACATTCCAACTGTACACCCCGTCATGTGTCTATTTCCCTACACTATTGTCTTAGGGTTTCCTTCATTTCTTTGAACCCCACTCCCACACCCCACCCACCACCCCACTCCAACTCATATCCCTCTACATATTACTGCCAGTGTAAACCCAATTCTGTAGACCTGTTCTTGGAATCTCTTGCTTTTGGCTTTTTGCTATTCCATCACTACACTTTCTTATAGTGTGTACATAAAAAATATCATAGAGTGTGGGTCTTCTTGCTCTTAAGATGTTTCACAATTATACTAATACACTTAAAAAATAAAATAAAGCAGAAGCCAACTCCATATGCGCTCCTCATTTGACATATATGCCAATATTATTTACATCATATTACATATAAAACTCAGTTATAAGAAAAAACTAACTGATATTTTTTAGAAGGTGAAATAAAGTAAAAATTCCATTCTAATATTTTAACATGAATAATCCACAAAGAAGTCTTCAAAATTATCCTTCAGTGCAAAAGCACTCTCAACTCTTGTCAGGCAAATTTCTACCATAAGACAACCTACAACTGAAAATCTACAAGTGAAAATTTAAACCTATACATTAGAAAAAAAAACTCATAGTGGATTGTGGGTTGACATATTAGCATTGATGATTATCTAATGTTTTGGTCATTGCAGGCTTAACTAATAATTATAATAATAATAATAATTATACGTAATAATGGAAATAGCTAAAATAGAAGCTATGATATTTAGGTATATTTCATTGACATGAAAGAAAAGAAAGATTTCTTTTTGGATTTCATTTCATTCTGAATTTATAATCTGCATTTCTGTATGAATGCAATTCTTTCCAGAAGCAAGTTGAAAATCATAGATAAGCAGTTTTCTGAAGAAATCTGATCAGTCAGATGAGAATGTTCTTCTAGCTTTTTTAAATTCCCAGTCCAATTCATTTTCAGTCTTTCTATCTCCCAGGAGAGTGAAAATAGGAGTTTCTTACTTTCATCTTCAGCTAGAATCTCACTGCTGGTGCTGCCAATATTTCTGCAATAAAGATCCTTAACAAAGATGAATTAACTCTAATCCTGCTCTCCTTGATTTTTTTCTCTCATTATCTGCTTCTTTGCTAAGCCTTGAATCTTGGTGACCATTGATCTAAAAGAGTGCATGATTCACAAAGTGCTGTGTATTTGCCTTTCAGTGCGCATAATGAGATGGAGTTTCTGGAGCAGCTAGCGATGAGCAGTGGGATGGAAGCTCACTGGTTCACCTGCTCAGTACATAGCTACTGAATCACTGACTTAAGCTTATGTACTTTCCTGTGCATCAAAAACATCAGCTATGGTGAAGTTAATTCTCGTATTTGACAAAAAGGAAAGGGGGAGCAAGGTAATATGTTAAATGTGACTGAAAAAAGCAAATTATGTGTGCTTTTAGCACTATTATTCTGTGACATAGTGTCAAAGAAGAAAAGAGATTTTCCCTTGTGACATTTAGACTTTAGCTTCCTTCTTAATTAATGAGATATTTAGGTTTCTATGTACTGGAAAAATAAAATTTCCAATGATATTTTATGTTCATATATTTTATGTTCATATTTTCATATCACATTTTTCCATTTATTTATTTATTTATTTATTGCTTTTTGGGTCACACCAGGCATTGCACAGGGGTTACTCCTGGTTCTGCACTCAGAAATTAGTCCTGGCGATGCTCAGAGAACCATATGGAATGCTGGAAATCGAACCTGGGTCGGTTGCATGCAAGGCAAATGCCCTACCTGCTGTGTTATTCCTCCAGCCCACATTTTTTCCTTTTGGAACATTTCATTTATTTTTATTTTCAGGGTCACACAGACATCACCCTATTCTCTCTGACGATTTATGAGGTTCATGACTGTATAAGTTCTGAGTAAAAAAGGTAAGCCAATAAGAAATTCTGGGCCCCTCAGTGATGAGACATGCAGAATCTTATGGGATGCGAGTGGAGCCGGCCCTTTCCTCTCTGCCCCAAAAAAGACCCCAAGTTGCTGCCCACGAATGGCCTCTCTGGCTCCTGATCAAGAGACTCAGAAACAAATTTCAGAACCCAGCAGCTTTTGGCAGAAATGTGTCTGGTCCCCAAAGTAGGTTACTGGAGCCAAGCGACCTCAGAGGGTAAAGAATGCTGTCCCTCCACCTGCTCCGCCTTGGCAGCTCGGTGGCTGCCATCCTCCAGAGGTAATTGGACAGTAAGGATTGGGCTTGTGGTGATGAGACACTCGGGCCTCACAGGATGGGGGTGGAGCCGGCCCTTTCCTCCCCACCCCTAGGAGATCCCAAGTCACTACCCACGAATGGCCTCTCTGGCTCCTGATCAACTGTTTAATGGCCATGATCCAACAGACTCAGGAAAAAATCTCGGAACCCAGCAGGTTTTGGCAGAAATCCCTCTAGATTTAATTGTCAAAATTTCAGAATTCCAAATTTTCAAGGCCACTACTGTAGCCGCATGGCATCATATGTTATTAACAACCAGCAATATAAAACAAATTGTCTACTGTTGCCTTTTCAGAGTGTTGAGGGCTGGAGCGATAGCACAGCAGTAGGGCGTTTACCTTGAACATGGCCATCTTGGTCAATCTGAATTCAATTCTTCCACCCCGCCCAGAGAGCCCAGCAAGCTACCAAGAGTATCTTGCCCGCACGGCAAAGCCTGGCAAACTACCCATGACGTATTCAATATGCCAAACACAGCAACAAGTCTCACAACGAAGACATTACTGGGCCCATTTGAGTGAATCGATGAACAACAGAAGAACAGTGCTACAGTGCTAAGTGTTGGGGTAAAATTCCAAATATTAATGGTGGGTCTGGTGTCAAAATATTGAATGCACTCAAAGTAGGGAGAGAGTAATGTGGAAATTATCTGCCTCACAGATAGGGAGAGGCTGTGGGATGCGGATTATACTGGGATTTTTGGTGGTAGAAAATGGGCATTGGTAAAGGGATGGGTGTTTCATTGTATGGCCGAGACTTACTTACTTTTTTTTCCTCTAAGAGATCTTTTATGGATCATTTTTATTTTTTTTATTTTTTAAAATTTTTATTAGTGAGACACCATGAGGTATAGTTGTAGACTTACAAATTTTTGTGCTTGGGTTTCAATTATACAATGAACAAATACCCATCCCTCCACCAGTGCCCATTTCCCACCACCACGGATCCCAGTATCTCTCCCACCCCCCATCCCCCCCATCCCACCCTGCCTCTGTGGCAGGGCATTCCCTTTTGTTCTCTCTCTCCTATTGGGTGTTGTGGTTTGCAAAAGAGGTAGTGAGTGGCAATCATGTTTGGTCTATAGTCTACTTTCAGCATGCTTCTCCCATCCTGGGAGGATCCTCCCAATACCCTTTATTTGGTGCTCCCTTCTCGATCTGAGATCCCTTTTCCCCTAGCATGTGTGGCTGGCCTCCAAGCCACGGAGTAAAATTCCTGGTATTAATCTCAGTCAGTCTTGGGTGTTAGTCTCCTATTTTGTTACTTTATGTTCCCCAGATGAATGCAATCTTGTTATGTCTATCCCTCTCTTTCTGAGTCATTTCACTTAATATGATACTTTCCATGTAGTACCACTTGTATATAAATTTCATGACTTCTTCTTTTCTAACAGCTACATAGTTCTCCTAAGAGAATTATCCACAATGCTAAATAAAACTATTAAAACATAGAGCTGTAGTGTTAGAAGGCCCAACACATGTTTAATAGAAGTTTCCAATAGATAAAACAGAAAAAAATAAAATAGCATGATTCAGTAGAATAGACAAT
This sequence comes from Sorex fumeus, assembly GCF_029834395.1. Lineage (NCBI taxonomy): Eukaryota > Metazoa > Chordata > Mammalia > Eulipotyphla > Soricidae > Sorex > Sorex fumeus. The sequence continues at coordinate 16,203,342 of NW_026606096.1, read as the reverse complement.
AAATCAATGGAACAGAGTGAAAGTCTTGAAATAGACCCATATATGAAGAAATAATTTCTGAGGAAAAAAATTAAATTATAAATCAATGAGAGAAGATAATTCATTTAAAAATATTAATCTGAGAGTATTGAAATCTTTATGAGAAAAAATATATCATATGTGTGTATATGTATGTATACATATATGTTTATGGGGTATATACATTATATATATATATAAAGAGAGAGAGAGCTATTCTAAATCAGGAACATTTCATTAAGACACACCATAAGTATATGAATAGGCAAGCCACAGATTAGGTCAAAATTGTGAAGTAGCTCATCATTATGCATTTAGAACTCCCACCAATCAATTTGAAGACAATTAAGCTGAAAGTATATTTTTTTAAAAAAGCCAGGCTAGAATAAAAGTAGCTATATGTAAAATTCAATTCCTAAAATAATGTGATGACAGAAATCAGGATTGTGTTACTTCTCAGGAGAGGTAAGAACATTGACTAAACAGGTATCCAAATGGGATATTTATGAGTCAGGCAATATTCTATTATTTAGATATTGGCTCCATGAAAGTGCTTACTTTGTGGAACTACACAAAGCTCTGCATTGCCAATTTTGTATAGTTCTGTATATTATATTATAATTTAATAAATATTTATTTACAAAATACAAGTAAAATAATAAGATATACTAAATATGATTTTATTTCAATAATGAGCTTTGTGAAGACCTTCATTCCAAAAGCATTGTTTCTCATACATCTATGAGAAAGCTTAAAAAAAACCCCACAAATATGGGAAATGGGATTACTAGATTCTAGTACCATTTTGGCATGACTAGCTTGCATACCTAATGTTTATATCCCCTAAGGGAAGAGAGAGAGAGAGAGAGAGAGAGAGAGAGAGAGAGAGAGAGAGCTAAAGGAAGGAAGGAAGGAAGGAAGGAAGGAAGGAAGGAAGGAAGGAAGGAAGGAAGGAAGGAAGGGAGGGAGGGAGGGAGGGAGGGAGGGGAGGAAGGGATTGAAAAGTGAAAGCAAGATAAAGAGAAAGCAAAGGGAAAAAAGACGTGATCAAATATTTAAATCATCAAATTATCTTAGAGTTGCATATTCCAACATTTCCAATAAGAAGATATATGTTAGTTACTGCATTTACTCTTCCCTTCTAACCTAGTCACAGAAAAATCCAGAGTTTAGAAGTGGAACAAGCAATATCCTTACAGCAGAAACTCACTTCTGGGTCCATGTGCAATGTGTCTAAGATTAGTCTGCAGATCACTGAATGCCTTTACAGACCTTTATTTATTGGCTCAAGCAATTGCAATTCTGTGAAGTGCCACAGCCGAGAAACAGGAACTTCCACGTCAATGTTGGGGATGGTAAACTAGGCCCCTTTACTCCTAGCTGCTTCTCTCTGTCCTGTCTTCCCTCCTCTCTTGCAAATCGCTGCTCTGGCCACTAGCCTGCCTGTTCTAGCTGCTTCTTCCTGGCCTCTGGACATCGGCATCCTCGCTGACCTCTTGCCGGTCACCTTCTCACAACTGTTTGTCTCCGTCTTTCCTCCCTCTCTATCTTGTCTTTCTTATTGTTCCCCTATTTGAAAGAACATTTGCTTGTCTCCTCGTAGGTCCGAAGTCTGCTGCTCAGTTGCTGGTTCTGCACAGCTAGTAGTTTAGGGCTTTGGATCTCTTAGTCCTACCATTTTGTACTTGTCACCAAGAAGAAAGAGTCAAGAGAGAAATGCCTATCCCTGGTGCTGTGTTGGCACCTTGTTTATCGCTGTAGCTATTCTAAGGGATTGGAACTAGTGATAGTACAGCTGATAGATCATTTGCCTTGCATTAGGCCTACAGGGGGTTGATCCCCAGAACACCATATCAGCCCCTGAGCCCTAGCACGAGTGATAGCAGTAAGCCTTGGGCACAGCCGGTGTGGACCAAAATAAACAAATAAAATCAAATTACCAATTGGTTCATCAAGATATCTGGTTCACCCTGCACCCCTAACGCCTAGTCCTTCATAACAGTATCAAGGAGAATATATTATTATTATTATTATTAATTATTATTATTGGGCTGGAGTGATAGCACAGCAGCTAGGGCGTTTGTTTTGCAAGTGGCCAACATGGCTTACCAGAGTTCGATTCCTCCGCCCCTCTTGGAGAGCCTGGCAAGCTACCGAGACTATCTTGCTCGCAGGGCAAAACCTGGCAAGCTACCCACGACGTATTCGATATGTCAAACACAGTAACAAGTCTCACAATGGAGACACTACTGGACCTGCTCGAGCAAATTGATGAACAACGGGAAGACAGTGATTATTATTATTATTTGCTTTTGGGGTCACACGTGTGATGCATAGGGGTTACTCTTGCTTATGCACTCAGGAATTACTCCTGGTGGTGCTCAGGGGACCATATGGGATGCTGGGAATCAAACCAGGGTCCGCCGCTTGCAAGGCAAACACCCTACTATCATTCCAGCCCCAAGGAGTATATATTCTATAAAACCAGAAATGTAGCTCAGGACTAGATCATATGCCTTGCAGGTGTAGGGTCTGGGCTTCCAAAGAAGGATCAAACATTTAGGAAGGTGAGATGGGTAATTTTATGATAGCATATTGTATGATATATTGGATGAAAGATTTATTTACAGAAACACAGACATTAAACTACAAATGCGAAATTTCTCTTCCTTTCCATGTGACCTTTTAAAATCAAAAGTTCCTTTATATAATCCTCCCCCCACTAATGGCGTTTACAAGCCAAACATTCTGACCTTTGCAAATACAAGGATGCAATTCTGAATGTAACTTTTAAAATCGATTAATAAGACAGCACAGATATTTACTCACGTAGTTAAAAAGAAGAGTTTCTGAAAAAAAAAGAAATCTTCTTAAAGCAGCCAGATAAACAACCTAATAAAAAGGTCACGTTGACTATAGAACAAACTTCTTGTCTACCTCTTCTAAATAATCACTGCAGTCTGGCTGTTGTCTGATAAGAGAGCTAATTATCCCATATTTCATTGTTAAAAGCAAACTAAGATTTCAAATAGTCACCATGGAAAAGCACACCAAGTTTTGTGTTTCAATCCATATTCTTTGTGATGTGATTGTGACAATTTGATGAGAGAAAAGTACTTCCCTTTCTAGTTGCCCCCTGAAGACCAAGCTCCCTGCTGGGGTTCTCATAGTCCTTTCTCTTCCTGTAGTCTCATGTGGTTAGAGGAAAGAGCTAATTAATTTAACAACTGTCAAAAGTTTCCACAATGGTATTATTGTCTGCCCCCACACCTCAAGACAAGGTCATTACTCCTCACATTCAGTGACTTGCCCTTTTAAATTTCTGAGCCAGTTTCCTGAGATCCAGTAATATGTGTGAAATGAATTTTACACGTTGTCATCCTATCTCACACATTTCCTTTTCAGGCTAATTCCCTTAAAGGTAATAATAATAATAATAATAATAATAATAATAATAAGATATTCAGTGATCTGATTTTGAGCAAATGGCTTACTTTTCTCATAGCACAAGGCACTAAACATATTCATACAGCTCTCAATTTAGGATCCTACAAATCTGTTCTTTCTTGCTTTTCAAACAAGAGCCTTATTCAAAAAATATATATTTATCATTTCTCTTTTTCATAGACTTTCTTTCCTTAGAAAGAAATCAGCATGCTCTGTTATAAGTGTTTTCAGTTTAATACTGCAAAGTTGAGACTGACTAACAAAAAAAAAGTTCTACCAAAATGTTTTCATTAAGTTTAACTTTATCTTACTAGTGTTATTCCAATATTATAGGATAATTATGACATTTTTTGAAATGAAAATAAAATCCCAAAGTACATAGAACTATAAACATATTCACCTGAAATGCTATATAGCATTAACCAACAATAATTTTTTAAAAATCCAATGAATATTATCAAACCAATAGCAAGTAAGTGAAATATTCCATCAGTGTCTTGAAATAGTGTTTCCCTTGCATGCTGAACAGGGTTCAATTATTAGCACTCTACATGGCCCACTGAGCACCACTTCAAGTGATTCCTGAGCACAGAGCCAGAAGTAAGTCCTCAGCACTACCAGGTGAAATCTAAAACCAAAAGGAGAGAAAGAAAGAGAAAGAAAAATTCATCTTTTCTTATATCCTTGTAGTATTTGTTTGCATATGCCACTTCTCTCCTTAGACATTCTTCACTCATCTCTCCTTAGACATTAAGGTGGTCAACAAATCTTAGTCATTATAAATAGTGCGAAAAAAAACATAAGTGGATAGATGTGTTTTCAAATGAGAAGTTTCATGTTCTTGGGATAGATTCCTAGGATTGCAATTGCTGGATCAAATTTTATTTGATCCAACAATTCTACATATTATTTTCGATAGAGGCTGAGCTAGTTTATATTTCCATCAATAGTGAATAGAAATTCTTTTTCTCCAAGTTTTTCTCACCATTTCTTTTTTCTGATATTTGATATTTTCTCTGGTATATCACTGGAGAAATAGCACAGCCTGCAGGTCATTTGCCTTGCATGTGGCTGACCCGGGTTTGATTCTTCCGACCCTCTCAGAGAGCTCAGCAAGCTACTGAGAGTATCCAGCCCACACAGCAGAGCTTGGCAAGCTCCCAGTGGCGTATTCGATATGCCAAAAACAGTAACAAGTCTCACTGGTGCCTGCTTGAGCAAATCGATGAACAATGGGAAGACAGTGCTACAGTGCTAATGTTATGTATCATTGCCATTTTGATTTGCATTTCCCTGGTAATCAGTGATGGTGAACACTATTTTAGGTGCTTGCTGGACATCTTATATCTTTTTTTTTTTGGTGGGATGGTCACACCCAGGGGTGCTCAGGGCTTATCTCTGGTAATGTGCTCAGGGATAACCCCTGGTGGGGCTATGGGTGCCAGGGATTGAACCTTGACGGCCATGTGCAAAGCAAGTGCCCTGCTCTCTGTACAATCTCTCTGCCCTTTTCCACTTCAGTATGTCTTAATGAGGAAGTGTCTGATTTTTGGTGGATTTGTTTGCCTTTTGTTGCTAAATTGTTTTTTTTTTCTTTTTGGGTCACACTGGCAATGCACAGGGGTTACTTCTGGATTTGCACTCAGGAATTACTCCTGGTAGTGCTCAGGGGACCATATGGGATGCTGGGAATCAAACCCGTGTTGGCCACATGCAAGGCAAATACCCTACCTTCTATACTATCGCTCCAATGACCCCTCCTTTTTTTCTTTGTTCCTAAGCTTTATGAATGCTTTATTTCATTTTAGATATTAAGTTCTTTGTCAAGAGTATGATGTGTTTTCTCCTATTCAATAGTATATTTTTAATTTTAATTTTTTTTTTACTTTTTTAACTGAATCACCATGAGATACACAGTTACAAAGCTCTCATGATCAGGTTTCAGTCACACAATGTTCCAACACCCATTCCTCCACCAATGTACATTTCCTACCATCAATGTACCCAGTATCCCTCTCACCACACACAACCCATACCCACCCACCCGCCTGTCTCTATGGCATGTACTTTTCTTCTTACTCTCTCTACTTTGGAATATTATGATTTGCAATGTGATAGCACAGCGGTAGGGCCTTTGCCTTGCACGCAGCCAACATGGCCGACCCGAGTTCGATTCCTCCACCCCTCTTGGAGAGCCCGGCAACCTACCGAGAGTATCTCGCCCACACGGCAGAGCTTGGCAAGCCACCCGTGATGTATTCGATATGCCAAACACAGTAACAACAAAATCTCCAATGGAGAGGTTACTGGGCCCGCTAGAGCAAATTGATGAACAACGGGAGGACAGTGGACAGTGGACAGTGGATTTGCAATGCAGACACAGAGGTCTTCATGTTTCGTCCTTTGCCCTCTCTCATCACACATCTCCCATCCAGAGAAATCCCTCCAACCATCATTGTCATAGTGGCCCCTTCTCTATCCCAATTGCCCTCTCCCTCAGCACTTGAGTGAAGCTTCTAAACATGGACCAATCCTTCTGGCCTTTGTTCCTGCTGTCCTTGGGTTTTTGTCTCATACTATATAATTTTGTATTCCACAAATGAGCGCAGTCATTCTATGTCTGTCACTCTCCTTCTGACTCATTTCACTTTGCACGGTACTCTCAAAGTCCATCCATTTATAAGTGAAATTCATGACTTCATTTTTTCTCCTAACAGTTGTATAGTATTCCATTGTATAGATGTACTATAGTTTCTATAATCAGTCACCTATTCTTGTACACTCAGGTTTTCCCGAGTTCTGGCTGTTGTGAATAGTACTTCAATAAACACAGAAGTGCAGATGACATTTCTGGGTAATATGGAAACTCAATTACTAGCTTTTTGAGGAATACCATAATGTTCTCCAAAAACACTGGAGCAGTTAGCAATCTGACCAACAATGAAAGATAGTTCCTTTCTCCCTGCATCCATGCCAGCACTGGTTGCTCTTGCTTTTTTTGATGCGTGCTAATCTCTATTGTGTAAGATGATATCTCATTGTTATTTTGATTTACATCTCCCTGATGATTGGTGATGTAGAGCATTTACTCATGTGCCTTTTAGCCATTTGCATTTTTTCTTCTCTTTCATTATTTGTGTAAAGGAGAGCCATGAACTTTTGGGTACTGTAGAGTCTTTAGGATTTTCTAATTATAGCATCATGTCATCTACAAATAGTGATAGCTTGATTTGTTCCTTTACTACCTGCATGCCCTTGATATCTTTTTCTTACATAACTGCAATGGCAAGTACTTTCAGCACTAAATTCAATAGAAGTGGTGAGAGTAGGCAACCTTGTCTTGTCCTCAATCTTAGGAAGGCTTTCAGTTTTCCACATTGAGAATAATGCTTGCTGTGAGCTTGAGTTAGATGGCTTTGACTATACTGAGGAAATTTCCTTCAACTCACATTCATTTGAGAGTTTTCATCATGAACAGGTACTGGATCTTGTCAAATGCTTTCTCTGCTCTATTGATCGGATCATATGGTTTTATAAAGGTAAAGGTAAAGGCCCTCCCGTTGATCGTCGATTTGCTCGAGCGGGCCCAGTAACGTCTCCATTGGAGACTTTGTTGTTACTGTGTCTGGCATATCGAATACTCTCGGTAGCTTGCCGGGCTCTCCGAGAGGGGCGGAGGAATCGAACTCCGGTCGGCCATGCTGGCCGCTTGTAAGGCGAACGCCCTACCCGCTGTGCTATCGCTTATTGATATGGTGTATTATGTTGATTGACTTGCGAGTGTTTAACCACCCTTACATCCCTGGGATGAATCCTACTTGGTCATGGTGTATGATCTTTTAGATAAGTCATGGATTCTATTTTCTAGAATTTTTTTGAGGATCTTTGCTTCTGTGTTCATCGGAAATATCAGCCTATAATTCCCTTACCTCACACCACTCATACTCCAAGAGTAGTGCACCACATTTGATTGGGTTTAAAGTAAAAGGCAACCAATTTTAAAGGGGAATAGACATTTATATACATATACATATATATATATATTTATACAGAGAGAGAGCACTGTGGCATTGTCCTCCTGTTGTTCATAGATTTGCTCAGTGGGCACCAGTAACATCTCACAACAAATTGTGAGACTTGTTGTTACTATTTTTGGCATATATTGAATACGTCACGGGTAGGTTGCCAGGCTTTGCCGAGAAAGTGAGATACTCTTGGTATCTTGCCGGGCTCTCCTAGAGGGTCAGAGGGATCGAACCCAGATCATCTGCATGCAAGGCAAAAGCCCTACCTGCTGTGCTATCACTCCAGACATATATATATAGAGAGAGAGATAGACATAGATATAGATATAGATATAGATATAGATATAGATATAGATATTAGTACACAAGTCTCAACCCATAACAACATATTAGTAATCTCTTGTAGAAGGGCTTAATGGCCCCTGGGTGAAATACAACAATCTTCATACACTCTCCTCTCCTCTAAAGAGAGTTTTTGGAGTATTTTCAGTGGTTTATTCATAACAAAAAAATTATTTTGGTTCTTCTTGGGGCAGAGGGTAGCGTTCAGGACAGAAACATCCAAATATGATGGTGGGAAGGTAAAATGGAGGTTATATTGGTGTTCAAATATTACATGTAATCAAATATTGTGAACTAGTTCATAAAAATAAAATTTAAAAAAATAGAATCGATGATGGGACTAAGGAGCTGTGGTACATAGATACAATGGAATACTACTTAGCTTTTTTTCCCCTTTTCACGGAGACCAGACTCTGTATAGTCAGGGCTTACTTCTATCTCTGTGCTTCAAAATCACTCCTGGTGGGCTTGTGGGGACCATATGGGACAAAAACTGGACCCAGAAGATTGAACGAAGATTAGTCACATATGAGACAAGTATCCTACCCACAGTTCTATCGATTGCCCCAACTTATGTAATTTGTTGCATCAGAGATGACCTGGAAAGTAACACAGTGTGTGAAGTTAGTCCAAAAAAACAGGAACAAACACAGAATGATCTCTCTTGTAAGTGGAATATAATGAATCAAAGTAGGAGCATAACAAATACCCCAATCTACAGAAACTGAAAACAAGTCTTCAGTAAGAAACTTAAGCAAGAAAAAGGGGTTGGAATAAGATCAGGTGAGAGCAGGAAAGGACATCAAACAAAAGTGGAGGAAAGGGGCACTCTGATGGAGGGTGTGGTGCTAGAAATTTTTATACATGGATATGTATCACTAACAGTATTTTAAACCACAGTACCTAGAAATATTCTTAAAATCAAGAAAAATAAATTAAAATTTAGATAGAGTGAAAAAATCAATAGAACCAGAGAAAGTACAGGGGTTTCAGCATTTGTCTTACATGAACAAAGTTTTATTCCCAGAACTTCATATGATATACTGGAGCACTGCCAGGAGTAATCCCAGAGCACAGAGTTATAAAAAAGTCTATGCCACTAAACTCAAGAAACTTACAAATTTTTAGAATAGCTATGAGTAGGAAAAAAAATCTATGTTTCAACTGACATTAAGATTCACAATGGACTTGATTAATGGCCCCATAAAAATAAGTTCAACTACATAAATGACAAAGATACTCAGAATAATGGTGATAGATTGCTTTTTATCAACAATTTACCTAATGTCAATGGACTGACCTCTCCTATGTAAAGTAACAGAGTAGTATAGGTTAGGAAACACTACTTACAGAAGACACATATATTGGATGGAAAACGCATGCTTGGAATGAAAGGTTGAAAACAATCATTAGGCTAACAATAGATTTTTGAAAATCAGGAATGGCCTTGGACCAAAATAGATAGCACTGAAATTACAGAAAGTAATAAAAGATAGAGATGACATAATATATAAGCTAAGGGATTTATAGGTCAAGGGGGAATTTAATTTTTATCCATGCATATATACCAATGAGGGCATTAAAGTTTAGCCTGCAAAAGATGTGTTAATAGACCTGAGAAAATACATGGATGGATGTTTTACCATAATAGTGTGAGAATTTAACATTCCATTCTCATCACTGACAGATAAACCACACAGGCAACAGGTAAGGAAACAAGAACCTTAAAGTAAGGAATTGGAAGAAAGGGGATTAGCATGCATGTACAGTACTCTTCACCTCCCAAAAGTTCAATATACTTTTTCCTCCAGGACATATGGAACTCTCCAGAATAGGCAGCATGCTGGCGAACAATTCAAGGATCTAAAAAGGCACAAAAATGTAGATCATATCAACTATCTTCTCATACCACCATGTCATGAAGGTAAATATTGACTAGAAAAAAAAACAAAATCTGGAAGAACTCCATCATTTGGAAATGAAGCAGCATTTTGTTAAGTGACCATTAGGTCAAAGAGTAAATTAAAATAAGAAAAATATTCCTCAAAAAATGAGTATGAAGATATAAACTATTAGAACTAATGTAGCACAGTAAAAGTGATACTAAGAGGAAATTCATAAAAAAAAATACATGCTCACATTAGGAAACAGGGGGAAAAAACCCGTTCAAGTAAATAATCTAACCTCATAGCATGAGAAAACAGAAGAAGAACAAATGAATACTGGAGTAAATAGAGTGAAGAAACTAATAAAAAAAATGTCAGTACATAAATCAATGCATTAAAAATGAAGAAAATAATACAAAGTGTAAATGAAACCAGAAGTTTTAAAAACAGTGACCAACACTTACGTAAGCACACAAGGAAAACTAGACAGAAAACCCAGTTAAAATGAATCATAGATGAAAGAGAGAAATTATAAAACACATCTCTGGAATAAGATCACTATAAACAACTCCATGCCACTAAACTCTAGAATGAAGAAGAAATTGACAATTTGTAGAATTGTACCATCTCCTACAATTGTATCAGAGAGAAGTATAAAATATGATCAGACAAATCACGAGTAAAGAGGCTGAAAGAGTAATTTAAAATTTCCTGAAGAATGAAAGCCCAAATTTAAATGTATTCACTAGTGAGTATTACAGTGACATCAAAGAAAAGTTACTTCCTTATTTTACTTTACTTTATGATCCTCCATTTGAGCTCTTCCCAAATATCAAGGAAGGGCATGGAGTTATAGTAGAGTAGGTAAGGCATTTGCCTTGCAAGAGGCTGACCCGAGTTTGATCTCCAGCATCCCACATGGTCCTCCAGCACTGCTAGCAATAATTCCTGAGCGCAGAGCCAGAAATAACCCCTGAGTATCACTGGTTGGACCCAAAAAGAAAAAAAAAAAAAAGAAAGAAAAAGAAATCCAAATGTCAAGGAAACAGAAATCCATTTAATGGGTTCTGTAAAGCTACATTACTCCAATACTGAAAGTGGACAGAGACACTACTAAAAAAGAACATCACAGACTGATATCCGTCGTGATCATTGGCACAAGATATTTAATAGAACCTTAACAAATTGAATCTAATTATGCATCATAAAACCAAACATAATCTTTTAATTAAAGATGATTCATGCCAGCAACATAAGAATTGCTCATTATATGCATATAAACTAATGTAGTATATCATCTCAACAGAAAAGATAAAATCACACAATCATATTAACTAATTTAGAAAAAGATTTTAACAGATTCAACACTCATCTGTGATAAAATCTTTAAACAAAATTGGGAAACAAAGCAGGTAGCTTAGTATTAAATGACGATTTACAAAAAACCCAAAGTCAGCATCATAAACAAAAGCAAAACTGAAAAATGATATCAGGTAACAGGCAAATATATCCACTTTTTAAATTATTATTTAACATAGTTTTGGAAGACATATTAGAGCAATCAGGAAGAAAAAAGAAATCCAAGGGATTAAAATTGGAAACAAAGGAAAAAAACTATCAGTATTTTTGATAAGGTGATTTTATACATAGAAGATCTTAAAACTTCACTAAAAACTCTCTGTAACAATTAAGAAGTAGAGCAAAACAATAGTTTGTAAAATCAGTATATGCCAATCTGTTGTGTTTCTATATGCAAATGATAAATGTGTAGAGCAAAAGTGGGGGAAAAAGTTATTTTAAATGGTGTCCCAAACATCAACAAAGAAGGCAAAAGACAAACTCTGAGAACTATGTCATTTTTATTTTGGAGTTTGGCCAAACCCGACTCTGCTCAGGACTACTCTTGGCACTTCGATCAGGGGTCACTCCTGGCAGTGCTCAAGAGACCATATGGAGACCCAGGAATTGAACCCCAGTAAGCTGCATGCAAGGAAAGTACCTTATCTGCTGTACTACCTTGCTGGCCCTTTGTAAGTCACTTTGGAAAGACATAAAATTGGGGCATATGTAAGGCAGAAGATAGGTCGAAGTAGCTGTGATATAAGGACGGGGGAGGAAGGTGATAGGCTCTTCAGTGAGGATGGTATCAGTACCTTTGTACATCAAGGCTATAAATATAGACAATATTGCAAGTGTATCATCTAAAATATAATAACTAAATGTTGGAAAATGAAAAAATCTTCCATTCTCATGGATTGGAAAAATTAATATGATCAAAATGGCCACCCAATCCAAAGCATTATATAAATTCAAGGCAATTCTCTTCAAAATCCCAGTGGTGCAGTTCACAATCTTAGAATATAGTAACAGACAAAGGTACCAAAGCCTGGTAACTGGTCCAGAGAAATGAGCTGTCCCAGAGCTGGGATAGAAGTATGGAGTTGGGGAAGGGGAGAAACTTGTGGAGTTTCTTTTGTGGTCTTGAAACATTGCATACATGAAGTCCTATAACTAATTGTACTGTAAATCATTCAACCTAAAATTAAATAATAATAATAATGAAATTAAACTGTAAGAAATCAAATGCTTAAACTTTATCCACAAGTTCTGTAAACATAAAACTGAATTGAAAAAAATAGTATATGGGAGAAGTTGCATTTCTTTTTCTTTCTTTTCAACTTTTTAATTGAATCACTATGAGATAGACCCTTACAAAGCTGTTCATGAAGGGATTTCAGTCATACAGTATGCTAACTCCCATCCCTCTACCAGTGTACATTTGTCAGTACCAGTATCCAAAGGTTCCCTCCCATCATGCCCACCCCCCACCTGCCTCTATGGCTAGCACTTTTCCTCTCTCTCTCTCTCTCTCTCTCTCTCTCTCTCTCTCTCTCTCTCTCTCTCTCTCTCTCTGTCTCTCTCTGTCTTTCTCTCTTTCCACACCTTTTGGGCATTGTGGTTTGCAATATTGATACTGAAAGGTTATAAAGAATATCCCTTTACCTACTTTTAACCATCAAATCTTTTCCAGAGTGATCATTCCCAGCTATTATTGTCATACCAATTTTTTCTCTATCTTACCCACACTGAGCATGGTGCAAGGAGTAATCCCAGAGCATGACTTGATTGACCTCCAAATAAACAAAAAAAATTATAAATAACTAAATAAATCTAGTAGAAACTTTGAGAAAAATGAAAAGTGGCACTAAGAGATGTAGAAATATTAGTGTTCAGGGTGGAGGGTGGAGGTACATTATGATCATTATTTTCCTAGAAGGATCAGACAAAGTTTTTTCCAGAGACTAAAGAATTGGCAGACACAGTTGAATCCTGAGGAGTCAAGGAAGTTTGACATTCCAAGTCACCTTCTTGAGACTCTAAATTAATGTGCTTTTTCTTGAGATTCTAGATTAATCTTCTTTTAGGGCCAGGAGAGGGAGAGAGTTTGAGATGTACCAAAAGGTCTAGAAAATTTCCATTTATATTTACCAAATAATAGGTTTATCTTATACTATTCTTTATCAGTAGTTACTATTATTATGTTGAGTAGTAAAAAGAAATTTCAGTGGATACCAAATAATTCATATGGGATCTCACTTGTTCTTTACTATTCTCCAAAACTCTACAATACTAAATACAACTTAAGCATTAAGATTACATGATCATAATGCTATGGTTATAAAATTATGGTTTTTTTTTTGTTTTGAGGACACACTTGACTAGCTTTAAGCATAACTCATGGTGGTGGTGGTGGGGGTGGGGGTTGTTGGTATAATGTGGGAACCAAATTCGCTCCTGAATCAAACTGGTATGGCCACATGGAAGGCAAGCTTCTTAACACTTATACTATGACTACAGTCCCAGTTTTAATTTTCAGAGTGCACTTCTAGAATGCTAAAGTTATAGCTTCCTTATTTAATATAAATTAAGGCTGTTTTTTGCTTTCAATGTTAACACCTTTTTTCTGTTAACATGTCCTTTAAATTCTCTTCAGTCATTAATTTAACCAATTTTTATTGAAGCTTTGCCACATGCAAATCACTTGTCAAATGATGAGCAAACAGCAAGAAACAGCATGCCAGAATGTGTGTTCTCATACAGCTTAAAATTTCATAGAGTAGTATAAACTTAAAACTCTGTACTTAGCCACTTGTGAAGGCAATGCTTGTAAACACTTACCTTTGCAAATGTTTGGGTTCAGAAATGATACTGAAAAAAAAACTAGAAGGATGAAGTGTCTCATAAAACATTAAACAGATGGCTGTAACGTGGGCACTGTTTTAGATTTGATCTTATGGCAACCATGAAGATACTGAAAACATCTGCAAGCAATTTCAAAGTAATAAAAACAGTTCTTGTTTAAAGATCTTCTGTAAATAGCTACATTGCCTTCTCAAATTGGCAATTCAAAATGCTCTCTGTAGAATATTATTATTCTGTTATTAAATTTTATACCAAAAAGTATCATGTCAATTAGAGCCCAATCATTTCTTTTTTTGCAATACCTGTTTCTCGTGCTCATTTTCTAACAATTGGGTCTTGATAGAGTCTGCTCAATTCTTTCCATGAGAGAAATTCTTCTTATAGGAATTTCAGTGGTGTGGGACTTGAAGGACACATAACTGGTTAGAGAGAAAACAGTTTGAACCAGGAAATTAGGAATTGCATATCAAGTTTTCTTATGCTTTGAAGTAAAACCCCTTTAATACCTCTTAAAGTTGCTACATGTGTGCATATACCTGAAGATATACATATAATTGCAAATGACTTTTTAAAAGTTGTTACATGTGGGTATACATACCTGAAGAATGTACAAATAATTAAAATGACTCTAGTACCCCACATAGACTAAATCAGTTGAAATAAAATAAGTGATCTTTTCTTTAAGCTACATAATGAAGATTATTTCTTGAGTGTAGATAAAAAAATATCCAAAGCTGACATGATGTCATTAATATAACCATATACACACAATGGGCTGAAATGATAGCACAGAGGCTTGGGCGTTTGCCTTGCATGAAGCCAAGCCGGGTTCGATTCTTTCACCTCTCTTGGAGAGCCTGGCAAGCTACTGAGAGTGTCCCATCCACACATCAGAGACTAACAAGCTCTCCGTGGTGTATTCTATATGCCAAAAACAGTAACAAGTCTCACAATGGAGACGTTACTGGTGCCTGCTGGAGCAAATTGATGAACGAGAGGACAGTGCTACAGTGATACACACAATACCAAGTAAACACACACACACACACACACACACACACACCGTATACACACAAACGTCATACCTCACATACATATACCATACACATTCATACAAACATCTTACTATGGCATACATGTACCTGTGTCACACATTGCAAACACCACACATCATGATCATATCACACATATTAAAATGAACATTCTCTCAAACATACTGATATATAGCAACTCTGTACACATTCTCTCCCAATCTCCACTCCTACAAATTTACAGAAATTAAACACTGGACATTTTCAAACTAGTGACTTCAATTTAAATTTCTCTAAAACTATTATAACTTTTTGCAGAGCCATACCCAGCTTTGATCAGGGCTTACTCCTCGCTCTGTTCTCAGGATTCACTCTTGGTAGGCTCCTGGGACCATATACGTTGCCAGGGGTTCAAAATCTAGGTTGTTGCCTGCTGTACCTCCCCTCCGTCCATATTCTGACTTTGAAAGATTTAACCTATACAAGAATAGTTGAAGATATCAGTAGCTAATATCTTTTGAGAGCCTCTTATTATTTAATTTTCAGAGAAGATGTACCAAGACAGTTGCATTATGGTTATTTTACAGATAAGAAAATTTAGACTTTGAAAAAGTTCACTAGGCTCCCAATAGTTATCAGAGGCAAAGAAAATTTTTTTAATATACTGGGCTAACAGCCTACAAAAAACCATTTATCTGAGCAAGAAAATACAGAAAAAAGTTACAGTTTTTCCTGAAGCAATTATGTGTTCCTAGAGAAACAATTAACTAGAAACAAAAGGAACAAATAACTCCTAACCAGACACAAATCAGGAAACAATTTGTGAGCATTTTCTTCATCTCCACATCAATGATTTCAGCAAGTAGAAGAGTCAAATAATGGAAATAAAAGAACATCACAATAGTAGTTGAACAGACACGTAACTAAAACATCATGTAAGATATGAAATATCATATCTAATGAAGTGAAGTGGATGTCCAGTATCCAGTGAAAACTTGTACTATAAATTTAAATTCTCCATGCAAAATAAAATTTTCATCTCTTTTCCCCAAACTATGAGCATACAAGTCTAGACTTCTTAGACTATTAAAAAGTTGATGACAACCAAGTTTTGAATCCTAATTTTTTCAAAATTCCATAACTATTACTATAATCTTATTTTTATTTTAACTCCATCAGTAAACTATTTTTGATTGATAATATGTTAAAGATATTTAAATAAGGTAAAGGTAAAGGTAAAGGCCCTCCCGTTGATTGTCGATTTGCTTGAGCGGGCCCAGTAACATCTCCATTGGAGACTTTGTTGTTACTGTGTCTGGCATATCAAATACTCTCGGTAGCTTGCTGGGCTCTCCGAGAGGGGCGGAGGAATCGAACTCAGGTCGGCCATGTTGGCCACTTGTAAGGTGAACGCCCTACCCACTGTGCTATCGCTCCAGCCCATTTAAATAAAATATTGCTAAATAATATTCCATATCCCTGAATGCTAAATTTTGTACCACTACATAGAATTTCAAAAGCATCCCCCATGATTTTTGGAGTAGAATAAAATGACTATATTTTGGAAACTTAATATCTCCTTAGAGTTTAGTAATTTTTCTTAAGTAACCATAATCGGTACAATAAAAAGCATTCATAAAATTAATGAAGCATAGGATAGGTATTAGAAAGTATCCCAACCTTACTTTCATTGTCTTAGAAAAACATAAAATTTTGCTCAACCATATCATGATTACACAGATTTAAACTAGTTAGGCTTTCCTCTCAACCAAAAAAAAAATATATATATATATATATTTTAGGTTCATTAAAGGTATTATGAAGAAGGACAAAGCCATACTTTAGAATACCTATTATAGTTCAGCCAGTTTAGGGCTGGAGTGATAGCATAGAAGGTAGGGTATTTGCCTTGCACACAGCCAACCCAGATTCTATTCCTCTGCCCCTCTGGGAGAGCCTGGCAAGCTACCGAGAGTATCCTTCCAGCATGGCAGAGCCTGGCAAACTCCCTGTGGCATATTTGATATGTCAAAAACAGTAACAAGTCTCACAATGGAGACGTTACTGGTGCCCACTCGAGAAACTCGATGAACAATGGGAGGACAGAGCTGCAGTGCAATTTTAGATCAAGACTAGTCATACTGATGACTTTGTGCCTCTTTTTGGCAAAACAACAATCAAATTACAGGCATATAATCATGTATGTGTATATGTGCAAGTATGTCCATATTCCTGAAAAGTTTTTATCATGGAATCTATTAGTACTTAATGCACTTGTGCGTTTTGCCATTTATAATTGTATATTAATCTCACTGATGGCTATGGAATTGCGGTTACTCTTGCTCCTCTGTATAGTAAGATCAACCGTACTTCAGGGACCTGCAATTGCTTTTTCTCATGGCTTGCTCAGGAACACTTTAAAATAAGACAGCTTTCTCTCTGGGATGTCAATATTTTAAACCTAAATATTTATTTTTAATCAATATTAAAGATACAGCCATGGTATTATTATATTTTAAGTATGGTAAACTCTTTACAATTGACATTTCTTCATGACATCTCACAGTAATATTTTCTATAGGTCATAGTGTTATATTTTAAGTATGGTAAACTCTTTACAATCGACACTTCTTCATGACATCTCACAATAATATTTTCTATAGGTCATTGATTCTCTGAAAATATTCAAAAAGCAGCTCCCAGCAATCAACTGAGTCAATGGAAACTTTTGAGTAATGGGTAAAATTAAGTCATCCATAACTGGTCTATTCATCTAACAGAATAAAACCGCTTCAACTATATTTGTATTGTGTGTATGAGAATTATTATACTATATTTTGTAGTACATTTTTCTTTTTTTATTATTTAAAAATTTTGTAGTATATTTTTCTTTTTGTTTTGTTATTTAAAAAACTTTTCATTGGACTATCTGTGGTTCAAAATATTACAAAATTCCCAAGTTTTGCCTCATTTGTATTGCTGTGTAATTGTCGTCATTCACATCTTCCACATTCCTTGGTGCCAACTGCCATTCCATCACTAAAAGTCCTCTGATTAAGGATTTTAATACCCTGCTCATTCATCCCTTTCTACCATTTTATGCTGGTAAAGATGACCATTTTTACTAAGCCTAGGAGCTAGGTTTGTTCTTCATTTATAGCTCATATATTTCAGCCATTTATATTTTGCATATAAATAAAATGATCAAATAATTGTCTTTTACTGACTTTACTTATATAACCAATTCAAGTTCCATATTTTTGCCTATGAGTCTGGGACAAAGTTCTATCCTAAAAGGCACAATTTTATCTTTTTAAAAACATGATAGCATGTCAATGATTATATAAACCACAAATTCTTTATGAACTCATTGCTTGATGATCATTTAGATTCATTCCATGCTTTGGCCTTTGAGAGTCATGATCAATCATTATTTTTATTATTCTTCAGGTGATATTTTATTTCTCTTTTGGTTTCTTTGTTGAGAGGTGGGGCAAGAGGGCAGAAAACCCCTGATCTGCGCGGGACGGGCACGGAGGCCCAGCTCTGGGCAACCAAGCTGAACGGCTCCTATTCCAACCAGGTACAGGCCGCTCCCAAGGGCCTGGGCCCCTCTCTGCACATACACAGCTAGCTCCACCTCCTAGAAAGCCAGTTTTCTCCCCTGATCTGCGCAGGATGGGCACGGAGGCACAGCTCTGGGCAACCAAGCTGAACTGCTCCTATTCCAACCAGGTACAGCCCGCCCCGAAGGTCCTGGGACCCTCTCTGTGCATGTACAGCTAGCTCCACCTCCTAGAAAGTTGGTTTTCTCCCCTGATCTGCGCGGGACGGGCACGGAGGCCCAGCTCTGGGCAACCAAGCTGAACGGCTCCTATTCCAACCAGGTACAGCTCGCCCCCAAGGGCCTGGGACCCTCTCTGCGTATGCACAGCTAGCTCCATCGACGTTCCCAACTCCTCGCTCAGTGCCAGGGACTTTTTCCAGAGCCGCGGCCGCTAATGCGGCCGTGAAATATTTTCCCACTACATATGCCATAGGAACCATAAGCTACCTTCTTCGATGGAAACTTCTCTAGTTTAGCTCAGTCACTAGAAACACAGTAGCCAATAACTCATAAGCCTATCTTAACTCACACTGCATATCAAGCAGAATAGTAACAGTGAACGTGAAGGACTAAACCACACTTTTCACAATGGTAAAGCAACGCAAAAGCCCACCAAACTTTCTTATTGAAGAGTCTAGCCCAGATGACACCTACAGTACTGTAGTGTTAGACAACCTCTCTGACAAGGAATTCAGGAGGGAGCTACTTAGGATGCTTAGGGAACTAAAAGAAACAATGGAAAGCAATGCCAATAGAAGACAAGAGGATTTGAAGGCAGAAATGAGGAAAATGCAATCAGAAATGTCAGACCTGAAAAATCTCGTAGGCGAATTGAAAAACTCAGTGGAAGGCCTCAGCAGCAGAGTAACAGCTGCTGAGAACAGAATCAGTGAGCTCGAAGATGAAGTTCAGAGACTCTCCAGAAAAGAGCAGAAAATGGAAAAGAGACTCACAATTCGGGAACAGATGGCAAGAGAAGATCGTGATGAAGCCAAGAGGGGTAACATAAGAATTCTTGGAGTCCCAGAGGTACAGGAAGAAAGCCTTGATGAAGAAGAAACTGTCAAAGACATCATTGCTACATTTCCAGAGCTGATAAAAACTTGTGACTATATTCAGGAGGCCCGAAGGGTACCAGCTAGAAGAAATCCGAATAAAAATACCCCAAGACACATTCTGATCAAAATGACCAAAACCTTAGACAGAGACAAAATTCTGAAAGCAGCAAGATCGAAGAAAGAAATCTCTTACAAAGGAGCATCCTTAAAATTCACAGCTGATTTTTCTGATGAAACCCTCCTGGCCTGAAAACAGTGGTCGGACATAGTGAAAAAACTCAATGAAATAAATGCCTCCCCAAAAATACTTTGCCCAGCGAGACTCTCATTCATAATAGAAGGAACAACACACAGTTTAACAGACAAACAACAGCTCAGGAACTTCATAGACTCAAAACCGTGGTTACAAGAACAACTAAATGGGCTACTTTAAGGCAAGAAAGGCCCCTCAAATACACCAAATTTCAACAGAACAATGGGACAAAATCCCATAACAATAATCTCTCTCAATGTCAATGGGCTAAACGCACCAATTAAAAGACATAGAATGGCAGGATGGATTAGAAAATTGAACCCAACATTCTGCTGCCTGCAAGAAACACATCTCATAGTCAAAGCAAACACAGACTCAGAGTCAAAGGCTGGAAAACAATCCTACAGGCAAACAGCTCCCATAAAAAAGCTGGGGTAGGCATCCTAATATCAGACCACATCGACTTCAGAGTGAGGAAGGTCATAAGAGACAGTGAAGGCCATTTCTAATAGATCAAAGTATCTGTACAACAGGAAGAACTTACAATAATAAATGTATATGCACCTAATGAGACACCAGCAAAGTACTTAAAACAACTACTCATAGATTTGGAAAAAGACATTAACAGCAACACAATACTAGTGGGAGACTTCAACACTGCTTTGTCACCTCTTGATAGATCAACCAGACTCAAGCTTAGCAAGGACATACTTCATCTGAGGGAAACAATGGAAGAAAGGGACTTAGTAGATATATACAGGACACTTCATCCAAAAAAAGCTGAATACACATTCTTCTCAACCGTACATGGAACATTCTCCAACATAGACCACATGCTGAGCCACAAAACATGCCTCCAAAAAATTAAGAAGATAGAGATTGTATCGACAACCATCTCAGACCAAAATGCGCTGAAATTAGAAGTAAATCACGTACAAAAACAGAAAACTAAATCAAACACCTGGAAATTAAACAGTGCTCTATTGAACAATTAGTGGCTTAGACAGGAAGTCAAAGAGGAAATCAAAAGATTCCTAGAAACGAATGAAAATGAGAACACGAGTTAACAAAACTTATGGGACACAACAAAAGCTGTGTTAAGAGGAAAGTTTATAGCTCTACAAGGAGTCCTCAGGAAGGAGGAGCGAGCACACATAAGTAACCTAACCTCACACCTTAAGAGCTTGGAGAAGGACCAAGAAAAGAGCACAACCCTAACAGGAGAAAGGAAATAATAAAACTCAGAACAGAGATTAACGAGATGGAAACCCAAAAAACAATCTGAAAGATCAATGAAACCAAGAGCTGGTTCTTCGAGAAAATTAACAAGATTGATAAGCCTCTAGCAAAACTCACAAAGAAAGGGAGAGAGAAAACCCTAATAAACCGAATCAGAAATGAAAAGGGGGTCATTACAACAGAAACTACAGAAATTCAAAGGATCCTCAGGGAGTACTTTGAGAAACTATATGCCACAGAACATCAAAACCTCGAGGAAATGGATAAATTCCTAGACTCCTACAGACTCCCAAGGCTGAACCAAGAAGACCTGGAATACCTGAACAGACCTATCACCATCAAGGAAATTGAAATGGTAATAAAAAGTCTCCCCAAGCACAAAAGTCCTGGCCCGGATGGATTCACTAGTGAATTCTTCCAAATCTTTAAAGAGGACTTACTCCCAATCCTCTTTAAGCTTTTCTACAAAATTGAAATATCAAAAACACTTCCAAACAGTTTCTACGAAGCAAATATCACACTGATACCAAAAGCAGACAGAGATACCACAAAGAAAGAGAATTACAGACCGATATCCCTGATGAACACAGATGCAAAGATCCTCAACAAACTACTAGCAAATAGAATCCAACTACTCATCAAAAAGATCATACACCATGACCAAGTAGGATTCATCCCAGGGATGCAAGGATGGTTCAACATTCGGAAATCAATCAACATAATCCATCATATCAACAAAAGAAAAGATAAAAAGCATATGATTATATCAATAGATGCAGTGAAAGCATTTGACAAGATCCAGCACCCCTTTATGATGAAAACCCTAGCCAAAATGGGTATAGAGGGGACCTTCCTCAACATAATTGAAGCCACCTACCACAAGCCTACAGCAAACATCATCCTCAATGGGGAAAAACTGAGAGCCTTCCCTCTAAGATCAGGGACTAGACAAAGATGCCCACTATCTCCACTGCTGTTTAATATAGTACTGGAAGTACTTGCAATAGCGATTAGGCAAGAAAAAGATATTAAGGGCATTCAGGTAGGAAAGGAAGAAATCAAGTTCTCACTATTCGCAGATGATATGATACTATACTTAGAGAACCCAATAACCTCCACCAAAAAACTCCTAGAAACAATAGACTCGTATAGTAAAGTTGCAGTGTATAAAATCAATACCCAAAAGTCCATGGCTTTCCTATATGCAAACAGTGAGAGAGAAGAAAGCAACAAGAAAAAAATAATCCCGTTCACAACTGTGCCCCAGATAATCAAGTACTTAAGAATCAGCTTAACTAAGGAAGTAAAGGACCTGTATAAAGAAAACTACAAAACGCTACTTCAGGAAATAAAAGAGGACATGAGGAAATGGAAAGATATCCCCTGTTCTTGGGTAGGGAGACTTAACATTGTCAAAATGGCAATACTACCGAAAGCATTGTATAAATTCAATGCAATCCCTATAAGGATACCCATGACATTCTTCAAAGAAATGGAGCAAACACTCCTGAAATTTATATGGAACAATAAGCCCCCAGGAATAGCTAAAGCAATTCTTGGGAAAAAGAAAATGGGAGGAATCAACCTCCCTAACTTCAAACTGTACTACAAAGCAGTAATAATTAAAACAGCATGGTACTGGAACAAAGGCAGAACTGCAGACCAATGGAACAGGGTTGAATACACTGACATCTCCCCTCAATCATATGATCATCTAATCTTTGATAAAGGTGCAAGTAATGTGAAGTGGAATAAGGAAAGCCTCTTTATAAAATTGTGCTGGCATCACTGGACGGCTACATGCAAAAAATGGGCTCAGAACTCTGCCTAACACCGTGTACAGAAGTAAGATCAAAATGGATTAAAGACCTCAACATCAGACCAGAAACCATAAGGTACATTGAAGATAAAGTTGGCAAAACCCTCCATGACATTGAAGCTAATGGTATTTTCAAAGATGCCACGCCACTGGCCGAGCAAGTGAAAACAGAGATAGATAAATGGTACTATCTTTAACTAAGAAGCTTCTGCACCTCCAAAGAAACAGTGACCAAAATACAAAGACAGTCTACAGAATGGGAAAGGATATTCACCGAATACACATCTGACAAGGGGTTGATATCCAGGATGTACAAAATACTGGTTAAACTCCACAAGAAGAAAACATCCAACAACATCCAAAAATGTGGCAATGAAATGAACAGAAACTTTCTCAAAGAAGAAATCCAAATGGCAAAAAAGCACATGCGAAAATGCTCTACATCATTAATCATCAGGGAGATGCAGATCAAAACCACAATGAGATACCATCTCACACCTCAGAGACTGGCCCACATTCAAAAGAACAAAAGCAACAGATGCTGGTGTGGATGTGGCGAGAAAGGGACACTCCTTCATTGTTGGTGGGAATGTCGACTGGTTCAGCCCTTCTGGAAAACAGTATGGACGATGCTCAAAAAATTAGAAATTGAGCTCCCATTTGACCCAGCAATACCACTCCTGGGAATATATCCCAGAGAGGCAAAAATGTATAGTCGAAGTGACATCTGCACTTGTTTGTTCATTGCAGCACTATTTACAATAGCCAGAAACTGGAAGAAACCTGAATGCCCAAGAACAGATGACTGGTTAAAGAAACTTTGGTACATCTACACAATGGAGTACTGTGTAGCTGTTAGAAAAGATGAAGTAATGAAATTTACATACAAGTGGTACAACATGGAAAGTATCATGCTAAGCGAAATGAGTCAGAAAGAGAGGGATAGACATAGAAAGATTGCATTCATCTGGGGGACATAAAGTAACAAAATATGAGATTAATACCCAAGAATAGCTGAGATCAGCACCAGGAGGATTACTCCATAGCTTAGTGGCCAGTCGGGCATTCTAGAGGAAAGGGCAGCTCAGATAGAGAAGGGAACAGCAAATAAAGGGTGTTTGGAGGATCCTCCCAGGAGGGGAGATGCATGTCGAAATTGGACTATGGACTGAACATGTTTGCCACTCAATGCCTCTTTTGCAGACCACAACACCCAAAAGGAGAGAGAGAACACAGGGGATTGCCCTGCCACAGAGGCAGGGAGGATGGGGGGATGGGGGTGAGGGGGATATTATCCATGGTGGTGGAAAATGGGCACTGGTGGAGGGATGGGTATCTGATCATTGTATAATCAAACCCAAGCACAAAAAAATTGGAAATCCACAACTGTACCTCATGGTGTTTCACTAATAAAAAAAAAATTTAAAAAAAAAGAGGGCAGAAAAGGAGCTTGTGAACTGCTCCAGGAGACAAAATGACCAGAGTTTTAGATAAGTAGAGTAAAATAAATATATCATATGCACAGATAGAGATATAGATACATATGTATTTGTACTCAGTGAACCACTTCAACATTATGAACTATTAAGCTGTATCTTGGGACACTGGATGTAACTTGAGATGGTAATACTAAGTGAAATTAATAAGAAAGCAAAAGACAATAATCAGATGATGTTACTCATTTGTGGACTACTAATAACTAAAACAAACAAAAAGTGTAATTCTTTTTTAAAATTTTAATTTTTTTATTAAAAAGCCATAATTTACAAAGTTACTGATAGTTGAGTTTTAGACATACAATAATTCAATTACAAAAATTTTAACTCTTACTGAAGACCATGGTGGCTACTTGAATGATAGAGTAGTCTAGAATAAGTATTACTTTTGTGTGTGTGTGTGTGTGTGTGTGTGTAGTGTGTGTGTGTGGTGGTGGTGATGGTATAGTCACTGGCAGCAAAAACAATGAATATTGCAAATTCACAGTTATGTAAAACAGTGCTAAATTCTAAAGTGAGTAAACCAATGATAAATCAATAAAGTAATTTTTTAAATAATAGAATTTAAAAGTATGTGACAATACAACTATACCTATAAAAATAGGGGACATAGGAAAACAATTATAACATTTTTAATAAACTATGGGTAGCATTTTAGTGATTTCAATCTTCAATGTTATTAATCCACTACTACACAATAAAAATTTATGTTTGGCACTGCAGATCTAGTGCAGATGTTAAGATACTTGCCTTCTGTGTGATGGCACAGTTTCATCTCCAGCACCACACAAGGTCTCCCAACTACCAACAGGAGTGCTCCCTGAGTTCTACTATGTGTGAAACAAAATAAAATGAAAACATTAAACTTTAAAATTCATCAAGTATACTTACAATATGAAATACCTTGGTATAAATATAAAGAGGGCTAGAGCGATAGCACAGTGGTAGGGCGTTTGTCTTGCACGCAGCCAACATGGCCGACCTGAGTTCGATTCCTTCGCCCCTCTCGGAAAGCCCAGTAAACTATCAAGAGTATCTCGCTCACACGGCAGAGCCTGGAAAGCTACCCGTGATGTATTCGATATGCAAAACACAGTAACAACAAAGTCTCCAAGGAGACATTACTGGACCCGTTCGAGCAAATTGATGAACAACGGGAGGACAGTGACAGTGACAGTGACAAATCTATATAAATAAGTGTATAAAACCCTGCTATAATATTTTGAGTAAAGTTAGAAGTGGGGATTTAAAAATTCATATTTATTGGTTACAAGATAAAATATTATAAATTACTCCCCAATTTACTTATGCATTTAATGGTATCCAAATTAAATTCTTATGGCTATTTTGTGTATTGTAGTGCAAACTGGGTGTCAAGTTTAGGTTGAAAGCATAAGATTCAGAATAGGCAATATAATACTAAAAAAAAACAAAAATGATTGACAGTTTAATTTTAATATGTATATAACTACAATAATCTAGAATATGTACTTAGCAAAAGAGTTCAAGGAAACAGAATAGCATAGGGAAAACACAGTACACCAGATACAGTGCTAATATCCAGAATATATCAAGTACTTACAAATCCCAACATCAAAAATAGTCTCATCAAAAATGGGAAAGTAGTTGAACAATGAATTCAAAAGAATATATGCACATCTATGTTCACTGCAACATGAAGAATGGACAATAGCCAGGATATGGAACAACCCAAATGTCCAAACCCACATGAATGGATAAAGGAGCTACTGCATAAATACACAATAGAATACTATGAAGCTAGAAGAACAGATGAAATCATGCAATTTGCTCGCACTATCTAGAACTGAAGGGTGTCATTGAAAGAAGTCAGAGTACGAATACTAAATGATTTCACTCATCTGTGCAATATAGAAAGATAAACAAGAGAAAGGATGATATCAAACAATGACAACTCCTTGGCCTTGGATTAGAAAACCGATCAAAAAGCAGTGGAGGGAGTCTGAAATAAAGTTTTGAACAGACACACTGCAAAATCACCCACATGCCTCCGGCTGGATTCCATTCTCTCAGGATGATCCTCACCCAGAGATTAACCTGCTAAAAATAGGGTTATGCAGTCTTTGTGACTGAAATCTCTAGACTTTCTCAGAGTTAGGATGGGCAACCTCACCCAAGCTCCCTGTACTTCTGGAACACCATGCATTCTTGCCCACACCCCAAAGTGGATGCCCTGTTAAAAAACAAACAAACAAACAAAACAAAAAAACAACTCCAGCTGTATCACTCAGTAAAATCTTCTGGACTTCCTGGGACATGAGGTTGGACATCTGAAAACTCTGAAAAACTGATAATCCAACTGGATTGAACTGGATGTTGTAATATATACATATATGTGTATATATATATACATATATATATATGCACGAGGATGATGTGTGTGTTCATGGGCTCTCCAGGTAGCTCTCTCTTGCCGTCCACAG
This sequence comes from Sorex fumeus, assembly GCF_029834395.1. Lineage (NCBI taxonomy): Eukaryota > Metazoa > Chordata > Mammalia > Eulipotyphla > Soricidae > Sorex > Sorex fumeus. Next base: position 16,176,456 of record NW_026606096.1, on the reverse strand, counting down.
TCGGTGCTCTCTAGCTGCAGTGTATGGACTGGATTGGACAGCTGTTGGCGATGGGCAGGTGAAGGAAGGAATGAGGGCCAGGCTGCTTGGTATCAATTGCAATTTATTCCAATCTCCTCTCCATTCTCCTCTGATTCCCCTTCTGCTTCTCTCTCTGGAGCCCCCTTGCCTGCTTTTTGCTCCAACAGACTCCCTGACTCTTTTTCTGCCTCCGACTCTGACCCCTGATTCTCACTTGCCTTTCTGATCTTACAGTCTTAGTTTATAGCAATCACATAGGGTGGTGATACAAAGGTGGGTTGAACATTAACAAATCAACAAAGAGGGGTAAAACCACTTTTCCAGGAGATTAACTCAAAGACAAAATCTCATATAAGTAAATTACTACAGATTACCAGGAGATCTGATTAAGCATGGTGGTGGTTGGGTAGTGGAAGTTGGCTCCTGGGTCTAAGTCCCTTGGGGCGCGGAGGGCTCTCACCCACCCCACTGCCTGGCGTGGAGTCCAGTAAGAGATATATCAACTTAAATTTGGTTCTTCCTGAGGATATCTCACTATATATTCCAGACCACAGTTCTCAGGCCAGGTGAGTCTTCCTAGCCCCAGGAGGGTCCTAATCTCATTGTTACTTCTGGATCATGACAGCATTTGTCCATGATCATGCTCTCAACTTATAGTTAAGTATTGTGGCAATTAGCTTGGCCCATTTCGATACCAGGGTAGTTCACAGCTTGCCCTAGGTCCATTCAGTCCTTCTTCATAACCCTGCTTTTGGGGTGCTGGGAACTAAGGGCAATTGAGTCGAGACAGCTGATGCCCAAGACTAAATATTATTCAGAGTTAATCAGCTCTCAAGTTATAAAAGCATAATATTAACTGTCTTCCTGTATTCATACAAAAAAGAAATTGCTTTAAGGTAAACTAAGTTCCCTGCAGCAAGGCTGAAAGAACAAACCCAATGTTATTCTATAGGATGTAACATAAAAGACAACCAATCTTAACTAAACAAACAGTAACACAAAAGACTTAATGTGTAACAACATTTTAGTAATACCTCATACAAGGACTTAATGTTTCCATGGTGTGTTACAACAATTTACACTAATTTTCTTCTAAGGAAATACCTTTATATCATTCTGTTAGCAACTTACTGATAGCAAGCAGTATAAAATAAGTTAATGTGGACCTGCTTTGGGGGCAGGCTTGAAAATTGGAGACAATGATGGAGGAAAGATGACAATGGTTGTGAGATTGGTGTTGGAATGCCTGTAACAAATCACCATGAACAAGTTTGCAAATTCCAGTGTTTATATAAAATGTAGGGGGAAATTTACATAAGTAGTCCTTACCTATTTCATGTAAAACCAAAACATATTAGCACAGAATTTCTTTAGAAATATTATTAATAATATAATTAGTAAGGTATGACTGTTACCATATGGAGCTCCAAATATAAAATAAAATTTAATGCAATATAGATTCCAGAGTTTTTTACATAAGTAAATTACTTACGTAAATGAGATGAAGTATTTAATTTTTATTGAATTAAAGAGTTTTATTTTTCTTGTTTACATAGGATAGAAATATATAACAGCTACAAATTGGCTCTCACTGATCTATTTTCTGAACATTCTGTTTGAAATTTCTTATATTTTTGTTGGAATACATAATGTAAAGTAAATATGTTATCTGTCTAAGGGGAAAGGTAGGGGATGAGAGGAAAAACAGACATTGGTGGAGAGAAGGTCACACCAGTGGTCTTGGAACTCTAAAAGCCTGGAAAAGCTGTATAATGAACAACTTTGTAAATCACAGCGTTTTAATAAAAATAAAATTAAAAAAATAAATAAAATTTTGATCAAAGGTAATATATGAATAGTTTAGTCATTTTAGTGGAGGTTAGGTATAGTATCTTTGTACACCAATAACTATATATCCTATGCAATAACAAAATAATTAAAAATAAAATAATAAAATAATGCTCATAACAAAATTAACTACAATCATATGCCATTATGCAACTACTATAATGGGCAAAATGCACAACTCTGAAAACAAATTCTAGCAAGAATGTGAAGCAACAGAACTCTTATTCATTTTTGATGGGAATGTATAATAGTAGAGCCACATTTGATGACAGCTTGATGATTACTTACAAGACACATTGTAAGTGTTTATCATATAATCATATAATCAGCAATTTTTCTCCTTTGTGTATACACAAAGGAATTGAAATTTATGTTAACAACCTGCACATGAATGTTTATAACAGCTTTAATCATAATTGCCAAAACTTAGAAAATGTCTTTCAGTCAGTAAATAAATCAATGAACTGTGCTATATGTAGACAATGAAATATTTAGTGCAAAAAATAAATAATCTATCAAAACATGAAAATATATGGAAGAAGGCTAAAGTCATGCTACAGGTTTTTTTTTAAGCCAAACTCAATAATATTGCATACTGTATGATTCCAAAAAGAAGACATTCTGTCAAAACAAAACTATGGGGACAAATAAGGATTAGTGATTTCTAGAGGATAGTTGAAAGTAAAGGATAGATAAGAATAGCACAGGGCATTTTAAGGGTAGTTGTAAGGGTTCCATATGTCACTATAATGGTGGTTATGTCATGGTATATTTCATTATATATATACTTTTAAAGCCCCAGAATATACTAGAATATCAATGAATGGCCCTAAAGTGTGGAAAATTGTAGGGGGAAAACAGCCCAGTTGTAGGGAAAAATTCAGTGTAGACAATGAAATTTGCACAAAAAATTCTTCTATGAAATTGCCTTCTCTGTATAGAGCCCAATTCTCAAAAGCTTAGTTATGGCTTTTATCTGATGGTGAATAAGAAAAACATTGTGTTCCTGGGGCCACAGGAAGAGAGATAATACAATGGGAAAGGCATTTGTCTTGTGTGGAACTGGTCTAAGTTTGATCCCCAGTACCCCGTACAGTTCCCCAGCTCTCCAGAAATAATCCCTGAATATAGAACCAGAAGTAAGTCCTGAACAGAGTTGGCTATGGCCCCCAAACAAAAATAAATAAATAAGCTAGGATGACTGCCTATATTTGATAATTTAGATAAATGACATTTGACATTTAGTATTAAACATTCAATCTTACAAATGTTTTTGCATGCGTCTTTGCATTTGGATATCACAAAAATCTTCTGAAGAAGTCAGCATCTACAACCAAAAGAACTCCCATTTTTATTAAACAAACCATAAAATAAATCAAAAAAGTTAGTCATTTTTACACAACAAAAGAAGAGCTGGGGTGTAACTGAATATAAACATATGCTAACTTGAGAATCAGTATTTTTAAATATAGTGGAAATTCCATAACCATCTTTTTAAAATGCAGAATAAAAAATTCTATCAAATTTTTTTCTATTGAGAGGGTCCTTTTATCAATCTAGAGGATTCTTTTGCTGTTACTTAATTTCTCATCAGTCAAATAAAAGTATAATCAGGTTTATCTTATTCTACATGAATAATTTAAGATTTTTTTTAAAAAATATTGTAGCCTTAGTTTAAAGTTTAGGAGCCATCATCATATGGAACTGACATCATTTTCTTATGTTTAAATTTTCAAAGAATTGACTTTAAATGATCTAAGTGAGTTTCATCACATAGAGGTCTAGGAGAGTTCAGTAGAAAAGGCATATTTAACAGTTACTGATACAACACTTTTAAAAAAATAACTAAAGCCTATTTCTTTCATTAAAACCACCAGTGAGTGGGCAAGGTTGGGGGAAGGTTGGGGGTGGGAGGGATACTGGGATCCGTGGTGGTAGGAAATGGGCACTGCTAGTGGAGGGATCGGTATTTGATCATTGTATAATTGAAACCCAAGCACAAAAATTTGTAAGTCTACAACTGTACCTCATTGTGTCTCACTAATAAAAATTTTAAAAAAACTGCAAAATTCCAAAAAAAAAATTATGTTCATCAAATTGTTATCCTCACAAATTCAGTGATTTCTTGTCACTGAATTCACTTAAACTCTTTGTTAGCCTTTTTATCACTGTTTTGTCGTGTGTGTGTGTTTGTTTTTGTTTTGTGGGCGCACCTGACTGGTTTCAGGGCTCACTCTTGGTTCTGTGTTCATGGTACTGTATGGCATGTCAAGGGATTCAACTGATGGAAGGGGCGGGCAAGGCAAGTGCTCTATCTGCTGGCCTTTGTAAGCCTTTTTATTTATACACTAGCCTTAGATTTTGTTTTGTGATAACATTAGTTTACACGTCTGGTCGATGTTTTAGAAATATAGTGTCAAAAATGCCTTTGCCAAAAGAATGTTACTAACCACAACCATTACAATTTCAACCTCTCTCCTACTCAGTCTATTCAACTGCTTCTAAACCTTCTACCCCTTTCTTTCCTAACCACAGCTCTGGAATGTGTCCACCATTTTGCTTCCATCTATTTTTTCCTTTCCTATCCTTGGTATCTCTGTATTCTGCATAAGCAAAATAATCTGTCTTTTTCATGCTGATATTTCACTTATCATGGCCTCTTTTTATTTTATACATGGTGTAGCAAAAGCAAGATTTTATTTTTTCATATTTGAGTAATATTCTACTATTTATATATGCCACATTGTTGAAATTCATTCATTTTTAAAACTATTTGTGTACTTGGATTGTTTTCTTTATTAGTGTTAATAGCACTGCAATGAGATTAGGACCACATGTATCTTTTTTTGAATTACTGTCTTTGTGTTTTGCGGGGGCTGGAGCAATAGCACTGTGGGTAGGGTACTTGCCTTGCACATGGCCAACTCAGATTTGATTCCTCCGTCTCCCTCGGAGAGCCCCGCAAGATACTGAGAGTATCTTGCCCCCACGGCAGAGCCTGGCAAGTTACCTGCAGAGTATTCGATATGCCAAAAATAGTAACCACAAGTCTAGCAATGGAGACGTTACTGGTGTCCCCTAGAGCAAATCGATGAAAAACGGGAGGACAGTGCTACAGTGGACGTGCTACATGTGACTATTTTGTTATTTCAACACATTTAGTAAATGACTTTTTCTACTACTCTTTATGCTCTCTAATCCATTTTCATAAATTAAGCTTCAGTACATGATGGGTCACTTATTTTGTTTTATTTTAGTTTGGGGGTCATATCTTGCAGTGCTCCTGTCTGTTCCAGGCTCTTTGCTTTGCGTTTACTCCCTTGATGCTCACGGGAACTAAGTGATACAGAAGATTAAATCCAGGCCTCCTACTGTAAAAATGTGCTCACCTTATTGAGATCCTGGAGAATTTAGTTCTATATTATGTTTATGGATAATTTAATTTTATATTCTTAACTCTATTCCACTGATCATTGAGCTATTTTTTATTTTAATACTATACTGATTTTATTACTATCACTTTAGAGCATAGTTTAAAGCCAGGACACATATGCTTATATGATTCTTTTTTATATGACTGCTTTAACTGTTTTGGGTCTTTTCTGATCTCATGCTTTTTTTCTATATTTTTCTTATTTCTGATTGGTGTATAAAAATCATTATTCCTGGAGTGATTTGCTCATAATTTTTCCAAAATTGTGTTGAGAATATTTTGGTTTCTATACTAATCTGTGATATTAGTCTCTTGTTTTATCTTTTTATGTACCTTTTATTTATTTTTATTTTGTTTTGGGTCAACACACTGGTGCTCAGAATTCACTCCTGGCTCTGTGCTCAGCAAGGATTACTCTCCATTGGGTTGGGAAACCAGATGGGGTGACAGGAATCAAACCAGCTGGATGCAAGGTAAATGTCCTACCGGTTGTTCTCTAGCTCTGGCCCACAATATATGCTGCATTTTAATGGTTTTTTAATTACACTGATATTTTCTTCGTGAAAAATAATTGGCACTCTTTTCCTTTTCATTCTTTTGAAATCATCTAAGCTTGTCAGGTATTGGTTCTTTAAAAGTTTTGTATAAATTGAAGAATCCATTTAGACCTCGACTTTTGTTCTTTTACTATTTTGATTTTTGTGGATTGATCTATTGAAGATTTCTAGTTTTTCTGATTTATTCTCAGAAATTTATGTCATTGTAAACCTTTGCTCATTGTCTTCTAATTGCTTGATTATATACAGGTATATTATTGTAGTGCTTTATAAATCTTGGGATCATAATTGTAGTAGCTGTTGTTATTTTTTATTGAAAAAAGTCCTCTGATCTTATAGTTATTTTTTCCTTATCTTGCATTTATTTCTCTGTGTTTAGTTAAGATTGAAGACTTTCTAACTCCGCTAAGTTTTATTATGATAGCTCTTCTCAATCCCTTATAATCAATCCTGTGCCCAGCTTGTCCTTTGGAGACACATGATTTTCCTTGAGGAATTTCATCTTAGTTTTATAACGTTTGCCTGCAGACATTCTCCTTTGGTACATATGGGTTGTATCTATTATTTTTCAGAAGGTGTCACAGTAGAATTTATATTGGAATTCACCCATGTTTTTATGGCCTTAATGTGGAGGAGGAGAAAGATTCAAATATTGAATACATTAACTGATTGATCACATCGTTACCGGTGGGAATGATGTAAACCCAGAGGAAGACCTCAAGGATTTTCCCTTGCAATCACTGTCAGTCTTTACTGAGTCCTACAGAGAACTAACTTTGGACAATGACTTAATTGTTTTGCTCTTCATTAGGAAGTGAAGGAGGGTATTGAGCTGATTCATCTAGCACTTGCATCTTAAGAAAAAACACAAAGGGCTCTTTTTGTTTTTATTGGTGGGCCTCACCTGGCGATGCTCAGTGCTCAATTCTGGTTCAGTATTTGGGATCACTTCTGCAAAGTTTAGGTAATGATATATTGTGCCAGTCATCACACTGGATGCCACCTGCACAAAACTATCCCCCCAAATCCTCTGGTCATCTCTTTCTGTACTAGAGCTCAGATTCTGAGCTGTTTCCTTTGGGAATTGTCTTATTCTATGCTTATGTTCCTTTTGATGATGTTTCTTTTATTTCTGCATATGAGCAAGATTATCAGGTATTTCTTTGATGTCATGCCTCACTTCATTTAATGTGACACCCTCTAGTTCCATTCAACTTGCTGCAAATTTAGGTAAAATTCACCTTAAGCTTTTTTGTTTGTTTGCTTGTTTTGATCCATGATTCTGTCAAGACTGTAGGAATTAAAGAGACAGTGTAAACAATTCAGTCTTTTTTACAGCACTACTGCTATTGCTTACGTAGGTAGATGCTTTCTAATTGTCTGAAGAGCTCACATCTCTGAGTGCTTGAAGGCAGTGAAATTCATTTCTATGAATGCACCTTTCCTTGCTTGGGCCCAACTTCAGTGCTGAAAAATGAGAGAGACTTTTCAGATCATTAAACTCAAATCTAGGCACTGTCTTGTTCTTTTAATTAGAAAACTACAGTCTTTGTTACAAGCTTGATAAAATAGGCATTCCCTTTTGTTCTCTCTCTTCTATTGGGTGCTGTGGTTTGCAAAAGAGGCAATGGGTGGCAATCATGTTTGGTCTATAGTCTACTTTTAGCATGCTTCTCCTATCCTGGGAGGATCCTCCCAATACCCTTTATTTGGTGCTCCCTTCTCTATCTGAGCTCCCTTTTCCCCTAGCATGTGTGGCTGGCCTCCAAGCCATGGACTAAAATTCCTGGTACTAATCTTGGCCTATCTTGGCATTAAAATCACCGACAATGATCTTGTAGAAGGTGTGATCTTCTTTATAGAATTTCTCCAGCTCCATGTAGAATTTCTCAGTTTCTTTTTCACCATAACTGGATGTTGGTGCATAGACAACAAAGATAGAAACTGCCGGTAGTGAGCCACATTTATTCAAGTGTAATCGTCCGATTCGGGTTGTTAGGCATTCAAATGAATCAATGCTTGTGACTAAGTTTGTGTTGACAAGGATACCGACACCACCAACGCCTCTTTTATCACATGTTCCAAGGAACAGTTCTTCTCCAGTGTCGAAAACAGCATGATGAGATTGATGTCTTCTTGTTTCGGTCAGACCAATGATGTCGTACTTGATCTTTCGTGCTTGTACCATAAGGTCTTCAATGGATGCAGCAGATGCCAGCGTACGAGCATTAAAAGTACAGACAATCATTTTTGTTTTTCTGCGTTTTGGCAGCCTATGTCTGCCTTGGTGTTTTATCAGCTTCTCCTTCCATATCCTTCTCGACTCTGCATATTCAGGGTTAGGGAAATGAGATCCATTTATTACTGGATTTGGCATATCAATTTGGTCTATTTGGCATAGACCACGGATAGCTTGCCAGGCTCTGCCGTGTGGGTTGGATATTTAAGGATATTTAAGGTATCCTGAAAATTTAGAGAAAATTAAATAAATAGTCGCGCGGCCGCGCGCTCCCGGGAGCTTGTTGTTATAATCTCTGGATCCTGGCCTTTGTTGGGGTTACACGGCAGTTGGAGGGTGTAACTGTCTAGTTACTGACAGGTCCAGTCCCAAACCGTGCAGGCTTAGAGATCTCAGCCCCGGGTCCCACACACCTGGGTTCCTCTGCTAGTTCTGTTATGTCTGAGGCTTATCCAAGTGTGTGGAGAGTGGCTCCAGTAAGGCCTTGGTTGGGGCCTGGAGGTCTTCAGCTGTTGGGCCCTGGCGAGGATAGTCAGACACAGGGTAGGAGACTCTGCCTTGTGCTCTCCCGGGAGCTTGTTGTTATAATCTCTGGATCCTGGCCTTTGGTGGGGTTACACGGAATAGGACCAAGAAGATCAGTCGTTGAACTCCACATCGGAACCCATGGCCTGGAATGGAACGAACAGGGTGACAGACTGTCTGAGTTCATCATGTCAACCAAAACCTTCCATGGTAACTCACAATTCCAAAAGGCTGAATCTAAACGATGGACATGGGAGTCTCCCGATGGACGGTTCCACAATGAAATAGACCACATCATATTCAATCGGCGGTTTTGCCTAACCGATGTTGCTGTTGTCCCAAAATTCCAAACGGGATCAGACCACCATCTTCTTCGTGCAAAATTCTACCTCACAGAACGAGGAGAAAAGAATGCAAGGTTTAAGAAGAGGACTCCCAGAACAACCACCAACTGGGAACTCTTTGGCTCTGTTGCGGCAACATGGGAAGATGCCGTCATTGACAACATTGATGAGGAATATGATCGAATGATTCAGCACCTCCATGATTGTGCAAGGAATGCCAAGAGAGAGATAACCACAAAAAACCGTCTTTCTTCGAACACTCTTGAACTTATTCGCCAACGTGGCGTGGCACGTGCCTCAGGCAACCACAAGCAAACGTCCGAACTGGCAAAACAGTGCAGAAAAGCCATCAAGGATGACCTCAAAAACAGGAGAGCAGCAGTACTGGTAGATGCAGCAGAAGCTGGGAAAAACATTCGTAATGCCCGCCTGTCCTTCACCAACTACAAAACCAAGATGACTGCCCTCCGACATCATGATGGATCTATCACATCTTCCAGAAGGGCAATGGAGAAGATTATTCATGACTTCTACTCAGATCTCTTTAATAGCCACATCCACTTGCCCACATACCACATACCACATGATGGATATGTCGTTCCCAATGTTCTCCCTTCCGAAATCCAACATGCCATCTCGTCGGTAAAGAAACAAAAAGCACCTGGCCCAGACAAGATCAGACCTGAACACCTGAAGAACTTACCATCAGTACTCATCAATACATTGGCTCGACTCTTCACACGCTACCTGTCTGAATGCAAGGTTCCATCCCAATGGAAAACCAGCAAGACTGTACTACTATACAAGAAAGGAGACATCCACGACATTGGCAACTATCGCCCAATCTGCCTATTGTCTGTCATCTACAAACTATTCACTCGAGTCATCCTGAATAGGATTAGCAGAACACTAGATGAAGGACAACCATGTGAACAAGCTGGATTCCGAAAAGGATTCAGTACCATTGACCATATCCACACAATAACCAAGCTCATTGAGGTATCTCGGGAGTTCAAGATGCCGCTCTGTCTAACGTTCATTGATTTAAAGAAGGCCTTTGATTCTGTTGAGACGGAAGCGGTCATGGAAGCCCTAGCCAATCAGGGCGTACAAACTCAATACATCAGGATCCTTCGTGAGCTCTGTTGCGGATTCACTACCAAGATCTCACCATTCTACAAAGATGTAATCATCCATATCAAGAGAGGGGTTCGGCAGGGTGATACCATTTCACCAAAACTCTTCAGTGCCACCCTCGAGAACATCATGCGACGACTAGAATGGGAAAACATGGGAGTGAAGATAGATGGTCGGCAACTACACCACCTCCGCTTTGCTGATGACATCGTTCTAATAACACCAAACATCAGCCAAGCGGCACAAATGCTGGCGGACTTTGACCGTGAGTGTGGAAAGGTAGGACTACAGCTGAATCTTACAAAGACAATGTTTATGAGAAACAGCCTTGTTCCTGACGCTCCATTCGCTCTCAACGGAACCACCATCTCCGAATGCAACAGTTATATATACCTAGGTCGAGAAATCAACATGATGAATGACCTGGCACCTGAGTTGCGCAGGAGGAAGAGAGCGGCTTGGAATGCCTTCAAGAGCATTGAAGAAATAACTAAAAGGACAAAGAACCTCCAGCTACGAGCACATCTCTTTGATTCCATTATTCTTCCTGCATTAACATATGCCTCAGAGACCTGGACCCTACGAAAACAGGATGAGAACGCTATTCGGGTCTCTCAAAGAGGAATCGAAAGAGCTATGCTTGGAATATCACGATTCACTCAAATGAGAGATAGAATCCGGAGTTCTGATCTTCGTCAACACTCAAGAATCAGGGACGCTGTCTCATTTGCCAAGACATCAAAAATCAGATGGGCTGGACACGTAATGAGGTTTACAGACAACCGCTGGACTAGAGCCATTACTGATTGGATTCCACGAGACATCAAAAAATCACGTGGACGGCCACCTATAAGATGGTCAGACTTCTTCGTCAAGACCCTAAATGATCGGTTTGAGGCTCTACATGTTCCTAAAACGAACAGATACCATTGGGCTACGCTAGCATGCAACCGGGATGAATGGAGACGTTACTGGCACCCGCTCGAATAAATCGATGAATAATGGGGATTAAGTGATTAAGTGAAGTGATTAATCTTGGCCATTCTTGGCTGTTGGTCTCCTATTTTGTTATTTTATATTCCCCAGATGAATGCAATCTTTCTATGTCTATCCCTTTCTTTCTGAGTCATTTTGCTTAACATGATACTTTCCATGTACCACTTGTATGTAAATTTCATGACTTCCTCTTTTCTAACAGCTACATAGTACTTCATTGTGTAAATGTACCAAAGTTTCTTTAACCAGTCATCTGTTCTTGGGCACTCAGGTTTTTTCCAGATTATGGCTATTGTAAAGAGTGCTGCAGTGAACAAACAAGTGCTCTAGATGTCACTTTGACTATACTTTTTTGCCTCTCTGGGATATATTCCCAGGAGTGGTATTGCTGGGTAAAATGGGAGCTCAATTTCTAATTTTTGGAGAACGTCCATACTCTTTCCAAAAGGGCTGAACCAGTCGGCATTCTCACCAGCAGTGAAGGAGTGTCCCTTTCTCTCCACATCCGCACCAGCACCGGTTGTTTTTGTTCTTGAGGATGTGGGCCAGTCTCTGTGGTGTGAAATGATATCTCATTGTGGTTTTGATCTGCATCTCTCTGATGATTAATGATGTGGAGCATTTTCTCATGTGTCTTTTAGCCATTTAGATTTCTTATTTGAGAAAGTTTCTATTCATTTCATCGCCCCATTTTTTTTTTATGAGGTTAGGTGTTTTTTTCTTGTGGAGTTCAACCAGTACTTTGTATATCCTTGACATTAACTCCTTATTGGATGTGTATTTGGCGAATATCCTTTCCCATCCTGTAGACTATCTTTGTATTTTGGTCACTGTTTCTTTTGAGGTGCAGAAGTTCATTAGTTTAAGAGAGTCCCATTTGTCTATCTCTGTTTTTACTTGCTTGGCCAGTGGCATGACATCTTTGAAGATACCATTAGCTTCAATATCATGGAGGATTTTGCCGACTTTTTTTTCAATATACCTTATGGATTCTGGTCTGATGTTGAGGTCTTTAATCCACTTTGATCTTACTTTTGTGCATGGTGTTAGGCAGAGATCTGAGCCCACTTTTTTGCATGTAGCCGTCCAGTTTTGCCAGCACAATTTGTTACAGAGGCTTTCCTTTGATGAGCATAATTTTTGAATCACAAAAAGTAATTAGAAATAAATATATAGGTATTCAGAGTGCAATAAAATTATAAATTGAAATCTTTCTGGAATTCCTTTTAGTATAACAAATGATCGTAGCATGAACAACGTTCTAATCTTAGATCTTCTTCCTATAAATGGGAAATTTGGCAAGTTAAAATATGTAAACATAAACGTGTTTAATACCAGTGATTACCATTAGCAAATATTAGAAATTTGTATAAGAAAATATTAGAATGATAATTTTTATTAATGAAGAAAATTAATTGTGCAATGCAAATGTACACATATACAATAATGATATATTTTAAATATACTTAATTATCAACATTTTATTAGATTCTAAAATTGTATAATTTATTCATTCAAAATTTCTCTTATATCAGTTTTCCAAAAGTATGTGGGTGTCTTGACTTCTTGGTTGGAATAAAATCCACCCATTTTGGTAATTAATTTGGATACATTAATAATCTAAAGGGAGTTACTTGAGATAGATCAAACTCTCCTAGTCGAAAAGGAGGAAGGATAACTAAAACAATTTATCATATCTGTTATCCATTCAGGAGGTCTGAATCACATTTGTTAGAAAAGTAAAAGCTAGGAGCTAATAAACCTCTTTTAATAAAATACTTGCTATTCTATTAACGAAATGAATGCTGGAAACAGACTTATTTTAAGAAGTTATTTAGGAGAAACACCAAGTACATTCTCCACATCCTGCCCAGAAAGCAGATCCATGCTATTATTCTAAGAATCATGATAATGCCCTTGGCAAGGACTGTGATATTTCTACCATAAATGTTATCAGCCATGTCAGCAGGGTGACTTTATACACAGTGTATGTCAAAAATGGTGGTTGTTCTGTGATGAACTAAAGATGATTCATTGGCATGAGACTGGTTTATAGACATATATGATATATGCCTTTGGGGATGCCCAGAAATAGCTGAGAAATATCTGAAGCACTGCTTGAGCAGGAAGAGGATTATTGAGAATGATGGAATTGGGATGCAAAAATAATTGTGGTTCTATTTGTGCCCCGAAGCTAGTATTTTCTAGAGAAGTTTGAGATTACATATAGTTATACACAATTGATTCAGGCAAATTGTTTATGCAATATAGCTATTCCCTGTCAAATAATAAACCAATTGTTCTAGTTGTTCAGGACATAGGGAATATGATGCGATGTAAAGCAAAAGTAAGGAATATAAAAAACATAATTAATTTGGGCATCTTTGGTGGAACATTTAAAATAAAAAATAATTGCGAAATATGTTATTTTCAATTAATAACAGATGCTGCAACTATAGTATGAAAAGAAAATTACATACATCATAAGGTGATAATAATCTTTGTAGCAATTTTCATAATATAAGAATTAATAAATTTGAATGTCATTGAAAAACCGAATTTAGAGACAGAGAAAAATAGTACAAGATTTGAGGTGCTTACCCTGCATGCAGCAACGCAGTTCAATCCCCAGATCATATATGGTCCCCTGAGGACAGACAAGTATTACTCCTGAGCACAGAGCAAGGAATAGCCCCTGAGAACGGTTGGGTAAGTTGCTCAGACTCATAAGTAATTAAAAAAAATAGAAATACTTTTTTTTCTTTTTTGGTCACTCCCAGAGTTGCACAGGGGTTACTTCTGGTCCATGCACTCAGGAATTACACCTGGTGGTGCTCGGGGGACCATATGGGATGCTGGGAATTGAAACCAGGTCGGCTGCATACAAGGCAAATGCCCTATCCACTATGCTATCGCTCCAGTTCCAAAATGAAAATATGTACCTAATATCCTAGATATAAAACTATATCACACACACAAAATAATGCTTCATATATCATCAGAAATATTGCTCAAGAATTTCCACCTTTGTCTGCTTAAAAATGACTGAACTAAATTCACCTCCTCTCACCTAAATTAGCTAAGACTAGACAAAACAGTCATCTTGGTCTTGTAGTTGGCAAAGGACAGGCGGGCGTTACGAATACTTTTCCCGGCTTCTGCCGCATCTACCAGTACTTCTGCTCTTCTCTCTTTGAGGTCTTCCTTGATCTCATCTCTGCACTGCTTTGCAAGCTCGGACATTAGCTTGCGGTTGCCTGAGGCATGTGCCAAACCACGCTGACGAATTAGCTCAAGAGTTTTCGAAGATAGGCGATTTTTTGTGGCTATCTCTCTCTTGGCGTTCCTTGCACATTCATGGAGGTGCTGAACCAGTCAATCGTATTCCTCATCAATGTTGTCAACAATGGCATCTTCCCATGTTGCCGCAATAGTACCAAAGAGTTCCCAGTTGGTGGTCATTCTGGGAGTTCTCTTTTTGAACTTTGCAGCCCTTTCTCCCCGCTCTGTGAAGTAGAATTTTGCACGAAGGAGACGGTGGTCTGATCCCGTTCGAAATTTTGGGACAACAGCGACATCAGTCAGGCAAAACCGTCGATTGAATATGATGTGGTCTATTTCGATGTGGAATCGTCCACCGGGAGACTCCCATGTCCATCGTTTAGATTCTGCCTTCTGGAACTCTGAGTTACCATGAATGGTCTTGGTCGACATGATGAACTCAGACAGTCTTTCACCCTGTTCGTTCCATTCTAGGCCATAGGTCCCGATGTGAAGTTCTTCAGCTGATCTTCTTGGTCCTATCTTGGCATTAAAATCAACCACAATGATCTTGTAGAAGGTGTGGTCTTCTTTATAGAACTTCTCTAGCTCCATGTAGAACTTCTCGATTTCTCTTTCATCATAATGAGATGTTGGTGCATAGACAACGAAGATAGAAACTGCAGGCAGTGAGCCACATCTATTCAAATGTAAACGTCCGATTCGGGTTGTTAGGCATTCGAATGAATCAATGCTCTTGGCCAAGTTTGTGTTGACAAGGACACCGACGCCTCCAACACCTCTTTTATCGCATGTTCCGAGGAAAAATTCTTCTCCAGTGTCGAAAACGGCATGGTGAGATTCGTGCCTTCTTGTCTCGGTCAGACCAATGATGTCGTACTTGATCATTCGCGCTTGTACCATCAGGTCCTCGATGGATGCATCTGATGCTAGCGTACGTGCATTGAAAGTACAGACAATCATTTTTGTGACGATCATTTCTCCGACGTCCTGATGTATCCATCACATCCTCCAGAATGGCAATGGAGAAGATTATCCATGACTTCTACTGAAATCTCTTCGATAGCCATGTCCACTTGCCGACATACCAAATTCCACAGGATGGATATGTCGTTCCCAACGTTCTCCCTTCCGAAATCCGACACGCCATTTCGTCGTAAAGAAACAAACAGCACCCGGCCCAGACAAGGTCAGACCTGAACACCTGAAGAACCTGCCATCAGTACTCATTAATACACTGGCTCGGCTCTTCACTCGCTACCTGTCTGAATGCAAGGTTCCGTCCCACTGGAAGACCAGCAGGACCGTACTACTGTTCAAGAAGGGAGACATCCATGACATTGGCAACTATCGCCCGATCTGACTACTGTCTGTCATCTACAAGTTGTTCACTCGAGTCATCCTAAATAGGATTGGCAGAACACTAGATGAAGGACACCCATGCGAGCAAGCCGGGTTCCGCAAAGGATTCAGCACCATCGACCATATCCACACAATAACCAAGCTCATTGAGGTTTCTCAGGAGTTCAAGATGCCGCTCTGTTTAACGTTCATTGATTTAAAGAAGGCCTTTGATTCTGTTGAGACAGAAGCGGTCATTGAAGCCCTAGCCAATCAGGGCATTCAAGCCCAATACATCAGGATCCTCCATGAGCTGTATTGCGGATTCACTACCAGGATCTCACCATTCTACAAAGAAGTGATCGTTGATGTCAAGAGAGGGGTGCGGCAGGGTGATACCATTTCACCGAAACTCTTCAGTGCCACCCTCGAGAACATCATGCGATGACTGGAATGGGAAGGAATGGGAGTGAAGATAGATGGTCGGCAACTATACCACCTCTGCTTTGCTGATGACATTGTTTTAATAACACCAAACATCAGCCAAGCGGCACAAATGCTAGCCGACTTTGACTGTGAGTGTGGAAAGGTAGGGCTACAGCTGAATCTCACGAAGACAATGTTTATGAGAAACAGCCTCGTTCCTGACGCCCCATTCGCTCTCAACGGAACGACCATCTCCGAATGCAACAGCTATGTGTACCTAGGTCGAGAGGTCAACATGACAAATGACCTGGCAGCCGAGCTGCGCAGGAGGAAGAGAGCGGCTTGGAACGCCTTCAAGAACGTCGAATAAATAGCTAAGAAGATGAAGAACCTCTGGCTCAGGCACATCTCTTTGATCCCACTGTTCTTCCTGCATTAACATATGCCTCAGAGACCTGGGCCCTATGCAAACAAGATGAGAACGCTATTCATGTCTCCCAAAGAAGAATAGAAAGAGCTATGCTTGGAATATCACGTTTCACTCAAATGAGAGAAAGAATCCAGAGTTCTGACATCCGTCGACGATCAAAAATCAGGGACCCTGTCTCATTTGCCAAGGTGTCGAAAATCAGATGGGCTGGTCACTTAATGAGATTTAAAGACGACCGCTGGACTAGAGCTGTTACCGACTGGATTCCACGGGATGTCAAAAGACCGTGTGGCCGCCCACCTACCAGATGGTCAGACTTCTTCGTCAATATCATGAATGATCAGTTTGAGGCTCTTCATGTTCCCGGAGCGAACAGATGCCATTGGGCTACACTAGCACGCGACAGGGACAAATGGAGACGTTACTGGCGTCCGCTCAAGCAAATCGACAACTAAGGGGAAGTTAAGTGATTAAGTGAGACAAAACAAATGAAACAAATTTCCCATCATAGAACAGGCAATGCTCAGAGTAAAGAACAATAGTAAGGTCTCAAAATGCCCCACCTTGCTAATCTAAGAGAGTTTAGACTGTCATACTGGGAGAAAAGACAAAAGAGTCCAAAGATTGTCTGAAATAGAGAAGATAGAGTTGAACTCAGGAAGGCCAAAGTTTAGAATTGTCAAGAGAGCTGAAGTGGAGGAAGTGATGCACAGAGAGGGAGCTAGGGGAGATATACATAGGTGAACCATGAGTATTTAGTAGTAATCAGTTCATGCCTTGAGAAAACTATTAAGTGGGGGAATGGAAGAGCAAGGAGATTCACTCAAAAAGTTCCTGCTTAGAAATATATCCTGTACTGTACTGTACTGTCCTCCAGTTGTTTATTGATTTGCTCGAGCGGGGCCCGTAATGTCTCCATTGTGAGACTTGTTGTCACTGTGTTTGGCATATCGAATAGGTCACGGATAGCCAGCCAGGTTTTGCCGTGTGGGTGAGATACTCACGGTAACTTGCTTGGCTCTCTGAGAGGGGCAGAGTAATCGATTCCGGCTCGGCCATGCTGCCCGCATGCAAGGCAAATGGCCTATAGCTGTGCTATCACTCCAGCCCGGAAATACATACAGAAATAAATATATTTATACATGTGTATAAATATATCTTATAACTGATATATAAGCTGTTTTATAACATGTTAATATATTATAAAATTTTATAAAATATATTTATAAATCTATCAAATGTATATCTGGAAATATCTCAATATACATTTGAGAGTCTCCTGCCCCCACACCTGCTGTCCTCACCGGGGACCCTTGAAGGGGGGAGGGTTGAGTTTCTCTCCCCCCTCCACACCCCGAGCAGAGCCCCAGCAGCTGAGCACCTCCGGAGCTAGTCATGGCCATGCTGGGACCACTCTCCACATGTCTGGACGGGCCTCATGCATGAAAGAACTGGCAGAGGAACCCAGGCATGTGGGTCCCAGGGTTGAGGTCTCCAAGCTTAGTCGGATTGGGACTGGGCCTTTTCCACCTAGACCCTCCATCTTCCAGTAGGTAGGCGTCACACCCACCAGCTGCCGCCAGTGCCAGGTTGGTCCCAACAATGGCCAAGATGCAGAGACTATAAAACCCAGCTCCCGGAGGAGAACTGCACAGAGGCTCATGCCCCTGTGCCTGGTTGTCCTCACCGGGGCCCCTTGGAGGGGGGAGGGTTGAGTTTCTCTCCCCCCTCCACACCCTGAGCAGAGCCCCAGCAGCTGAGGACCTCCGGAGCCAGCCACGGCGATGCTGGGACAACTCTCCACACATCCAGATGGGCCTCATGCATGAAAGAACTGGCAGAGCAACCCAGGCATGCAGGTCCCGGGGATGAGGTCTCCAAGCCTACTCGGATTGGGACTGGGCCTTCTCCAACCAGACCCCCCATCTTCCAGTAGGTAGGCGTCACACCCACCAGCTGCCATCAGCGCCAGGTTGGTCCCATCAATGGCCAAGACGCAGAGACTATAAAACCCAGCTCCCGGAAGCAAATGTGGCCGCACAACATCTTATTATTGGAGAACCTGGCAGGCTACCAAAAGTATCCTGCCCGGACGGCAGAGTCTGGCAAACTTCCTGTGTCATATTCAATATGCCAAATACCAGTAACATTGATGGGTCTCATTCTCCTAATCCTGAAAGAGCATTGAAATGGCTCTTTTAAAATCTCAGGGCTAGGAAGAAGGAGATGTTACTGGTGCCTGCTCAAGGAAATCGATGAACAACAGGATGATCGTGATCGTGATATTTGAAAATATATTAAAATAGTGCAATGAAATGCATCCAAAAGTGACAATTGCTTTAGAGCAGCTAACAAAACTTTTGAGCCAATATTTAGAGTTATCAAAACAG
This sequence comes from Sorex fumeus, assembly GCF_029834395.1. Lineage (NCBI taxonomy): Eukaryota > Metazoa > Chordata > Mammalia > Eulipotyphla > Soricidae > Sorex > Sorex fumeus. Next base: position 16,157,487 of record NW_026606096.1, on the reverse strand, counting down.
TTTCTGAGTAAGCTAATTTCACTTCAGAACAAATACAGAAAGCACTTAAAATAAGCACAAACTAAAAAGTGCACACCCAACAGTGTTTGCAAATGTGCACTTTACTATCCAATAATGTAATGTATCAAATATGCTAATAAGAAGAAAAATACAATATCCAACTCATAATGAAAAATTAAAAGAGAGATCAAATGTTGCAAATGATAGATTGCTGAAACAGCTGTTATAAATATATTACATCTATAAAAGAAGGCAAAGGAAAACATTGTTTTTCCAAAAAAAACATCAAATTCTTGTAATTGAAAAAAAACTACTAGAAAAAAAATTGTGCTGCATAAGACTCACAATAGATTAAGTACTGTATAAGAAAATATTAATTATAAGATATGAGTAGAATTTATAAAAATTAAATTATGTAAAGAAACAAGACTGAGAAGAAACTGAACTGAGACATGAGCTGAAGTTGAGCAGGGGAAAGAGAAACAAATGAATAAATAATGGATGAAATCTTCCCAAATTTGATGAATAATTCAGTCCTTCATTCTAAGATTTTCAACAAATCTATTCACAAGATATATAGGGGAAAAGTTACATGGTCACATCACAAATAAATTTTTCAAAAACTATGGTGAAATAACCTAAAGTGTACCATACTACCCTCCCCCAAACACACACTGCACAGAGAATAAAAATAAGCAAAGCAACTGAATTTTTGTCAGAAACACTGACAACCATATAAAAATTCAGTATCATCTTCAAATAATTGAAGGAAACCATCCTATAATTTTATGCACAGAAAATATACCCTGTAAAGCGGACCATGAGAAAGATTTATGTTCATATATACAAAAGTCAAGAGAACAGCAATGGAAGAAACAGGGATCTGGGGACAGAGAAATAGTGTAGCAGGTAAGGCTCTTGCTTTGCAAACCTGCTGATTCAAGTTTTATCTCTGGCATCCCATATGGTCTCCCAAGCTTGCTAGGAGTGAAGAGCCAGAGTGAGTGAGCCTTGAGCACAGCCAGTTTTATATATATATGAAGAAAATAGTGCTGCATAGAAAATATGAACAAATCAAAAAACAAGAGACTAAATCAGCAAGCAATATTTCTCAACCAACAACAACAAAAAAAAGCTTAAGGCCTTTTGGTAATGAATTCTGCCAAAATGGGAAGATACAATGCCAATTCTTAAACTCTTCTCAAAAATTGAGAAGAAAACACTGCAAATATCATTTTACAAGATTATTATGAAGGTGATACAAAACACATATAAGGACACTAGAAGAAAATGACAAATTAATATCTCTGGTATATATGAATTTGTTTTAATTCCCAAGGAAACTAGGAGACAATGCAATAGCTCAATTAGTGATTCCTCTTCCAGGACAAAGTAGGATATATTCCTAGAATGAATTGATGGTTCAAATATATACAAATCAACAAATGTGAAATATTATACTAGTAGAATAATAGATATAGATTATAAAATCATTATAGACTATGCATAAGAAGCATTTAAGCAAAATAAAATACCTTCCTATAAAAATTCTAAATAAAGTATTAAAATATGCCTAAAATTAATAAAATCTATATTTAATAAATCCATCTTTAGCATCACATTTAGTGGTGAAAATGAGAGTCTTTCCAGTAAGATCAAGAACATTACAAGCACACATTCTTGCCAATTCTATTCAGTGTAGTACTGAAAGTCCTAGCCAAGGAGGGAAAAGAATAAAAGCAACTGAAATAGAAAAATAAGCAGTAAAATTGCTCTGCGTGAAAAATGGCAAAATCTTTTATGTAAAATGAATAAAAAACACATAAATTCGGTTAGAATAAATTTAGTACAGTTTCATAGTACAAAATCAATAGCCAAAGACCCCCTCAATTTTCATACACTAAAATTCCACTAGACAAAAAGAAAATTAAAATTAATCCATCTCATTTATATGCCTGAAAAAAAGTAAAATAACCAGAAATTAATCTAACCAAGGAAGCAAAAAGTCTATTCTTTTAAAAATTATATAATATCAATCAAAAATTGAATACAGGACTATATGTGTGCATATATAGTGTTTGTAGATTGGATGAAAACTCTTATTAAAATGCTACTAACCATAGTGATCTATGGACTCAATTCAATTCATATGAAAATTCTAATAGCTTTTCTTTCACAAATATGAAAAGTTATCCTAAAGATTTTGTGGAAACAGAAATGACAAAAATTAGGCAAAGAAATCCTGAAAAAAAAAGAGCAAAGTTGGGACCAAAGAAAATATGCCGATTAAAGTGTATGCCTCACAGACAAGTGATCCAGGTTCAATCCTTGATACAGCCCCTCGTGCCTGGATTCCTCTAGGAATGAGCCAGGAGAAAGCCCTGAGCACAGACAACATGGCCCAAAAGTAAAAAACTAACCTAAACTGAAAAAAACAAACAAAACCAATTAAAAATTTTGGATGGACCATAGTATTTAATTTAAAACATACTAAGAATATTTAATTATTGTACCAGTATTTTTACAGCACAAAACAGATTGTAGATAAAAGAAACAACTTATAGAGCTCAGGAATAAATCTATACATTTATGGTCAACAAAAATGCTAAGAACATAATTGGTAAAAGAGAATTATTCCAATAAACAGTATTAGAGCTCACAGCTTTCCAAAATTCAAAAGAATGACATCAACTCATTATCTTACTTTATATACAGAAATAAACTCAATAGGCTAGAGATATTAGTAGACCAGCTAAGCACTTACTTTGCACGGTGCCAAACTAGCTGGATCCCTGACATCCCATATGTTCCCCATAGCACTACCAGGAGTAACTGCTGACTGCATCAGGGGGTAACTTATGCCAGGAGTAATTCCTAAGCATCATTACGTGTAACCCAAAACCAAAAGGAAACAAAAAATCAACTCAAAATGGATTGTACTTAAAACAAAAGACTCTAAACCACAAAACTTGCAGAAAACATATAATGAAACAACTTTTTAAGAGTAGATCTGGTAATAGTATTTTGGATTTTATCCTAAAAGCAAAGCTAACAAAAGCAAAATTATATAAATGGTGTTACTTCAAATTGAATCTGTAAAATAAATAAACAGCAGGGTTAAAGAGAGAACCTATAAGATGATGGGGGCGTGGGGTTGTAAGCCTAGCATCTGATAAGAAATATGATTCAAATCATACAAGGAACTCAACAGCAAAACAATTACCCATTTTAAAAACAGACAAAGAAAAGAATGGACAAAAAAATAACCATTTTATAAGAGAAAAAACAATCAACAGATATTTAAAAGAAAGTTCAGTATCACTAACCCTTCAGACCACAGTAAATTATCTTTATGCTAGAATAATTATAAAACAATACAAAAGACTGTTGACAAGGATGTTTAGAAAAGAGAGTTCTTGCACACTGTTAGAAACGTAATTTGGAGAGGGGGTGGAAAGACAGTTTAGAGCTAAGGCACTTGCCTTATAAATAGTCCATCATAGTTTGACCTCATTACACATGGTTCTCTATGCACCACATAGCAGTGAGCACAGAGCCAGGAGTAAGCTCTGAGAGCTGTTAGATGTGGCCTCCCAAAAGCAAACAAAAACATTCTTAAAATAGAAAGGTATGGCATACATTCTGCATTATATCTATATGTTTATGTGTATATAAACACATTTTAGGTGACATACACAAGAACACATATCACATATGGTTATATATAACATTATATGTCACATATAAGATATATGATATAAAATCTATAACATATATAACATATATGTGTAATTTACATCTTACAGACTTAATGAAATATTCTTAGCCAAGGAAATGCTTCCATTTTGACAACATAAGTGGACCTGAAGAAATTATGGTACATAAAATAAGTCACATGCTCTGGGATTTCATTGTGTATGGAATCAAAAAAAATGTCAGAATCGGGAACAGAAAGGTGAACAGCAGTCACTTGAGGCTGGTGGAGTAATAAGGAAATGGGAAAATGTTGATCAAAGGTGCAGTTATAATAGATAAATAGAACTACAGAGAAAATATAAAGTAACTGAAGTTAATAATTATTTAGAAATATGTAAGGATGTCATTTCATGTGCTCTCATAGGTCACGGTCACGGTCCTCCTGTTGTTTATCGATTTGCTCGAGTGGGCCCAGTAACATCTCCATTGTGAGACTTAATTGTTACTGTGTTTGGCATATCCAGTACATCTCGGGGAGCTTGCCAGGCTTTGCTGTACGGGCGAGATACTCTCGGTAGCTCTCTGAGATGGGTGGAGAAATCGAACTCGGGGTCGGCCATGTTGGCTGCATGCAAGGCAAACGCCTTACCTGCTGTGCTATCGCTCCAGCCCATGCTCTCATCATTAAAGGGGAAAAGGTAACTAAGACTATAAATATTAATAAATTTTGCAATCATTTTGGTCTACGTACTTCAAATATGATTCAATACATCTTTAATTGTATACTACAAAAAGAAAGATGAAATCTATATGCTAAACATGTCTTTATGCTTGTTCAAAAGTTACATTTCATTTCTGGTCACACAGGTAGTACTCATTCACTGCAGTAAAGTACCACAAAGAATGTGAACCTAGGTTCGGAGGAAAGTCATACGGGTTCAGGCATTTGCCTTGCTGTGGAAACTCCAGAAACACCCCTGCCCACCCACCCCCCACAAGCATACACTCCACCCCTTGAGTGAGTGACCTCTGATCACAGAGCTAGGAACAGCCTCTAAACACTTCTAGGTGGGTTCCAGACCCTACATACAAAAACAAAATAAATGTGAAATCCAGGGCTGTCAGTGTGACTCGGTGGTAGAGTATATGCCTTGCGTGTTTAAGGCCCCATGTTTGGTTCCAGCATCATGAAGGAAACATTGCAAACTTCAGAATGTAGACTACCAAGGACTTGGGGGCTGGCTTTGCATTTTCTAGAATCGGTGAATGATTAAATTAAGTTTCTCATACCCACTTACACTGTCACTGTCCTGTCCTCCCATTGTTCAACAGTTTTGCTCGAGCGGGCCCAGTAACATCTCCATTTTGAGACTTCTTGTGACTATGTTTGGCGTACCGAATACGTCACGGGTACCTTACCAGGCTTTGCTGAGCGGGTGAGATCCTCTTGGTAGCATGCCAAGCCCTCTGAGAGGGGTGGAGGAATCGAACCGGGCTCAGCTGGCCAGCTGCATGCAAAGCAAACGCCCTACCTGCTGTGCTAACAGTAGGGCATTTGCCTTGCGCTCAGCCAGCCCAGCGGAGCCCGGTTTAATTCCTCCACCCCTCATACCCACTTAACATTTCATATTTAATAAACATTTAAGATGTTCCACTCTGAATCTGTAATAATATTGATTTTTCAAGCCTTTTTCATAAGTGGGGTAAATATTGGGCCAAACTTTGTGGTTCTCAACGCTTACTCCTGGCAGTATCCTAAGGGAACAAACCAGGTGCTGGAATTGAACTGCTATCATCTGCATGCAAGGCAAGCATCTTAACCCATGCATTATCTCCTTGTCCTAAGTTTTTAAGATTTTACCAATTATTTTTATCATACCTTACAGCTCCATTTTTAATCCTATTTATTAGTTAAGTTTTTTCCATTGTATTTATAATTACATAAATATCCAGAAATAGTGTTCTTAAACCTCCTGTTTTCTAAACTTAGGCAAAAAAAAATGAAAAACTCACTTACGTATCAGACAGAATTCATGAAGTCTTTCATATAATTAAATCATTTTAGTTTTGTTTTTAGGTTTTAGCAGTCATTGAGACTGCTTTTCTCAAACAACCGTGTTTACTAATGCTTATTCATTTACCGATCAGCATTATAAATTCATAAGAATAAATTCAAATTGCAAACAGTACTCCAAGAATTCTGTTTTTCTGTCTTCAAGATCTAAGAGGCCAATAGTATGACAACTTTCCCTTCTATTGACAAGATGCAAATGTAAGTATCAATTACAGGAAAGGTTCTCCCAGCACAATTCACTCTCTATTCATTCATTCACTATTAAATATAATATATAAATATAAAGGCCCTCCCGTTGATCATCGATTTGCTCGAGCGGGCCCAGTAACCCCATGACGTATTCGATATGCCAAGCACAGTAACAACATTCACTATTAATGGACTAGAAAGTTCATTTTGTTTGATAGACCTGTACACTGCTTGATCTGAACTGATTACTTCTAGTTTTTTGTAAAGATAAATTAGTTGCAAATATTCTATAATCTTTTCAAGAATTAGTGCTAAAATCCTAATCTATTAAATGATGTGAATATAGTAAATTTATTATCTATTCTTAGCAACTAAGGTTACCATTAAATGTCACTGGAAACAAATTTGCAGAAACATGTATTTTATTTGACTTACTTTATATTTTTATAAAACTCATTTGAAATATCATAAGAGTTTAGAAAAGAGCTTTTTAAACTTATGTATTTTGATAAAAGCAATATATATAGATATATGGGTATATATACACACAGGTATAGAAAATAAAGATGTGTTGCTGCTAACCTATAAACTATGTGTTCTTGTCTCTTCCATTTTAGCACTCAGAATATCAACAGAAAACAGAAGGAATATTTAAAAAAATAGTAAGGGATTTCTCACTCTTTCTGTATAAATAACATGTACATAAATATGTATGTAATACATGTACATTGATTATATGCATATATATGCATATCACTTGTATATATACAAGTATAAATATGTATATATATAAATATACAGTGATACATATATCACTGGAGTGATAGCACAGCTGTTAGGACATTTGCCTTGCACGCAGCCAACCCAGGTTCTATTCCTCCATCCCTCTTGGAGAGCCTGGCAAGCTACCGAGAGTATCCCAACCACACAGCGAAGCCTGGCAAGGTCCCCTTGAAGTATTCAATATGCGTAAAACTGTAACAACATGCCTCACAATGGAGACGTCACTGGTACTCACTCCATCAAATTAATGAACAATGGGATGACAGTGTAGTGCTGCTATCATTTGTATCACTTGTCATCCCGTTGTTTGTCAATTTGCTGGAGCAAGCGCCAGTAACACCTCCATTCACCCCTGTCACATGCTAGTGTAGCCCAATGGCGTCTGCTCACTCTAGGAACACTAAGAGACTTAAACCATTCATTCAGGGTCTTGACGAAGAAGTCTGACCATCTTGTAGGTGGGCAGCCAGAAGTATATATATATAGTATATATACATATATATACACACATACATATATACATATATATACACATATACATATATACATATATATACACATATATAATATATATGTATACAAATGTGCATATAGATTTGTATATTAAATCACTGTGAGATAAAAAGCTTTTCATGATGGGTTTCAATCATACAATGTCCCAACACCCACCCTTCCACCAGTGTGCATTTCCCACCACCAATGTCCCCAGTTTCCCTCCCTCTTCCCCAAGCCTGCCTCTATGTCAAGCACTTTTCTTCTTTCCTCTCTTTTCCTCTTAGGCATCGTACTTAGCAATACACTTACAGAGAGGTTATCATATTTGTTCCTTTACCTAGTTTCAGCATACAGTTGTTATCCAGAATAATCATTTCCAACTATCATTGTCATGGTCGTCCCTTCTCTATCCCAACTGTCTTCTCCCTCTAGCACTTGAGACAGGCTACTAACCATGGGCCAATTTCCTGGTCCTTGTTTCTATTGCCCCTGGTTATTAGACTCATTCTATGATTTTTATATCCCTTAAATGAGTGCAATAATTCTGTCTGTCCCTTTCCTTCTTATTTGTTTCACTCAGGATGATACTGTCCATATACAAGCGAATTTGTAAGCAAATTACATGACTTCATTTGTCTGATGCTGTGTACTATTCCTTTATATATGTACCATAGTTTCTTTATCCAGATGTGTTCTTGGACACTTGGGTGGTTTCCAGATTCTGGCTATTGTAAGTTGTGCTGTAATGAACATAGAAATACAGTGTTTCTTCTGCAGTGTGGTTTTGCAAGCCCAGGATATATCCCCAGAAGTTATATTGCTGTGTCATAGAAAAGTTCAATTTTGAGGAATTTCCATATTATTTACCAAAAGGGCTGAACCAGTTGATGTTCCCACCATCAATGATGGAGAATCCCTTTCTCCCTGTATCCACACCAGCACTGGTTGTTCTTGCTCTTTTGGATGTGTGCAAGTATCTGTGGTGTAAGATAATGTCTCATTATTTTGATTTGCATCTTCCTGATGATTAGAGATTAGAGATGTAGATGATTAAGGACACATATTTCTGTGTGGTTTGGGCCATGTATATTTCTTCCTTGAGGAAGTTTCTTTCATTCATTCTACCCATTTTTTGATGGTTGGATTTTTTTTGTAAAGTTCTACCAGTGCTTTATGAATCTTGGATATCAGTCCTTTATCAGATGGGTTTTGGGTTAATAATGTTTCCCAATCTGTTGGCTGTCTTTGTATCTTGGCCACCGTTTCTTTTCAGGTACAGATGTTCCTGAATTTAATGTAGTCTCATTCATTTATCTTCATATCCTCTTGATTGGTCAAAAGTGTTGCATCTTTGAAGATGCCTTTGGCTTCAATGTCATGGTCACTCCAAAGGTTTAATAGTCGACAGTTTGGCTAACTACTGCTCACAAAGTCAATCTAGTATCCAATTTCACTTTGTAAAATTGTACATTTCTGAACATAGCCATAGTCATTTGTTGATTCATTGTCTGTGGCTATGTGTATGTTATAATTGCAGAGTGAATACTTGCGACCACTGTCCTCGTGTTGTTCATTGATTTGCTTGAGCGGGCCCAGTAACGTCTCCATTGTAAGACTTTGTTGTTACTGTGTTTGGCATATCTAGTACGTCATGGGTAGCTTGCCAGGCTCTGACGTGTGGGCAAGATACTCTCGGTAGCTTGCCAGGCTCTCCGAGAGGGGCGGAGGAAGTTATGACCACATGACCTGAAAAATCTAACAATTGTACTATGCAGTCCTGTATAGCAAAAGCAAATCTGGAGATTGGTGGACTGTTTTTCAACTTAAGTAGGAAACAGGGACTCAATTTCAAGATCAGGGTTTATTCTTTAATTGTATGAAGTGACAATATCAGCATGACAGAATTGAAAGTAAAACACCCATATAAACTTTCATCATAAAGAGAACAACATACCTTTTTTTCCCCAGACTTAACTACTGCAAAAAAGTTGCATTAGAAATGATCATGATACAGTATGAATCTCATCCATGGACCAGGCAGCCAATCAAAGTAAATATTTAGTTGGCTGGGGATGGGATATAGCAGCAGATAAAAAGCGTTCCCTAAGCCTCCCCTTTCTTCCCTTTGTTTACACACAGACACAGACAGATGCAGGGTCCGGTCATGCTCGACCCGAACAGACAGCCTATTACAAGCAGACCTCATAGACCAAATGAACAATACAGGGAGGGCTCAGTTCTCCAGGAGAGTCAAAATTCAGGCAGGGCTCAGATGCCTGGGCAGGGACAGATAAGGAGCATGGGAGTCTCATACAGGTGCACTGTGGTGGTGAAGGAAAGCCAGGAGAGGACTACTGAGGTACAGTCTGAGAGAGGCCCAGCAACAGGTACAGAGCTTCTTACCCACAAGCATGTGGTAGCAGGATGGAGACTAAGGAAAGTCTGGACAAGATGTAAAGGAAACTTTGGCAGTCTGGGAAAGGTCCAGCGATACACTTTCAGGCCATGAAAGCAAACCCTGGACAGAAAGCAAGGCAGGGACAGGAACTGGGTATCCTACACAGGAGGCAGTAGACTGTGTGGGATGGGACTCAAAGCTAATACACAGAACTGGGCATTACAGCTATAGGATGAGTGGCGTTATTCACGAGAAAATGGTAAAAGAGAGGTCTGAACATTTAAGGAGGGACTGAGATACATCTCCTAAAACTGGTCAATAAACTCTTAACTTCTTAACCCTCCAAGTTTTTTTTTAATTTAAATAAATTAATTAATTTAAAAATTTTTATTAGTGAAACACCATGAGGTACAGTTGTAGACTTACAAAGTTTTGTGCTTGGGTTTCAGTTATACAGTGATCGAGTACCCATCCCTCCACCAGTGCCAGCCGCACATGCTCGGGGAAAAACCCTCTGAGTTTTGTATGCAAATCTTTCGCACAATTCTCAAGTATCCACCAGCACAAGATAATCTGCTTTTGCACTAAAATTCAGAGGAGGTTAAAGAGAACCCAGCGGGTGAGGTCCTTCCCTTGCATGCAGTAGAAGAGGTTCCATCCGTGGAAACTCCTAACAGTTCTCTCCATCATTTCCATGAATGATTCCTGAGCTAGAGCCATGAGTTAGCCCAGAGCATTGCTGCCTCTCTGCCTCAAGAAAAAGCAAAGAAATTAACAGAGGTGAGAGGAGAAAATGAATATTTGACAGATGAATTGGGGCTTGGAAGATTTCCAAACCATGGATTTTGCTGATTTACTTCCAGTTCATTTTATGTTATGTGCTGCAATCAAAATCTTATTAAGTACTAACTTCAAAATTACTGAGCATGAAAACCAATGAAAATGAAAAATTTTCATCAGAACAATAGCTAAAACTTGCAGCTTCCTAAAAGAATATTGGAATTAAAATTTGATTCTCATTAAGTAGTTTCTACAACACTAACAAATAAAAGCTACTTTTTGTTGAAACACCACCACCAAGGTTTGGTCATTCAATTACATCTAGTATTTTTAACTAGCATTATATCTTGCTAAATACATTAATGTTGTCAGACTTTTCTCAGCCTAATAAAGCAAACTTAAATTCAAGTTCTATTATATAATAAATTTGTGATTTCAACAAAAATACATATTTGGACTCTTGCCATTAGGCTACTTACTGTTTCAAAGAACTATGGGCTACTACATAATGTGGGTGTGTATTTGTAAACTCCTTTAAGTGTACTCAAAATGTACTGGCATTAGCATTATAAAAACAGTTCATGAAAGAGACAGTGAATTCTAACCAAATATATTTCTTGTTTCTTTTCAAATATCTCAACCTTGGTTTAAAAGTTTTAAGTCACTCTTTGATCTATTGGTGTTTCTATGTAGGACAGCATCTGTGAAAATAGAAAAAATGGTCATATTATGGTAATCAGTTGCTAATCAAACCAGAGAAATCAAAGTCACAACCTTGAATCTAATCCAGTTTCTCTCTCTCTCTCTCTGTCTCTCTCCCTTTCTCTCTCCCCTTAAATCACTCTAATCCAGTTTCTCTCTCTCCCACTCTCTCTCTCCCCTTAAATCACTCTAATCCAGTTTCTTTCTCTCTCTCTCTCTCTCTCTCTCTCTCTCTCTCTCTCTCTCTCTCTCTCTCTCTCCCCTTAAATCACTCTGTTTTGGTATTTTTTTTCTTAGTGGAACTACCAACAGCTTGTGTACTGTTGTTTGGCAGCAAGAAGAAATTTTTAGAAACAAAAATAATGTTTTCATTTATGTAAAAGCAGCAGGTGTTAATTTAAGCTTTCAAGAACCGTTTGGCAAACATGTTTTATTACAATCTAAAGAATCCTGAAAATCACAATACAATAATTATGTGTATGCATATATAGATAAATATGCACATAATTAAAAAAAATTCTGATGCCTCAATTTCCACTGGACTCTAAAAAGTCCCTCAACCAGGGAATTCACTTTTGTCTCGGTTCCTCCATTATTATCAGATACTCTTATCACAAGATAAATCACTTTATCTCACTGAATATCATATTTAGTATTTATTAATATTTAAGGGCCTTTCCTACTAACTTCTAATGTTATGTATGCATTTACACTGGTACAATGTTTCTGTGGATTTTGAAAATAGAAACATGATATCATTTTAGAGAGAACATGTTTTACGGAGAGCATAGAGAATGCTCTATAGCATAAGCAGTGAATTAATAATAATTAATATTATTTCACAGGTTAGTAACAAATCACATGGAATTATTCGGTCAATTTGAAGGATTAGAAGATTCTATAATCACACTTTTGAAAATTTTATAGACGCTTAATTGTCAATGTCTCTGAAAAATATGTTTTGGAATTATGTCACAGCAGCAAATAACAGAACTCTTAAATACATTAGTCTGAGAAACTTGATAGATCTTAATTCTAAATCTTACAACCATTAACTATTTAGATTATTTCCTTTGCTTGATACCTGATGTAATGCAATGAAATGCTTTTTAAAAATCTTAAGATTATTTTAATCTACAATAGTTTAGAAAAAATGGGGAAAATATTTGTTGGTTGTCTAGAATAAGCTTAATTTTATTATGAAAAAATAGTTTCCTTAAACTCAGAATATTTTTCTTAAATTTTCTTCTATAATTGAATAAATTCTTTATGTTTATAAATAAAATCTTTAATTTTTCAGTTGATATTATTTTTTTTAGTTAAAGATATTTTTCCAGTTGGATGTCTTTCTACATGTAATATAGGCAGTTTTTGGTCAAGTAGATGAATTTTTTTTTAGTAAATAAATTTAGTGGGTAAATTTGTCACTAGAAGTAACTATGTTCAATTATTTTCAGACAGAACATACTAACCACAGTTAAGTATTTTCAGATATTCTTCCTCTTCCTGCCCTATTTATTTATCTTCATACTTTTTCATTGCCCAGCAATATAGATACTTACAAGGTAGAAAACACTGGCAGATATTTTTTGAGTAGGTATCATTTTGATGAAGAATTTAAAAACAGCTATACCTTATTGGCATACCATCATGTCCAACTGAGTGTTTCTAATTATCTTCTTTTATTAGTAACTACCTATAAATTGCCTAATATGATTAGAAATACATTTTGAGGCACATAACTTAAAACCAGGAAAATATTACTACTTTTACCCTTATCTTCTAAGGAAAATATTGGATTTCTCAAATTTTAGAATAATAATATTGAAAACTAGGGAATGAAATGGCCATGACACAAGTTCAAGCATGGATACACCCGGCAAGCTACCGAGAATATCTCGCCTGCACGGCAGAGCCTGGCAAGCTCCCTGTGACGTATTCGATATGCCAAATACAGTAACAACAAAGTCTCCAATGGAGACGTTACTGGGCCCGCTCGAGCAAATCGATGATCAACGGGAGGGCCTTTACTTACCTTTACTTTACTATATTTACTAAATAAACTTTTTCATATTATATCCAGAACCTTAATCGTACCTGACCTCAAGTAATTTTTGTGTGTGGGGGTGGGTGAATGTAGAGTTAAAAATAACTTTTGGGACTGGGAAGATAGTTCAGGGGTTTTAGTGCTGACTTTGAATGCTACCAACCCCTGTTTGATCCCCAGCACTCACTATATATGGTCTTCTAAGTATTGTCAATTAGGGCCTTAAAATCCAACCTAAACAAATATATAAGTGAAAATGCTGTCTTTTTTTTTCTCTATAAAGTTGTAAATTTAAAACTTATTTTCTAAATGCGAATGATCACTACAAATCAATTTCACTGTGCTCCTTCTTGATATGATCAAATGATTATGGCAAAATAGTGATATAGAACCTACTTGGACTATTTTGTTTAACTTACTTTTTATTAAAATAAAGAATGTGGGGCTGGAGAGATAGCACAGTGGATAAGGAGTTTGCCTTGCACGCTGCCAACCCAGGTTCGATTCCCAGCATCCCTATGGTCCTCTGAGCACCACCAGGAGTAATTCCTGAATGAAGAGCCAGAAGTAACCCCTGAGCATTGCCAGTGTGACCAAAAAAGCAAAAAAAATGCACTTTTATTTATATAATATTTACTTACATTATATTTATGATTCCTAGTGGAAGATACATTTAATCTATCACTATAATCATTCAAAAATTATCTGAAATGGCTTCAATTAATAAGCTTTAACATAGTCACCAAAACAATGAACAGAATACTGCTCCATCTTCATAAGTCTCCACTAAGATGTACGTGTATATGTGAAAAAGATATTCTGAGTATTCTGAGATGAATATTTAACAGCTAATCCCTTGCATGGGTAGATAGATGAATTTCACATGAAAAAAAAAGTTACTCCTCCGTAATGCTCTGCTTGCCTAGGGAATGAACTTTGGATAACTTGAGTTTCTAAGTCCTTACTCCTGCCTTAGTCCATCAGTAATTGAGGCAAGACCCTCAGCCAAGAGCAATCTTCAGTATCTCAGATGAGAAGATATGAAAGTCACACTGAGATGTTTTTCCTACAATAATTAACAGTAAAAAAAAGCTGGCAGTCAGGCTACACACAAAGGTCAATCCGAATAGTCTCCTCAATCAAATGTTTTACCTTTTTTTTTTCCAGGCTTGAAGTCAATCCATCCACAATAATCTGTAGCTTTCCAGGAAGCTAGCCAAAGCCACGCTCCCAGTTACCCATCACTGTTATGTAATACCATTTCTATTTGCCAAAAATCTCTGATTATCACCTCCGTCTTGTCCCATTTGGTAGCTAAGCAGATTGGAGTCCTTTGCATGATTGCTCACCACGACTCCAGAGGAGGAAACCTCTAACTACTCTACAAAAGCATGCACCAAAAGCATCTGTGAACTGTAGTTAGCATCATGCATGGTCAAACTAGTTAACATTTCAGACACCTGAGAACTGACTTGTCTTTTCAAAAGATCATCTTTAACCATAGTACGTATACAAGAAATGATCAGTTTTAGGAGTCTAATGTAATGAGAGTATTAAATAAAATGTTCTGAGACTTATTCTTGACTTGGTGCCTAGATGCGATTCCAAGGCCTCTCAACCATGCCTTTCTGGAAAGTGATTTTGCTAGATTGTCCAATATATCTTCCTGTCTTATGTTTTGCCCAGGCTCAAAGTTCTGCTGACTTCAAAAGGAAGTTTCAAAGACAAACAAAATAAAATAAGGACGGTGGAAAAGAGGGTGATTTTTGACTTGAACCCCTGAGAACAAAATATTTTCAGCAAGATTCAGGATAACAGATTTTTCTTTTACTTGAGAGGAGTGGTACTTTTTCTTTGTTTATTCTCACCAATATAAAGTGCAAGTTTTGTTCCTGCAGAGAAGAGTCTTGAATAGTCTCTTTTCTAAATAAGCGCAGAGAAAGGTTGTGGTTTCCCTAGCAACAGGTGACTTCTCTCTTTCTTTTTGGAAGAAAAAAAAGTATGTTAGCTCTATAAAGAGCCTTTCATCATGGGTATCAAAGCATTCTAGGCAAAACTGTCATCTTGCCCTAACAAAGTAGATAAATAATATCCTTACCACTTTACATGGGGGAGGAAAATTGCAGCTGGAACCAGTAGCTACAAGAGAAATGTGTCTCCTGCGTTTTGATCTTTGCTTTTCCAATCTTTATTGGCAACCTGGTGAAATATTTGGTAAGAGGGTGTGGCAGAAACATCTTAATATGATCTCAAGTGATTTTCTTTCTGAAATGCCATGATTATTTCTTCCCTTTGATTGTAGGCAAGACTTGGGTTTTGCTTCTAACCAACATACTGGAAGTGCTGAGGCAGCACTCCTTGTATTGATTTAAATTTATAAGACTTCCCAGAGTCCAGTAGGAAGGAGAATGCACAGCCATACTGTAAACTGCAATTAAATAGATTAGGTTAGCCTTAATTTCTAGCAAATTAGAGAAATCAGGACTCTGCAAAGGAAGTGAATTTTGCTAATGGTTTGGAAGAGGTTGCCAAGCTCCAGAATGTAATGAATTTCAGTTGATACCTTGATTGTGGGCTGGAGTGATAGCACAGCAGATAGCACAGCAGGTAGGGCATTTGCGTTGAATGTGGCCGACCCAGGTTCGATTCCTCTGTCTCTCTTTGAGAGCCCCGCAAGCTACTGAGAGTACTACGCCCCTACGGCAGAGCCTGGCAAGAACCCCACAGCGTATTCAATATGCCAGAAACAGTAACAACAAGTCTCACAATGGTGATGTTACTGGTGCCCGCTCAAGCAAATCAATGAACAATTGGAGGACAGTGTTACAGTACTATCTTGATTGTAGTTCTCAAGACCATAAGCAAAGGAGTCAGCCTCAACATGCATGGAAACTGAGATATAATATGTGCTCATAAGTCATGAGGATTATTATAAATGTGATAGACAATTAGCACAACGAACCATGCAAATAGATCATTTATAAACTGAGGTAAATAGTTGGAAGACAATCGGGAAGTAATTATATATAGGCTTGCAACTTAGTCATATAGAGGTTTATATCTAGATTCATCATTTAATATCTGACTTTAGCTTTGGTAAACCACAGTATTCTCCTTATGTTAAAATGAGGATTGAAAATACAATGTATGGGAAATGAGGGTTGAAAGTATTAACTCTAGTAGGTGAGGAATCTGATAACTAGCAGTAAATGTAATCACATTAAAAAAAGTGCTAAAAATTGTAACATGGTGAGCAGGCATTTTGCAATTTTGTCTTCCCCTGAGAGATATACTAGTCGAAGAGAATCAAGATTAATGGCAAGATCCAAATTCTTATTTTGCCTTTTCATATGTTCTAATAATAGTATTTTGTTGCTAGGAACACTTTAAGAACATTGTATAAGAATGTGATCTTGGCACAGAGGCCCAGCTCTGGGCAACAAAGCTGAACGGCTCCAATTCCAACAGGTACAGCCCGCCACCAAGGGCCTGGGTTCCTCTCTGGGCACGCGCAGCTAGAAACAGCCCCGAGACAGCCGGTTTTCAACCCCTGAGCCGCGTGGGACGGGCGCAGAGGCCCAGCTCTGGGCAACAAAGCTGAACGGCTCCAATTCCAACAGGTACAGCCCGCCCCCAAGGGCCTGGGTTCCTCTCTGAGCACGCGCAGCTAGAAACAGCCCCGAGACAGCCGGTTTTCAACCCCTGAGCCGCGTGGGACGGGCGCAGAGGCCCAGCTCTGGGCAACAATGCTGAACGGCTCCAATTCCAACAGGTACAGCCCGCCCCCAAGGGCCTGGGTTCCTCTCTGGGCACGCGCAGCTAGAAACAGCCCCGAGACAGCCGGTTTTCAACCCCTGAGCCGCGTGGGACGGGCGCAGAGGCCCAGCTCTGGGCAACAAAGCTGAACGGCTCCAATTCCAACAGGTACAGCCCGCCCCCAAGGCCCTGGGTTCCTCTCTGGGCACGTGCAGCTAGAAACAGCCCCGAGACAGCCGGTTTTCAACCCCTGAGCCGCGTGGGACGGGCGCAGAGGCCCAGCTCTGGGCAACAAAGCTGAACGGCTCCAATTCCAACAGGTACAGCCCGCCCCCAAGGGCCTGGGTTCCTCTCTGGGCACGCGCAGCTAGAAACAGCCCCGAGACAGCCGGTTTTCAACCCCTGAGCCGCGTGGGACAGGCGCAGAGGCCCAGCTCTGGGCAACAAAGCTGAACTGCTCCAATTCCAACAGGTACAGCCCGCCCCCAAGGGCCTGGGTTCCTCTCTGGGCACGCGCAGCTAGAAACAGCCCCGAGACAGCCGGTTTTCAACCCCTGAGCCGCGTGGGACGGGCACAGAGGCCCAGCTCTGGGCAACAAAGCTGAACGGCTCCAATTCCAAACAGGAGACATTCCCAACTCCTCTCCCAGTGCCAGGGAGTCTTTCCGGAGCCGCGGCCGCTAACGCGCCCGCGAAATATTTTCCCACTATATATGCCATAGGAACCATAAGCTAACTTCTTAGATAGAAACTTCTCTATTTTAGCTCAACCACTAGAAATACAGTTGCCAATAACTCATAAGCCTATCTTAACTCACACTGCATATCAAGCAGAATAGTAACACTGAACGTGAAGGACTAAACCACACCTCTCACAATGGTAAAGCAACGCAAAAGCCCACCAAACATTCATATTGAAGAGTCTAGCCCAGATGACACCAACAGTACTGTAGTGTTAGACAACCTCTCTGACAAGGAATTCAGATGGGAGCTACTTAGGATGCTTAGGGAATTAAAAGAAACAATGGAAAGCAATGCCAATAGAAGACAAGAGGATCTGAAGGCAGAAATGAGGAAAATGCAATCAGAAATGTCAGACCTGAAAAATCTCGTAGGCGAATTGAAAAGCTCAGTGGAAGGCCTCAGCAGCAGAGTAACAGCGGCTGAGAACAGAATCAGTGAGCTCGAAGATGAAGTTCAGAGACTCTCCCGAAAAGAGCAGAAAATGGAAAAGAGACTCACAATTCGGGAACAGATGGCAAGAGAAGATCGTGATGAAGCCAAGAGGGGTAACATAAGAATTATTGGAGTCCCAGAGGGACAGGAAGAAAACCTCGATGAAGAAGAAACTGTCAAAGACATCATTGCTACAACATTTCCAGAGCTGAAGAAAACTTGTGACCACATTCAGGAGGCCCGAAGGGTACCAGCTAGAAGAAATCCGAATAAAAATACCCCAAGACACATTCTGATCAAAATGACCAAAACCTTAGACAGAGACAAAATTCTGAAAGCAGCAAGATCGAAGAAAGAAATCTCTTACAAAGGAGCATCCTTAAAATTCACAGCTGATTTTTCTGATGAAACCCTCATGGCCCGAAAACAGTGGTGGGACATAGTAAAAAAACTCAATGAAATAAATGCCTCCCCCAAAATACTTTTCCCAGCAAGACTCTCATTCATAATAGAAGGAACAACACACAGTTTCACAGACAAACAACAGCTCAGGAACTTCATAGACTCAAAACCATGGTTACAAGAACAACTAAATGGGCTACTTTAAGGCAAGAAAGGCCCCTCAAATACACCCAATTTTAACATAACAATGGGACAAAATCCCATAACAATAATCTCTCTCAATATCAATGGGCTAAACGCACCAATTAAAAGACATAGAGTGGCAGGATGGATTAGAAAATTGAACCCAACATTCTGCTGCCTGCAAGAAACGCATCTCAATAGTCAAAGCAAACACAGACTCAGAGTCAAAGGCTGGAAAACAATCCTACAGGCAAACAGCTCCCATAAAAAAGCTGGGGTAGCCATCCTTATATCAGACCACATTGATTTCAGAGTGAGGAAGGTCATAAGAGACAGTGAAGGCCATTACTTATTGATCAGAGGATCTGTACAACAGGAAGAACTTACAATAATAAATGTATATGCACCTAATGAGAGACCAGCAAAGTACTTAAAACAACTACTCATAGATTTGGAAAAAGACATCAATAGCAACACAATACTAGTGGGAGACTTCAACACTGCTTTGTCACCTCTTGATAGATCAACCAGACTCAAGCTTAGCAAGGACATACTTCATTTGAGGGAAACAATGGAAGAAAGGGACTTAGTAGATATATACAGGACACTTCATCCACAAAAAGCTGAATACACATTCTTCTCAAGCGTACATGGAACATTGTCCAAGATAGACCACATGCTGAGCCACAAAACATGCCTCCATAAAATTAAGAAGGTAGAGATTGTATCAACAATCTTCTCAGACCATAATGCGCTGAAATTAGAAGTAAATCACACACAAAAACAGAAAACTAAATCAAACACCTGGAAATTAAACAGTGCACTATTGAACAACGAGTGGATTAGACAGGAAATCAAAGAGGAAATCAAAAGATTCCTAGAAACGAATGAAAATGAGAACACGAGTTACCAAAACTTATGGGACACAGCAAAGGCTGTGTTAAGAGGAAAGTTTATAGCTCTACAAACATTCCTCAGGAAGGAGGAGCGAGCACACATAAGTAACCTAACCTCACAGCTTAAGAGCTTGGAGAAGGACCAAAAAAAGGAGCACAACTCGAACAGGAGAAAGGAAATAATAAAACTCAGAGCAGAGATTAACGAGATGGAAACCCAAAAAACAATCCGAAAGATCAATGAAACCAAGAGCTGGTTATTCAAGAAAATTAACAAGATCGATAAGCCTCTAGCAAAACTCACAAAGAAAGGGAGAGAGAAAACCCTAATAAACCGAATCAGAAATGAAAAGGGGGTCATTACAACAGAAACCACAGAAATTCAGAGGATCCTCAGGGAGTACTTTGAGAAGCTTTATGCCACGGAACATCAAAACCTCGAGGAAATGGATAAATTCCTAGACTCCTACAGACTCCCAAGGCTGAACCAAGAAGACCTGGAATACCTGAACAGACCTATCACCATCAAGGAAATTGAAATGGTAATAAAAAGTCTCCCCAAGCACAAAAGTCCTGGCCCGGATGGATTCACTAGTGAATTCTTCCAAATCTTTAAAGAGGACTTACTCCCAATACTCTTTAAGCTTTTCCACGAAATTGAAATATCAAAAACACTTCCAAACAGTTTCTACGAAGCAAATATCACACTGATACCAAAAGCAGACAGAGATACCACAAAGAAAGAGAATTACAGGCCGATATCCCTGATGAACACAGATGCAAAGATCCTCAACAAACTACTAGCAAATAGAATCCAACTACTCATCAAAAAGATCATACACCATGACCAAGTAGGATTCATCCCAGGGATGCAAGGATGGTTCAACATTCGGAAATCAATCAACATAATCCACCATATCAACAAAAGAAAAGATAAAAAGCATATGATCATATCAATAGATGCAGAGAAAGCATTTGATAAGATCCAGCACCCCTTTATGATGAAAACCCTAGCCAAAATGGGTATAGAGGGGACCTTCCTCAACATAATTAAAGCCATCTACCACAAGCCTACAGCAAGCATCATCCTCAATGGGGAAAAACTGAGAGCCTTCCCTCTAAGATCAGGGACGAGACAGGGATGCCCACTCTCTCCACTGCTGTTCAATATAGTACTGGAAGTACTTGCAATAGCGATTAGGCAGGAAAAAGATATTAAGGGCATTCAGGTAGGAAAGGAAGAAATCAAGCTCTCACTATTCGCAGATGATATGATACTCTACTTAGAGAACCCAATAACTTCCACCAAAAAACTCTTAGAAACAATAGACTCGTATAGTAAAGTTGCAGGTTATAAAATCAATACCCAAAAGTCCATGGCTTTCCTATACGCAAACAGTGAGAGAGAAGAAAGCAACATGAAAAAAACAATCCCATTCACAATTGTGCCCCAGAAAATCAAGTACCTAGGAATCAGCTTAACTAAGGAAGTAAAGGACCTGTACAAAGAAAACTACAAAACGCTACTTCAGGAAATAAAAGAGGACATGAGGAAATGGAAAGATATCCCCTGCTCATGGGTCGGGAGACTTAACATTGTCAAAATGGCAATACTACCGAAAGCATTGTATAAATTCAATGCAATCCCTATAAGGATACCCATGACATTCTTCAAAGAAATGGAGCAAACACTCTTGAAATTTATATGGAACAATAAGCCCCCACGAATAGCTAAAGCAATTCTTGGGAAAAAGAAAATGGGAGGAATCAACCTCCCGAACTTCAAACTGTACTACAAAGCAGTAATAATTAAAACAGCATGGTACTGGAACAAAGGCAGAACTGCAGACCAATGGAACAGGGTTGAATACACTGACATCTCTCCTCAATCATATGCTCATCTAATCTTTGATAAAGGTGCAAGTAATGTGAAGTGGAGTAAGGAAAGCCTCTTTAATAAATTGTGTTGGCATCACTGGACGGCTACATGCAAAAAAATAGGCTCAGAACTCTGCCTAACACCATGTACAAAAGTAAGATCAAAATGGATTAAAGACCTCAACATCAGACCAGAAACCATAAGGTACATTGAAGATAAAGTTGGCAAAACCCTCCATGACATTGAAGCTAATGGTATCTTCAAAGATGCCACGCCACTGGCCGAGCAAGTGAAAACAGAGATAGATAAATGGGACTATCTTAAACTAAGAAGCTTCTGCACCTCCAAAGAAACAGTGACCAAAATACAAAGACAGTCTACAGAATGGGAAAGGATATTCACCGAGTACACATCTGACAAGGGGTTGATATCCAGGATATACAAAATACTGGTTAAACTCCACAAGAAGAAAACATCCAACCCCATCCAAAAATGGGGCAATGAAATGAACAGAAACTTTCTCAAAGAAGAAATCCGAATGGCAAAAAAGCACATGAGAAAATGCTCTACATCATTAATCATCAGGGAGATGCAGATCAAAACCACAATGAGATACCATCTCACACCTCAGAGACTGGCCCAAATTCAAAAGAACAAAAGCAACCGATGCTGGCGTGGATGTGGCGAGAAAGGGACACTCCTTCACTGTTGGTGGGAATGTCCACTGGTTCAGCCCTTCTGGAAAACAGTATGGACGATTCTCAAAAAATTAGAAATTGAGCTCCCATTTGACCCAGCAATACCACTCCTGGGAATATATCCCAGAGAGGCAAAAATGTATAGTCGAAGTGACATCTGCACTTGTTTGTTCATTGCAGCCCTCTTTACAATAGCCAGAAACTGGAAGAAACCTGAATGCCCAAGAACAGATGACTGGTTAAAGAAACTTTGGTACATCTACACAATGGAGTACTATGTAGCTCTTAGAAAAGATGAAGTCATGAAATTTACATACAAGTGGTACAATATGGAAAGTATCATGCTAAGCGAAATGAGTCAGAAAGAGAGGGATAGACATAGAACGATTGCATTCATCTGGGGGATATAAAGTAACAAAGTATGAGATTAATACCCAAGAATAGCTGAGATCAGCACCAGGAGGATTACTCCATAACTTAGAGGCCAGCCGGGTATCCTAGAGGAAAGGGCTATTCAGATAGAGAAGGGAGCACCAAATAAAGGATGTTTGGAGGATCCTCCCAGGAGGGGAGATGCATGTCGAAAGTAGACTATGGACTGAACATGTTTGCCACTCAATGCCTCTTTTGCAGACCACAACACCCAAAAGGAGAGAGAGAACACAGGGGATTGCCCTGCCACAGAGACGGGGGGATGGGGGGATGGGGGTGGGAGGGATATTATCCATGGTGGTGGAAAATGGGCACTGGTGGAGGGATGGGTATCTGATCATTGTATAATTGAAACCAAAGCACAAAAAATTGTAAATCTACAACTTTAAAAAAAATAAAATAAAATAAAGGGGGAAAAAAAAAAAAAAAGAATGTGATCTTATAAAACAGAGTACACCTGAGCCACTGCTGATACATTTATTCTGGAAGATACCCATCTGGAATTCCCATCATTAGGCAATCCTTTAAGGAAATGGGAACAGGAATTTAAACTAAAAAGGAGAACAGAGTTCAAGCCAAATGAATCAAAATACCCACCATAATAAAAAGGTTCAGAGAAAGATCATACATGGGGTAAAAAATTCTTCAGTCAGTATATAACCATAAATGATGCAGAATGAGATCAAAATATTGTTATTTTTACATAAAAGTGTGCCTTTTCATGGTTGAATCTAGCTACTTTAAATGTGATAGAAAAAAAAGAGATATGCCCACCTAACTAAAGGACCACCCGAATTTGAACAGTTTAGTAACCTATCATGAATATTTTTGGATTTTCTCTGCCAGGTATGGTTTTTGCACAGGGATTTCTGCAAAAGACACACAGTTCTGACATTTATCCTTCTAGTTGCTTCCGTTAATATTAAGACAATATAGAAGCCTCACACACCTCCTAGGCCATAGCTTGTTCGTAGAGTGGCCAAGTACAAAATCTTTACAAGAGGCATATAATAACATAGCAATATTTTCCTTCTTCTAGAAGAGTTACTTGTGCTCATTAAATTTGCACACAGTTAAATAATCTACAATTTATGTATTTTTTCATGAATCCACAGAGACACGTAGTTTTGAATGAATGTCAAATAAGAATGTTCAATAGATTTTCTTCTGTAGTATCAATATTTTATTAAGACATGTGAAGAAGTAGCACTCAAGTGATTAGGTGTCAATATAATGTGTGTTATTTCTGTGGATATAAGTTTCTCCCAAAGCAATAATTATCACCTAGGGTATTTTTAAGCAAGATATCTAATATCAGTAGGTGGCTATTATCCCAAGAAATGTATAGCAACTGTAGAACGACTACACAAGAGTAGTAAACAGATTAGAAATGAGGAGCTTCAATTTCATCTATTGCAGTTATCAGCAATCAAGTGCCTATTTCATAGTGAGAACTTCAAAGACTCTTAGACACATAAAATATATAATTGTAACTTGATAAACACCCTTTCTATCCAAGAACACTGGGTATGTAGTCATATTTTTTTGACTTAAATAATGTTCTCACATAGCTCTCTTTGTAATGCCATTTAAGAGATAACAAAAGATTCTTAATTCCTGAATAAAAACAGCTTTTCAGAGACTAGAGGGTCTCAGGCCAGAGATAGCACAGAGGGTAGGGTGTTTGTCTTGTAGGAGACAAGAGAAAGGAGGTGAGAGAGAGAGAGAGAGAGAGAGAGAGAGAGAGAGAGAGAGAGAGAGATGGTGGGAGAAAGAGAGACACACAGCAGTGTTAAGGCAGAAGAATCTCAGGAGCGGAATGAAAAAGGTGGGGTTCACACTACCAAATTCTGTTAGGCACTTGAGGAGACACAAAGGGCACCTTTGTCTTATTTTCTTGATTGATTTGCCCCATCTGCCCAACGCCCAGTTCAAGAAGTTTTAATTGCACGAAGACTCACCCACAATAACTACAATTGCACTGTGAGTGGGAGCTTTGCAAAGCTAGCTATTCATAAGTCTGAGAAACAAAGTACATGGAGGCAAAAAAGAAATCAAAAGTGTATCCTTCTAAACCATAGGTAGCAAAACTCTCTGTGCACTGAATAAATTCTCATTTGATGACAGACAGGAAATAAATTATTTAAAACCAGTCCTCGAAGTTAGTGCAGAGTACATATCTCTGTAATTTGGAACCCCAGCATTAAATAGCCTCCAGAGCATCTCTGGGTATAGTCCCCAGAGAGCCCCAAGCATAGCTGGTGAGATCTTAGTGATTCCCAACACTGATCCACCACCAAATGTTTCTCAAAGTATCACTGAGGGTGATCTCTGTATTCCCCAAACATTACTTTGGATCCCTCCTCCGAATCCTACATACACACATACACACACACACACACACACACACACACACACACACACACACACACAAAACCTGGGAGTAAAAATGTGTGCCCAAAAGTGCTCATTATAAGGGCCAGAATAATAGCACAATGATAGGGTACTCACTTGCCTTTCATGAGGCCAACGTGGTTCCAATTCTTGGCATCCCATATGGTTGCCCAGCATGGCAAGGAGTGATTTCTGAGAGCAGAGCTAGGAGTAATCCCTGAGCACCACCAGATGTGACCTACCACCAAATAAAAAGTGCTCATAATAAAAGATGGCAATTTCAAACCACCATGAAACAAATGTAAAGCCAGAAAAGTTGTTTATGAAAAGTTTTTTTTAAAGAATCCTGGTCTAAATCACTGCCATATCCCTGCCAGAATCCATTAGTAGGGACTACCCTGTCCAGAAATTAATTTGTTGAAAAACTCAGGTATGCAAGTTTTGGGATTGAAACCTCTGGACTTTCACGGAGTCAGGGATGGGCTACCTCCCCCTATCTCCCTATACTTACAGAAGTCCCAGCTGTCATGCATATACCCCTAAGCTGTCACCCAGTTAAAAATTCAACTCATGTTATAAATTTTGGATATTCTGGAGCACATAGTTGCATTCACTACCACACATCATCTCAAGCTCTACAACATTGGTAAACTAGGAGTAGCTCCCCAGACTGGATAGGATGTAGTATAGAAGGCAACCAATCTCAGTTAACAAAATATAAACACAGAAGGCTTAATCTGTAACAACATTTTAGTAATATCTTGTACAAAGCTTTAATGGCTCCATGTTGAGCTACTACAATCTTCACTGTGTTTTTAAGGGAACATTTTTGATCAGTCTTTTAGCAAATCATTATTTGCTAGGTGCTAAGGGGTCAAGTATAAGGGTTGTTTGGAAAAATTTGAGATAAGGGTAGTGGGAAGGTGAAATGGTGGTGAGATTGGTGTTGATATATTGAATTGAAAAATTAAAAATAGGAATATTTTATCTGGGGCAGCCTGGAAGGGGGCTGGCAGAGGGACTCACCTGCCCCTACAGAGCCCTGCAGTTGTAAGCCTCTGGAAGTCAATTGCTGCCATGCATATGGCCAATATCCACATTGGCCTTTCATGAGCCTCATTCATGAGTGAATCTGTTGAAAAACTCAGGTATGTGCGTTTTGTGACCAAAATCTTCAGGTTCTGCACGGAGTTGGTAATGGGCTGCCTCCTGTCATCTCCCTGTATTCCAGGAGTCTGACAGTTACACCCATGAACTGCCTCTGGAACAATATAAACTCATTAATAGCCACAATCCAGAGACTCTCAAATAAATCCCAGAAGGGAGCAACATGCTGCAGAGATGCCTCCAGACAACGAAATCACCATCCTGTTAAAAATTTAACCCCATCTCTATCAGCCTATTTAAAACTTTAGAATTTTTAGAATGACATCTCATACTCTACACCACTATTGTGCAAGGAGTTGCACACCACATTGAATGGGGTATAAAGTAGAAGGCAACTCATCTTGCATATATATGTATATATGATATAATATATATGCAATATATATGTATTCATGTATATATATACATATATATATTAGCACACATATATCAACCTATAACAGCATGATAGTAAATTTCTTATACAAGGGCTTAATGGCTCCAGGCTGAGATACAACAATCTTCACACAGTTTATTTTAAGGAAACTTTGATCATTTTTAGCAGATTCTTCATAAAAAGCAATACAAAATAAATTATTTACAGTCTACAATTCTGATATGCTTGGGTGATGGGGGGGTAATTTTAAATTTTGGTGGTGGGAAGGTGTAATAGTGGTGGAATTGGTGTTGGAATATTGAATGCAATAAATTATTGCAAACAACTTTATTAAAATAAAATAAAAATTTTAAATACATATATAAAAATAGAGATCTTCAGGGAAAGTTCTTGGTCTATATTTTGCTACAAATTATCATTTTTCTTTTTAAAAAGAGCTTTGAAAGGCTATAGAGATAGTACAGTGGGTGGGGCGCTTGGGTTCAATCTTCTGCAATGCATATAGTTCCGTGCACACTGTCAGGAGTTATTCCAGAGCACATACCAGGATAAATACTAAGAACCTCTGTCTGTGCCCTCAAATAAATACATGTGTATGCTATATGAAAGTTTTTATAGAATAAAGGGAGAATATCATGACAGTTAGAGAGAAGTAAGAGAAAGGAAATGATGTCAATCTCTTAATTTTGGATCTCCAGTTAGATGAGCAGTATAACTCCGGCAGTAAAGAATTCTACAATGAAGTAGGTGCAAAATAGGATGCAAAACTATAGCTTTGTGCACTGTGAATGATTTATTTTATGGAAAAATTCTACTGGGAACCACATGTCTTTCATGACTTTTCTGGTTATAATGAACATCTACATTTGAACTAAGGGTGAATAATGTAAATCTGCTGCCTAAGATTTTATGTTTGGGGGCTTTATTTTATCTTGATTTTCAGCAGTTGCAAAAAGAGGGATATAAAGGAACAAACTTTAACTTTAAAAGGAAACTAGGCACTTTTTCCTGATAAGATTTTAGGAACTGCACTTTTTCTATTTTGTTTTCTTCCAAATTTGATTTTATTAAAGCATTATGGCTTACAACGCTATTCATAGTTGGGTTTTAGACAATGTCCCATCACGATCCCACCACCAGTGTCAAATTTCTTCCAGTACTTTTGCCAGGTTACCTTCTCTAGCCCTGTTCCCAGCTTGCCATCTCCACAGGCACATATTACAGTTCAGTTACTAAGGTTGGTCTCATGATTTTGGTGTTATTGACTCTGTAATTTGGATAGTTAGCTTTATAATTCCTTAACACTCCTCCTGGGTTACCTTGACCCTTGAATCTGTTGCTTCACATCAGTCTCTTCTTCCCAACCCTTGCTCTCTTTCCTTCTCCTCCCTACACTTTGAGATCAAGGGTGATATGTAACCCCCCTCTAAATCAATGGATTTCCTCATCCAGTTACTTTAAATAGCATAAAAAAATAACATCAATCTAAGTTGATCCTTCTTATGATGCATTTCATTTAACATGATACTGTCCAAGTAACTGAGCTTTTTCTAAACAATGAATAAAAAAAAATTATTGTTCTGAAGTGCTGATATAAATACAGAATAAAAGGTCTTCTTTCATTGTACTTACCTTGGAAAATATACATGAATGTATTTCTCTTTACAAATATTTCTACATTAATGAAAACATTGTGCCAAAAACAGTAACAACAAATCTCACAATGGAGACGTTACTGGTGCCTGCTTGAGCAAATGAACGAAAAATGGGAGTACAGTGCTACAGACAATGAAAACATTTGATAATTTTGAGGGTGCTCTTATCAATATTCTATAGGATATTTTTATGATCACTTAAAATGTATCTTACTAAAACAGAATAAATGTGTCTTATAAAACTATAAAACTATATTCAGTTTTTAATACTACTTTAATGAAATGATTACTCGATTATTAATAGCAATGGAAATTGTAGGACTTAGGAAGGAATAATAAATACGAGATAATGTTCTAAGTGACTTTCATGCAAAAAAATAATTTAATCCATAAAACATTTTAAGTAAGCATGATTGATAATTTTATATATTAACTTGACAAAGCTTTCGGGTAGGGCATTCGCCTTACAAGCGGCCAACATGGCCGACCCGAGTTCGATTCCTCCGCCCCTCTCGGAGAGCCCGGCAAGCTACCAAGAGTATTGGATATGCCAGACACAGTAACAACAAAGTCTCCAATGGAGACGTTACTGGGCCCGCTCGAGCAAATCGACGATCAACGGGAGGGCCTTTACCTTACCTTTACCTATTAATCAAGAAGTAATGAAGTTTTTTTGGCAGTATTGGGTGAGATTAATACTTCAATTAGTGAACTTTGAGTAAAGTAGACTTCCCTCAATAGGTGTGTCTCATACAATCAATTTAAATCCTTGGTAGAAAATGATTGAACCACAGCTATTTAAGATTCATACATACCATATAAGTTGAGAGTACTCATAAAATATGAGTTTGATGTCAAAGACAAATTTTCATGATTGCATTTCAGCTGTACAATGATATCTCTCCACCATCCAGTGCCCAATCTCCAACACCTGTGTTCCCGGTATCCCTCCGACTACCCCCACCATTCTTGAGTAAAGAAATTAAACAGTGGTTAAAAATATTCCCAAGAATAAAAAGCACAGGTCTACAGGGATTCACTAGTTAATTCTACCAATTTTTCAAATACTTAGTGCCTGCTCTCTCCAAACTCTTCCAAAATATTGAAGAAGCAGGAATCCTCTATAACAGATATTATGAAACAAATAGCACGTTAATACATAAAACAAACAGAGACACTAATACAAAAGAAAATTACAGACCCTGATGAACATTAATGAAAATTACAATCTCAGATGAACATCAATGCAAAGATCCTCGACACAATTCTAGCAAACAGAATTTAGCAATACATCAAAAGACACATTGTGATTAAATCATGTTCATCCCAGAGATGTTCACTATAGGCAAATTAATTAATGTAACATACTATAGCACCAAAAAAGAAAAATAAAATCTACTTGGTCAATACAGAGAATCCTTTAACAAAGCCCCAACACCCATTCATATTTAAAATAAAAACATAAAAAATAGGAATGGAAGGAACATATCAGAAGATAATAAGGGCCATGTATGACAAACCCACAGCTAATACTATACTCAACAGTGAGAAACTGAAAACCTTTCCTCTAAAATTAGGAACAAAACAAGGATGTCCTCTATCATCACTCTTAGTTAAAATATTTTTGGTAGTCCTTGCTGCAGAAATCAGACAAGACAAAGATATCAAGGGAATAAAAATTGAAACTAAAAAATCAAATTGCCGTTATTTGCAGGTGACCTCATAGTATACACTGAAAATCCTAAGGATCTCTGCTCCTGGTCCTGCTGAACCAAAAACCTCTTAGAGATAATAAATACAATAAAGTAGCAGGTTACAAAATAGATACAATAAATAAATGGCATTCCTCTACACACATTTTGAACTATAAGAAAAAGAAATTTAAAAATTTATCCTCTTCAAAATAGAGTCCCAAAATATCAAATACCTAGGAGTCAACTTAACGAGGGAGTTGAAAGTCATACAGTAAAATCTACAAGTCACTGCTAAGAGAAATAAAAGTCACCAGGGTATAAGACTACATTTGTTGTTCATAGATTGGAAGAATCAACATTGTTAAAAAAAAAGACCGCCCTACCCAAAATACTATACTAATTTAAAGCAATTATCCACTTAAAAGACATAGAATAAACACTATTAAAGTTTGTGTGGAACCATAAAACTCTATTACTAGCCAAAGCAATCATAAGAAAACAAAAGAAGGGAGACAATCTATTCCTCAACTTTGAATGATACTGCAAAGTTATAATAATCAAAGTTGCATGGCACTAAAATATAGACCTGCCTTCCAATGTACAGAATTGAGAGTCCTGATTACACCCCCATATTTATGTCTAAATAATCTATAACAAAGGACCTGAATTTATGGAATGGAGAAGAGGAAATTTCTTCAACAAATAATCTTAGGAAAATTGAAGAGTCGTGAGTAAAATATGAAATTTGAATTGCACCTTGCATCATTCACAAAAGTAAACCCAAAGAGAATTAAATATCTCAAGATTAGACCAGAAACTATATAATAAATTGAATAAAATATTGGCAGAACTCTGCATGAAACCGACTGATGAGATTTTGAATAAGATGACCACAGCAACAAAGACAATAAAACCAAAAAGAAATGAATGAGACTACATTAAATTATAAAACTTAAGCTCAGAGGGAAAAATAGTGAAGCTCTAATAAAGACACTCAACTAAATGGGAGAAAATATTTGCACACAATATATCAGATTATTGGTTGATTTCAAAGCTCTATGAAGCACACATGAAAGTCAACAATAAAAAATATGATAACCCTATCCTTTAATGGTATGAGTGGATGAATAGATAGTTTACCAAAGAAGACATAAAAATGGTCCACAGGCATATGACAAAAGTATTCATCATCACTTATGATTAGGAAAATGTGAATCAAAACAACACGGAGATATCATCTCATGCCTGTGATAATGGCACATATCCAAAAGTCTGCAAATAGTATTGGTACAGTTGTATCAAGAAAGAAAACTTCATCCACTGGTGTCAGAAATATCATCTAGTTCAGCCTTTATAAAAAACAATATGGAGGTCTATTTGTAAAGTAGAAATAAAGCTACTATATGATCCAACAATACCACTTTTTGACATCTATCCCCAAAACACAAAAATTGATATCAAAGATTATTTGTACACCTAGATTAATTGTCACACATAGTGCAATAGCCAAAATATGGAAACAACCCAAATACTCAAGTACAGATGAATGGATCAAGAAGTTGTGGTATATAAACAAAATAGAATATTATACAACTGTAAGAAAGAACAAATTTTACAACTTTCAGCAACATGGATCAAACAGGAGAACATTATGCTGAGTGAAATTAATCAGAAGAAATGGAGTAAAGACCGGATTATCTCTTTCAAATGTGGGTCTTACAAGGGAAGAACAAAGATCCAAAGGTAACATAATGGGAAAATATATACCTAAATTTAGTGGGAGGGGAGACTTGGGATAGAGGGGTCTTGGAAGAGGGAGAGATACGCTGATGATGGGCGTGGCATTAGAATTATTTGCTAGACACCATTTATTAACAGCATTGTAAAATACAGAATCTAATTTTTAAAAATATATAAATATAAGTGAATACATGAAAAAAGAAATGGTCACCTTCTGAGTAGATGTGTGTCCTCCTCCCCCATGCAGTGGGACAATAAAGCTTAGAAATAAGCACTAGCATTATAGTTAGATACATCAATCTTAACTTTCCTCCTTCCTGACTTGTATGATCTTGGGCTAATTAAGTTTTCTGAGCTTCAATCCATTAACCTGAAGCATTGTGATATCAAACTGGCCTTAATGATTTTGGTCATCTATTTTCCCATCTCTGCTGGCCCTGCTCAAGATAAACCCCATAATTTCTCTTAATAGTCTCTAAACTTGCCTCCCAATCTAGTTTTTATCCCTGTAATTCTTGCTCTATTTTGCTCCAGGGAATCATAATTTTAATTGGAAAAAAAAAGTAAACCAGCTTAAAGGAGACCATCTGCCTACATTAAAGCCATTGATAGTATTCCAGTGGTTTGAATTCTAAGAACTCCACAATGCTGTACCTGCATTCACCCTTGATTCCCAACAGTTTAACTCAGTGCTGCTTAACTAAATTGACCACTCTTTATCTCTTACCTGATCTCTCAGACCCTTCTGTGTTCCCTTCCTCACACTTTATATAGCAAGAATTCCTAGGTCATCGGATATTTTACGACCATACCAAATTTTCCTTTATTCTTTTGTATTTTTGGTCCTTCTCCTTTTTTGGACAAGTATTTTATACTTTCATTTTTCACCTCTATACCATTTTTGTTGTTGTTGCTGTCATGTTCAGGGCTCGCATACTTGTTTATATGTTAGAATGTTCTCTTTCAGCCACATCTAGCCCATGTTAGACAAACACACACACTCACATACACACATACATACTCATATGCATGCACACACACACACACACATGGACAACCTATACACCCTGGCAAATCCATTCTCATCAGTATCATTCAGCTGTTTTCTATAACAAAAAATAACCTTGACTATAACCTCTCTGGTCTATCTCATCATCACCACTGAACATGTTGTTGTGCACTTCCATTAAAATATATTACACAGTTTAGTGCAGTTCCTTTAAAAATAAACATAATTTTTTGTTATTTATTAACTGTTTTGGAGACCACACTCTGGAAGTGCTCAGTGGTCACTACTGGCAGCATTGGGGAATCTTGTGGGCTGGTAGGAATCAAACCCGGGTCTGCCACATGCAAAGCAAGCTCTATACCACTGTATTCTTGCACTGACACTTATTGCGGTTCTTTTAATAGACTTCAATTTTTCTATGATATTGTAGTTGATTGCAGGTCATGGTGATACCTTATTTATATTTCTTTAAATTTCCACTGCCTACTACAATGAATATTCAGCATGTGATTATTGTTTGAAAAACGGACCCAAATACATAACAGAGTACTCAAAGAGTCAGTAAGCATTGGTTACTATTCCTTCGCTGTGAAAAGTTAGACTGTATGGAATATTTAAAAGTTAATTACTAGGGCAGCTGAGTTGTAAATCCTACACTGTTTGTGAGATACTTGTTTGTCTGTATGTTTCTCCTTTTGCATCTCTGGACCTTTGTCTCACTATAATACAAAGCAATAAAACAACTCTTGATTTCTTATATTTTTTTTTCTTTTTGGATTTGTGCCACACCTGGATATATTTAGGTCTTATTCCTGGGTGTGTTCAAGGATCATTCCTGGCAGTATGGGAGACCATTAGTAGGTGCAAAGATGAAACTGGGGTTAGCCAACTACAAAGTGAGAGCCTTACTATACACCACTATTATCTCTCTGACCTACTTAAATATACTACTACTATTTATCTAAATATGTAGCTATTCTAGCTTTGGTTTATGTTTACTTAAAAATTTCCACATAATGCCAAATATGTGAGTGAAAAAAAAAGTTCAATTGACTGGATTCATTAAAACATGGTTCCAGACAGAATCCATGGAAGAATGATAGTGTAAAAACTGTCAGCACAATCTCCTATTTTGTGTAGTTTACAAAATTCATAGTTTCAACATACTGTCAAATGTGTTATTTTATTTTATTATCCACAACATTCCTGAACTATTATTTTCTTCTTATAAATGAGTAATATGAGACTTAAAGAAGGCAAGCAGTTTGCTCAATATAAAAAAAAAGATAGCAAAGATGAAAATAACAGTTTCTGGGGCCAGAGAGATAATACTCAGGTTAAGGTTCATGTGACTGATCCTGGTTTGATCCTGGCACCACATGGTTACTCATGCTGAGAGAAGTCATCCTTAAAAGATAATTTTATTTTCAAAGTAACAACTATAATCAAGATTTAAACAACAGATTAAAATGTCACTTTTTTTGATAGTATGGGATCCTGATAGAAAGAATTATAGTTTTCAGTTTAATGATTCTACTCAGGAATTTTACTTTTTCACATTTGAAAAGAAAAATAAAGGATATATAGAGAAAAAATAGGATATTTAAAATCTTTAAGTAAGACATGGCTGACTATATATATGTATTTTAGTAAAATATTTTTAGAATATTGCATTTTTTAAAAACTAATCTCAGGCGGTCTGTTCTAAACTTAAATGTCAAAAATTTTATTTCTTATTCATACATAAATTGTACATGCCAGAGTTCTACATTATTATTCAGTCCATTGGCAATTGCTTCTCTTCCAGGTTGTCGAGTTCATTTATTTTTGGTTATCACAATCTGTTCATATTTTTCTAATTCATCTTTTTAATAAATGAGAAAAGCTATCAAATAAATCTATTTAGGAAATGAGCAGCTAGTAAAAAAAAGCATCTGTAATGCTTCATAATACTGCTCAAATGTGTTTTTTTATGTCCTGCTGTTCATTCAAAGTGCTATGTCAATTTACTACTTTGAACATAAGACAATACATCATTTTAAATAAATTTTAAAACGTACTTTCAAACATTCTTCTGATTAGTTCTAGGGAAGAAAATATCACCTTATGGGGAAAAAAGTAGAGTGGAAAGAATCCAAAATACTATCAAATGAATAATCCTCTACAAACTTTTAAGTATCTTTCCTGCAATTCTCTCTTAATGCCTGGCACACATTTAATTTTATTTTCCTTTTCTGATTTTTATTTGTGAATTTATTTTTGCAAGTGTTTTGTGTGTATTTTAGAGAGAAATGTTATATAAATAAACCCTTCTAGTCAACAAAATCACTTTACACTTAAAAATCTAGATTATGTATTGTAATTCCTTGCAGAAATATGACTTTTATAAACAAATGAACATTTCATATGGACTTTCTAATCTCAAGTGATACTTAGAATAGTTTTGAAATTAGTATTCATCACTTCTGTCTTCAGATAAAAGAACAGACACTGAGAAGTAAAGTAAGTCAGAAAAAGTAGGTTAAGGACCACAGAAAGACAGGAAATTGCCAAAGAGATGACAAAAGTGCAGCACTGAGTTCATGAATGGGGTACTCCTGATGTTTGTTCTCCTAACCAGAGCAGAAAAGAAAAGGAAGGTGGGAGCAGATGCAGTATTCAACTTGAAATCTTTGCATCTGATACTAGGAGTCATTGGAAAGAGTGACAAAAGGATCATATTGGAAAAGAATAAGAAAAGGATCACAAAAAAAAAGTCATCAGTGTCATATCACATGACTAGAATGTGCAAGACCCAGAGTTCTACCACTGGCAATGCATGACCTCCCCAGCACCACCTAGCATAGTGGGGCACAGCATCACAGATGTGGCCTTAGGCCTCCTGACCTGCACAGATGGTTTCTCCTACTATGATTTTTTTATTTCTGATATTTTATTAATTAAGTCTGGAGGGATTTCTGCCAAGAGCCAGATAATTACGAGATTGGTTTCTGTGCATCTGGTGCCATGGCCATGCTGAAGAGCCGTTCATTGGAGGCAACTCGTGGTCCCAGTTGGGTGTGAAGGATGAGCAGGTTCCGCCCCCTTCCCATGAGGCTGCAGTTGCCCCATCACCACAGGCTCATACCTGGCTTTTCAATAAGCTCTAAGATGGTGGCCACCATGCTGCCGGTGGGAGGGAGAAAGGGGTGGAAGAGACAGACACTTTTTCCCTCCCGAGGGGGGTCATGGCGCCAGAGTTTAACGCATAGTCCATTCACATTTCTACCACAAGCTACTGGGCTCTGGATTAGGTCTATGAGCCTCTGGTGTCATGGCCGTGCCAGAGAGCCGCTAGTGGTGGACAACTCATGGCCTCGGTTGGGTGTGAAGGTTGCTATGATTTTTTTAAGGTAGAAAAGGGTGGTGATGATATACTTTATTGGAAATTGGATAGAGTTTTGACAAATGAATTGAGATGGAACCATTGACTGGTAAAAAAAAAATTTATCATCCTAATATCAGACCACATTGATTTCAGAGTGAAGAATGTCATAAGAGACAGTGAAGGCCATCTCTTATTGATCAAAGGATATGTACAACAGGAAAAACTTACAATAATAAATGTATATGCACCTAATGAGAGACCAGCAAAGTACTTAAAAAACTACTCATAGATTTGGAAAAAGACATCAATAGAAACACAATACTAGTGGGAGACTTCAACACCGCTTTGTCACCTCTTGATAGATCAACCAGACTCAAGCTAAGCAAGGACATACTTCACCTGAGAGAAACAATGGAAGAAAGCGTCTTAGTAGATATATAGAGGACACTTCATCCTCAAAAAGCTGAATACACATTCTTCTCAAGCGTACATGGAACATTCTCCAAGATAGACCACATGCTGAGCCACAAAATATATCTCCATAAAATTAAGAAGATAGATATTGTATCAACAATCTTCTCAGACCATAATGCGCTGAAATTAGAAGTAAATCACACACAAACACAGAAAACTAAATCCAACACCTGGAAATTAAACAGTGCGCTATTGAACAATGAGTGACTTAGAAAGGAAATCAAAGAGGAAATCAAAAGATTCCTAGAAACGAATGAAAATGAGGACACGAGTTACCAAAACTGATGGGACACAGCAAAAGCTGTGTTAAGAGGAAAGTTTATAGCTCTACAAGCATTCCTCAGGAAGGGGGAGCGAGCACATATAAATAACCTAACGTCACAGCTTAAGAGCTTGGAGAAGGATCAACAAAAGGAGTACAAACCGAACAGGAGGAAGGCAATAATAAAACTTAGAGCAGAGATTAACGAGATGGAAACCCAAAAAACAATTCGAAAGATCAATGAAACCAAGAGCTGGTTCCTCGAGAAAATTAACAAGATCAATAAACTCACAAAGAAAGGGAGAGAGAGTACCCTAATAAATCGAATCAGAAATGAAAAGGGAAACTACAGAAACTACAGATATTCAACAGAAACAGAAACTAAGGAAACTACAGAAATTCAAAGGATCCTCAAGGAGTACTTTGAGAAGCTTTATGCCACGGAACATCAAAACCTCGAGGAAATGGATAAATTTCTAGACTCCTACAGACTCCCAAAGCTGAACCAAGAAGACCTGGAATACCTGAACAGACCTATCACCATCAAGGAAATTGAAATGGTAATAAAAAATCTCCCCAAGCACAAAAGTCCTTGCCCGGATGGATTCATTAGTGAATTCTTCCAAATCTTTAAAGAGAACTTACTCCCAATCCTCTTTAAGCTTTTCCACGAAATTGAAATATCAAAAACACTTCTGAACAGTTTCTGCAAAGCAAATATCACACTGATACCAAAAGCAGACAGAGATACCACAAAGAAAGAGAATTACAGACAGATATCCCTGATGAACACAGATGCAAAGATCCTCAACAAACTACTAGCAAATAGAATCCAACTACTCATCAAAAAGATCATACAC
The DNA here is from genome assembly GCF_029834395.1 of Sorex fumeus. Taxonomy (NCBI): domain Eukaryota; kingdom Metazoa; phylum Chordata; class Mammalia; order Eulipotyphla; family Soricidae; genus Sorex; species Sorex fumeus. The sequence continues at coordinate 16,119,903 of NW_026606096.1, read as the reverse complement.
CATGACCAAGTAGGATTCATCCCAGGGATGCAAGGATGGTTTAACGTTCGGAAATCAATCAACATAATCCATCATATGAACAAAAGAAAAGATAAAAAGCATATGATCATATCAATAGATGCAGAGAAAGCATTTGACAAGATCCAGCACCCTTTTATGATGAAAACCCTAGCCAAAATGGGTATAGAGGGGACTTTCCTCAACATAGTTAAAGCAATCTACCACAAGCCTACAGCGAGCATCATCCTCAATGGGGAAAAACTGAGAGCCTTCCCCCTAAGATCAGGGACGAGAAAAAGATGCCCACTATCTCCACTGCTGTTCAATATAGTACTGGAAGTACTTGCAATAGCGATTAGGCAAGAAAAAGATATTAAGGACTTTCAGATAGGAACGGAAGAAATAAAGCTCTCACTACTATATGATATAATACTATACTTAGAGAACCCAATAACCTCCACCAAAAAACTCCTAGAAACAATAGACTTATATAGAAAATTTGCAAGCTATAAAATCAATACCCCAAAGTCCATGGCTTTCCTATACACACACAGTGAGAAAGAAGAAAGCTACATGAAAAAAACAATCCCATTCACAATTGTGCCCCAGAAAATCAAGTACCTAGGAATCGACTTAACTAAGGAAGTAAAGGACCTGTAAAAAGAAAACTACAAAACGCTACTTCAGGAAATAAAAGAGGACATGAGAAAATGGAAAGATATACCCTGCTCATGGGTCGGGAGACTTAACATTGTCAAAATGGCAATACTACCGAAAGCATTGTATAAATTCAATGCAATCCCTATAAGGATACCCATGACATTCTTCAAAGAAATGGAGCAAACACTCCTGAAATTTATATGGACAATAAGCCCCCACGAATAGTTAAAGCAATTCTTGGGAAAAAGAAAATGGGAGGAATCAACCTCCCGAACTTCCAACTCTACTACAAAGCAGTAATAATTAAAACAGCATGGTACTAGAACAAAGGCAGAGCTGCAAACCTATGGAACAGGGTTGAATATCCTGACATCTCCCCTCAATCATATGATCATCTAATCTGTGATAAAGGTGCAAGAAATGTGAAGTGGAGTAAGGAAAGCCTCTTCAACAAATTGTGCTACATACAAAAAAATGGACTCAGAACTCTGCCTAAAACCATGTACAAAAGTAAGATAAAAATGGATTAAAGACCTCAACATCAGACCAGAAACCATAAAGTACACTGAAGATAAAGTTGGTAAAACCCTCCATGACATTGAAGCTAATGCTATTTTCAAAGATGCCACACCACTGGCTGAGCAAGTGAAAACAGAGATAGATAAATGGGACTATCTTAAACTCAGAAGCTTTTGCATCTCAAAAGAAACAGTGACCAAAATATAAAGACAGTCTACAAAATGGGAAAGGATATTCGCCGAATCAAGGATATACAAAATACTGGTTGAACTCCACAAGAAGAAAACATCCAACCCCATCAAAAAAATGGGGTGATGAAATGAACAGAAACTTTCTCAAAGAAGAAATCAAAATGGCAAAAAAGCACATGAGAAAATGCTCTACATCATTAATTATCAGGGAGATGCAGATCAAAACCACAATGAGATACCATTTAACATCTCAGAGACTGGCCCACATTCAAAAGAACAAAAGTAACCAATGCTGGCGCAGATGTGGCGAGAAATGACACTCCTTCACTGTTGGTGGGAATGCCGACTGGTTCAACCCTTTTGGAAAACTGTATGGACGATTCTCAAAAAATTACAAATTGAGCTCCCATTTTACTCAGCAATACCAGTCCTGGGAATATATCCCAGAGAGGCAAAAATGTATAGTCGAAGTGACATCTGCACTTGTTTGTTCATTGTAACATTCTTTACAATAGCACGAAACTGGAAGAAAACTGAGTGCCCAAAAACAGAGGACTGGTTAAAGAAACTTTGGTACATCTACACACTGGAGTACTATGTAACTGATAGAAAAGATGAAGTCATGAAATTTACATACAATTGGTACAACATGGAAAGTATCATGCTAAGCAAAATGAGTCAGAAAGAGAGGGATAGACATAGAAAGATTGCATTCATCTGGGGGATATAAAGTAACAAAATATGAGATGAATACCCAAGAATAGCTGAGATCAGCACCAGGAGGATTACTCCATAGCTTAGAGGCCAGCTGGGCATTCTAGGGGAAAGGGAAGCTCAGATAGAGAAGGGAGCACCAAATAAAGAGTGTTTAGAGCAGCCTCCCAGGAGGGAAGGGAAGATGCATGTTGAAAGTAGACTATGGACTGAACATGTTTGCCATTCAATGCCTCTTTTGCGGACCACAGCACCCGAAAGGAGAGAGAGAACAAAGGGGAATGCCCTGCCACAGAGGCAGGGTTGGATGGAAGGGATGGGGGTGGGAGGGATATTATCCATGGTGTTGGAAAATGGGCACTGATGGAGGGATGGGTATTTGATCATTGTATAATCGAAACCCAAGCACAAAAAATTGTAAATCTACAACTGTACCTCATGATGTTTCACTAATAAAAATTTTAAAAAAATAAAAATAATGTGAAGCTTAAATATTTCAGACTAATCAGCAGCAAGATACTCAAGATATTTTCTCTTTTATCCAAAGTTTTTTTTGTTATATCTAAGTCGTTTATCTTCACTTTATTCTAGTCACATAGAAAATCTCCAGAATAACATAATTCATACTTGCTTTTTCAGTATCACTTTTTTAATATATATGCTGAAGACTTTAAAAATAAATTAGTACTTCATGCAGATAAAGCATACTATATACTCTTGCTATTATCATTTTTCCTCTTTTGTCCCTCATATATCACCTCTATCCTGAATTTAGTATTTTTAATTTTATGTGTATTTCCACAACTTTGCCACATATTATTCTTATGCATGCTTTAAACTCTATAACAGTGTCTGTTCATATTATTTCCCAACATTTTGTGTGGTCTTAAAAAAAGATATAATCTGGGGCTGGAGAGATTCTACAGTGGGTAGGGGACTTGCCTTCCATGTGACCTTTCAGTTTCAATCCCTGGAATCTCATAAGGTCCCCAGAGCACTATCAAGAGTGATTCTTGAATGCACAGCCAGGAGCAATTTCTAAGCATCACCAGTGTAGACCCTAAACCAAAACAAACTACCTAAAATTATATAGTCTTTCTAGTAGGCAAACAGTCACCCTTACAGGACTTGGGGGATCACCAGGGCAATGCTCAGTATGATGAGCAGTAAAGCCATGTAATGCTGGGGTGAAATTAGGGTCTCCAAATGTAAGACATGCACTCTCATCATTTGAACTATCTCCCTTGTTCTCCACTTACATTTTTTATTCTTTATGTCCTTCACTAGTATTCTCAATGTTAGTAAACATAATATTATTTGTTCAACTTAACTCTTGGGTAGTATCCTATTGGATGGCAATATCACAATTTACTTACATATTAGCCAACACATAAATAAGTGGTTTTTAGTTTTTATCTCTTAAAAACAGGATTTCAATAAAATTCCTAAAATGTGTTTCCAGGGGCTGGAGCAATGGCACAGCAGGTAGGGTGTTTGCCTTGCACATGTCTGATTCAAGTTCTATTCCCAACATCTCATATAGTCCCCTGGGCACCGCCAGGAGTGATTCCTGAGTGCAGAGCCAGAAGTAACCCCTGTGCATCACTGGGTGTGACCTAAAAAGCAAAAAATAAAACATAAATAATAAATAAATAAATAAATAAATAAATAAAATTTGTTTCTATATGCATATGTAACTAGAAGTAAAATTAATGGATTGAAAGATCAAGCATCTGGGGAATATTATCAAGTTTTTTTCCAAAAAAAGATTTTCCTGTTGTAGAGTTATCACCATGCTAATCTGAGAGTTTCTCCACATCTCCAACAGGATTTCATATTTTCAGAGTTAAAAAAAAAAGGTATCCAATCTGAGATATATAAAGTGATTTTGTTTGTTTGTTTGTTTGTTTGTTTTGGAGTCACATCCAGCAGTGCCCAGAGCTATTCCAGACTCTGGGTCAGGAATCACTACTGGCAGGGCTTGTGGGATCATATTTCTGGTGCCACGGATTAAACAGGGACCAGGCACATGTTAGGCAAGTACCGTACCAGCTATACTATCTCTCTAGCCTATGAAATTACATTCTGTGTTTCAATTTGCATTTCTCTGATTAAAAATGGCTCAGTGTTTTATTTTTATCATTAATTTGTGCTTACTCATCTTGGATTGTCTTAGTTTAGTCCATTTCTCTATTTATTCAATGTCTATATTAATTGACTTATAGTGTTCTTTTTATACAACTTGACATTTACATTTACTGTTAGAAATATATTTTTCCTAAGGTATGACCTGTAGCAATTAATAATTTTATTATTTACTTTAATGATACTTGTCTTTCACTTTTTAAATTTATTTTTTATTTTAGTTTGGGTGATATGGTTACAACATGCTTGTTCTTAGGCTTCTTTAGGCAGATTTCCTGGGATTTGTTGTCTTGGCATCTCTGTATTCTTTCACTCTCCCACTGTCTTTGGTGTTATGTTCACCATAGGTTATGGTTAGGTTGGGTCGGAACTGTTTACATCCAGATGGTGTTCTTTGGTTTGGTCCTGGGAATGGACAGTAGTCTGGAAGATCCTGGACCTTTTGCTCCCACGATAGGTGTGTTTAGGGTCCCATGTTTTAATGGTGCTGTTGGTGTATAGCCTCACAACCGTGCAAGCAACCAACAGGTTTGAGGTTTGGGGAATAATTACCACACAGACACACTTCCTGGAGAGCTTTGTATCCAGAAACTACAATAGAGCTCCAAACACTACTTTGAAACCACACAGCATAGAGTCTAGAGCATAGAGGGAGGGAGGAAGAGGGGAGAGAGGGAGAGCAGGAGGGAGAGGGAGAGAAGGAAATGGAGGAGGAGGGGGAGGGAAAGGGGGAGAAGGAGAGCTGCCTGGAGTGGGGGCAGGCTGAAGAAAAACTGGGATGTTGGTGGTGGGACAGATACACTGGAGAAGGAATGGATGTTAGAACACTATATGACTGAAATCCAATCGTGAGCAACTTTGTAAATGTGTTTATCACTGTGATCCAATTTAGAAAGGAAAAGAAAAGGGATAAAATAGAATTCAGACATTCTATATCTTTTTTAATGCTCAATTCCCAGGAAAAAAGGGAAATAAAACCTTTAGGCTTTCTAAGTAAAAATAAATAAATTAATTAATAAATAAACCTTTAGTTTGATTTAGTACTATTATTTAATGGCTGACCTGGGTTCGATTCCCCAGAAAACTACCAAGAGTATCCTGCCCGCATGGCAAAGCCTGGCAAGTTCCCCGTGGTGCATTCAATATGCCAAAAACAGTAACAACAATTCTCATAATGGAGATGTTACTAGGTCCGCTTGAGCAAATCGATGAACAATGGAGGACAGTGCTACAGTGCTACTATAATTTTTTTGTTTTTTATCCTTGCCAGTGGACGCAATTTTTTGAAGACAACTCTGAGGTCCGTATCCCTGAGAGCAATGCCCTTTTTTTCTCAATTTATAAGTTCCAATCTAGTCTCAAGTTCTTTTAAATCACTTATGAATCAGCTTTTGTGAATGGTACCTGAAATGGTTCCAGTTTCCATCTTTTGCATGTGCCTCTCCAGTTTTCCCAGCACCATTTGTTTCCTTGTTTCACTGCATATACTCAGATTCTTTGTTATAGATGAACTGTCCTTAAATTTGAGGCTTTATCTCTGGGCTCTCAAGATCTGGGTTCCTTTTGTGTGAGAGGTTTTATTCCAGCACCACACCATTTTGGTTATTATAATCTTATGAACTGGTCGTATTTTTAAAAAGAACGGTTTGTTTAGCAAATAAAAATAAAGATCACACTATCATTGTTTGTACTTTACAGACAAGGCAGTAGTGAGTTGGGCTTTCCACCTGCAAAGGACATGCTCCAGTCCTATACACTATCTCCTTGGCCCAGAAAATGCAGGTTCTGTCACTAGTACTTCATGGTCTAACAAGCACACCTGGGAGCTTTCCTGGAGCACAGGAATAAGCCTGCAAGCACGATTGAATCTGCCCACACCAATACAAGAACTTCCAGATTATAAAGAAAACATCAGTAAGGAAACTATTTGAAAATTAGTCCTCAATATTAGTGTAGTAATTTTATCTTTTTAAAAAAATTCTATAGTTAATAACTGCACCGTAGCACAGTCTCCCGTAATTCAATGATTCGCTCGAGTGGGCCCAGTAAAATTGTGAGACTTGTTACTGTGTTTGGCATATCCAATAAGTCACGAGTAGCTTGCCAGGCTTTGCTGTGTGGGCGAGATACTCTTGGTAGCTAATAACATCAAGAATAATTTTCAGAGTATTCTGTTTAATTGTTTTAAGATTTTGACGTGTTTTTATCTTACTCTTTGTGAAAATGTAATTTGGTTTATAAAGTGGAAGAGAAATTCAGCTTTGTATTATTTTAAACAATGCAGCCATAGACATTTTGAATTCCTCTTTTGCAGGAGGTTAGTTAGAGAATACATCTAGAAGAGAATTTCTATGATGTGGAATATTTGAGAAGCCTAAACACTATACTGAATAGTCTTCTCTTTTCTTCATTGATCTGAAAAGGTGATCTTTGTTACATATGGTGAATAAATCTATGTCTAAGCTCCTTAATGTTTTTATTTAAATATATAGTTTGGAGGGGACATGTCCATAGTGCTTAGAGGATACTTGGTATTTGAAGTAACTTCTCACAGTATGTGGGGATAAGCATGTAAAGACTCCAATAGCCAGGCCTTCTACATGAAGATAGTGTACTCCCACTCATTGATTTATCTCTCTGATCTTGTTATTTAACTAGATGCCAGCATCGTACAATGTTATAACCTAGAAGCCAACTTAATTTTTCTTATACAGGATTGTCCTTAATCACTGGCTCTTTTACCTTCGCCTAAACTTTAGTATTTGTCAATTTTCCCAAAGCCATGTTGACACTGGTTGTTGTCTCAAATTGATTCTATAGATCAAAATGTAGAAAAGTCACATCTATGAGATAATAAGTTTTGCTACTCAGGGCTGGAGCAATAGTACAGCGGCCAGGGCGTTGGTCTTGCATGAGGCCAACCCGGGTTCAATTCTAGGCATCCCATATGGTCCCCTGAGTACCACCAGGAGTAATTCCTGAGTGAAGAGTCAGGAGTAATCCCTGAGCATCCCCAGGTTTGACCCCAAAAGCAAAAAAAAAAAAAATTCTACTCATGGATAACATCTAAAATTAGGTTATTAGGTCTTTGAGTTTTATCATTTAAAAAAATTTCTTTCATATATTATTTGTTATTTTTGCTATTTGATAGAGTAGTTCTCTTTAATAAAATAAAATATGTTTTATCATACATTAATTTTAAAATACATAATTCTAAATTTAAAACACTAAAATGTTAAAGTACTAAGTAAATCAGAGTGCAATTATGTGAAACAGAAAAGTATAACCAATAAAATTTTGCAAGTAGACAGGAATATGTACTTTCTATTTTGACATATTTGAGGAGTACTGAGGTAGCATTCCTTAGAATCAAGTATAAAAAATGTTGTACATTATGTTCAACAACAGCAAAAGATAGAAATATTTATATAATAATGCAAGCATTTACAGTAGTCTAAGTGTAAATTTCATGTTAATGTCCTGTTAACATAAATATTTGGTGCATTTTTAAAATACAATACAATATAAGATTCTATAGTCTGCACGTAAAACACATAAATATCTAACAGAGCATAAGATCTATCACCCATGATATATAATATTCAACAATATATTAATCAGCGTACCCAATCAAGTTCCTTTTTCAAAGTACTTTCTCTACTTCATTATAGTCAATTCTCATTATTTATGGTAGTTACTTAGAATTGGCAAATATTTATTCACTTCTCCTAGAGAAAGCACAAGGTTAGGTTTCTGCGAGTCTTTAGTCATAATATTTTATCAACTGATCAATAATATTGTTTAATATGTATTTTTGCTTATAAAAACCTATTTCGAATATATTGATTCATCAGCTTTGAACACAGTCTACAGCCCTATTTCCCAGGACTGAATGAATCTTCCTAACGTGCTTTTTTGTGAAAAGCACAGTAAACCTGGTGTTCAGAACGACAGAGAGAGCGTCAGTTGTATGCTGAGTTGCGTTTTCAAGAGTAAAATCAACAAAGTAAAAGGCATATGGGAGGGCACAGAGGCCCAGCTCTGGGCAACAAAGCTGAACGGCTCCAATTCCAACAGGTACAGCCCGCCCCCAACGGCCTGGGTCCCTCTCTGGGCAAGCGCAGCTAGAACCAGCCCCTAGAAAGCCGGTTTTCAACCCCTGATCTGCGTGGGACGGGCAGAGAGGCCCAGCTCTGGGCAACAAAGCTGAACGGCTCCAATTCCAAACAGGAGACGTTCCCAACTCCTCGCCCAGTGCCAGGGACTCTTTCTGGAGCCATGGCCGCTAATGCGGCTGCGAAATATTTTCCCACTACATATGCCATAGGAACCATAAGCTACCTTCTTAGATGGAATCTTCTCTATTTTAGCTCAGCCATTAGAAACACAGTAGCCAATAACTCATAAGCCTATCTTAACTCACACTGCATATCAAGCAGAATAGTAACAGTGAACGTGAAGGACTAAACCACACCTCTCACAATGGTAAAGCAACGCAAAAGCCCACCAAACTTTCATATTGAAGAGTCTGGCCCAGATGACACCAACAGTACTGTAGTGTTAGACAACCTCTCTGACAAGGAATTCAGAAGGGAGCTACTTAGGATGCTTAGGAAATTAAAAGAAACAATGGAAAGCAATGCCAATAGAAGACAAGAGGATCTGAAGGCAGAAATGAGGAAAATGCAATCAGAAATATCAGACTTGAAAAATCTTGTAGGCGAATTGAAAAGCTCAGTGGAAGGCCTCAGCAGCAGAGTAACAGCTGCTGAGAACAGAATCAGTGAGCTCGAGGATGAAGTTCAGAGACTCTCCAGAAAAGAGCAGAAAATGGAAAAGAGACTCACAATTCGGGAACAGATGGCAAGAGAAGATCGTGATGAAGCCAAGAGGGGTAACATAAGAATTATTGGAGTCCCAGAGGGACAGGAAGAAAACCTCAATGAAGAAGAAACTGTCAAAGACATCATTGCTACAACATTTCCAGAGCTGAAGAAAACTTGTGATCACATTCAGGAGGCCCGAAGGGTACCAGCTAGAAGAAATCCGAATAAAAATACCCCAAGACACATTCTGATCAAAATGACCAAAACCTTAGACAGAGACAAAATTCTGAAAGCAGCAAGATCGAAGAAAGAAATCTCTTACAAAGGAGCATCCTTAAAATTCACAGCTGATTTTTCTGATGAAACCCTCATGGCCCGAAAACAGTGGTGGGACATAGTGAAAAAACTCAATGAAATAAATGCCTCCCTAAAAATACTTTACCCAGTGAGACTCTCATTCATAATAGAAGGAACGACACACAGTTTCACAGACAAACAACAGCTAAGGAACTTCATAGACTCAAAACCGTGGTTACAAGAACAACTAAATGGGCTACTTTAAGGCAAGAAAGGCCCCTCAAATACACCAAATTTTAACAGAACAATGGGACAAAATCCCATAACAATAATCTCTCTCAATGTCAATGGGCTAATCGCACCAATTAAAAGACATAGAGTGGCAGGATGGATTAGAAAATTGAACCCAACATTCTGCTGCCTGCAAGAAAAGCATCTCAATAGTCAAAGCAAACACAGACTCAGAGTCAAAGGCTGGAAAACAATCCAACAGGCAAACAGCTCCCATAAAAAAGCTGGGGTAGCCATCCTTATATCAGACCACATCGATTTCAGAGTGAGGAAGGTCATAAGAGACAGTGAAGGCCATTTCTTATTGATCAAAGGATCTGTACAACAGGAAGAACTTACAATAATAAATGTATATGCACCTAATGAGAGACCAGCAAAGTACTTAAAACAACTACTCATAGATTTGGAAAAAGACATCAATAGCAACACAATACTAGTGGGCAACTTCAACACTGCTTTGTCACCTCTTGATAGATCAACCAGACTCAAGCTTAGCAAGGACATACTTCATTTGAGGGAAACAATGGAAGAAAGGGACTTAGTAGATATATACAGGACACTTCATCCACAAAAAGCTGAATACACATTCTTCTCAAGCGTACATGGAACATTGTCCAAGATAGACCACATGCTGAGCCACAAAACATGCCTCCATAAAATTAAGAAGGTAGAGATTGTATCAACAATCTTCTCAGACCATAATGCGCTGAAATTAGAAGTAAATCACACACAAAAACAGAAAACTAAATCAAACACCTGGAAATTAAACAGTGCACTATTGAACAACGAGTGGATTAGACAGGAAATCAAAGAGGAAATCAAAAGATTCCTAGAAACGAATGAAAATGAGAACACGAGTTACCAAAACTTATGGGACACAGCAAAGGCTTTGTTAAGAGGAAAGTTTATAGCTCTACAAGCATTCCTCAGGAAGGAGGAGCGAGCACACATAAGTAACCTAACTTCACAGCTTAAGAGCTTGGAGAAGGACCATAAAAAGGAGCACAACCCGAACAGGAGAAAGGAAATAATAAAACTCAGAGCAGAGATTAACGAGATGGAAACCCAAAAAACAATCCGAAAGATCAATGAAACCAAAAGCTGGTTATTCAAGAAAATTAACAAGATCAATAAGCCTCTAGCAAAACTCACAAAGAAAGGGAGAGAGAAAACCCTAATAAACCGAATCAGAAATGAAAAGGGGGTCATTACAACAGAAACCACAGAAATTCAGAGGATCCTCAGGGAGTACTTTGAGAAGCTTTATGCCACGGAACATCAAAACCTCGAGGAAATGGATAAATTCCTAGACTCCTACAGACTCCCAAGGCTGAACCAAGAAGACCTGGAATACCTGAACAGAACTATCACCATCAAGGAAATTGAAATGTTAATAAAAAGTCTCCCCAAGCACAAAAGTCCTGGCCCGGATGAATTCACTAGTGATTTCTTCCAAATCTTTAAAGAGGACTTACTCCCGATGCTCTTTAAGCTTTTCCACGAAATTGAAATATCAGAAACACTTCCGAACAGTTTCTACGAAGCAAATATCACACTGATACCAAAAGCAGACAGAGATACCACAAAGAAAGAGAATTACAGGCCGATATCCCTGATGAACACAGATGCAAAGATCCTCAACAAACTACTAGCAAATAGAATCCAACTACTCATCAAAAAGATCATACACCATGACCAAGTAGGATTCATCCCAGGGATGCAAGGATGGTTTAACATTCGGAAATCAATCAACATAATCCACCATATCAACAAAAGAAAAGATAAAAAGCATATGATCATATCAATAGATGCAGAGAAAGCATTTGATAAGATCCAGCACCCCTTTATGATGAAAACCCTAGCCAAAATGGGTATAGAGGGGATCTTCCTCAACATAATTAAAGCCATCTACCACAAGCCTACAGCAAGCATCATCCTCAATGGGGAAAAACTGAGAGCCTTCCCTCTAAGATCAGGGACGAGACAGGGATGCCCACTCTCTCCACTGCTCTTCAATATAGTACTGGAAGTACTTGCAATAGCGATTAGGCAGGAAAACGATATTAAGGGCATTCAGGTAGGAAAGGAAGAAATCAAGCTCTCACTATTCGCAGATGATATGATACTCTACTTAGAGAACCCAATAACTTCCACCAAAAAACTCCTAGAAACAATAGACTCATATAGTAAATTTGCAGGTCATAAAATCAATACCCAAAAGTCCATGGCTTTCCTATACGCAAACAGTGAGAGAAAAGAAAGCAACATGAAAAAAACAATCCCATTCACAATTGTGCCCCAGAAAATCAAGTACCTAGGAATCAGCTTAACTAAGGAAGTAAAGGACCTGTACAAAGAAAACTACAAAACGCTACTTCAGGAAATAAAAGAGGACATGAGGAAATGGAAAGATATCCTCTGCTCATGGGTCGGGAGAGTTAACATTGTCAAAATGGCAATATTACCGAAAGCATTGTATAAATTCAATGCAATCCCTATAAGGATACCCATGACATTCTTCAAAGAAATGGAGCAAACACTCCTGAAATTTATATGGAACAATAAGCCCCCACGAATAGCTAAAGCAATTCTTGGGAAAAAGAAAATGGGAGGAATCAACCTCCCGAACTTCAAACTGTACTACAAAGCGGTAATAATTAAAACAGCATGGTACTGGAACAAAGGCAGAACTGCAGACTAATGGAACAGGGTTGAATACACTGACATCTCCCCTCAATCATATGATCATCTAATCTTTGATAAAGGTGCAAGTAATGTGAAGTGGAGTAAGGAAAGCCTCTTTAATAAATTGTGTTGGCATCACTGGACGGCTACATGCAAAAAAATAGGCTCAGAACTCTGCCTAACACCATGTACAAAAGTAAGATCAAAATGGATTAAAGACCTCAACATCAGACCAGAAACCATAAGGTACATTGAAGATAAAGTTGGCAAAACCCTCCATGACATTGAAGCTAATGGTATTTTCAAAGATGCCACGCCACTGGCCGAGCAAGTGAAAACAGAGATAGATAAATGGGACTATCTTAAACTAAGAAGCTTCTGCACCTCCAAAGAAACAGTGACCAAAATACAAAGACAGTCTACAGAATGGGAAAGGATATTCACCGAATACACATCTGACAAGGGGTTGATATCCAGGATATACAAAATACTGGTTAAACTCCACAAGAAGAAAACATCCAACCCCATCCAAAAATGGGGCAATGAAATGAACAGAAACTTTCCCAAAGACAAAATCCGAATGGCAAAAAAGCACATGAGAAAATGCTCTACATCATTAATCATCAGGGAGATGCAGATCAAAACCACAATGAGATACCATCTCACACCTCAGAGACTGGCCCACATTCAAAAGAACAAAAGCAACCGATGCTGGCGTGGATGTGGCGAGAAAGGGACACTCCTTCACTGTTGGTGGGAATGTCCACTGGTTCAGCCCTTCTGGAAAACAGTATGGACGATTCTCAAAAAATTAGAAATTGAGCTCCCATTTGACCCAGCAATACCACTCCTGGGAATATATCCCAGAGAGGCAAAAATGTATAGTCGAAGTGACATCTGCACTTGTTTGTTCATTGCAGCACTCTTTACAATAGCCAGAAACTGGAAGAAACCTGAATGTCCAAGAACAGATGACTGGTTAAAGAAACTTTGGTACATCTACACAATGGAGTACTATGTAGCTCTTAGAAAAGATGAAGTCATGAACTTTACATACAAGTGGTACAATATGGAAAGTATCATGCTAAGCGAAATGAGTCAGAAAGAGAGGGATAGACATAGAAAGATTGCATTCATCTGGGGGATATAAAGTAACAAAGTATGAGATTAATACCCAAGAATAGCTGAGATCAGCACCAGGAGGATTACTCCATAACTTAGAGGCCAGCCGGGTATCCTAGAGGAAAGGGCAGTTCAGATAGAGAAGGGAGCACCAAATAAAGGATGTTTGGAGGATCCTCCCAGGAGGGGAGATGCATGTTGAAAGTAGACTATGGACTGAACATGTTTGCCACTCAATGCCTCTTTTGCAGACCACAACACCCAAAAGGAGAGAGAGAACACAGGGGATTGCCCTGCCACAGAGACAGGGGGGATGGGGGGATGGGGGTGGGAGGGATATTATCCATCGTGGTGGAAAATGGGCACTGGTGGAGGGATGGGCATCTGATCATTGTATAATTGAAACCAAAGCACAAAAAATTGTAAATCTACAACTTTAAAAAAATAAAATAAAATAAATGGAAAAAAAAGAAAAAAAATGATAATGACAAAAAAAATTTGTAAGTCTATAACTACCTCGTGGTGTTTCACTAATAAAAAATAAATTAATTAAAAATATAGATTAAATTGTTTTCTTGAAATGAAAATGCTAAATATAATTTTGATGTTTTCTTGATTTTAGAATTTGGCTGGAGCAATAGCACAGCCGGTAGGGCGTTTGCCTTGAACGCGGGTGACCTGGGTTCGGTTCTTCCATCCCTCTCGAGAACGGCAAGCTACTGAGAGTATCCTGCCCACACGGCAGAGTCTTGCAAGCTCCCTGTGGTGTATTCAATATGCCAAAACCAGAAACAACAAGTCTCACAATGGAGACATTACTGGTCCCCACTCAAGCAAATTGATGAACAAAGGGAGGACAGTACTACAGTGCTACAGTGCTACTGATTTAGAATTAGATGGTCAATCAACAGCTGTACTTCTTTAATTGGATTCCTTAAAAACTATTAAAAAACATTTTCATCTCTAAGACTGCATATCATGCAAAGCAGAGTGTGCTGGGGAATTGAATATGATGTATACATGTGATGATCAGAGCCTGTTCTTTAAAACTTGTTTAAGACTCTTTTGCTCTCAGATTCCTGGTTTTAAGTGTTTGAGAATGCAGTACACTCTAACCAGTTCTTTCATTACCTCTAATGTTTCAGATAGATTTTTCTGAATGTGTGATAAAAAGAACACATAAACTAAGTATATAAATTTTATGTAAATCTGAGTATTTTATGTGTATCTTAAGGGACTCTCCTTTGAATAACTGTAATTTTAGAGCACAGACATATCACCAATCTTATTGCTGAGAGGCCAGACAGACATAGATTAATATAGAAATACTTGAGCAAACTCAAGTGAGCACAAAGTAAAATTGATTACACAGTTCCATTCTATTGCTTATTTTATTAGGATTATGTATAGAAAATCATGTTTATTATGCAATAATATTTGATTTTATGGTCAGCAGTTTAGGGTTTCTTTTTTTGTTTATTTGTTTATTTTAGTTTTTTCTCATTTATTGGGCACACCTCGTGGCTTTATTCACTTAAGTGAGATGGGAAAGTTTTGGTCACAAAATTCCGGGGACATTGTGGGAATAGATTGTGTAAACACATCTCCTAACCCAGCTCTATCAGTACCAACATAATATTCATGGGGAACTAGTATGACCCCACCAAAAATTTATGACCTGAGAGAAAAATAAATAAATGTGTTTCTGGGACATTGAAAAAAATACTAGTTTCTCTGATTTTCCACATGGATGTGATTATAAAGAAAAACTGTAACTTTCAAAAGAGGAAAAAGAAATCATTTTGACCACACTTGATGGGTTAGGAAAGATAAGTTTTGCAGATAACAGAGAAACTAAAATTATAGCTTGAAGGAAGTAGAGTATGAACATCATTTTTTGGTTGCATTGTTGATTAAATCTCAGAGGAGCATGAAAAGATGACCTGAAGTGGGAATAAAGGAAATAATGACTAAATTTGTAAATGTGCAGTGTCCCTGTAGCACTTTGTTGCTGTTTTGATTCTGTGAGGAAATAAGTATTTCAGGCATTAGGTCCCAGAGAAGACAGAAAGCGAGTTATGGTTGAGCTATAACATAACTGCAAATAGTTTTGTTGAGGATGAAACATACTTCATGTATTTCTTCTAAAATTTCAAAAGTGAACATTTGGCCATTTGGATAATACCAGAAGCAGATTTCTATTTTCACAGACTATATTTTTTGGGTGGAGGGGCATGGTTCCCAAATAGTGCTCAGGTGACACAATGGTCAGACTTTGCCAACTGGACTGATGGTTAAATCTGAGGATGCTGAGGCCTAAAGTGGTGGTGTGTTAGGGCCCCTGAGGTATCAGGAGTCAAACTGGGATCAGATGTACTAACACTTTGACCATAGGTTTTCTTTTCTTCTCTTTTTATAAAATATTGAGCATAGAGAACAAATACCTGCTTTTGAAAACCCTGTGAGAATTATTTGTAATGTATTGATTAAGTGGGCTGGAATGATAGCACAGCAGGTAGGGCGTTTGCCTTGCATGGGGCCAACCCAGGTTCGATTCCTCCGTCCCTCTCAGAGAGCCCAGCAAGCTACTGAGGGTATCCCATCCGTCTGGCAAGCTTCCTGTGACATATTTGATATATCAAAAACAGTAACAAGTCTCACAGTGGAGACATTACTGGTGCCCGCTAGCAAATCCATGATCAATGGGATGACAGTGATACAGTGATACAGTATTATTTGTCCATTTTAATTATAGAAACATTATTGGCAGCTGCTATTAGTAAAGGAAGTTTTTGTTATAAATCAGCTGATGTGTTTTTATACTCCAGCAGGATGAAATTGATACACAACTTTGGATAAATTTAAGACATGCAAGATGTTGAGGAAATAAATTTGCTTACTGTCAAATAATAGCCACATAGGATAAGCTAAGGTGTCTTTTATATCATATAGTTATCATTTACATTATATTATATCATTTATAGCTGCAGACACACACTTTCCCTGACCCTGAAAGAGCCCCCAATACGCCATTAGGCTATGCTAGCACTCGGCAGGGATGAATGGAGTCATTACTTGCTCTCTCTGGAGCAAATCGATGATCAATGGGATGACAAGTGACATGTGTCATCTACTTTCAACGTATTACACTGAGTATTTGTTTGTTTTGGAATTGTATCCTATAGTGCTCAGGACTTAGTTTTATGTGTCTTAACCTCTCTCTCTCTGGTTCTGGTATTGATGCAGAAGCAGTTGTTTTCTGCATTGGTTGCTGGTTCCTGTGTTCTTCAATGCTTTCAAGAATGAAAACACTAAGGAAATAATTACTCCAGAATCAGAATTTGAAATAACAGAAAACTTTTAATAGAAAAATGGAGAGAAACTCGCTACCAGGAGGAATTTTGTAAAGGACTAAATTAAGGAACAGGTTTTTGTGATTCTGTGTCTGGGAGTATAGGAAAATTGAGAAGTGACCTTTAGTAGGAAACTTACCATGGGTGTTGGGAGCAGAAATAGTATAGTGGAGGGACACTGAACACTCAGTAACTGGTGGAGAGTGCAGAAGTAGAATGTGTTATGCATGAAACATCACTATAACAGAACTGCAAACCATGGTGGCCTAAAATTAAAAAAAAAATCTTTCCACATAATTCTCTCTAAAAATAAGTAAATTAATCGAGTCTTTTTGTTTGTAATCAAGCTTATAGAGTGGTTAACAAAGTCGCAGAGAAGTTTTATTTGTTTCCCTTAGATGTTCTGTTAATTTAGGCCCCTTCCTTTCATGTTGCTGAAATAAGGCTGCTAACTTCCTGTATTTACAATTAAGCTGGTGGGCCAGTCATCTTCCTTAGAAGTTTCTGCATCATTAGGGACTTCATGTTAATTATTTAACTATGTGCCTTAATATGGCCTGTTGCAATCTTTCAGCCTGCTGTGAGCTGGCCCAAGGCCTGGGTTCTAATTTATCCATTTGTTTTAGGCTGTAGC
Organism: Sorex fumeus; assembly: GCF_029834395.1. NCBI lineage: Eukaryota > Metazoa > Chordata > Mammalia > Eulipotyphla > Soricidae > Sorex > Sorex fumeus. The sequence continues at coordinate 16,102,466 of NW_026606096.1, read as the reverse complement.
CTTGGGAAATTGTGAACTCCCTTAGTCTTAAAGAGAACCCCCAAAATTGTAGGAATGTTTAGAACATTGTGCAATGACAATTAAAATGGAGTCACTCTTAGCAGCTGTCAAGGAGAAACTGAGGCTTCCTTTTTCAATTTGATATCTTATTTTGCTTTTTATTTTTTATTTCCCTGATGAAAAATGATGCTGAGCATCTTCTCAGTGTCCTCTGGCTATCTACATATCCTCCATAAAAAATGCTTTTTAAGATCCTCTGTTCATAAATCAAATTTTTATTGAGATGCATGAGTTCTTTATATATTTTGGATATTTACCCCTTATCACATATATGATTTATAAATATTTTCTTTCATTCTTTAGCTTTGTTTATTTTATAAATATTTTCTTTTGTTAGTATGAGATTAATACCCAAGAATAGCTGAGATCAGCACCAGGAGGATTACTCCATAACTTAGAGGCCAGCCGGGTATTCTAGAGGAAAGGGCAGTTCAGATAGAGAAGGGAGCACCAAATAAAGGATGTTTGGAGGATCCTCCCAGGAGGGGAGATGCATGTCGAAAGTAGACTATGGACTGAACATGTTTGCCACTCAATGCCTCTTTTGCAGACCACAACACCCAAAAGGAGAGAGAGAAAACAGGGGATTGCCCTGCCACAGAGACAGGGGGGATGGGGGGATGGGGGTGGGAGGGATATTATCCATCGTGGTGGAAAATGGGCACTGGTGGAGGGATGGGTATCTGATCATTGTATAATTGAAACCAAAGCACAAAAAATTGTAAATCTACAACTTTAAAAAAAATAAAATAAAATAAAGGGAAAAAAATATTTTCTTTTGTTTTATAGAGTTTTTTTGACACATTCTCAGTTTATTTTTGCTTTCATTGCTTAAATTATTAGTAACAAATACAAAAAATATCACTACTAAGACAAATGCCAATGAAATTTTCTGTTTTCCTTTAGAAGCTTTTGTTTTTCTTTTTTTTCTTTTTTTTGCCACATCCAGTGGTGTTCAGGGCTTACTCTTCTGCTTTCAGAGATCACTCCTGGCAGACTCAAGGGACCATATTGGGTGCTTACCTGTGGTACTATCCTGTGGGTCCAATCCTTAGTAGTTTTACATTAAATTCAATATTTAAGCATTTTAAGTTAAATTTTGAGAGTGGACTGAATTTGTTTTGTATGCAGAAATTGAGTTTCTACCTTTCCATTTATTGAAGGGGAATGTTTCATCATTAAATGTTCTTGGCACAATGATCAAATATTAGTATTGTTATTATTATATACAAGAGTTTATTTCTAGTCTCTGGATTCTGTTTCATTAGTCCATGAATCTATTTTATGCTAATGCCATAATATTTCATTGTGATAATTTTGTAATGTAGTTTAAAGCCAGCAGTCTGCTCACAGCAGGCTGGAGGACTGAAGCAGACTATATTAAGGCACCTAGCTTTGTTTTTTCTCAGAATTGTAAGGAATTTCATAATCTCTGATAGTTCCACATAAATTTTAGAATTGTTTTTGTTTATGGAAATATATAATGAATCTTCTTATAAATAATATTAATAAAATTTGTTTTTATTTTTTAATAATGCCATTCAGGGGCTAGATTTAACAGTAGTACTCAAGAAGTTTCATAAGGCCCCATGCTGCACTTAGAATTGATTTTTAATCTTAAACTTCAACCCAGAAGATCTTTCAGGAACAAAGCAAACCAAACAGAGACCACTTCCTTTGCTAATGAAGAAGAAAACTGATAATAAAGCAATGGTTTAGAAAACTCTGAGACCACATATCTTAACAGGGATGCCATTCCTGAATTTTTATCCTTCTGACAAATCCAATGTCTCCTTTTGAATAAAAACTAAGATTACCTAGAAACCAATTTAGGAGAATTCTTCTCTTTATGTTCTCAATGCTAGACAATTATATATATAATCTGATAATTTCAGATTGCAAAGAAAAAATTTATGTCACCTGAGATAGAATAATTGTGGGAACTGGCCCCAGGCAAGAACAGCTCAAGGATTAAAGAAAGACAGAAATAAAAGAAAAAAAAGTCTGGGTTGGGGGTATTAACAGATAGATTCATAGACTGAGAGCCCTTATTATTTTCTACATACAATATTTATTGCTTAGAACCAGTAATTGTTAGAAGAAAAAAGAACAAACTTCTTTGATCAAGTGCCTGACTATCAATCTATTCAACCTCGCTTTTACACATCTGAGGACCTTTGCATATTTAGGGATGAACCTCTTCGTGATGGGCTTTCTACAAGGGGAAATGCTTCTAAGAGAGGAAACAGATAGAGCAGATCCAGAACAATGCCCTCAGGCTTCAGCGTCCTGGCTTTAAGAGTCCCGTAAACTGCCCCTCCCATCCATCTCCATGATATATGTAATCCCCAGTAAGTGTTCAGAATAAAAAGGAGAATCCCATTACCTTTCAATAAAATACTTCTTATGGTTCAATTTAGATAAAAGTTCCGATGAGTTGCTAGACTTAGTTAACATGCTCATAATATTATTGTTTTTATTAGGTTGTTTGGTGGCACATTCTATAATCCTCAGTGTTTACTCATGACTGGGTTCACTTCTAGTGGTTTTTGGGGACCATATACAATGCACTGAACTGGAGTCAGCTGCCTGGAAAGCAAGTACTTTAATCTCTTTACTATCTATTTCGTCCACCACGGTATTATTAACTCTCTAATATCAAACACATTCTAGAGATTCAGTGGTGAATTAAGTCTTAGACTTATGCCATCTCTAATATCAAACACATTCTTGAGATTCAGTGGTGAATTAAGCCCTAGACTATGCCATCACCTTAAATTCTAAGAAACCAAAATACTTTATTTTCATCTCTCTGTATGCTTAATTTAGAAATATCCTAAACTGTATATTGTCATTCAATAGAATATTTTAGTAGTTCTTTTCTAATGATCTCACTTTATTTCTTTTTTCAAATGAAGCAAAATAATTTTTATTGAAAGAAATTTATTTCGATATGTGTGGGGAGAGAGGAAGGGAGGAATATGTATTCAAAAGAAAATACGGGCTTCTTCAGAGTGGAAAAGAACAGAAGAGAGAAAGAATTATATGTTCAAGAGAGAACAAAGGTCTCTCGGGAGTGGGAAAAAGAAAAGCTTAGTCTTCCTTCCTTCCTTCCTTCCTTCCTTCCTTCCTTCCTTCCTTCCTTCCTTCCTTCCTTCCTTCCCTCCCTCCCTCCCTTCCTTCTTTTCTTCCTTCTTTCTCTTCTTTTTTTAAATCTCTCTTTTATTTCTTTTGCCACGCCCGGTAATGCTTAGGGTTTACTCCTGACTCTGTGCTCAGGGATCACTCCTGACAGTGCTCAATGAAACATATGGGGTCCTGGGGATCAAATCTTGGTTGGTCACGTGCATGGCAAGCACTTTGTTCTCTATACTATCTCTCCAGCCTTTTCACTTTATAAATAACCTCTTAGAGAAGACTACTAAAGAATAGGTAGAATAAATATATTTATCTGACTATTCTATCTAGATATCAGTAACTCATTAGCCTACTCGTTATAACTTCTGAGAAAAATGAATTTAATATGGCTTCTTTGAAAGATCCATATATGTTTGCACAAAGTGATAGATAAAATACTTGTCTTCCTTTAAGGTTTCAAGAAGAATCTAAATAAATATTTTTTTTGTGATGGAAAATTCAAGTTTTTCATAGTCTGTCATTATCATCTGGACATAATTCATTGGCAGGGAATGATTCCTCACATAAGCTGTGGTAATAATGTGGCATTTTCATTTTTCTTGCATTCCTTTTATAAATCAGAACTTCATGTTTAAAAATGAATAAAGGATAAAGATAGAATCCTAATCTGCTCCTACCTCCACAAAAATACCAACATGTCTGTGGAATGCTATTTTTTGTGCTATCCCAGGCTAAAATTGTCATTTTGAAGTTTTTAAAGTGTCTTTTCTAAACATAGCACTTAATATTTCAAATGTGATCACTTCATATTCAGTGGAAGAAGCTGGTATCATTGTAATGTATGGTTTTATCATTATATATGAATAAATAATAGACCCTTTAGTAAAAAAATAGCAAACAACTTCACTTGTTCCATCTAAGCCATTTAGTATCCTGAAACTGGCTGCTGTGGTCATGATTGTAAACTTTTCACTTGATTTATAGAAGATAATAGGGATCCAACTTATTTATAAACCTAGAGTTAATGCTTCAAAATTCACACATATGGAATTACAGTTGAGATCAATAGAGATTTTCTAGTCTCGAAAGAGACTGTGAGATACAAGATTACAAATTGTCCACGAATGACTTTCAGTTGACAGTGCTCAAGCACGCATTCACCAGTGTCCACTTCCCTGCACCAATAACCAATATGACCAGTTTCCCTATCACCCCCAGTCTGCTCTATTGCAGACACTCTTTTTTACCTTTTTAAGTACACAAAAGAGCATCTTTATGATTCACAATTATTGCACCTTCTTTCAATGCTTGTATATTTGAAGTCGAAAACAGATATGTATAAATATGACATTAAGGGGTTGGAGTGATAGGACAGCAGCTAGGACATTTGCCTTGCATGCATCCGGCCTGGGTTCAATTCCCAGCATCCCACGTGGTCTCCTGAGCACCACCAGGTGTAGTTTCTGAGTGCAGAGTCAGGAGTAACCCCTGTGCATCGCCAGGTGTGACCCAAAAAGAAAAAAAGTGACATTAAGAATAATTAAAAATAACTATATGTCTAGCAACTAACAAAAAGGGGGATAAAATATTTGTTCATTGATGTTATTGCTAAAAAAATACAGAAAATAGAAGTTCTGTGCTCATGGTTTTGAAGGACTATGACTGTTAATTCATCTACCCAAAGCAGATTTAATGTAATCACTATTAAAATCTCGATGTCATTCTTCAAAGAAATGGAACATTTAAGGAAATACAACATTGCTAAAACTTGTATTAATAAAATAGGAACTGGAGTGATAATACAGTGGGTACCAATAGTACAGAGTGCTTGCTTTGCATGTGACCAATATGAGTTTGCTCTGGGCATTTCACATGGTCCCCCGAGCACCTCCAGGGGTTAGCCCTAAGTGTAGAGCCACGAGTAGGATCTGAGCACCACTAGGTGAGATCTCCAAACATTGTTCTGTTTAATTAGGAGTTAAACCCAGTTGCAGAGCCGAGAATAACCCCGTGCACCAACCAACCTATTGAACAAACACAAAAAACTTAATTTCAAAATAATTGAAGAGTTAAAACAATCTAGAAAACCTTGCCTTTAAATTATGCAACAAACCTATAATAATAAAAAAGGTGTGGTACAGGAATAGCAACTGGGTTTAACTCCTAAATTAAGTAGCAACTGCTATAGCAACTGGGTTTAACTTCTAATTAAACAGATCAATGGCATAAAATTGGGAGTCAGAAATTATATGTGCATATATAATTATATACAGTATATAATTATATTTACATTACAATGTATCCAAGAGCATCCTTCTATTTCTATAGTTTCTAATTCTGTAGTTTCACCCAATCTAGGAGCTTAGTTGCTTCTTATTACTTCTTTTGCTTTAATCATTTATATTCCACATGACTAAATCAACTAATAACAGTTTCTGACTTACTTATTAACTCTACTTAACATTGATAATTCAAATTCATCCATTTTATCCCAAAGACATCTTTTTAAATGGCAGAGTTGTAGATTATTGAATACATATATGTATATATAATATATATATTCATTCAGCATCATTCAGTCATCTGATACATATATGCATGTATATATATGTGTATATATATATAATTATCCAGTCATCTGTTGATGAGCATCTAGAATGATCCTACACTTTGGATGTTGTGAATAATGCTATGAATACTGGAGCTCAAATATCCTTTCAAATTTATATCTTATGTATAAATTTCTAGAAATAACATTGCTTGGATAATATGCTATTATATTTTTATTTGTTTGGGGACTACCCACAAACACTGTCAGAGCAACTGGGTTTAACTCCTAATCTTTGGCAACTGGGGCCACATTTCAAAGAGATGGTCCAAGCTTTCAATGTTGCCTGATACTGCTTTGTCCATACCTGTGGAAAGTAATCTCTGTATCATTTTCCACAGAGGCTAGGTAAATTTACACTCCCAGTGCAGTGCACCAGTATCCCTTATTCTGTAATTCCTTACCAACACTTGCTATTTATAATCTTGTTGATATAAACTGGCATTTTATGACATGATTTTTCATTGTCATTTTGATTTTCATTTCCCTAGTAAGTGATGATGCATTTTGGGGTATCTATATTGTCTCCTCAGGAGAAGCATCTGTTCTTGTTATTTTCACATATTTTTCTATAGTTGTTATTGGTCTATTTAAACTTTTTAATTTCTTCCTAGTTCAGTCTTGATTGTATGATTCTAAGTTTGTTTATTTACTCAAGGCAGCCCAATTTATTTGTATACAGATGATGACAGTAGTCTGTTATGAACTTTTGTATTCCTTTAGTATAATTTGTATCTTTACCTCTATCATGCAAGAATTTTTTTCTTATTTACCTTGAGTTAAAAAGTTATTCATATTTGGGTTTCAGACATATAGTGTTCCAGCACCAATCCCTTTGCCACTGTCCACTAGTCTCTACCAATGTTCCTAATTCTCCTCCTCACCAAAACCTGATTTCATGAAAGGCAATTTGATTATAAATTTTAGAAACTGTAGTTTATATTACTGTTACTCATAGCATTTCATACTTAACATTTTAGCATACCCATCTTCTGTCACTTAAAAATTAAAAAAAGTTTTCCAGTCACACCCACAAACTGCCTCTCATATCATATACGCTCATTATCAGTCATGACCCAGAAACTCACAAATAAATCTCCGAAGAAAGCCACAAACCGCAGAGATGCCTCCAGACCCAAAAGCCACTATCCATTTAAAAATTTAACTCCAATTCTATCACCCTACTTAAAATTTTAGAATTCCTGGAGCGACATCTCATTCTCTAAGTCACTTATGTATCAGGAGTAGCACTGGTACATAAGTGACTTTTATGGGTGTAAAGTAGAAGGCAATTTATCTCAATAAAATATATATATATATATTACATACTAGCACACAAGCCTCAATCTATAAACAACATATTAGTAATCTCTTATACAAGAGCTTAATGTCTTCTAGGTGAGATACAACAAAAGAAAATCACACACGTTTCTCTAAGGAAACTTTTTGTATCATTTTTAGTGGATTATTCATAGCAAGTAATCCAAAATATATTATTTAGGATCTGCCTTTGGGCAGACTTGGGTGGTGGTGGGAAAATTAAAAATAATGGTGGTGGGGAGGTGTAATGGTGGTGGGAGTGGTGTTAGAATATTAAAAGTAATAAATTATTGTGAACAAGTCTATAAAAATAAAATTCAAATAAAAATATATTTTTCTCTTTTTATTGATGAACTTAGGGGTATAAATTTACTGATTCTTTTCAAAAAACAGTTCTTGTTTATTTTAATCTTTTGTGTCATCTTCTATAATTTATTTGTCATTTATTTATGTTCTAATTTTTGTGATATACTTTCTTCTATAGAATATGTTTCTTATTGTTCTTTCTTTTCTGGTTTCTTCAAATATTAGGTATGATGTTCTATCTGAAAATTTTCCAGTTTATTGATGCCTACCTGTGTATTGCTATGGATTTTCCTTTTTATTTTGCTTTTCTGAATTGCAGATATGGTAACTCATTTCTTCATCTTTGTTGCTCTTAGATTACTTTTTCATTTCTATTTTGAGTTCTCTGTTGATCAAAAGTTATTAAAAAGTTATTTGTTTCTTTTTTATTATTTGTTTATAGCCCTGAGCCACTGTGACGAGAATAAAAATTTCTCCTGATTTCAATCCTCACCTAAATGTTAAGACTCCATTTTCATTCCAACATATCTTCCCTTAAGAATATTCTAGGTGCACTTGAAGTTTATGTACATTTATTTCTGTGGGACTGGGAATTTCTGGGTATATCTCGTATGTCTGTCATAAGATACTTGTATACTGTTATTTAATTATTCTCTTGTTAATTTTATGTGTACTTAAGCCCCTCATCACTGCAAATGGCATGTTGAGATTCTCTGTTATTGTGTTATTGTTTATGTATTCCCTACAGCTTATAAAAATTGCTTTCTATATTTGAATGACCCTGTGTTGTGCGGATATTAACAATTCATCTTTGTTCATGACCATTTTATCTTCTTGAAAGATTGATCCCTACATCATTATATAATATTTGTCTTGCCTCTTTTTTTATTTATTTTAGTTGAGAATCAATTTGTCAGGTATGTGACATAATTGCAGATCTTGCTCTTTTCTGGGTTCCTGAAATGGGACACCTTGCTTCAAGATTCACTTTGATTCTGTTAGCCATTTTATCTGATGTGAAAAGCTTGTGTGCATAAACTCAATGGATTCTGCCTTTTTCTGTCCAGCTAGTCAATTATTGTCTTTAATATCAGAGTTTAGGTCATTTTTTTTTGTTTTGTTTTTTGTTTTTCTCTTTGAGTCACACATGGTGATGCACAGGGGTTATTCCTGGCTCTGCACTTAGGAATTACTCCTGGCAGTGCTCAGGGGACCATATGGGATGTTGGGAATCAAACCTGGGTTGGCCGTGTGCAAGGCAAATGCCCTACCTGCTGTGCCATCTCTCCAGCCCCAAGGCCATTTGTTTTAAGGGCAATTATTGGTATATGGGGCTTACTTTTTTGCCATTCTATTTTTGTTGTTATTTTAATATTTATATTGTTAATTTTTTTCAATAATTTCTATGTGCACTTTCAGGTGAATGGATTTTCTTAGTGATTCCTGCAATTTAATATTCTTTGTGTTTCTCCTCAAAATTTTTTTGTTAAATGATTTCCATGAGAGTCATGTATTTTCCACATTTAATTTTTTTGTGCTAATATTGATAATCTTCAGACTAAATGAAATCTATTGTATATTTTCCCCCTTGATGTTTTGTTACTGACTTATTTTTGTTTGTTTCTGATTCTGTATTATTATTTGCCACAATGCTGGAGGGTTGATGTTCTTTGCTTTCCTTTTCTTGTAGAAAAAGAACATCTCTTAAAATAAGGATGTGGTGGTAGTAAAATATATGAGCTTGTGTTATCTAAGAGAGACTTTATCTACCATATTTAAGTGATAGTTTTGCATGGTAGTGTATTTTTGACTAGAACTTTTTATCTTTTTGAATTTTGAATTGTTATTTAACTCTCCTGGTCTTTAGCATTGTGAGAATTCTGATAATAAATTTATTTGGCTACTTTTTATGATATATTCTCCTCAAATTAAATATTAATTTTTTATAATTATTTGATAATATCACAATGATGGATCTTGCAGTTTGTCTTATTTGCATTTAGAAGTGTCAGTGCTCTTTCATATGGGCTTCTATGGTTCATTTATTTTTTAAGGTTTGGGAAGTCCTCAGCTATTATTTGTCTTTTGGAGGCTTCTCAGAGCATGCCCCTAGCCCTGTAGTCATGGATGACTACTGGCTATGCCCAGGGGCCCACATTTGTTGCCATATATTGAACTGGGCTGGAGTGATAACACAGCGGGTAGGGCGTTTGCCTTGCATGCCGCCAATCTGGGTTCAATTCCTCCATCCCTCTTGGAGAGCCGGCAAGCTACTGACAGTATCCCTTGCACAGCCTGGCAAGCTCTCCGTGGCATATTCAGTATGCCAAAAACAGAAACAACAAGTCTCACATTGGAGATGTTACTGGTGCCCGCTCAAGCAAATTGATGAACAATGGGACGACAGTGCTAAGACAGTGTTACAGTGAACTGTAATCAGCCTTGTGCAAGTCAAGTGCTTTAACCTCTATACTATCTCTTTGACCCAACTATTTTTTCTTTTCCTAGCTACTCTGTTCCCTTTTCTCCAACCTTGTCTTCTAATATTCCCATTATTCTGTTATTACCTCTTTTAATAGAATCATATTTCCACAGTGTGCCTTTATTTTCCCAAATCCTATTTCTTTCTCTTCTGACATTTGATTTATTATTGAAATGTCACTTTCCATTGCTCTTATTGCTTCCTTTTCAGGAGTGAGTCACTATTTCCCATGGAGATTTTAATTTGATTTATTGTCTATTTCATACACAGGATATTTGTAATTTTTTTGAAAATGCTTCAGTATTTTTGGTGGTGAACTTCCTCTGCTTCTGTATTTTTATCATGTTTCATTGATAACTCATTCTGTGTTGATGTGCACTTTATATATTTCATTATATCCCATTGATTTTTTTCAAAACAGTTATTTTTAGTTATTTTATTTTAGGGATCACTCCTGGCAGTACAGACCTGTTGGCTCGGTGCTTCAGTATGACCATGTGTTGGCCTTACAGGGATGCATAGAAACTACTAAGGCTACATCTAGCGATGCTTGTGGCCAGGGAGATGGGGCACACTATGCTAGAGATTCAACTCAGGACCTCACTTATACAGAGTTCTTCCACCAATATCCCTGCCTCCCATAATAATTATTTTATATTTATTACCCCTTAGAGTTCTCATTTCTATGACATTAAGATAAATTTTTTCCCATTCATTATGCTATGGAATTTATTTTAAAATAAATTTTAAAAAGTTTATTTTGCTTTGTGTTCCCCTTTATAGGTAAGGTAGTTCTTAGTTTGAACAACTATTTTTTAAGACTTCAGAAATGTGTGGGAAGAGTGGTGAATCTAATTATTTGGGGTATAATTGTGTAGCCTAGGAGCTGTTTCCAGTCAACTAATCCAGACCAGGCAGTTCAATGCTCAGAACTATTGACATGTGGTTTTCTGAACCTATGATGGTACCACGGGTCACCAAGGTCATACCCAGTGATGCTTGGAGATCTCGAGATCTCTACTCAGTGTTTCTCTGGAGAAAAATCATGCAGGAGTTGACCTCTGCATTTCATGCATTCAAAGCAAGGAACAAGTTCTTTGAACTATCTTCCCCAGACCAAGGGGGTAAATCAGTTGAGGTTTATTTTATTTACCATCTTATATGGGAAAGACCAGCCTGGATATCAAATCTCTTATGGCTTCCTTTTCCCCCAATGACCAGAGATTATCTATTTCTGATCACACTAGGCCATGCTTATAGGGGCAGCTTTTAGGCCAGTTTCTGGTGTCTGCTGTCTTTAGGGGCTAAAATAGGAGCCCAAAGCTATTAAATAACAATAAAGGGCTCAGTTCAACATGAAGATATAAGACTTGTATTATTTCCAAACTAAACTCAGAAGCATCTAAATATATAGAGCAAATATTAACACATTTGAACAGAGAAATAGCAATGTAATAAAGGTAGGGGATATTAGTACCCAGTTTCAATATAAATAGATCATCCAGGGAGAAAATAAACATGGAAACCTTAGCCTTGGAGTTTTCTCTCATGAGTAAAGTGCTTGGTGTAGATCTCTGATTTTCATTGTTTTTTCCTCCAGAATTATATAAAATTCAGATAACATGCATCAACTGTGTGTTTCCAGAACTGCTGTCTTTTCTCCAGAATGTCATTTTTACCAAGTTGAAGACAGGCAACTGTCTGATCATTTTAGCAAATGATGCGGTTTCTCTTGTACAGAGAGATACAGATCCACAAACTACTTGATGAAGGCACTTCCATCCCTCCAAACAATTAATAAGCTGTGATTCATAAACTTAGTAACACATGGCTTACAGTGTAGCAGGTACAATGTCTGCTGCTAATGTTTTGACTAATGAGCTGAAGTTTATTGCTCAGAAGTATTCACTACAGGATTGGGAGCCAATTTCTTTGAAGCAATTGATTATTGTATTGTGTGATATCAAGTAAACCAATAAGCAGTTTGGAGGAAAAAGTCTCTTTGGTGTTTCTTTGTTCTACTAGGACTAGGGAATTTTCTGAGGGAAAATTATGGGGAATGGAAACAATAGTACTGAAGCTGTACCAATGTTTAAACAAGACTACAAAGAAGGAGAAATGACTTTTAAGTCAACAATTGCTTTAACTATAAATTTTCTAAACAAGAACACAAATGTTAATTATACTATCTGCTGAAAAGTGGAAATTTACACTTTGGCAAAAGAGAATAAAACACTGTCATCAGAGGTCTCAAGTAAAGGAAGTGGAACAGTTGCTCAACAAACATAAGGAAACAGAAGCTAAAGCAGAGTGAGAGAAGACAGAAAAAGAAAAGAGAGAAAAGCTTAAGTAGAAAACAAAATCAGGGATCTCATATCTTTGATTTTATGGAGCTAGTATAGTAAGATAATAGGACATAGCAAACTAAATTGGGTCCTTGCTTTTCTGGTCAACTGAAAATTATGTTTTCTCTTGATGGACATCTCTTTAAGCATTTATTATTGTTAAAGTAATGTATTTCCAATGATCTTGGCATGTATGATCTTGGTGTTCACAGTTACTTCCCCTTAAACACCCCCCCCCCAAATGTCTAAGAAATCCCCCTGCCCTGCCATGTTCTTGTGTCATCTACAGTTCACCTAATTATCTACTGGTGACTCTGGTGTTCTCAGTATGTATTAGAGTACTAGACTATGTTACCAATCAACATCTATACCCTTATACTTTATACCAAATATTAGTGAGATCATCTGGTGTTTGTCTTTCTCCCTGTAATTTATTTTACTCAGCTTAATACGTTCTATATTTTGATGGACATCTCACTCCACTTCCTTTAAAAATAAAACTAAGGATGTGTGAGAACAAAAGTTAAATATTCGCCTTAAATTCTCTGTTAGATCAGATGAAGCTAATTGATATTTATCCCACCCAACACCATCGCAAATTATTCTAAAAAAAACCCATGGATTTTTCAAAATAGAGAACATGCTAACCGCAAAATGAATCTGCATATTATCAAGAACATTGAAATAATGTCAATTATATTTTTAATGTCTAAAAAATTAAAACTCAGTTACAAAATAAGAACCAGAAATCTACAAATTTATGAAGATTAAACTAATCTCAGATACTTTTGAAATGTCAGTTGTTCAAAGAAAATATCAAAAGGAAATTTAAAAACAATGTCTTTTTTTGCGGATGGGTATTGGGCCATACGTGGCAGTGAGTGCTAAGGAAATATTCCTGTTTCTGTCCTCATGAGTAAATCTGTGGTATTTGTGGGATCATATATGGTACTGGGGATTCAAACTGGTTTGGTGATTAACCCTCAACTAGTCCAAACCGGAGAAGGCTGGATCTACTCTCTGAGAGATTGAGTAGGAACAAAGGTCAAGAAAAGGAGTTTCAAAGATGACCACTCCTGACTCTATCCACTTAGCAACAACCCTAGCTAGAAAACCCCATGTGGGGGCATTTTGGAAAAATCCTGTAAAAGCAACCTTGAACAAAGGGAAGGCACAAATATGCTAACTGAGCCCATGTGCTGCTTGTGCCCACGTGGCTGAGCACATGTGTCTTCTGAGCATGTGTCACCTATGTTTCCCCTCTTGAAATGAGTACTTTCCTATATAATACTGAAATGTGTGTAGGGGAGTGCTCCACTCTTGGAGAAGCCCGCATTCTCTCTAGAGTGTGTTATTCTATCTCTTGCTTTCCCTCCCTCCACCTTCAAAACCCTCCAAATAAAATCTATTCTACTTAAAAACAAACAAATAAACAAACAAACAAAAATAGACCCACAAAACACTGGGTTTGGTGGAATGCAAGGCAAGTGTTTGAACATCTGTACTATCTATCTGGCCCCATAAACTTTTTGAAATAAGTCAAGATGGGGATTCAAGTGGTGGAATTCATCAAAAGATGTTCTAAGAGAAAAAATTTTACTGATAAACACCTAAGGGGTAAGGAGATTTAGGGGTTGAGATGATGCTCAAAACACTGAACTATGTTTGGTGTGTGAGGTCCTGAATTTGATTTCTGGTACAACATGGTCCCCTAAAGCAGGTACCCACTTATCATGGAGGTGTCCCTGTGGTGGCCCCCAACAGAACTGCATCTGAGTAACATCATATAAGATCTGAGCATTGAACCATCCACCCAGCAGAGCTGAATTGAGGATAACAGAATGACCCCCAGAACATCTTAACACTGGTTGGGAGGCCTGCAATAGTAAATTTGAAGCTGATTCCAAGGTACTTGATTTTCTGAGGCATGATTATGTTTTTCTAATTGTTTTTCTAATATCTCTTTCTTTTCTTTAATTATCTGTATATATGAATGCCATGGACTTTGATTATTGAATTTGTAACCTGGCACTTTACTAAACAAGTTTATTGTTTCTAAGAGATGTTTTGTAGATTCTTTAGAATATTCTATGTATAGTATCATGTGTGTTATGTCATCTGCAAATAGTGAAAGCTTGACTTCTTCCTTTCATATTTTGATGCCCTTGACATCTTTTTTCTTGCTTAAAGATATGGCGAATACTTCCAGTACTGTACTGAATAGGAGTATACACTATACACTATACTTTTTTGGTCTATGCTTTCTAACTTTTGGTTAGAAATATGATTAGTTTTGAGTTTGATTACCTCACCTGAAAATACACAGAAATCTTGAAATAATTAAACTTAGGAAAGGTTTATACTTCTTGGCTGCTATGTTTTAAGCCTTTTTTTTTCTTTTTGGGGTCACACCGGGGGATGCACAGGGGCCACTACTGGCTCTGCCTGAACTCAGGAGTCATTCCTGACGGTGCTCAGGGGGACCAAATGGGATACTGGGAATTGAACTCGGGGTCGGCCGCATGCAAGGCAAATACCCTACTCGCTGTTCTATCTCTCTAGCCCCACTTTAAACCATTTTTAAAACATTAATATTTTGTTTAAAAACTTCTCCAATACCTGATAGATTTTAGGTATTCTTTTTAAAGAGGCAAATAACAATTCATATTATTAGTGGTTAGTGTAATATTCTTTTTTGCGTTTTAGAATTGGACAAATGCTTAGGGATAAGCCAAAGAATTTCTGTGGCATGTTGAATACCAAAGTTATTTATTGAGTCTGATATGTAGACAGTGGAGACTTTGATGTTGGTAAATATAAACATTCTGATATTCCAATTGTGTATTTTGTCTCTATCATAGATTTTTCCTCTAAGACTTTATTAATAAAAGCTCTCTTATTTGAGGTTTCCTTTTGGATACAGGAAAAATATGTTTCAGCATACTCAGGAGGCTCAGGGACTCCACAAATTTTTCTTGGTCAACCTGGGGATGGTCTTGATGTTCCAGGAATTCCCAGGGACTGAATTGTGCTTTGGTTTGGGAATCCTTGTGGTCTCGGGAATCCAACCTGTTCTAGTGCAAGCTAGACATGAACCTTAATAGATTTCTATCACTCAAACACATTAAGGGGTTTCAGCTTGTGAGGATATCCTAAATGAGGCCCAGGTTCTGGTTGGACATGTGTTTAGGACAGATTTGAGTAGATTATAAAAAAGCAAATAAGTTATTTATGGCTTTGGGGAGCTCAGGGAGAAGAATTTTGGCTGTTCATTAAATATTTATTTATTTGAAAGACTCTGTGGAATTTGGTATAATGAACATCATGAATGTTAGGTTATAGGACAGGTATCAGTTAGGGTTCTTCTCTCATATTCTAGAAAACACAATTGATGGTGCCAAAGCAGATTGTTGGGATGAGTCCAGGGACAATTACTTGCAAATGGTCAGGACTACGAACCCCATGAAAATGGGTGAGTTTCAGACTCGTGTTTCTAGACTGGTCTGAAAAGGGTTAATATCTCTTTCTTTAACTGCCTTCAGTTTTAGCCTAACTTAAGCATAACAAAGAAGCAGTTTTCCCTTTCTCACAGATCCCAGGTCCAGCTTGTCTTTGAAACACTGAAATATGACATTCTTATATCTTATGGACATTCTTATATCTTATGGACATTCTTATATTCTTATCACTCCAGATGCTGTAGTTCATGGTGCCAGGCTGCTTGGCTTTGTATTTCTCTCTGGAGGCTGTGACCATTGGGCTTACAGATGTGACAGAACAATGTATGCTTTGATGTTTTGATGTCCCTCCTGTAACCCCTTTTCCCCATTAATGATTTCTCTGTATTGAGTGCATTTGATGTGTGTATGTAAAATGATAAATAAAAGGGACTGAGGGACGCTTCTCCATGCTGCTCTGCCAGAGAGAGTTGGAACCCTCCAGCCATTTTTAGAATTCTTCTCGCGGTTCACCTCTGAGCTCCTGATGGAAAGAATAGTCATACAACACACTATTAACCGAGAATGCTACAGAGACACGCATATTGGTGGAGAGTAAAAATCCTAGAGTGCCTTGAGTGCCTCTACACCTTAAGAGACACTTAATCTATTTTTGACCTGACACATTACATTGAAAAACAGAGTAAAGGGCCTGGAGAGAAAGAGCAGGAGTGAAGGTGCTTGCTTTGCATGCTGCCCTCTCATTTTTCAATCCCTGGAACTACATATGGTTCCCACCCCTATGCTCAGCACTGCCAGGAATAATCCTTGAACACAGAGTCAGGGATAAGCCCTGAGCACCGCTGGGTGTGGCTTTCAAACTAAAACAACAACGAATCACGAATCACGACCATCCTGTTATTCGTCGATTGCCTTGAGCAGGCCCCAGTATCGTCTCCTTCATCCTAGCCCTGAGATTTTTATGAAAGTGCTATATTCAAGGCTCTTTAGGAGAATGAGCCCCATCATTGTTACTGGTATTTGGCATATTGGGTACGCCACGGGGAGTTTGCCAGACTCTGCCATGTGGGCAGGTTACATTTGGTAGCCTGCCAGTTTGTCCAAAGTAGAAATGACATAATAAGATGTCATAATAAGATGTCGTGTGGCAGCGAATGCATCCGCGCGGTTCCGGGAACTGGTTTTTATAGTCTCTGAATCTTGGCCGTTGATGGGATTACACGGCGCCAGGGGGCCAGTTGTTGGGTGTGACCCCCGCCTACTGGAATTTGGAGGATCTGGGTGGAGGATGCTCAGCCCCGATCCGAGTAGGCTTGGAGATCTTAGCCCTGGAACCCGCTTGCCTCTTTTCCTCTGCCGGTACCTTCAGGTGTGCGGAGAGTGGTCTCAGCATGGTGGTGGCTGGTCCTGGAGGTCTTCGGCTGCCGGAGCCCTGGTCGGGGCAGGGAGGAAAGCTCAACCTGCTCCCCTCCAAGGGGCCCCGGCGAGGATAGCCAGGCACGGGGGCAGGAGACTGCACTGAAAACAACAACAAGACAACAAAAAGAAATTTAAAAAAAAATCAGAGTGAAACTATTAGATTAAAACTTGTTATGAAAAAGAAAAATGAAAGTTGTGACTGATCCCAGAGAGATGGCACCAGTTGAATTATCCCAGAAGGGCCTGGTTGCCACCAGGCCATGATTTCTGAGCTCTAGGCAGGATGAGGGCAGACTTGGTCTCTGTCTCACTCAAGGTGCAGAACTCCACTCACCCACCCACCCATCTACCCACCCACATTCTGCTCCTGCAGTTGCCTGAGAATAGGCCCAACTTCAGGATTGATCTCAGAGAGGCCAGAGAGAGACTGGAAGTTGACCCTCCAGCAACAAAGCCCCTGATGCAAACAGATTCATATGTGACTGCAAAGCACCTCCAAATTCACAGAGCTGACAGCCCAGAGGAGACAAGAAAATTAGATGGGGAAATTGAGTAGAAGGCCACTAAACTCAGTGAATGAAAACAATAACACGGAGGGCCCAACTCGCACCTAAACAGCACAGTAAATCCTCAGGCAATGACTTTAACAACTCCATTATGAAACATGTGCTGTAATAAACAATAGAAAGTAAGTTAATTAGTGCCTGTAAGGGGGAAGTCTTGCAGGGTGGGTGGGAATCTAGGGACATTGGTAGTGGGACTGGTGCTGGAATACTGAATACCTAAACAACTGTAATTTTAAACAACTTTGTAAATCATGGTGTTTACATAAAGGGAAACAGAGAAAGCCATTGGTATTAAAAGAAAAGCTTACTTAAAAGACCTGTCCTTAGTTTGTGTTTATGAACTATCACTACGCTGTCCGTTATCCTTTATCACTCTCTGTTCTTTAATTTCTAAACAGCAGTTTTGTTGGGGTTGTATTTGACTTGTGAAATAACAGGAAGCCAGAGCTATTTGTGTTCCAAGTAGGCTTCACCTGCTAAATGTAACCTGTACTCAGAGAGAAAGGAAACCTGCAGATCTACTTCCAGGGTGAGGATGGGCTCATGAAATTTCACAGATGGGTGATTTCACCAAAATTTCATTCTATTGAATTTGACCATGTACAGGGCTCACCTTTTTATTAATGTAGCAACTTCAACAGATTCCAACATCTTTTTTATGGCTAAACTACTTTATTTCCAACTTGAAATATTTTTTGTAATGTATGAAAGCTTTAAGTCAGATGCTGAAGAGTTCATAATACTAAAAAGGGCTTAATGAAAGTCATGAAAAAATTCAATAAGGGAAAATAAATGCAGAAAGACTAAAAATCCTTGCTGAAATCATGGAGGTTAACCCTGGAAATTGATTGAAATAAAAGACAACCTGGAATCTTAGTAACTTCAATACATTGTCTGTCAGATCAAGGGAAGGAGAATAAAAAGGGTAATCTAAATTATAAGCATAATCCTTTATTACTAATGTATTGCTCTTCATTTGGATTATCTTAAAGAACCAGGTATCCAAGGGGGTCAAATCAGAGTTTTTCTTTTTGCTTTGTTTCTGTGAATTAAAGATTTTATTTTATTATGGGACATATTATAATGCAGTCACTGCTCAGGGAAACCTTTGATAAGTGGATATGAAGGTTTTGTTTGTTACGAAAACAGTGACATGGAATATGATAGCTTCTGAAGGTGGTCCATCACATGAGTGTTAGTGAAGTTAATGGAATCATCAAATACTTTATATTATGGGTAGATTCTTTTTCACTTCTTTCTTTTGTATTTCAATGGACCTCTATTAATATTTCTAATTATGAAACTCAATAGTAAAAAGTCAACCCCCTTTAGAAAATGGGGAAAAGATATACAGAAGGCCAATTGCTATATGAAAACAAAAAAATATTCATATCACTTATTATTAGGGAAATGCAAATCAAAACCATAATAATATACCACTATAATAAGATATCTATCACTTCACACCAGTGTGACTGGCAAACATTTAAATGAACAAAAGCAGTCAGTATTAGACGGAGATGTAGGTGGAAAAGTAACCTTTCATCAGCTCTGGAAACTAATACAGATGCTTCTCTGGAATCTAATATAGATGCTTCTCAAAAAATAAGAATTGAGTTTTCATATGTCTCAGTAATAACTTCTTGGTATCTACCCCCAGGGCTCGCTCAAAAAGTCTATTAAAAAAAGACCATATTTCTATGTTCATTATAGTACTATTCAGAGTACCCAAAATCTGAAAACAACCTTAATGTTCAAACGCATGATTCAGTAAAGAAACCATGGTGTATATACACAATGCATGCTACTTGGCTGTAAGAAGAGACAGAATTGTGCAATTTGTTGCAATGGGGTATCATCCTGGGTGATGTCCAGAAAGAGTGGGATAGATACAGAATGATTTCTCTCATTTGTGGGATATAAAGAAACACGGTAAGGTGTAGGCTTACATTGGTTTGTCCTTTCTGCTTTGCCACAGAGAGTTTAGGTTTACCTCATCGTGTTCCCATTCCTATGTGTTTATTTGTAATCTCTTTCTTTGTGCTCTGCTTCCGCAACAGGTCAATCACCTTTATCTCCTAATCAGACTCTTTAAACTTGTAAAAATTGCTCTTCACTTCTCCTTAAGTCCTTTGCATAGTTAATTCAGAGTAATGTCCTTTTTGTATAGACACAGGACGACAGTTAAAGCTATGCTTTTATAACTTGAGAGTGTTAATTGATTCAGAATGATATTCACTCCTGGGTATCTGTTAAGCCTCAGTTGCCCTTACTTCCAAGCACCCCAAAAGCAGGGTCCAGATGAGGGACTGGATTGGACCCCGGGCAAGCTGTGAGCTAACCTGGCATCGAAATGGTCAGGCCAAAGGACCATAATACTTAACTCTAAGTTAAGGACATGATCATGGACAAATTCTGTCATGGTCCAAAAAGTAACAACTAGATTAGTGTCCTGCTTGGGTTAGGAAAGATTAATCTGGTCAGAGCATCGTAGTCTGGGATCTATAGTGAGATGTCCCCAGGAGAGTCACCCTACAAGCTTAACGCATCTCTTACTGTGTCCATACAAAATAACTAATATTAAGAAGTAGAATTAAGGTGTTAATTAAGACATTAATTAAGTTATTGGACTAAGGAGAGGAGTGACACCCTTCAGTAGTATTTTGCCCTTGAGCAGAAGAAGGGTTTTCATATGTTGATTGTGCTACTGAGATGTGGTGGCTACCCCCAATGTGGGGAGTTGGGGAGAGACTAGAGAGAGGCCAGGGATGCGAGCCGGAGTATGGAGAGATGAGTGGGAAAGACAGGAGTAGATAGGAATGAGGGGCAGTGTGAGACTAGAATGGGGAGCTTAGGGAGATTGGAACAGGTGTGTGTGGGAGAATTGAATAAATGGCAAGTAATCACCAACCAGCCTGGTGGCCCTCATTTTCTCCTTTTTTCCATCCATGGTATTGGCCATTCTGGGTAGGGAAATGGCCCGAGACCATGGAACGCAGGTGAGAGAGAGCCCTGGGAGTTTCCCTAGTCACCTGGTGACTACACTAGTAAAGGAATAACATATCCGAAAGCAACAGAGCTTGAAAACTGTTCTGCAGAATGGAACTCATGGGGGAGGATGGGGTGAGAGAATCACAATGGGGTGAGGGATGTGGTTACATTGGAGGGGGGTGTGGTGTTGTAACATTGTAACCATAAAAGTTATTAGCAACAGTATAGCAAAATATGACATTTAAAACATTTTAAAAGTTAAATTAAAATTTAAAAAATGAATTCTTCTTGGTACGACAATTCCAGAATTCTGGAATTGTCGTACCATATTTGATAGGGTTCAAATATGGTAACACCTACAAGGGTGATTAGAGGTCACCCCAAAAGCCTCTATACCTCTCGGAAAGACTGGCAAGCTACCGAGAGTATTCCGCCCGCACGTAAGAGCCTGGCAAGCTATCCGCTGTGTATTCGATATGCCAAAACCAGTAACTACAACTGGTCTCATTCACCTGACCCTGAAGGCTTCACCGACATGGCAGCACTGAGAAGGATGAGAAAGGAGAGGCCGACAAAATCTCAAGGCTGACCTAGGCTGCCACAACGAAGGAAGACAAAAATGATCGTCTGTACTTTCAATGCACGTACGCTAGCATCAGATGCATCCATCGAGGACCTGATGGTACAAGCGCGAATGATCAAGTACGACATCATTGGTCTGACCGAGACAAGAAGGCACGAATCTCACCATGCCGTTTTCGACACTGGAGAAGAATTGTTCCTCGGAACATGCGATAAAAGAGGTGTTGGAGGCGTTGGTGTCCTTGTCAACACAAACTTGGCCAAGAGCATTGATTCATTCGAATGCCTAACAACCCGAATCGGACGTTTACATTTGAATAGATGTGGCTCACTGCCTGCAGTTTCTATCTTCGTTGTCTACGCACCAACATCTCATTATGATGAAAGAGAAATCGAGAAGTTCTACATGGAGCTAGAGAAGTTCTATAAAGAAGACCACACCTTCTACAAGATCATTGTGGGTGATTTTAATGCCAAGATAGGACCGAGAAGATCAGCTGAAGAACTTCACATCGGGACCCATGGCCTAGAATGGAACGAACAGGGTGAGAGACTGTCTGAGTTCATCATGTCGACCAAGACCATTCATGGTAACTCACAGTTCCAGAAGGCAGAATCTAAACGATGGACATGGGAGTCTCCCGGTGGACGATTCCACAACGAAATAGACCACGAAATAGACAATCGACGGTTTTGCCTGACTGATGTCGCTGTTGTCCCAAAATTTCGAACGGGATCGGACCACCGTCTCCTTCGTGCAAAATTCTACTTCACAGAGCGGGGAGAAAGGGCTGCAAAGTTCAAAAAGAGAACTCCCAGAATGACCACCAACTGGGAACTCTTTGGTACTATTGCGGCAACATGGGAAGATGCCATTGTTGACAACATTGACGAGGAATACGATCGACTGGTTCAGCACCTCCATGAATGTGCGAGGAACGCCAAGAGAGAGATAGCCACAAAAAGTCGCCTATCTTCGAAAACTCTTGAGCTAATTCGCCAGCGTGGTTTGGCGCATGCCTCAGGCAACCGCAAACTAACGTCCGAGCTTGCAAAGCAGTGCAGAGATGCGATCAAGGAAGACCTCAAAGAGAGAAGAGCAGAAGTACTGGTAGATGCGGCAGAAGCCGGGAAAAGTATTCGTAAGGCCCGCCTGTCCTTCGCCAACTATAAGACCAAGATGACTGCCCTCCGACGTCCTGATGGATCCATCACATCCTCCAGAACGGCAATGGAGAAGATTATCCATGACTTCTACTCAAATCTCTTCGATAGCCATGTCCACTTGCCGACATACCAAATTCCACAGGATGGGTATGTCGTTCCTAACGTTCTCCCTTCCGAAATCCGACACGCCATTTCGTTGGTAAAGAAGCAAACAGCACCCGGCCCAGACAAGGTCAGACCTGAACACCTGAAGAACCTGCCGTCAGTACTCATCAATACACTGGCTCGCTCTTCACTCGCTACCTGTCTGAATGCAAGGTTCCATCCCAATGGAAAACCAGCAGGACCGTACTACTGTTCAAGAAGGGAGACATCCATGACATTGGCAACTATCGCCCGATCTGCCTATTGTCTGTCATCTACAAGCTGTTCACTCGAGTCATCCTGAATAGGATTGGCAGAACACTAGATGAAGGACAACCATGCGAGCAAGCAGGGTTCCACAAAGGATTCAGCACCATCGACCATATCCACACGGTAACCAAGCTCATTGAGGTTTCTCGGGAGTTCAAGATGCCGCTCTGCTTAACGTTCATTGATTTAAAGAAGGCCTTTGATTCTGTTGAGACGGAAGCGGTCATTGAAGCCCTAGCCAATCAGGGCATTCAAGCCCAATACATCAGGATCCTCCGTGAGCTGTATTGCGAATTCACTACCAGGATCTCACCATTCTACAAAGAAGTGATCGTTGATGTCAAGAGAGGGGTGCGGCAGGGTGATACCATTTCACCGAAACTCTTCAGTGCCACCCTCGAGAACATCATGCGACGACTGGAATGGGAAGGAATGGGAGTGAAGATAGATGGTCGGCAACTACACCACCTCCGCTTTGCTGATGACATTGTTTTATTAACACCAAACATCAGCCAAGCGGCACAAATGCTGGCCGACTTTGACCGTGAGTGTGGAAAGGTAGGACTACAGCTGAATCTTACGAAGACAATGTTTATGAGAAACAGCCTTGTTCCTGATGCCCCATTCGCTCTCAATGGAAGGACCATCTCCGAATGCAACAGCTATGTCTACCTAGGTCGAGAGGTCAACATGACAAATGACCTGGCACCCGAGCTGCGCAGGAGGAAGAGAGCGGCTTGGAACGCCTTCAAGAACGTCGAAGAAATAGCTAAGAGGACGAAGAACCTCCGGCTCCGGGCACATCTCTTTGATTCCACTGTTCTTCCTGCATTAACATATGCCTCAGAGACCTGGGCCCTACGCAAACAAGATGAGAACGCCATTCAGGTCTCCCAAAGAAGAATAGAAAGAGCTATGCTTGGAATATCACGTTTCACTCAAATGAGAGAACGAATCCGGAGTTCTGACATCCGTCGACGATCAAGGATCAGGGACGCTGTCTCATATGCCAAGGTGTCGAAAATCAGATGGGCTGGTCACGTAATGAGATTTAAAGACGACCGTTGGACTAGAGCTGTTACTGATTGGATTCCACGGGATGTCAAGAGACCGCGTGGCCGCCCACCTACCAGATGGTCAGACTTCTTTGTCAAGATCATGAATGATCGGTTTGAGGCCCTCCATGTTCCTGGAGCGAAGAGATGCCATTGGGCTACACTAGCACGCGACAGGGACAAATGGAGACGTTACTGGCGCCCGCTCGAGCAAATCGACGACTAACGGGAAGTTAAGTGATTAAGTGATTAAGTGAATTCTTCTTGATTTGAGACATTGGCAATGTGACATGGCACCAGGGACCATGGATACTGAGAGCAACACAAAGGGTCAAATACAACAAGAACCTTAATACTTAAAAATTTTCCTGCATGAGTGAGAGTGATAATACAGAGGGTAGGGTGCTGATCTTGCATGCAGCCAACCTGGGTTTTGATCCCTGGCATTCCATATGGTTCCCCGAAACCACTAGGAGTGTTTCCTGAGTGCAGAAACAGAAGTAATCTTTGAGCATCACCAGGTGTGACCCCCAAACAAACACAATTTTCCTGCAATTTCTATGTTATTTGTTCATCTTTGGTATTCATTTAGCATGTACATTTTAAAGTGTTTGTTATAAAAATAATCATATTTTTTCCTAATCTTCTATTTGGATGTTAGGAGTTCTGATGAAGGCCCATCACATTTGTATGCACATGCTATATAGGTTAAGTTGGGAATAACATGAGCATGCAGTCTTTGTGTAACAAGTGATGATTTTAGTCATGACCATTCCTTAGCATTTTCAGCAAACAGCATGTTCAGTGCTTTTCTATAAAGCAACGGTGGTCACTAAACCAGGGTACTTCCCATAACATGGAAGATACACAATTCTGTTTCTAAACGATCCTCTCTTGCTGACTAAGGAACAAAATTGTATTTAAAGATTTTGCGTTACCTGTGTACACACAGGGAACTTAATTTGTGATATGTAGGTCATGGTCCTCTCATTATTCATGGATTAGCTCGAGCGGGCCCAGTAATGTCTCCGTTTTGAGACTTGTTGTTACTGTGTTTGGCATATTGAATACGTCACTGGTAGCTTGCCAGGCTTTGCTGTGCAGGCGAGATACTCTCAGTAGCTTGCAGGCTCTCGGAGAGGGGCAGAGGAATCGAACCCGGCTCCACCGGGCCGGCTGCATGCAAAGCAAACTCCCTACCTCTGTGCTATCATGTAGATAAATGATATTTAAGTGCTAGTTCTAAAAATTATAATTTATTGGTATAATCATCTAGATATTATAGAAATTGATAAATTTTTCTTGCCCTTTCTGGATAGAAATGTTTTAAATCAAAATAAATCAAGTCTCCCTAAAACAAAACAAAGCAAAAATTTTTTTATGACAAAAAAGCAGCTAACATTTGGAAACCTAACTAGCTGCATAGGTACAATAGAACATTTACTGGTATTTGAAAGCTCTTGAACTCTATTATTATTATTTTCATTTGGCAACTGCATAAATTGATGATCTGATAAACTAGCTATCTTATCAAAAACCATAGAGATAATTATAGGTGAGGTGGGAGCACTGTCTAAGAGACATCAAAATCTGTCTGAGTTACTTTTCCCTGTCAAGTAACTGTGATTTGACATTGTCTAACTAACCTTTATTATAAGTTTTACAATCAAAGCATACAGAGCAAATATATTTAGACTGACTTTTTTTTTAGGTTGACAAAATAATTTACTTCTAAGACTGTGGAATGTTGAAGGTTTTTCTGTTTCTCTTTGCACCCTGTACAAAATCTTTTTTTCAAGGAATCAGGATTTCAGGGACTCAGTTTACAACTGAAGAATATATATGAGCCTTGGGTTATATCCTGGTATCACAACAAACAACTAAACAACTCCCCCCCACCCCGCCTCCCCCCCTCCCCAAATAAAACCCAAACAACATAACCACCCCTTAACCCTGTAGATGCAGTATAGACAGAAACTAGTTTACTCTGGAACTTATTTTGCATAGCTGCATAAGCTGGTAAATGAGAAACGAGAGATATTTTGCTGAAAGGATTTGAATGAGGTAAGCAGGAAAGGAAATGGATAAATTTGTTGCCTCAAAGGTTAATGGAAAATATCTGTGCTTTGTTAAGCATAACTCACTGCATAAAAGACAGCACAAAGTTGCTTAACAAGGTCATTCAGCTCCAAGGAAAATTTTGATCTATGTGCAATCAAATCCTTTTACCTGCAGGAGCAGGTCAAACCTTGCAAGTGGTGTCAACTAAATCGTTCACCCAAAATTCAGGTGCTAAACAACACTTTTTTTGGGGGGGGATTTAATTCCCTGTCACAATAGCCACCTGAAAATGATACCTCCTAATTGAGTGTATTCAATAACACCCAGAGGCTTTTCTGCTCTGAGGCCCAGAGGACACCTACTTATCTTATTTAGATTCAGGCTATTTGCTCAAAAGGGACATTCTTATCAGCAGGAGAAACCAGCTTTCGAAATGAAGGGGAATCCTTCTAGCACAGATAGCAATTATAGCTGCATCATCTTTAAAGTAAATTTTACTCGATTAATTATCATAGTAATTCAAAAGCATAAACAGAAGTAAAACCAGAAATTTTGGTCTGATTTTCCATGACACAGCTTAATACCTGGGCTCAATTCTGTAGCGTTTGTACAGTGTTCACAGTGAGAGGTGTTCAGCATTCTGTGGCAGAGCGAGGCCAGCTACCTAAAGGTCAGTTTCCCAGAGATGCTTCAAAATTTCTATTTAAAAGACAATTATTACAATAAACTGCTCCGACACACATAGCCCGATTCTGTTTCTGAGTATAACAAAAGCTTTCTTTTTGTAAGATTTAGACCCCATGATTTCTTACATAACAATTGTCACTAACATCTTGAGTGACAAACTGAATTTTGATAATTGGCTGCAAGCATACACCTCTGAAACTCTTGAAATCATATTTTTAGTTTTCAATACTTTTAAAATATATTCATTTCCTTCTGCTGTCTCTCCCTTTGGGGCTGGAGTGATAGCACAATGGGTAGGTCGTTTGCCTTGCACAGCTGCCAACCCAGGCGACCTGGGTTTGATTCCTCTGCCCCTCTCAGAGAGCCTGGCAAGCTACTGAGAGTATCTCGCCCACACGAAAAAGCCTGCCAAGCTACCTGGGATGTATTTGATATGCCAAACACAGTAACAACAAGTCTCACAATGTTACTGGGCCAGTTCGAGCAAATTGATGAACAACAGGAGGACAGAAACAGGGACAGTCTCTCCCTTTTAGGTGAAGCAAGATAGTTTTTTATTGAAACTTATTTAGAAAGCTGTGAGGGAGAAAGATAGAAATGTGTGTTTATGAGAGAACATGGTCTCCTCTCGAATGGAAATAGGCAGGCAAAGAAACGTAGAATCAAGCAAGCAAGATGCATGGTCAAGGGATGTGAGCTCAATATAGTGGGTATGTGGGATGTGTGCGTTTAGTGGCCAACAACCATCTCCCCAGGTCAGCCAAAGGCAATAGGAGAACAAATAATGGAGAAAAAGGGCCACAGACTGGTTGGTAATCAGTAAGAGATTTATTTCATTTTCATCCTCATCCTCATCCTCATCCTCATCCTCATCCTCATCCTCATCCTCATCCTCATCCTCATCCTCATCCTTGCAGCTTCATTCTCCCTACTTCTCTCTTACAGTATAATAATATCTCCTTCCTCTTCTTGCTCCTTACAGCATAGTTACATAGAAATAGTGAAGGGTGGGGGTACACATAGGTGGGGTTGAACATTGTCATAACAACAAACATATATAAAACCCTTCCTCGAGTGGGGGGGCATTCTTCTAGAAGTTAACTCAAGGACAAAATCTCATCTGGGAGTTAAGCACTCTAGATCACTAGAAGATCTGCTTAAGGATCCCATGTAGGGCATATTGCTTTCTCCTTTCCTCAGCTAGCAATCCATTTAAATAATCATAGTAAATTTACTTTTTATAATATTTCTAGTTATTTTGTATAACCACAGTAAGAGAAATAATTAAACTTAAAGCTTGGCTCTTCCTGGGACATGTCGCTATATATCCTAGACTGTCCTCAGGCCAGATTAGTCTTTCCTAATCCCAGTAGGGTCCTTATTCAGTTACTTTTTGGGGGGTCATGACAGTTTGTCTATGACCATGCTCTTAACTTATTATATTTCTTATGGCACTTAGCTTGTCTCTTTTTAATGCCAGGGTAGCTTACAGTTTGCCCTGGGTCCATTCTTGCCCCTTACTGGCACCCTACTTTTGGGGGTGTTAGGAAGTAAGGGCAACTGAGGCTTAAGTCAGGTAAATAGCATAGCATCAACTATCTTCCTGTATCTATACAAAAAGGACATTGCTAAACTATGCAAAGGACATACAGGAAAAAGAAAAAATATAGAATTATTAATGCCTGATGGAATTGGATGTGCTCAGGAGCACTCTTGTGGCAGTAATTCAATAAACCTAAGCTCCCTACAGAAGGAGCAAAGACAAACCAATGTTATGCAACAAAGGAAGAACATGAGTTTGAAAAGCACCGTGCCCTTCCTCCCTCTCTCTCTTTCTTGCTGTCTCTCTTTCTCTTGCTCACAGTGTGGTGTTCTCACACACTTGTTTGTGGCTCTTGGACCATTAGTTGAGGTTTCTGCACATTTGCTTGCCAGGATGTCATAGTCTTTAAGGTGTGTTGTGCACACACTCTTAGCTGCAGTGTGCCAGAGATTATAATACCTTGCCATGGTTCTAAGAAACCCAATACAAGAGTGTTGCTGGGACTGTGCTTGGCACATGTGTTCCCATGTCTACAAGACAGGTACTTTTTAACATAGTTCTCCCTGAAACTCTTCACTTTGCACTTTACTTTCTGGGAAGGGTCTTCCCAAACCTTTTTAAAGCTACACTTTTTAAAGCTATACTTCAACTATTATTACTCATTGTTGAAATGTATATCAGAGCTTTGCCTGTCACCTTTAAAAAATATTTTTTTTCTTTGTGGGCCACACCAGATGATGCTCATGGATTGTTCCTGGCCCTTAAATCAAGAGTTACTACTGACAGTGCTTGGGGGAATATGTGGGATGCCAGGGATTGAACTCTTGTAGCTGTGTGCAAGGCAAGTGCCCTATGCATTGCATTGTCACTCTAGCCCCGCACTGATTTTTCTTCTTCTCCTTTTTTTTTCGCTTTTTGGGTTACACCTGGCGATGTACAGGGGTTAAACCTGGCTCTGCACTCAGGAATTACTCCTGTTGGCGCTCAGGGGATCATATGGGATACTGGGAATTGAACCCAGCTCGGCCATGTGCAGGGCAAATGCCCTACTTTCTGTGCTATCGCTCCAGCCCCCTGATTTTTTTTTTGCAGTGAAATTTACCTATTTATCTGTGTGCAATTATTTTTTTCTTTCTCATTTTTGTTTATGCTTTATCTCTCTCATGATTTTACTTTAATTAGCTTTGTATACTCTTTATTTCAAGGTTATTTTTAACAAGATTTCTAATGATGCCAAACATATGAAAATCTATTATGTTTTCCTTTGAAACTTTATATTTAGCAAGTCCCATAATCATTATTATGCTTATGTTTCTGTGTAATTATCCTTAAATCTATATTATCTAACCAGATTGCATGTTATTTGCACATAGGATTTTTCTTTTTCTTCTTTTTTTTTTTTGGCCACACATAGTGACACTCAGGACTTATTCTTGGCTCTGTGCTCAGGGATCAGTCCTGAAGGTGCTCAGGAGACAGTGTGCAATGCAATAGACCCAACTTAGATTGCCTGTGAGTAAGGCAAGCATCTACCAACTGCACTATCTTTCCACCCGTAAGGGGTTATTTTAATCTTTGTTTTGCCTATAATCAAATCTCAGTTAAAAAGTATTTAGCTCTTGCTCATAAAGCTGATTTAGGAGTTGAGAGAGTGTATAGGGAACGAGGCACTGGTCTTGCATGCCCACCTACCTCAAGTTTGATAGCTGGCAATGCTTATGTTCTCATGAGCACCATCGAATGTTATCCATGAGTGAAGAACAAGGAATGGCCTCTAAGCACTGCTGGGTATAGTGTACCCCCAAAGAAAAGCGCATTTAATTTATGCTAAACTTTCCTTTCTTCATTTCCATCTGGAGAAAAGTGTCCTTGGTGATAATCTAGTGTCTTAAATGTCTGTAAATATTGTTTGGAGTAATGATTTCTACTGAATATGATTAATTTCTAAGGTTGAAGAGGATTGACTAAAAGCTAAATGTAAAGGTTACATTTTTTGCTTTGTTCCTCCTTACTTTAAATTCTCTTTTTATCAAAGGAATTAGGCCCGGACAATATTTATTTACTCATAACACTCCCCAAATATTTGGAATTCCACAAAACTCGTTAAATATTGTGTTTTGTTAAATATGATAAGTGAAGCTGATTTTCATGCATTTACTTTGGCAGAAGCAAGGAAATGGAGATTGTACCCAGTAGCCTTTTTACATTTAATTTGCTGTTGTTTAAATTCTCTTCCTCTATTTGGCATTTCAAGTACTCCAGAGACTCTAAGCTGGCACCTGTGAATTATAATCATTTTTAACTATACTAAAATTTGACAAGAATTGCACATTACAAACCAAAATGAAATTAAAATTTATCTTAGACCCTATCATGCGTTATTGGGGATGCCCATGAAAGTATTTACTAAATATCCAATGGGCTCTACAATTTTAACTAATTCTCCCAGTTTTCCCAGCCTCAAAGTTTAGAAAAAGGAAAAAAAATAGCAACTGTAAATTCACAAATTGAATAAGTTTTCTTTAGTCTTTGGAGGAAATATTGCTAACTGTGGCCAAATGCCAGCATTTATATTCATTGAAAGAAGGGGTTGCTTTTGTTTTCATCTAGGAAAGGTGGCTGTCTGCCATGTTCCTACATCAGCACAAAAGGTCTCTGTTGCTTCCCTATTGGGGTGATAAGTATATGTCTTTTCTTTTTATTTTTAAATTGAATCACAGTGATATACACAGTTACAAATTTTCTAGTGATTAGGTTTCAGTCATATAATGTTCCAACACCCATCCCTTCACCAGTGTACATTTTCCACCACCAGTGGTGCCAGTTTCTCTTATGCCCTCCTCCCCTTCACCGCCTGACTCTGTGACTTTTCTTCTCTGTCTCTGTCTCTCTGCTTTTGGGCTTTCTGGTTTGCAATCTAGATAATAAAAGGTTATCAGATTCTTTACCTACTTTCAACACTCAGTTCTTATCTTAAATGATCATTTCCAATTATTATAGTCATGTTGGTCCCTTCCCTATCCTAACTGTGCTTTCTCCCACCCCCGGATCCTCAAATACACACACATGCACACACTCTTGTGGCAAACTTCTACCCATTGACCAGTCCTTCTGGCTTCTGCTTACCCTGGCCTTGGATATTAGTCTCATTATATATATATATATATATATATATATATATATATGTGTGTGTGTGTGTGTGTGTGTGTGTGTATGCATTATGTATATCTGTCACTGTCACTGTCCTCCTGTTGTTCATCGATTTGCTCAAGCAGGCCCAGTAACATCTCCATTGGAGACTTTGTTGTTGTTACTGTGTTTGGTATATCGAATGCATCACAGGTAGCTTACCAGGCTCTGCCGTGCGGGCGAGATACTCTCGGTAGCTTGCCTGGCTCTCCGAGAGGGGCACAGAAATCGAACTCGGGTCGGCCATGTTGGCTGCGTGCAAGGCAAATGCTCTACCGCTGTGCTATCACTCCAGCCCACATTATGTATATACACACATATATATTATATCCCACAAATAAATGTGGAATTATATATATAAAGTGTGCATATATATACACATATATATATATACATGTATATATATGATATGGGCTGGAGTAATAGCACAGTAGGTAGGTCAATTGCCTTGCATGCAGCCAACTTGTGTTTGATTCCTCCATCCTTCTTGGAGAGACTGGCAAGCTACCAAGAGTATCTCACCTGCACGGCAGAGCCTGGCAAGCTACCATGGTGTATTTGGTATGCCAAAAAGAGTAACAACGAGTCTCACAATGGAGACGTTACTGGACCTACTCAAGCAAATCAATGGACAATGAGATGACAGTGCTACAGTGCTATATATATATATATATATATATATATATATATAGTATATATGGATTTATAAAATATATATATACTTTATATTGCACAAATGAATGTAGTCATTCTGTACCTGTCCCTCTCCTTCTGACTCATTTCACTCAGCATGATACTCTCCATGTTCATCCATTTATAAGCAAATTTCATAACTTCATTCATCCAAATATATATGCCTTCTCTTTCTGTCAGACTTCAATTCCTTGTGTTTTGTTCCTATTGTCTCAAGATCTGGTTTTTGTGAGGGAAATATTTGATTTTGAAGAGGTTAGGCAATGATTTTTTAGCCCACTGTTTCCTGTTTTCTGGGCAACATTTTGTGTCTCTGCTGATTTTTCTCTGTCCCTTCTGCCTTCTCCCTACCTTGGCCTTTTGGCCTTTTTTTCACTTTTTTTTTTTGTTTCACTGTTCCTACTCTTTATTCCAGGATGGTGAATATCCTGGAGCTGGTCACTGGGAATATCTGTGCAATTTCTCTGTGGAGCCACATGTGAGATTCTGGGATTAGTTTTGTTCTCTGGCATTTTTGTTTGGAAAATGCAACATGATCTTATATGACTGCCATCTCTCTTTTTTAAATTTTTTTTATTAGTGAAACACCATGAGGTACAGTTGTAGATTTACAAATTTTTGTGCTTGGATTTCGGTCATACCATGATCAAATGCCCATCCCTCCACCAGTGCCCATTTTCCACCACCAGGATAATATCCCTCCCCCCCATCCCCCCCATCCCCCCTGCCACTGTAGCAGGGCATTCCCTTTTGTTCTCTCTCTCCTTTTGGGTGTTGTGTTCAGCAAAAGAGGCATTGAGTGGCAAACATGTTCAGTCCAGTCTACTTTCAACCTGCATCTCCCCTCCTGGGAGGATCCTCCAAATAACCTCCATTTGGTGCTCCCTTCTCTATCTGAACTGTCCTTTCCCCTAGAATACCGGCTGGCCTCTAAGCTATGGAGTAATCCTCCTAGTGTTGATCTCAGCTATTCTTGGGTATTAATCTCACATTTTGTTATTTTATATCTCCCAGAAGAATGCAATCTTTCTATGTCTGTCCCTCTCTTTCTGACTCATTTCGCTTAGCATGATACTTTCCACGTAGTACCACTTGTATGTAAATTTCATGAATTCATCTTTTCTAAGAGCTACATAGTACTCTATTGTGTAGATGTACCAAAGTTTCTTTAACCAGTCATCTGTTCTTGGGCATTCAGGTTTCTTCCAGTTTCTGGCTACTGTAAAGAGTGCTGCAATGAAAAAACAAGTGCAGATATGACTGCCATCTCTTTCATCAGGATCTTGCACCCTCTTCTTTAAACATTTTTAAAGGTAATTTAATATATATTTTTTCTTATCTGAGTCAATAATTTTTATGGAAAAGGATGATTTGGAGAAAACCACATCACAGTGTGAAGGGTAGGTGATAAGAGTTTTTGTTGTTGTTGTTATTATTTATTCACAGGCATTTCATCAGGTTCACACCGGATCAGTTCTATGTTTACAAATATGAACTTCATGTTTTGCTCTGGATGATTGTTGGATAACATTGGGTTGCTCCTCTCACAGGGAGCTTAAGGTTTATTGAGTTACTTCCACAATAGTGCCCCTGAGACACACCTAATCCCATCAGGTTCTAATAATCCTATATTGCTTTTCTCTTCTCTTTATGTCATTTGCATGGTTTAGCAATGTTCTTTTTGTGTAGACACAGGAAGACAGTTCATGCTATGCTTTGTAAGATGGGAGTTAATTAACTCCAAAATAATATTTACTGTCATGCATCCATATTTACTTGACTTAAGCCTCAGTTGTTCTCAGTTTTAGCACTCCAAAAGCAGGGTCACAACGAAGGGACTGAGTGGACCCAGGGCAAGCTGTAAGCTACCATGGCATAAAAAGGGAAAAAGCCAAGTACCATAAGTATTACAAATTAAGAGCAAAGTCATGGAACAAACTCTGTCATGACCCAAAAAGAAGTAACTGAATCAGGACCCTGCTGGGGTTAGAAAAAACTAACCTGGCCTGAGGATTGTAGTCTATAATATTTAGCAAGATGTCCCCAGGAAGAGCCAGCCATTAAGCTTAATTATATCTCTTACTGTGTTCACACAAAATGATTAGAAATATCATAAGAAGTAAATTTACTATAATCGTTTAAATGGATTACTAGCTGAGGGAAGGATAAAGCAATAGACACTGCATGGAATCCTGCCCTTGAGCGAATATCCTAGTAATATGGAGTGTTGAACCCTCAGATGAGATTTTTGTCCTTGAGCTAATATTTCCCCTGAAGAAGTGACTTTACCTCTGTTTGTTGTTATGACAAGGTTCAGCGCCATCTGTGGGTAGCCCCACCCTTCACGATTTCTAGAATTTCTATATAACTATGCTCTAAGGGGAGAGTGGAGACTATGATGAAAATAAAGACTAGACAAGGACTAGGAGGACTATGAGAATGAGGACGAAGGAATTATGATAACTGGGACTTCGACTAAAACTATGACTCTGATTGTGCCATATGGGACAAATCTGACTACACTGGGGAGGAGAGAGAAATTTTCTTCTTTTCTTTTTTTTTTTTAAATTTTTATTAGTGAAACACCATGAGGTACAGTTGTAAAGGTAAAGGTAAAGGCCCTCCCGTTGATCGTCGATTTGCTCAAGCGGGCCCAGTAACGTCTCCATTGGAGACTTTGTTGTTACTGTGTCTGGCATATCGAATACTCTCGGTAGCTTGCCGGGCTCTCCAAGAGGGGCAGAGGAATCGAACTCGGGTCGGCCATGTTGGTCGCTTGTAAGGCAAACGCCCTACCCGCTGTGCTATCGCTCCAGCCCAAGGTACAGTTGTAGACTTACAAATTTTTGTGCTTGGGTTTCAGTTATACAATGATCAAGTACCCATCCCTCCACCAGTGCCCATTTTCCACCACCATTGGTCCCAGTATCCCTCACACCCCCCATCCCCCCATCCCACCCTGCTCTCTGTGGCAGGGCATTCACTTTTGTTCGAGGGAGAAATTTTCTTTCTTTTTTTTTAAAATTTTTATTAGTGAAACACCATGAGGTACAGTAGTAGATTTACGACTTTTTGTGCTTGGGTTTCGATTATACAATGATCAAATACCCATCCCTCCACCAGTGCCCGTTTTCCACCACTATGGATAATATCCCTCCCACCCCCATCCCCCTCACCCCACCCTGCCTCTGTGGCAGGGCATTCCCTTTTGTTCTGAGAGAGAAATTTTCTACTGAGCATCCTGGGGCCTTGTTTCTCCATTCCTCCAGTCCTTCATCCATCCCTCGCCATGGGCCAGCAAGGGGAACAGCTCTTGACCACCAAAAGCTCGAGTCCTGTGCCTGTGTGTGTCCATGCCTTTCCTTTGAAACTCAAAGGTGACCATGAGAAAGAGCTAAGTGGTAGCTGAAGAGAGTCTAATGAATGGGCTTTTAAGATGTGGGTAGTTTAAGGTCTGGTGAAACGTTATGTTAATGGTAATCACAGAATACCATCTCTGGCATAATGAACAAACGAGAGAGCTATGGATGGAGACCCAACCTAAAGCCTGCACCCAGATGTAAGAAATATGCAGTTACTGTCCAGCATGCACACACAAAGGCAACCAAGGGAAAAAAAAATACCTTCTTTTCAACAGTATTCTAATAACTTGATGATTTTCTCCCGCTGACCAAGTCCAAACAGAAACCAGATTTAAAAAATTGGTTGATATTGTCGTTAGGGGTCAGCTTCCTGGGGCATATAATAAAGCGGCAATAGTCAATTTTCTATCTGAAAAGGTAAAAAGAAATGACAGATACTTATTATGTTGTCAAATCTTCTAAATGGTATAAATGAACTTGTTTTTGCACATGAATTGGTAGACAACCTGGCAAAATATCTCAAAACTTTTAAAAATACAGTTTATCCATCTGAAAGTATCAAACATGCATAATTATTCAGTTACAAGCATGTGCTTAAAGCATGTTTCTGGTATAGATGTAGAACTAATCTAAGTTCCTTAAACCAAAATTTGATTAAAAAGCTTGTTTTTCGGCACAGTGGAGTGAAACACAAGTGAAACACATATAGTATGAGTGAAAGGATGGAGCACCAGGTGGACTTGCAGAGTTGCTTAGTTTAAATCTTGCCCATCAAAAAGGTATCCAAACAGAACAGAGAATTGGTTTCACTGCAGGTTGGGGGATACCAGCAGATAAAAAGAAGCCTCCAACCATTCTCTCTCTCACCTTCTTTGCATGTGCCCAGTTGGACTACAGGATCAGGTAGGGCTTGTGCTCAGGGATAGATACCAGAGTCTAAACACAGCTCACAGACTGGGACTGGCATCTGATACGTGCAAGGCATGAATGCCCAGAAATGGCCACAGAGAACAGGTATCTAGCTTGAGCATGTGGCAGGAGACTGAGTAAAACCAGGACAAGATAGCAGGGAACTTTGGGGTACAATTCAAGAGAGGTCCAGTGATAAGATAGTTATATAAATGTATATATATATGTATATATATCTCACATTGGTAAATACATTATCATGTGTCTAGTTTCTATTTATAATCATATAATAGTTTTCTTTGTTTTAAGTGAAGCAAAAAATATTTATTGAAAGTTTTCAAGAATACATGGACTTGTCCTTGTTGGAAAGAACAGCGAGTGTCTTTTGGGAGAAGGTTACACAGAATTTTTTCAGATTGCCTTGGCCTGGAGTT
Source organism: Sorex fumeus (assembly GCF_029834395.1). Taxonomy (NCBI): domain Eukaryota; kingdom Metazoa; phylum Chordata; class Mammalia; order Eulipotyphla; family Soricidae; genus Sorex; species Sorex fumeus. Next base: position 16,065,677 of record NW_026606096.1, on the reverse strand, counting down.
CTCTGCACACATGAAAGTTAATCTGGACATTGTCAAAGGGGGGGGGGGGGGTTTGATCTGGTCCATTCTTTACCGTGAGTGTTAAAGTCTTTTGCAGCTTCTTTTCTGAGAGAGTCCATTAGTCACAAGGTTGTCCTTTAGTGTCTCCATCTGCAAAGAGCTCAGGATCTGTGTCTCAAAAGGATGTGGTCCTCATGTCTTTGGGCTACTTTATGACTATGCAATTTTGAAAGTTTTGTTATTTCCAAAAAGTTCTTTACTGACTCTCTTTTCTCATCTCCCTCTATCTGGAGCATTATCCCATAGATGTTTCATCCTCTTCAATATTTAAGGGATACATGAGTGAAGGTCTGTCTTCTGTGACTTCTTTATGCTGAAAAAAAGGTACAGACCCTGCACATGTCTGTTTGTCTGTCCTCCCATTGTTCATCCATTTGCTCGAGCGGGCCCAGTAATGTCTTCATTTTGAGACTTTGTTGTTACTGTGTTTGGCATGTTGAATATGTCACAGGTAGCTTGACAGGCTTTGCCATGTGGGCGAGATACTCTTCGTAGCTTTCCAGGCTCTCCAAGAGGGGCGGAGGAATTGAACCCGGCTTGGCTGGGCTGGCTGCACACAAAGCAAACACCCTACTGTTGTGCTATCGCTTCTACACATGTAAGAAAATGAAATTTCATGTTAACAGGATTAATGGGGCCCAGACAATGGTTTATTTGGTTTAAACATTATTAGTTAGGAAAAGAAATAGATTGAACAATGGAGAGCAATCTGATAGTTTTTTTAAAGTTTTTTTAGGTCTCAAAAAGAAAACTTTTTCATAATCCAGGAATGGGAGAGTGTTTAAGAGAACAAGAAAGTAATAACCACAGCATAAGATTTTGTTCCTTTCTTTTGCATATGAATAAGTCAGCTACATAAAATTGTTTAGTTTCTACTTTTACTGATCACCTATAAAGACATGTTCAATGTTCACAGACATATAACTCAGCTTTTAGTATTGAGTTTTCTTAAAGAGAAGTTTCAAGCCCTAGGTGGCTTCATAGCAATTCTTTGATTTGCTCTCTATCAGGGGGCTGGAGCGATAGCACAGCGGGTAGGGTGTCTGCCTTGCACACAGCCAACATGGCCGACCTAAGTTCGATTCCTCCACCCCTCTCGGAGAGCCCGGCAAGCTACCGAGAGTATTCGATATGCCAGACACAGTAACAACAAAGTCTCCAATGGAGACGTTTCTGGGCCCGCTCGAGCAAATCGATGATCAACGGGAGGGCCTTTACTTTATTACTCTATCAGAGTCTGGCTATTGGACGATGTTGCCAGAATAACCCAAGATACAAGGTATTCAGAGCTCAGGTGTACTTACTTGCCAAGTTTGGACTATTCTGGATAGCAACATTTGGTGTGCAATCACAGGTGCCAAGTCTGAACATTCCTGGCTAATGACCTACAGCACAAGGTGAGTTTCCTGAGGCACCTGTGTGCCTCTGCATTGCAGGGCTTTTGGTGGAGGTCACGAATTTGTCCTAGGCTGTGTTTCTAGCAATCTGTGTACCAAGTTTGAAAGGACTTGAAAAATTACTGGTATTTCATGATCACCTGAACCTAGCATTATGTCTGTACCAATTTAAGTGCACCGTGAGTGACAGACAGGGTTTCAAAGTTTTCAGTGCTTCTCAACCATAAGACTATTGTGCTATAGGAGAATGTACTGACCCCGCACCAGGCTGTCTTCACTGGGACAACTCGGAAGGGGGCTGGTTGAGTTTCCCTCCCTGCCCCCATAGAACCTCACAACCAAAAACCTCCAGAACCCAAATGCACAGCCATGCTCAAAGTTGCTCTTCAAAGGCTCTGAGGAGCCTCACCTCTGGGGGAACCTGCAGAAAAACCTTAGGTATGCTGGACCCATCACTGAGATATCCAAGATTTCTTGAACAGGACTGGACCTCCTCCCCCCAGCTCTCTAATTTTTTAGTAGTTTGGCAGTCACACCCACAAACTGTCCCCGACACCATATAATCTTATCAATGGCCAAGATCCAGAGACTATGAAATAAAACTCCTGGAAGAGAGCATCACAGAATGTCCTGGGAATATGGCCATGAATAGAGACACATGACCTCTTATACTCTAGCCCACTGATGTACCAAAAGTAGCACACATATATGGGGATTTAAATATATGTTTGTAATCTCTTATAGAGGGCTTCGGCTGCTGGGGCTCTGCTCAGGGCGGGGAGCGAAACTCAACCCATCCTCCTCCAAGGGGCCCCTGTGAGGATAGCCAGGCACGGGGACAGGAGACTGTGCTGTTCTCTTCCGGCAGCTGGGTTTTATAGTCTCTGGGTCTTGGCCATTGATGGGATAACGTGGTGCCGGGGGTAGTTGGTGGGTATAACACGTAGCTTCTGGAAGATGGGGTATCTGGGTAGAGGAGGCCCAGTCCCCATCCGAGCAGACTTGGAGATCTCAGCCCTGTGTCCCGCATGCCTGGTTCCTCTGCCAGTTCCTTCGTGCTTGAGGCTTGTCTGAACTTGTGGAGAGTGGCTTAAGCATGGTGGCTGAAGACATCTGGAACCAGCCATGCCTAAGCTCATGCTTAAGACTATTCTTAAGATCCCCCATCTTCCAGTAGGTAGCCGTTACACACACCAACTGTCCCCAGCGCTGTATTATCCTATCAATAGCCAAGACCAAGAGACTATAAAACCCAGCTCCCGGAAGTGCGTGGCTGCGGGCTCTTATTTCTCTAGTTCTCTCTCTTGGAGAACCCAGCAGGCTACCAAGAGTATCCTGTCTGCACAGGAGAGTCTGGCAAACTCCCCATGGCATATTTGATATAATGTAACAATGATGGGTCTCATTCCCCTGACCCTGAAAGAGCCTCAAATGTGACACTTTCTAAAATCTCAGGGCTAGGACGAAGGAGACATTACTGTTGCCTGCTCCAAGAAATCAATGAAGAACAGGATGACAGGAATACAGTGATACAAGGGCTTAAATAACTCCAGGATGAACTACAACAGTCTTCACACAGTTACCTCTCATAGTGGTAGGAAGGTGTATGGTGGTGGGATTGGTGTTTGGATATTAACATTAATGAACTATTGTGAACAACTTTATAAAAATAAAATAGGAAAAAAGCTATTTTTCCTCTGGTTACTAATGCTTGGGTATAATGGGAACTTCTCTGGGTATGTATATCCTTAGGGTAAGTAGGGTACAGTTGGAATTGAGAGGGTGTCTTTGTTAATTATGCTTTAGGAGTTTTGCAATGTCCTTTCACTTTGTAAGGATGCAGCTGTCTTACTGTATGTTTTCTATCTGTAGAATTGGATCTTGCTTGCTAGCAGTCAGATATGGACTGGGTGGAATGAATCTGGTATGTGCTAGGCTAAAGCTAGTTTTTCTGGGTCCTCAGTTATCATAAATACTAACGTGAAATGGACAGAACTCACCTTAGGAAACTGTCTTTGAAATCTGTTGCACCAAGAGCCATTCAATGTGATGTCCTCTAGTAAGGTCATTTAGAGTTGCATTCTGATGAATCTGTAGTATAGGAACTTGTGTACACCAGCAAGGTTGCTAGGAGTCAACAAGATGAACTCTGCCAGTGACTCTGTTCTCTATATCCTAGTTTCTTGCCTCCCATTCTAATGTTTCTAATAATGTAGGACTGGTATGACTGGCGTTTGGTACCATAACCCTCGTGCTTCTCTGGAAAAGCTCCACACTGGAGCTTTTATATATATCTCTTTCTGACTGCAACCTCCTGCTCTGTACTGGGGTTCTTCTCTTGGGGTGGTGATGGGGGACTCCTGTCTGCAGCCTGTTCTTTGTTGGGGTTTCAGATATGTTTCTGTGATTATCCCAAATTTTGGTATTGACTTTGTGGTCATTGTAGGAAAAACTCAAACAGCTTCATCGCATTTGGGCTTTCATTTCATTTGTGTCTTTAGCACAAGTGAATGAAAATACACAAAATAGAGTATTGTTAGGCTAAACAGAAAGATACGAAATTCTGCTATTTCCAACTGCATAAATAGACCCAGAAGGTATTATACTAACAAAATAAATCGAAGAATGAGAAATTCTATATAATTTCACTCATCACAACTTTTTATAAGATTGACTTTACTACTATAAGCAATGTCATAGCCATATGAATATGAAGTAAATTGATGAAATGGATAGTCTTAAAAGTGGTGATTTTCTGTTAGATGATGTATGCTTTAAAAATAAATATTGGGGACAGAGTGGAGAGCGTGAGGACACCGCAGCTGGCTCCTACTCTCACAGACATTGCAGTACACTGAGCTCTATATGGGCTGGAGTGATAGCACAGCAGGTAGGACGTTTGCCTTGCATGCAGCCAGCCCAGGTTCCATTCCTCCATCCCTCTTCGAGAGCCCGCCAAGCTACTGAGAGTATCCTGCCTACACGGCAGAACCTGGCAAGCACCCTGCGGCATATTCAAAATGCCAAAAACAGTAACAAGAAGTCTCAAAATGGAGACGTTACTGGTACCCGCTCAAGCAAATCATGAACAACGGAATGACAGTGCTACAGTGTTTTTTGGGCTGGAGCTATAGCACAGCAGATAGGGCAAATCGATGAACAATGAAAGGACAGTTCTACAGAGAGAGCTTTATAGAGACAGCACCGGGACAAGTGAGAGCCAGGCAGGCACTGGGTGAGGCTATGTCTCGCTGGGGAGAATAATTAAACTTGGGCAAAGGAGATTGTAAGAAGCCGAGAGCCAAAATTTCATCATATGCATTCTTTGTGAGAACTTGCCATATGGAGCACAAGAAGAAGCATCAAGATGCTTCCGTCCACTTTTCAGAGTTTTCTAAGAAGTGTTCAGAGAGGTGGAAGACCATGTCTGCTAAAAAGTAAGGAAAATTTGAAGACATGACAAAGGCCCAAAAGGCCTGTTATGATAGAGCTATGAAAACTTATATCAACTTATATATAAACAAAGGAGAATTTCAAGGATCCCAGCATACCCAAGAGGCTTCTTTAGTTCTTGTTTCGTTCTGAGTATTGCCAAAAAGTGAAAGAGAGCATTCTGGCCCGTCTATTGGTGATGTTGCAAAGAAACTGGGAGGGATGTGGAACAGCACTGCTGCAGATGATCAGCCCTATAAAAGGAAGACTGCCAAGCTGAAGGAGAAATATGAAATGGATTTTGCCACACACAGGGCTAAAGGGAAGCCTGGTGTGGCCAAAAAAGATAGCTGTTAAAGCTGAAAATAGCAAGAACAAGAAGGAAGAGGAGAAAGATGAAGAGGATGAGGAAGAGGATGAAGAAGATAAAGATGACGGTGATGGTGAATAAGCCAGTTCTAGCAGGTTGTTTTTTTTTTTTTTGTCTATAAAACATTTACCCTCTCTGTATACAACTCCTTTTAAAGAATAACATTGTAATGTAAGGCGGTATAAGAATTTTTTTTCTAATTAAATACTGGTTTATGAATCATTTAAATGCTTTTACATTTTGGAAGTGGAAGGGAAGGGGTCTTCCCAAACAGTGCTCAGTGATCCAGGGGTCCTCTCTGTTGCTCAGCCAAACTGGCTGATAGTCCAGCACAAGGGCACAAAGATGTGGTGCTACTTCATTAGGCCCTGTGATGCAAGGGATTTCCTGGGAGACCATGGCAGCATACTGGAGAGCTTCCAGACCCACATGTGGTAGTGTGTGTGTGCACCTTCAGGAATACACCCATCAAAGGTAAACAAGAAACTGTGTGATCCTGGGATCAAACTGGAGTCAGCCAATGCAAGGTATTGTCTTAACCACTGTACTCTTTGCCACTTCACTACCTCACTATATTTTTCTTTTTCTTTTTTTATTATTATTGTTTTAAAATTTTTATTAGTGAAACACCATAACGTACAGTTGTAGACTTAGGAATTTTTGTGCTTGAGTTTCAGTTATACAATGATCCAGTACCCATCCCTCCACCAGTGCTCATTCTCCATCATTTATATATATATATATATATATATATATATTAATTTTTGTTAGTGAAACACCATGAGGTATTTTGTGCTTGGGTTTCAATTGTACAATGATCAAACACCCATCCCTCCACCAGTGCCCGTTTTCCACCACCACGGGTCCCAGTATCCCTCCCACCCCCCAATCACTATATTTTTCATTGTGGATTATCTATATCTATCTATATCTTCAAAAGTTACAAATTGAAAACACTATTTGAATAATCAAATTGATAATAAATTTGATAATCATGGAATGTTATCAACTTGTAAATCAAAACCTGCTTAAAATGGGACATCATAAAGATTTTGTTTTGCTTCCATTAGAGGAAATAAGAGCCTGGTCGATGGATGTTAAAATTTTAGAAGTTGGAGATTGGTACAGGAGTCAGGTAGACTGAGACACATAAATTGAATGCTACTATTGTTGCTGGAATCATCGGACAAGGACTTTGCTGTACAGAAGCAATCAGTTTCCCTGATGTCCTCCCAGCTTATGACAGCCTTTTCTATTGTAGGTGGAACCACATCCTCCATCCGACTCTGTCCCTGTGTAGTGTGAAGAAGCAGAGCAGATGTTTGCTCCCCGCAGGGAGGTTAATTATAGAAAAAAAAAGTTGTTGAGCTGTGCATGCCCACTTCTTTGTCTAAACTCAGCAATCAGAAAAATTCTGTCTTTTCACACAATAGAGATATTCTAATGAAAAACCTACAAGGGAAGGAGCCTGTATAATACACCACTCATATAAATAAAAATGAATTATGGTTCCTTATAAGCTAGAGTTTTAATTTTCTTTGTTGCTGTGCTGTTTTTTTTTCTTTTTTGTGACAGCAAAGGTTTATGTGAAAGTAGCTGTTTAAAAGTTTTAAGGTTACTGTGTCACACACCATACCACATTATCAGAGTCCAAATAGGTCCCAGGTTTCTGAGGCATATGTTAATGCAGGAAGAACAGTGGAATCGAAAAGATGTGCCCAGAGCTGGAGGTTCTTCTATATTATCATGCTACTTTTTAATAGTGATTGTTAAGTTTCTTTTTTAATTTTGGACTCTTTAATTTCTTTTAAAATAGCTGTTGCTAGGACTATGATAATAATCATACTGAGTGTGGACATCCTTGTCTTAACCTGGACCTAAGTGGAAAGCTCCACATTTTTCACCATTCAGCATGATGTGAACAGTGTATTTGTTACAATATGGCTTTTACAACATTGATATAAGTTCTTTTTTATTGAAGGTTATTATCATAAATGAATGTTAAATCTTATCATCTTTCATCTCTACATCTACTGATATGATATTATTATTTTATTAATGTGGTGCTTTACATTAATTGACTGTGCATATTCATCATCCCTTTAATAACTGGAATAAAACCCATTCAATCATGATGTATTATACTCCAATGTGATATTTGGTTGGTTAATTAAGATTTTGTTCACAATTGTTGCATCTATGTTTATTAGGTAAAATTTCAGGGCTAGGACAAAGGGAGACGTTACTGGTGCCTGCTCGAGGAAATCGATGAACAACGGGATGAAGTGACAGTGATACAGTGATGTTCATTAGGAATATTAGTCTGTATTTTTCTTTTTAAGTGATTAGAATAATATTATTAATATTTGTATTAGAATAATATTATTGACTGTATAGAAACTGAAATAATCCACCATCTACTTTTGTTGTTTTATAAGAAGTAGTTCTTTTTACATCTGACAAGGGATTGATATCAAGGATATACAAGGTACTGGTTGAACTCCACAAGAGAAAACTTCCAACCCCATCAAAAAATGGGGCAATGAAATGAACAGAAACTTTCGCAAAGAAGAAATCTGAATGGTAAAAAAGCACATGAGAGGAAGCGTTCAGCCTAAGAGAAGGACCACATGGAGGGTGCGGGAACCACAGATCCCGGAGGGGAAAAAAAAAAAAACAGGTTTCAAAAAGATCCGAGATCACCGGCAAGTTCCAGATGGAGTAGGTGCCGCATCCCGCCTCCCCCAGATGGAACCCCGGTGACCAGAAGCCTCTACAAACACAGCTCGAGTATGCGGGAACGAGGACTTTTTCTCAAAACCATGCGGCCGCGGGACATCTCTCTATATACAAAGTGATCAATGAGAAGTAAACCACCCAATCTTTCTCCCTGAAAATCAGAGTTAAGTTTGGAGCACGGCCACAGCCCCAGAAACACAAGGACTTAATGCAGAACCCAGCAGCTTAGAGCAGAAAAGTGAACGGACGATGCGTTAAACCAGGCCATCATTTCTGCCCAGAGGGGAAAGGGTGTTGCCCCATTCGCCCTCTCTTCTCTGGAAAGAAGGATGGCGGCCGCATGGGAGCCTTGTGGACAGCAGGTATGAGCCGGGGGTGTGGGGGGCGACTAAAACCTCACGAGAAGGGGGGCGTTCCGGTCCGTCCTTCACGCCCTACCGAGATCAACAGTTGCCCCCCACAAGCGGCTCCCCAGCACGGCCACAGTCCCAGAAGCACAAGGACTTAATGCAGAACCCGGCAGCTTGGAGCAGAAAAGTGAAAGGACTATGCGTTAATCCAGGCCATCAAGTCTGCCGGAGGGGAAAGGGTGTTGCCCCATTCGCCCTCTCTTCTCTGGAAAGAAGGATGGCGGCCACATGGGAGCCTTGTGGACAGCAGGTATGAGCCAGGGGTGTGGGGGCGACTACAACCTCACGAGAAGGGGGGCGTTCCGGTCCGTCTTTCACGCCCTACCGAGGTCACCAGTCACCCCCCACGAGCGGCTCTCCAGCACAGCCACAGCCCCAGAAGCACAAGGACTTAATGCAGAACCCAGCAGCTTGGAGCAGAAAAGTGAACGGACTATGCGTTGATCCAGGCCATCAAGTCTGCCGGAGGGGAAAGGGTGTTGCCCCATTCGCCCTCTCCTCTCTGGAAAGAAAGATGGCGGCCACATGGGAGCCTTGTGGACAGCAGGTATGAGCCGAGGTGTGGGGGCGACTAAAACCTCATGGGAAGGGGGGCGTTTCGCTCCGCCCTTCATGTCCTACCGAGGCCACCAGTTGCCCCCACGAGCGGCTCTCCAGCTCGGCCACAGCTCCAGAAGCACAATGACCTAATGCAGAACCCAGCAGCTTGGAGCAGAAAAGTGAAAGGACTATGCGTTAATCCAGGCAATCATTTCTGCCCAGAGGGGAAAGGGTGTTGCTCCCTTCCGCCCTCTTCCCTCTGGAAAGAAAGATGGCGGCCACATGGGAGCCTTGTGGACAGCAGGTATGAGCCGGGGGAGTGGGGGCGACTAAAACCTCATGGGTCGGGGGGCGTTCCGGTCCGTCCTTCACGCCCTACCGAGGTCACCAGTCGCCCCCCGCAAGCGGCTCTCCAGCACGGCCATGGCCCCAGAAGCACAAGGACTTAATGCAGAACCCAGCAGCTTGGAGCAGAAAAGTGAACGGACTATGCGTTGATCCAGGCCATCAAGTCTGCTGGAGGGGAAAGGGTGTTGCCCCATTCGCCCTCTCCTCTCTGGAAAGAAAGATGGCGGCCACATGGGAGCCTTGTGGACAGCAGGTATGAGCCGGGAGTGTGGGGGCGACTAAAACCTCATGGGAAGGGGGGCGTTTCGCTCCGCCCTTCACGCCCTACCGAGGCCACCGGTTGCCCCCCGCGAGCGGTTCTCCAGCACGGCCACGACTCCAGAACACAGAAACCAATTTCTTAACTATCTGACTTTCAGTAGAAATACTTCCAGGGTCAATAGGTAAAATAGCAGAAATCCAAAACCAACATTTAATTCTTGAACCCAGCTGTAGAAAGCAAATCACTTCACAATGCTTTTTCAGCATGTCTGATTTGGGGGGCGGGTAAACTCTAAATAATAGTGGTGAATCTTTTATTGAAACAATGAATCTAATCAAAGCAGATAGATTGTTAATTAGAATTCATCTGCCTCACAGGGACGGGGAGGGGTGGGGGGTGGGGTTTTATTGGGGTTCTTCATGGTAAAAAATAAGTATTGGTAAAGGGAAATGTGTTTGATATTTGCATGACTGAGACATAAACCTGAAAGCTTTGTAACCTTTCACACAGTGATTCAATAAATAAATAAAAAAAAAGCACATGAGAAAATGCACTACATCATTAATCATCAGGGAGATGCAGATCAAAACCACAATGAGATACCATCTCACACCTCAGAGACTGGCCCACATTCAAAAGAACAACCGATGCTGGCGCGGATGTGGCGAGAAAGGGACATTCCTTCACTGTTGGTGGGAATGCTGACTGGTTCAACCCTTTTGGAAAACAGTATGGACGATTCTCAAAAAATTAGAAATTGAACTCCCATTTGACTCAGCAATACCACTCCTGGGAATATATCCCAAAGAGGCAAAAATGTATAGTCGAAATGACATCTGCACTTGTTTGTTCATTGCAGCATTCTTTACAATAGCTAGAAACTGGAAGAAACCTGAGTGCCCAAAAACAGAGGACTGGTTAAAGAAACTTTGGTACATCTACAAAAGCCTGGAGTACTACGTAGCTGTTAGAAAAGATGAAGTCATGAAATTTACATACAATTGGTACAACATGGAAAGTATCATGCCAAGCGAAATGAGTTAGAAAGAGAGAGATAGACATAGAAAGATTGCATTCATCTGGGGGATATAAAGTAACAAAATATGAGATTAATACCCAAGAATAGCTGAGATCAGCACCAGGAGGATTACTCCATAGCTTAGAGGCCAGCCGGGCATTCTAGGGAAAAGGGCAGCTCAGATAGAGAAGGGAGCACCAAATAAAGGGTGTTTGGAGGATCCTCCCAGGAGGGGAGATGCATGCTGAAAGTAGACTATGGACTGAACATGTTTGCCACTCAATGCCTCTTTTGTAGACCACAACATCCAAAAGGAGAGAGAGAATGAAAGGAATGCCCTACCACAGAGGCAGGGTGGGATGGGGGGGATGGGGGTGGGAGGGATATTATCCATGGTGGTGGAAAATGTACACTGATGTAGGAATGGGTATTTGATCATTGTATAATCGAAACCCAAGCACAAAAAATTGTAAATCTACAACTGTACCTCATGGTGTTTCACTAATAAAAATTAAAAAAAAAAAGAAGTAGTTCTTTTTAAGGGTTTAGTAAATCCTAGATGATGCCACTGAACTTGTACTTTTGATTTAGAAAAAAAATTTTTTGAATTTTATTTTTTTTCCTTTTGTATTTTGTAATGGCTTGTTAAACTTTTTCATTTTCTCCTGATTCAGTCTTAGGAGACTATGTACTTTTCAAAGTTCATCTACTTTTTCTACGTGCTCCTATTTAGTGATATAAAATTTTTCCTAGCAGTCTTTTTATTTTTGTTGTATTTCTGTGGTGTGTGTCATAATTTCTCACCTTTTATTTCTCTTATTAGAATTCTCTCATTTTCTTTCTTTTTTTTTTTTTTCTTCTGGCAGAGGAGCATATTGGCAATGACCATGGTTTTACTCTTGGCTTTTGGCTCAGGAAACACTCCTGGCAGTACTCAGGGGACCATATGGAATATTGGGAATTTAACCCCGGTCAAGACCCCTGTCCCCTGTACTCTCTCTGGACTGAAAGTTTTCTCTCTCTCTCTCTCTCTCTCTCTCTCTCTCTCTCTCTCTCTCTCTCTCTCTCTCTCTCTCTTTCTCTCTCTCTCTCGACTTTAAATATGTGGTTGTGTATCAAGAAAACAGCTCTTGGTTTTCCTGATCTACTTTTACTGTATTTTCAATTTTTATTTTCTGATTTAATTTTATTATTTTTTCTATTAATTTTGGGTTTTATTTATTATTTTTTTCTTTGGGCTGGAGTGATAGCACAGCAGGTAGGGTGTTTGCCTTGCATGCGGTGGACCTGTGTTTGATCCCTCAACCTCTCTCAGAGAGCCCGGCCAGCTACCAAGAGTATCTCACCCTCACGGCAAAGCCTGGCAGGTTACCCATGGCATATTCGATATGACAAACACAGTAACAACAAGTCTCACAATGTTACTGGACCCACTTGAGAAAATCGATGAACAACAGGAGGACAATGACAGTGACAGTGACAGGTCTTTAAGATGCGAGCTCAAATGGTTGACTTGAACTTTGTAATTAAGTCTGTTAAGTCTGTATTGCCACAAAAGTGTTTCATACTATTGCTTTTACTGTTTCCCATGAGACAGGATGTCTAATGCCTTCATTCACATATGTCCCCAGGAATCTTTTAATTCTTTAATTTATCATTCATCAAATGGTTATTCAGTGGCAAGTTGTTTAATTTCTAAATTTTTGTGTTTTCCATAGTTCTTTCCTTATTATTAATTTTAAAAATTAATCTCATAATCTAAAGAGACACTTGCTATGATTCCTATTCTCTTCATGACTTCTATTTCATGACTTGCTTTAAGCTAAATGGTGTTATAACACATAGTCTATCCTGAAGAATATTCTTTGTGCACTGGAGAATAATGTGTGATTGTCTTTTTGGATATAGAGAAACTTTTAAAAGTCTATTAAGTCCATCTCATCTGATTTCTCATTTGAGACTGTTGTCTTAATGATTTTCTGTCTGGTTGGTGTGTCCACTGGTGAGAATGAGGTGTTGAAGTCTCATATTACTATTATGTTGCCATTGATGTTACTTTTCAGATCTACTAATATTTGATTTATATACTTCTATGGCATCCCCAATTTTGGTGTATTTATGTTAATAAATATATATTGTACTGATCTCTTACTCCCTTTTAAAATTTAAAATTTAGTTTTGCTGATATTAGTGTCTGTCCCTTTCTATTTTAGATTACCATTTGCCTGATGATAATTTTCTAACCTTTAATTTGGTGCAGTACTTATCATTAACATTCAAGCAAGTTTTCTGTAAGCAGCAGAAGCCTGGGATTTTATCTGTCTGCTCTATAACTTTTGATTGATTGCTTTAGGCATTTGAAGTTTATATTAATCATAAATGTTTCACCTAAATTCATCTTTATTTTTCTATATGGATTTTGATGTTCTTTCTTTTCCCTTTTCCTTTTTTTTGAAGTTTTTCTCTTTTTTTTAACTTTTTTTATTATTTCCCTTTATATCTTGACATCAGCCTTTGTGTAAGGATTAACATACATTTGCCTCTTATATTATGTTTTTTAAGTATTTGTCTTGAGGGTATTATAACATTTACATTTAAAGTTCTAACCTAATTTTCAATTTTATAATTAAAGCAAGTCAATCTCTGTCTAGTTCATTCTAGGTGAACTCTTTATTACTCGCCTTTTAAAATATTTATTTACTTATACTCTTTATTACTTCTAGATAGGTTTTTATTGCTCTTCGTAGAAGACTAGTAAATAATTGTCAGAGATGGTTTAGTAGTCATGAATTTTCTTGATGATGTTTAATAAACAATCTTTTCTATGCCTTTGAATCTGACCAGCTGGAGCATTCCTAGTTGCAACTTTTATTGTTATTGTTTTTTATGTACATACATATCTAATATATATATGGAATAACTATGCTTCAAAGTTCAGAATTTCCAGCATATAGAAACAGCTCAAGTACTTATCAACAGATGAACAACATCTATGTATGCCTTTGCACAGTGAAAAGTTACTTAGCTCCAATAGAGAAAGAGCTCTTGTAATTCTCAATATCATGGATAAATCTGAAGAATACCACAGCCTTTTGAGAGACAGAGAAAATCACTGTGTAACATCACTTTTAAGTGGAATAGAAAAAAGTGAGACTACATAAAGCAGAGAATAAAAGAATGGCTGTCAGGGAATGAGGAGGGTAGGGGAGATACATGGATTGAAAGTGATATTTTTTCTAGCTCTTGAACCTCATTTCTGCACATACATTTATCATTTATTTACTTTTTTGGTCATCCTAGTTTCTGAGTATTACTGTTTCTGTCTGGTATGAAGTCTATCACTAATTCTGTGTGGGATAATCTCTCCCATTCTGACAAACTCTAATTTCACTTAAAGACATTGAGACATCCTTTTATTGGGTTAAGTTGTGAGCATTCAAAGAATCTAAACTCTAACTCCCAGTACCTGTAAGTATGACCTTATTTGTAAAAGAGGTTTCATAGATCTAAATAATATTAAGGTTTTGATATCATTCCAATTTTGATGCATTCTAAATCTAATCTTGCTTAGAGAAGACACGGACACAAGAGAGATGGTTATATAGAGAAGGGAAAGATTGGTAGAATTCTGTCATTAGCCAGAGAATAACTGGAGCTGCCAAAGCAGAGAGGGTAGCAAGGATAGACCTGAGGAAGCTTTCAGAAAAAGCTTCTTCCCACTGACATGGTGACTTTGGTTGGGGTTCTTCAGATCTATAAGAAAATTTAAATTTCTGTTGTTTTACACTATTCAGTTTATAATACATTCTTATAGAAACCTTGGGAAAATAATGCAACCAATCTCCTAGGAAACCCCTCAATTGAGAATCAGTATTGAATTATGACCACACATGTTGAGTTTGGTCTTAAGACTTGCTTATGAAATGCATCCTATGTAAAAATAACTATGAAGTGGTCATGTGCAGGTTTAAGTTATTGTGATCTGCTATTATCACGATCACGATCATGATCATCCTGTTGTTTGTCGATTGTCTCGAGCAGGCACCAGTAACGTCTCCTTCTTCCTAGCCCTGAGATTTCAAAAGAGCCATATTCAATGCTCTTTCAGGTTAGGAGTATGAGACCCATCATTGTTACTGGTATTTGGCATATTGAGTATGACACGGGAAGTTTGCCAGACTCTGCCAGTGATCTGCTATAATATTACATAATTTAAGAAAACATCCTCCTCTTACTATTGGACAAAGGGTAAGAAGTGTGTAAGCCAGACCCTCAGAACATAAGAGAAACCACCTGTTCTGGTTGTAAAAATCCCTCACAAACCCTGGGGTTTACAACCATCTGTGCTGATAAAGGATGGCATAGAACATGCCCTGATTCTTAGCTATGTAAGAGACAATTTGCTCCTGTTAGAGGTATGGCTGGGACTGAAGTTAAGCCGTATTGATGCATGTCTGTAAACCATGTCTTGTTTAAAACATAAATAAAAGTGTGGTTAATCTTAAATGATCTTAATTGACATTTTGGAATGTAGTTTTAGAGTATAAATGCAACCTAAGTCTTTGAATCATTTGTGAAGTGGTTCAGAGTCCCATAATGCATCTGGATCTCTAGGCACATCAGGATAAAATAAACTTCTGTCCTACTCCCCTTCAGTGCCTCAGCTATCTCACAGAGTTATGGAAGACTCCAGGTATAACAAAATCATACTAACTTCCTTTGAGCCTTTTTTTAAATCTGTAAAATGAGTGATACTATTTACTGTTAAAACTGTATGAAAAGTTAAAGGAGACATTCATTAAAAATGTCTACATGATAAAAGAGCTAAATAAATATGAACTGTGGTATTATTCTTCTAAATCTCCTACCTACAGTCAAAATAAAATATTATCTTCCTTTGTATTCTCATTACACCTTTTCTACTGACTCTTATTGTGGTGCTCATTATCCTTTATTTTTGATAAATCCTTTTCTGCAGCTGCCTATTAAATTTATTAAACACAGATACATGTTTTATTCCTTCTCTGATCAGTGTAAAGCAGTAGTATAAAGCCAAGCATATGCTAGACAGTTGGTAACAATCGGTTCAAGGGACTCTGGGGCACAGGATACAGGATAGGCTACTGCCAGAGGACTATGAAGCACTAGGAAAGTACTTAATAGATACTATTGCAACCTACTCTACAGGACTCAGAAGACATCACAAGGTTCATGGAAAAATACTGTGATTTCTACAGAGAAAAGATATTAATTGGCCCATATAAATCCACTTATTATTGATCTACCTCTATTCCAAATGTTAAGATCGCATAATGTTAAACTAATTTGAATCTACAATGCCCATGACCTAATTCAAGAATTTCATTCTCCGGCAAGTCTACATTAGATTTCTGACTTCCATTTTCTACTTTGTATATATTTTGTCTATTGTCCTTACAGCACTGGATAAATAAGTAGTTGTGTATATTAAAAACTGATGAAGCTAGCTGTGTATACTATCCATATCTACATACTCAGTGCCTAGCTTTGCCACATAAAAGATGACAGTGACTATTTCTTGAACAGATAAATGACTGAATAGGATTCTACTATTTATACGGGATATGCAAACAAGATCTAGAAATGTTGAACTGCTTAAAGTTACTATTTAAAAATTTGCACTAAATGAATGATGGTTGGAGGAATCACTCAGGATAGTAGATGCATATTGAAAGTAGACTATGGACCAAGCATGGTGGTAACAATTTGCTTGTTACCTGTATTGCAAACCATAACACCCAAAAGGACAGAGAGAGTAAGAGGGATTGTACCTGCCACAGAGGCAGGAGGTGAGAAGGGGTGGGGATGAGGGGAGGAATACTGGGAACATTGGGGGTGGGGAATGGGCACTGGTAGAGGGATGGGTACTTGGACATTGTTCTACTGAAATGCAATTATGAAAGTCTGTAATTGTATCTCACGATGATTCATTAAAATAAAAAATATTGCAGTAGAATTTCTAGTACTAAAGTTTGTGTTCTATTATGTGGGAGTGTAAATATTACCTGGTAGATAGTGAGACAATACCCAGATCAGTTCTAATTCTCATATAGTGTTACATACTCCACAATAAAGTTAATCATTTACCACTTCCTTTTTATCACGCCACTGAAATTTGAAACACAGAGGAATTGCAAAGCCTGAATTGCTTGTCAGGAGCTAAGCTGCTCTCCTCCCATGAGGTTACTTCTCCATTTAAATCATAATTCATGTGCTGTGCTTTCTCAATTTAGACTTTAGGGAATGTCAAAAAATTTTTAATCAGAGTCTGCATAATGTAGCCCATTTATGGAATGGCAGTGGGTATAATAATCTTTTCCATAAGGCTAGCTCCTCAGAGGGAGGATTCGGTCCTGATGCTGTGATGAGAGCTAGTTATGTTCCCCCATCCACAGTCCTTCTTCCATCATACCAAAGAGTGACTATCAGGAGATTGCCAGCTGGACCATTCTCTACCTTCACTCAGACTCTGACAAAAACTTTATTTACCACAGAGATGGAACATATCTCTTCTCTGCCTGAGGGCTTCTACATACAATTGAGATGGCCTTAACTTTATTAAAGCTTTTGTGTCACTAAAAAACTGTAGCCTTCCCTACTGTGGTAGAATATCAAATTTGACATAGAGAAGAACTCTTTAATGCTGAATTTGAAAGAGCATTTAAGAGCAAATGAGAGAAGATTTATACATGTTAGAGGTCTTTAGTGTTATAATGATCAAATCATTATCAACTCAAATCAAATCAGGTGGTATTCCTTCAGTAGTTTTCCCCTTATATTTCCATTTTCACCAGATGCCACCATTGTTTAAGTCATTAATCAGTGCCACATTCATGTCAGGATTTGGCACCTGATGGGGGATGGCACTTAAGAATTTGCATAACTTTATGCAAGGGTTTCTGATAGATGCAGTAGTTGGTAAAGAACGAGAAAGACAAACATTTCTGAAGTTGATGGATCTCATTAGATGACAAAGCTGGTGCCACTAATTTTTGTCGGGTCCGTTGCAAACAGCAGCAGGTCAGTCACCCTCTTAGATCAGCCTTGGCATTTTTTGACTTTTGTCCTGCTTTTTTGACATAAAGCAAGGGTTCTATGCCTTGGCTATAGCAGTGTAGCACAGTCCTCCCATTGTTCATCAATTTGCTCGAGTGGGCCCAGTAACATCTCCATTGTGAGACTTGTTGTTACTGTGTTTGGCATATCGAATACGTCACAGGTAGCTTGCCAGGTTGTACCGTGCAGGCAAGACACTCTTGGTAGCTTGCCAGGCTCTCCTAGAGGGGTGAAGGAATCGAACTTGGGTCGGCCAGGTCAGCCTCGTGCAAGACAAACACCCTACCTGCTGTGCCATCACTCCAGCTATGCCTTGGCTACACAGTAGAAATATGTGCACATTATAAATACACAAAAGAGCTTTAAAACATGTCTGATCATGAGGTACCTGGGGATAGTTCAATGGTAAAGCATCAACTTTGTAAGCAAAGGGCCATACATTTGGTTCCCCAGTACTGCTCCCATCCTCCATATGTGATCCTGGCATCTCTGCTGTCTGTGATCTCTGACACCAAAATTGATTTCCTGCTAAATTATAATTAGGGTGCTTATGCATTTTTAAAGGATGTGATCAACTACAGTGCCACAACAACATTGATGCATGAGCACCAGTGCCAACAGTGTGATTACGCCAGGTAATCATGTGTGTAAGCACCAGGACAAAAGTATTCTACCTCCATGCACATTATAACCAGAATGTGCCTAAGAACTCTAACTAGAGAGTGTGACTCTTGGTATGTGTACAAGCACCATAACCAGGGGAGTATGTGCCTCCTGGAAGGATTGTGGCAGGAAAACCGAGCTCCTGAACTGCTTGTATGACTTACAGTGCACACCAGAATCAGATGTGCAAGCACCACACCAAGTATAACTCCGTGGTCATTGCAACAATATCAACTGAAGAGAGAGAAGAGGAAATCATCTTATGATTGTGACCTAGTTTAGTCCAGTTAAATGAGAACATCCTGGGATTAGACACATGAAATTAGACACATAAAATTAAACACACACATACACACATACACACAATTCTAATTCATTTTACCTGTGATATAAAAAAATCATAGCGAACTAAGTTTTAACTTGTAGTCACATTCAGGGACAGACATGGTCCTGAAGAACCATTTAAAATATCATAACACAAACTTTCCCTGTCAACAAGCTACTGAAATGGTTATAAATTGAGATCTTTTTACTTCCTACTTCCCTGCTCCCAACTATACACTCCCTCCCCAAGGAATGGTTCCCAAACAGCTCTAAAATGTCAATTTAACAGAAAGGTCAAAGCAAAGTAGAACAAGGGTGAACAGATGAGTTTTATTCTATGCCCAGAATAGTCTCGAGCTTAGATGGCTGAACAGAAAACACGACCAGAGGGAGATCAGCGGCACAGCAGAAATAGTCTGTGCACACAGTGTTTTCTCCATTTTGTCTGCTCTTCTATTTAGATGGGTTGGATTGTCAGGGCTGTCTGGGGTATTACCCATTTTGCTAAGCTGAATTTTTTCAACTGAATGGAACGTTGCTTAATTACTTGTGTCTTTCTTAGAATCTGAAATTAAGGGGAAGTCATTGGGATAAAACCTTACATGTTTGAACCAATTTATGTAGAAAGGGAGTTTTCTGTGATGAAATCTACCCAGTTAGCTATTATTCTGGACATCCGGCCCATAGCTTTACACAGAATTTGACTCCTGAGGCTATTGCCCATAGCTCAGCTTGTGCTATCTCATGACCTGAAAGAAGGCGTTGGGTTGCTTCTTATTTAAGATTCACTGCCTGTGCTGACTAGACTGGACAGACTGCAGCTGTGGTAAAACCTCTATTTGTTCCAGTTGGTTCTTACATTCCCTACTGGGCCATCTTGTAAATTGGCAGTTATAAGTAATGACAAAGAGATCTTCTCAAGGTTGGCAGGCATGATGAGTAAGTAACATGCCACCATATCACCTGCAGTAAAACAATCTCAGTTGTCCCCCTGAGATGGGAAAAAACCTCCTACCTTCATCAGTTTTCCCCGATAAGTACTGAAATTTCAATTTCTCTTCAACATGAGCCTTGAACCTTAGCTTGATTTAATTTCATGGCAGCCACTATTTTCTTGGGCTATAAAAAAAAAAATCCTAAGCTATTTAAAAGGAAATGGAGTGTACTAGCATACCTATTGACTTCATTTCAGTAGGTAAATTCATTGGCTGATGAAAAATATAATCCAATAAAATGGAGAAAGTCACTGATAAGCAGGCCTTAGATAGATTAGCAGTTCAAGGTTCATTTGGATTATGGCCACTAAATTAAAAACCGGAGAACTAAGTCCACCAATTCAAGATTGATTTAAAATACCCAACAGTTTTATAGAGTCATTGTACTTTAAAATTTGAATCCACTTCATCAAATTGTCCACAATTTAAATTTAGAAGAATATTGTTTATTTATTTTTAATTTTGTTCTATTTTGTGTATAGCACCGGAGTTAAATAATGTAGACTTAACTCTGATCTTTCACATGACTTCTCATATGTCAGACACTAGTAACTGGTTTTCCAACCTATTAAAAAAGCAATTTAAATTGATGAGGACCTTTGGTTTAAGAATATTATGATTCAAATTTGGTTTGGGTGATTTTGGTGCTAATATGTTTTGTGCTAATATGTTATCTGATGACTATATTTATGGTATTCAGTTCAATAATAAATTCTCCTTATCAATTTTGTAGAAAAGTCAAATTAATTTTCACATACTTGGATTATAATAGTCTTTTAAAGGAATATGGATTAGAAGTCAAAGTTGAGAATTTTTGACCTTTTACTAAAAAAGAGCTAAAATAAATTATTACATGCATAATACTGTTGGGAACTCCTAATTCAGTGGTTATTCACCTGCTGGAGAGCAAAAGAGTCACTTCTTTAGCAACACTGTGATTTATCATTTAAATAGGATTTTAAATATTTTAGAAACAAGGTATGCTAGAACCTTGAAATGTCTTCTTTTGTTTCCAGTCTGATTATTAACCTAGGAAGATTGGATGATGAACAGTTAACAGGATTTGACTAATGAATTGTGTCTATATTGTACATCTGGTTTCACTCTTTTGTTTTTCCAAATTTTCCCTAGACTTCTGGCTGCTTTATGGAATAATGTTAGTGAATCATTAATTTTTACAGGGAAAGGACTCAAATTTAACTCAGCCATGTGCCTTTCTCCATGGTTTGTAACACACTTACCCATTTATTATGTTTGAAAAAAAAACTCATCTCCTTATAGTCTTCTTCATACCCTGCAGTAACATATTCTTAATTCTCAGAAACACATTGAAGAGCAGAACAAAATAAAAAATCATAGTAGAGGCATAGATTTGACTTATAATACAAAAAATAATAAAACTGTTATAAAATACTATTGTATTTCTAAATATTGTTTCAACATCAATAATAACTGAGAGAAATTATGTGTCCTAGTAAGTTTTAAGTTTTATGTTAAATGTTGAGATGACCGTTTCTTTGATTACACTTATTCAGATTCTGGAAGTCAGTTGAATCATTGCTTGGACTTTGTGGTAGATAAGAATGTTAAGACTTTGAGGGATCAAGATTAAGAACATTAAAACTAGCTTGATCAGGAATAAAAGGAATACATTCCACTGACCCCATAAAATAGTTGTGATAAATTATATCTTTAGTCACTGACTCCCAGCAATAACTTGTTGAAATGCAAAGCTGGAAGCAGTGATATTTATACTAATTGGTAGCAACTATTTTGTTCCTCCCTTTCTGGTTAAGAGCTTCTTCCTTTGGGGCAGAGGTGGTGCATTTCATTTTACTTCTACTATTTATTCTAATTTCTTGGTCACAAGAAGGACAGTAATGCAGGGACGGTGATGGTGGGTCTCGCTGTTTATCCACAATCCCCAAGTTCTTCAATATGTTCAAGAATTAAAATATTAGTTTATACTCAGACTCAAGGGCTGGAGCAATACACAGCGGGAAGGGCATTTGCCTTGTACATGACTGATTGGGTTCAATTCCTCCGTCCCTCTCAGAGAGTCCGGCAAGCTACTGAGAATATCCCACTCGCACAGCAGAGTCTGGCAAGCTCCCCGTGGCGTATTTCATATACCCAAAACAGTAACAACAAGTCTCACAATGGAGACACTACTGGTGCCCACTCGAGCAAAGAGTTGAACAACAGGAAAACAGTGCTACAGTGACACTCAGAATCAAATTTAGAAATAGAAATTTTATTGTAAAGTGAGGGGAAAAACTCCCTACCAGGGATGAAACTTCATTAAGCATGGTTAATTTGTGGGGTTTTTCTTTATAGGCAAGCTTGGTTTTTAATTACTTATCAAACAAATTATGGGAAGATTCCCATTTGTTTCCCAGAGATATCTTGCTAATTTAGAACCCTATGTTGTTAAGATAAGACTAATATGTATGTATGTAAATTTATGGTCCTGTAGGTTATTAATCTACTTATCTCCTTGGGTATTTTCCATTATCTGTTTCTCTTATGAGCCCAAAAGCTGGGGCATAAACTGTGGTCTTGGAAAACTGTAAGCTCCCAGTCTAGGTGTGATAAAACAGGAATTTGCAGGTATTTCTAAAATGTATATTTAGATAAATTAAAATAGATCCACAGGCAACAGTGGGGGGCAGGAGAATACTGAGGTTTGCTCTTTCAATAGCTCAACCAAAGATGGAGAACTTTGTGTCTTTAGATAACAAATGTAGCCATGGGAAGAAAGTCCCATTCTGTTACAAATGAAACAAAGGAAATGTGATCCTGTAGCCTGTTGGAAGACATGAGCTTGAATACTTAAAGGTAGCCAAAACAGAGACATCAAGAGATGTTAAATTATAAGACATGAATCCAAAGAGCAATTAGAATATGACTGACAAACTGATTTAGAGAAATTAAAAAACCTAGTCAAATTATTTAAACACAAATATACTAATATTTTTTCATGTATGTTCTTTTATTATAACTATCAGAAGTTAATTTCCTCCTTTTGTATTTTTACTATGTATTTTTACTATGAGATTCTGATACATAAATTTACAAAAAAATTTTATACACTGACATAAAATACATACAGACACACATTATATATCATACATGTACAATATATACTTATACCCATACTATAAAATAAAAAATACACTCAATTGTTGTTGCATCTTAGTTCCTGAATCATCATAACTTCATAGATGGTAATTTGTTTGCTTTGCAAATTGTATTAAATTTTGAATCCTCACAAAACCTAGGGAACACATTTTGAGTTTTTCATACTACCCAATAACTTGTACATTTTATTAAGTAATAATTTTACCCACGGAACAACTTTTGTAATACTTTAAGTGCCTTTCTGACACCAGTGAATCATAAATAGAGAATGTTTTCTCCCAGATACTTGGGTAATAAAGTTTATCAATATTTTGGATAGACTAATCTTTTCATTTTATTTTAAACTAGTTGAATTGAATTTTAACATGAGAGAATTATCTCTTGCTATTTCATAGAAGTCTCTAAGAGTACCACTGTATCACTGTCATCCCATTGTTTGTTTATTTACTTGAACTGGCACTAGTAACGTCTCTACTCATCCAGCCTGAGATTTTAGCAGCCTCTTCTTACTCATCTTTCCCAACAATTGGAGGCACTTTCGGGGTCAGAGGAATGAGACCTGTTATAGTTACTGGTTTTGGCATATCAAACACGCTACTGGGAGCTTGCCAGGCTCTGCCCATACAGGCGGAATATTCTTGGTAGCTTGCCGGGCACTCCGAGAGGCATACACACACACACACACACACACACACACACACACACACACACACACACACAATTCTCTATGAGTTAATTATGGAAAATGGGTAGGAAGTGTCTCATGATGTGTCACACAGTCGTCCTACCGTCTAGAAAGCAGCCTGGAGCATGGCGGCAGTTGGATAGTGGAGGTCGGCTGCTGGGGCTGGGTCTCTTGGGTCAGGAAGGGTTCTTTCCCGTCCCCCTCTGGGACACCCCGAGTGAAAACAGCCTGGCGCAGAGTCTGGTGGCATGGTTATGGGGGCTTCATTTTATACTTCCATCTGGGAGGAGCAGCCTTGAGTTCTGGAAGGTGGTCCATGAGGAGATTATCTGCTGCCGGTTGGGTGTGGCTTATGGGTGTGAACCCTTGGTCGCTGGAGGCTGGGAGAAGCAAGTAGAGGATCTCTGCTCCCCTTTGAGTCCAGAGTCCAAGGTCACAAATTTCCGCATTACTTGGGTTCCATGGAACTTCTCTCCTGCTTATGGCTCGGCCGGATCATCTGGAAAGCCGAATCCGGGTCTTTAAGTGTAACATTTAAACATACAAGATGTAGTAGTTTCTCAAACTGACCCAAAAGGTAACACTTGACCAGGATTATTCTTTTGCCCCAAAAACCTAAAGATAAGATCAGTTATTCCTCAGTTTACCTTCACCATTGGGCTGGAGCGATATCACTGATGTAAGGCATTTGCCTTGCACGTGACCGACCCGGTTGGCCCAGGTGGAGGGATTGGTGTTCGATCATTTTATGACTGAAACTCAATCATGGAAGCTCTGTAACTGTATCTTATGGTGATTAAATATAAAAATAAGATGGGCAACATTGGGTCTATAAACTAAGTATTCTAGGACCAGCAACCAGTCCTGGCCGTCCAGTGATGCTGCCTGCTCTCCTGAGGGAAAGTACATCGACAAGACAAAGATGTTTAGGGAGACTCTGATGATGCAAATTAAAAATGTTGTCAGGAAATCTATAGCCAGAAGAATCAATAATTTTATTTTCTAACAAGTCAGCAGCTCCATTATAGATTTCAACTAACAAGGAATTGGTTTGACTTATAATTTTTTTTATTTGTGTCATGAACTCATGGATAATTAGGGAATTTTAAGCATTTAATTTTTACCACAGTATGTAGGTGAATATATGATCTGCTTAAATCAGTATGATTTAAATCATATCATTTCCTGCCATGATCTTGAAATTCAAATGGTTCATTTAAACATATATTGATATTTATTAGTGATAGCACAGTGGTAGGGCATTTGCCTTGCACACGGCCGACTTGGCTGACACAGGTTCAATTCCTCTGCCCCTCTCAAAGAGCCCGACAAGCTACCGAGAGTATCTCGCCCACAAGGCAAAGCCTGGCACACTACCCATGACGTATTTGATATGCCAAAAACAGTAACAAGTCTCACAATGGAGACGTGACTGGACCCACCCGAGCAAATCGATGAACAACAGGAGGACAGTGTTACAGTGCTATTTGGATAGATATAGATGATAGATATAGATAGTAGGACAGAGAGAGATCAGCACTGGCCAAGACCTTTTCAGGAAGGGAGAGATCCCAAGGACAGTAAAACTGACTAGAGCATTAAAGTAGTGGCAGAGAACAGATGCAGGGATAAGGGCTTTGCTTTATATGAGGAGCACCCGGTTTGATCTTCAGTACTGCATAAGGTCCTTGAATACCCCCAGGAGTAATCTCTGAGCACTGTTGTTGTGATACAACATACCCCTACCCCCAAATTATTTTAAAAATACTTAAATCATGAATTTACATCACCAAAGTGGACAGTTATTTCCCTTGACTACACATTAGCAACAGCCTTTTATCTTTGAAGAAAACCCCACACAGGAGTTGTTTGAGAGAAAAACAGTAAGACAAACTTTGCAGCAGCAATTGAAGCATATTTTATTCCTTCTTAAAGATTTCTGTACATCTCAATCTGAGATATATATTACTGAACTCTCCCCTCTGTGGACTCCTGAGTTACCTCTCACTCTCTTCTTCCTCTTAATCTTTAAATTAATGTTTTATTTGACTATCTGTCTTCTAAAATTATTTTCTTTAAAGGAAAGCAACACACCTGTAAAGAACCTATGAAGTTAGGGCTGATTTTCTCTTTCTGCAAAAAAGCAATTGCCTCAACTTGAGTGGCAGGGATCAGTTCCTACACCTTATAGATTAAGAGGGACGCAGGTGCAGTTTGATGCTCTCCATGTGGAGTTGGTGAGATGTCAGATCAGTATCATGCAGGATCTTGTGGCTGACATTTTTATTCCCCACTCACCCAAGTAAGAAATTCTCACTTCTCCAGGTGCCCAAGGTGGATAGGAAAGTGATAGTCTCCTTTTGTGAGGTTATTACCTTCTCCCCACTTCACGTTAGTCAAAACAACACTGGGAAAGTAAACTTGGTACTACCTGTATTGAAAATGATATGGAAATTACCTACCAATATAAATAGTTAAAAAATCTAGTGATACCCTCTCTGGGCATTTATCTGAAGGATATGGAAACAGTGGCTTAGTAAAGATATCTGCACTCCTAATTTTATAGAAACATTATTCACAATAGCCAAAACATGGAATCAAATTATCATAAGCACAAAACTAAATGGAAATAGAGACATAACTGAATATATATATTTATTCATATATATTCAGTGGAATACTACCCTATAATTTAAAGAGATGAAATTATGCCATTAGGGATAAAAATGGATGGAAATTGAAGTGATTATACTAAATGTAGTAAGTAATAAAGTGAAAGATAATTGCCAGACACTTTCACTTATTTAGAATATAAATGAAGCAAATAAACTGGCAAAAATTACTATAAAGCGAAACCCACACTTGGTGAAAACTATGGTGATAACTGAAGGAAAGGGAGTAGGTAGGCAAGAGCAATAAAGTAGATGTATTGGCAATAGTAGCTATGGTGAATACTATCCTTATATAGAGGTGCTAAGAAGGGCTTCTGAAATTCTATGATACTATAAACTACTGAAAATAAAAAAAGGGAAATTACAGAAGATATTGCTTAAGTAGTAAGCATACGCCCTGTGAGTATTAAGCCCTGATTTTAATCTTTGGTACTGCAAGTCCCATTCTGTGTCTCTGGACATCGCCCTTTTGGCCCCAGCATTTCTGGGTAGAGACCCCAAAGCCTGAGCACCAAAGTATCAGACTCTCACCATCGGCAGAGCATGTTGGGAGTGGCCATATTAAAATAAATAAAACTTAAAAAAATTTTATTGAATCACCATAAAATACAGTTACAAAGTTTTCATGTTTGAGTTTCAGCCATACAATGATCAAACACCCATTCCTCTACCAGTGCACATTCTCCACCACCAATGTCCCCATCCCAATCCTCCCCTGCCTCTATGGCAGACAATTTATCCCTTACCTTTTCTATACTTTTGGGCATTATGGTTTGCAATATAGATACTGAGAGGCTATCGTGTTTGGTCCTTTATCTTCTTTGAACACACATCTCCCATCCCGAGAGATCCCCCCCAACCATCATTGATTTAGTGGTCCTTTCTCTATTCCAGCTGCTTTCTCCCACAGCTCATGAGACATGGTTCCAACTATGGAGCAATATATCTGGCCCTTGTGTCTACTGTCTTTGGGTGTCAGTCTCATATTATGGGCTGGAGCGATAGCACAATGGGTAGGGTGTTTGCCTTCCACACAGCCTACCAGGGTTCAATTCCTCTGTCTCTCTTGGAGAGTCCAGCAAGCTACTGAGAGTATCCCACCTGCATGACAGAGCCTGGCAAGCTCCCCATGGCATATTCCATATGCCAATAACAACAAGACTTACCGTGGAGACATTACTGGTGCCCGCTCAAGCAAATTAATGAACAACAGGAGGACAGTGCTACAGTGCTATATTCCACAAATGAGCGCAGTTATTCTGTCTGTCTTTGTTGCAGCTTTATTGAGATATAATTGAAATATATTATTGTATATTATTGCTTAACATATGTTAATGTTTTGCTTATATATTATAAAATATTTCCACCAGAATAACTTAATTGTGTTACATTACCACCTCTCTGTCTCTCTATCTCTCCTGTTTATTGTAGAAAACTTCAATGTATTTATGGCAACTTTCAGGTAATGACATATTTTTAAAAATTGATTAAAATACTTAGAATTTCAGACCTATAAGTTAACATGGCTTTATGTGTGTGGGATTCATTGCACCTGCCAACAAAGTTTCAGCACAACTATTCACCAAAACTTAAAATAAATAAAATGTCACTTCTATTCCTCTTACACACTTCCCTTCTCTTCCAGTGAAAAAAGGTTTCATGGAGGCCAGAGTTAGTTTTGGTGTTTCATTCAGCTCTGTATTTGCCTTCCACCTATAAAGTGAATTGCATTCCACATATAAAGTGTTTTCAACTTCTTTAATTTAGCATGGTCAAATCAAATTTCATCCATTTTTCCTCAAATGGTATGATGTCATCATATTGAAAGTTTATATTGTACTAGAGTAACATTGCTTTCAAGATTGCATAAGCTTATATATTTAGGGGCACAATGTTACTAGGACTTGCTCACTGAAGATAGAAAACATTCCCCCACTAATATTTTAGGTCCTATCAGGAAGTGACATCCTCTTAGTGGCTAGAATCTAAGCGTTTGAATTTATTGGACTTTGTACATTCCCTTATTTTGCTTCCTTAAATTATACATATACATGTGATTATTCTTTCTTTGTACTTTTTCTTCGAATGTTGCTTAGCATGATCCCCCTTAAGCTTCATATATGCTATCGAAAAAGTTAAGAGTCCAATTTTTTAAGTAGCTGAGTAGTATTACATTCTATGTATTTACCACAACTTTATTCTACGATCTCTTGATGATTACTTGTTTCCAGATCTTGACTACTATAAAAGCATAAACATAGATATTCATATATCTTTCAAATGAGTGTTTTTTTAATGTTCTTTGGATATGTATAGACTAGTGGCATTGCTGGGTTATCTTGTGGTTATAGTTCTAATTTTAAAGAAACGTTTATAGTGTTTTTTTTAATAGAAGGTGGACCAATTTGCATTCTTATCAATACTGTAATTGGTTTTCTTCTTCTTTATACTGCACCAGACTTATTTGCACTCTTGTGCTTTTTGACTTTTATTTCCTCCTATAAGTTATTATAGTTGGCATCAAAAAGGCAGGATCTCATTTGATTTGCATTTCTCTGACACTCAGTGATGAGTGTTTTTTCATGAGCCTATTGGCCAGCCATCTGCATGTCTTCTTTAGTGAAGTATTTGTTTAGCACTTCCTATTTTTGATGGAGTCATCCGTTTTTATTTTTGTTACTATTAATTTTGCTGGATTTTGTAACGTTTTTATTTTTTTTTCTTGTTTTATTTTTTGCCACTTTTGGAAGAACTCAAGGCTTACTCTTGGTTCTGAACTCAGGGATCACTCCAGGTGGGGCTTGGGAGATTATATGGGGTGCCAGAAATCCAAACTGGGTTGGCCATGTGCAAGAAAGTATGCTACCCCCTGAACTATCACACTGGCCATAAATTTGGTGAGTTCTTTATAGATTCTGGATAAAGGCTCTTTTCCAAAGTTATAGTGAGTGAATATGTTTTCCTTTCAGTCAGATGTCTTTTTTCTAATAAATTATTTTTCATTCATAGAAACCTTTTATTTTAACATAGTCCCATTTTCTTCCTTTTATTTCATTTGCAAATGGAGCCAAGTCATAAAAGATATAACTAATGCCAAAAATATAATAGATTTTGCCCACTTTATTGGATTCTTTGTTGTTTTTGCTGCTCATTTTGTATTCACACCTGGGAGTGTTCAGAGAATGCCCTTAGTTTGGTGCTCAGGGGTCACTCCTGGTGGTACTTGAGGGATCATGCAGTCACAGGGATTGTGATTTTTTTCTTTTTCTTTCTTTTTTTTTTTTTATAGAATCACCATGAGATATAGTTACAAAGCTTTCATGTTTGAGTTTCGGTCATACAATGATCAGACACCCATGCCTTCACCAGTGCACATTTTCTGCCACCAAAATCCCCAGGTTCACCCTCATCCCAGCCCTTCCCTTACCTGTGTGGCAGACAATTAGGGATTGTGATTGAACCAGGGCCTCCTGCCTCCTGATTTTGCAATTTGCATATGCAAAATCCCAAGCCATTGACCCATTACTCTAACTCATTTTTTGATGTATTTTATGGGTTTGGGTATAATATAAAAGTTTTTAAATAATTTTTAGTATCTAATGGAATGGTCTAGCCATAAGCCTCCTAAAAAGATGACTACTTTAATTATCAAATCAAAAGTGCCTGGCATACAAATACAATTAGCTCTGCCTTCCCTGCTAATATAATCAGCTCTGCCCATGAAATTTTAGAGGCCGAAGATTCAGTCACTTAGTTCTGTGCAGTGTAGCTCAATTCTAGAACTGACCCCAGACACTTTGTTCCTGGAATAAGTTGAAATTATTTGTAGTACTTCTCATCCCACTTCTCATGATTGGCCAGGAACATTTTACATACAACTAATTCTCTTCTGAGAGTTGACTACTGTATCTCCAGATCACCCACTTCCTAGAATTAACTCATCTATAGAAAGCAGAAACTTGTCATCTAAATTGCCTAGAGATACACAATAAAAAATTCAGCAAGACTGTGCTAAGGAGCTCTCTTTTTCTGGAGGCCTTCACTATGTCAGTCAGACCACTATACTCTTAATAAACTTTGCTCCCACATAATCTATCTTGCACTTGACATAAATTCTTTTACTGCCCCACCTCTTGAACCCAGCTGGTTCATGCTTCTCTTCCTTCACCCAGTCTATTTTGAGTAACTCTGATTCTCATACCTAAAGAGTATTATTCCTTGGAATTCTTCTCCATTCAATACCTTGAATACATCACACAAATACCTTTTGATCTGTAGTTTATTAATAAATGTGTTGATAGTTTTAATGAGCTTTCTTTATTTGTGACTTATTTTCTTTCTTACTTTTAGGATTCTGTCTCTTCTTTCGACTTGTACCATTTTAGTCACAGTGCTATTTTGTTGTGTGTCTATTTGCATTTGTTGGGAAATCTTTAAGCATTGTGAATCTGTGTCCTTCTTCAGTTAAGAAAGCTCTTGCAAACTAGTTCTTAAATTAAGAATTCTGTCATTCCTCATTTTTCTTCTACTCTTTGAACACCCTTTTTTGTGAAATTTGTTCAATTGATATTGTTGCATCAATATCTTGTGCATTTTTTAAAAGCAATTCTTGTTTTGTTTTTCTATTTTATTTTTATTGCTTTTTTCAGCACTTTATTCAAAAAAGCTCTCTGAAATTAAGTCACAAGACAGTGGAGTTCAGTCACTATTTTTTGATTGTTATGTCTATTATCCTTTAGTGTACTGATTCAATTTTTTGTTTATATCATTTTTTTCCATTAAGCCCCTCTAGTAACTTTTTAAAAAATGTTAGCTACTCTACCCTTTAATTGTGTTATTTCTCAATGGATTTTTGCTTGTTTGTTTTCGGTACATATCCAGTGATACTCGGGCTTACTCCTTACTCTGCTCTCAGGGATCACTCCTAGTTGGGTTTTGAGGGCTACATGGGGTAACCAGCAATCAAATCAGGGCAAGCAGTGTGGAAGGGAAGATCATTATTTAATAGTCTGTCTTCTCTGGCCCCATACCTTACTTCTTGTACTATATTTCCATACATTTAAATCTTATTTCATTTATTAACTTTTATTTATTTATGTTTTGGGGGGCAGTGTACTTGGTAGTGGTCAGAGCTTACTCCTGACTATGCTCAAATTTTACTTTTAGTGGTTCTCAGAAAACTATGTATGATGCCAGGGACTGAACTGAGGTCAAAAGCATGAAAAGCAAATGCCTTACCTCCTGTACTATTCTCTGGTTTTATTTTTATAAAGTTGTTCACAACACTTGATTACATTTATTATTGAATGCCAATTCCACCTCCCTTACATCTTTCTCCACCATATTTCCATCCCAAAACACAAACCTCCAAACCCCAGACCCAAAACAGAACTGAAATAACTTATTTTGTATTGTTTGTTATGAATAATCTACTAAAACTTAAACAAAAAGGTGTCTTAGAGGAAAGTGTGTGAAGATTGTTGATTTTCACCCAGGAACCATTAAGCTCTTCTATAAGAGATTACTAACATGTTAAAGGTTGAGCCTTGTGTGTATAGATCGATAGATAGATAGATAGATAGATAGATAGATAGATAGATAGACATCAATATCTATATCATCCATATAAGTGTATTTCTCCCTAAGATTAGTTGCCTTCTACTTTAATCCCAATCAAATATAGTGTGCTACTCTCGATATATTGGTGGTGTCAAGTATGAGATGTCCAGGAATAGTTTCCCTCATGGGTGAGGTCCATCTGAGCATATGGAGAGCAGTTATGAGCAGGGTGGGTGGTGAGTTCTGGAGGTTTCCACTGCCAGGGCTGGCTCCACTGGGGCAGGGAGGGGCCTCACCCGCCCCCCCTCCGGGTTTTCCCAAATGAAACAGCCTGGTGCAGGTCTGGAGGCCTGGCTATGATGTATCGTTCTGTGCTCTCTTCTGAGATATTTATATTGAGTCTCTGGATCTTGACCATTGATGAGAGTATATGGCGATATGGTGCC
Organism: Sorex fumeus; assembly: GCF_029834395.1. NCBI lineage: Eukaryota > Metazoa > Chordata > Mammalia > Eulipotyphla > Soricidae > Sorex > Sorex fumeus. The sequence goes on along the minus strand of NW_026606096.1, from coordinate 16,033,521 downwards.
AGCAGCAGCTTGTGGGTGTGACTGCCAAGCTACTGGAAACAGGGGGAGATGGGGGGAGGTCACCCATTCCGGGTTCCATTGAGCCTGGAGTTTTCGGATTTTCTTTTGAAGCTTGAGTTACATTTTATCAATAAAGATAGAACAAATGCATCGTTTATCAGTTAATATCATGCAAACTAAATTTAAAGAACATAAGAAAGAGTTGAAGAAAGATGGAAATATCTTTTTAAGCCAAATGTCAACTGGATATTTGTACTTAAAAAACACTAATGTCAGAGAAATGGCAACATTGAAAACTATCTCTTTACATCTATGTAAAAACTTCAAGAATATTGTTTAATTTTTTAAAATAATCATCTTCTAAGAATAGGAGCTTTCATGAAAACATTAGAGTCCCAATAATTCAATATGATGACAATGTAGTTTGCATTACATGTTTGGAACATCATTTATTTTCTGAAAAAGTCCTTCAATTCTACATGGGGATTAACACTTGGCACATGAAAGATCACCCCTTTCATACATCAAAGCACTTTTTACTTTAATTAAAATTTAAGGTTATCTCTTTTAATTAACGCACTTTGTGCATATAAACATTAAGGCAGAGTAATCTTATTTAATGCAACTGAAATAGAAAATAAAATTCAAAAAATAATAAAAACAAGGACTTTGTTGGTTAAACTTGAAAGAAACAAAGTAATTGCTAAGGTTTTCTGCTTCTGATGCAGAAGGGAATATCAGAGCTTGCAGTCTTGTGTTTGATTTGGCAGCAGATTTTGCTAACTGGCTTTTCTCCAGAACTATTATTTGTTAATATTCCTAAATGTGCAGTTACCATGATAGTCCAATAACAGAATATTGTGCAATGATGTGAAGTACTTAACTTGAACTATAAAAACCCCATCAATCTGAGTTTCGAGTTCCTCTACCCTCCTCTCTCCTTCTCCTTCATCACCCCCCTCCATTTTTTGTTGCTGTGATGATAAGAGGTTTTCCATGTTAGTTTTGGTGCTCAGACATTTCATTGTAATCCTCACCTCCTTGACTACGGTGCCTGAACATTTAAGATACAGTACTCATCAAGGGTTGCACACTTTAGGTGTGGGGCTTTTGCATGCTTAGTTGTGCTCACCAGGAGTCACTTCAGTTATGGTACTTGTGCTTGCTTGATTGAGGTGTGCAGAATATTGTGCACTTTGCTGTGGTATGAGGAATTCTAGAAGACAAAGCTGCTGGAGTCACTCTGGGCATGTGGCTTGTACCAGAAATCAGATTTGAGGCCTCACAGCTTGCAAGGACACCACTAGGAATTCTTCCACTGAGCCATCTTCATGCCACTGACCTGTTTTTTTTGAATAAGAACAACAACTGGATGAATAATTATTATTTATTAGAATATGTTTTATAGTCTGTAGGACACATCACCAGTCATGAGTGAAATTAGCTCATGAATAAAATTTGAAGCTGACTTTTGCAGAGCCAACTAAATCCTGTACTCCTAAAATTAGAATTAGGCTTTCTAAGATGATCCAAATACTGGAATGGAAAAAGTTAACTTCTGGTTTTGTTCTTTGCTAGGGCTACACCTGGTGGTGCTCAGGGCTTACTCTTCGTTCTATGCTCAAGGGTCGCTTCTGATGGGGCACAGGGGACCATATGGAGTGCTTGGAGTTCAAGTTGGCTCAGCCAGGTGAAAGACTGCCACCTTACCCTCTGTACTATTGCTCTGGCCTCCAATTTGAACATTTCCTTTTCTCTCTGTTTTTGTTCCATTTTGGGAATAACTACTACTGTATAGAAAGAGTTCATAATTTGTCACTTTGTAAACATTTTTAATGACCTGTAGTGTGTAAGCTCCTCACTCGCATGGAGCTGTGTAAACTCCTTCACTTGGGGATTACATGTGAACAGATGTTCGCAGGCTCTCTGGGCTGCTCCCTCTTGTCTGCGTTTGGTGCTCTCAAACCGCTTCCCCACCTGAGACAGCCATTGACTCAGATGGATGAAGGGAGAATGAGGGCCAAGGTGGTTGCTGATTAGTTGCCATTTATTCAATCTTGCGTCTCTCCCAGCTCTCTCCAACCCTCTCTCTCTGTGCATGTCTATCTCTCTAACCTCGCAATTCTTTCTTCCCATTGTATTCATCTCCTTTATCTCTCTGCTACCTCGTCTCTCCTTTCTCTCTCTCACCCACTCTCTCCTTCAATAACCCCTTTCTCCCCACAGCCACTCTTTTTCATCCTCTGTGCACACCTCCCCAACCATACCTCCCCATGGGAGGCGTGATCAAAATGTTTTTCCAGTCTTTCCAACCACCTGCACTCATAAGGGCAATACAGGTGTGTTTCTCCTCTCCTCAAACCTGCAACTTAATAAGCATCTTTAATTCTACTTCCTAATATTTACCATTCTGTATAGACACAGTAATAGACACTTTTAGGTTTATAGGGTGACTCTCCTGGGGACATCTCACCACAAACTCAGACTACAGTGGGTGTATGATGCCAAGGTAGTAAAAGGGGGGATGTTTTGTTCATCCTTGATACCAGATTTTAGAGAGGAGACAGAGTAGGAAGTAAATCAAGAGAGGGCACAAGAGAACAAAAGAGAAGTAGTGGCTTAACAGACATCAGGACTTCAGTTATGCCATTTCACTTTAGGTTTCAGGTAAATCAATACTGTATATGAAACAATTTATTCATCATAGAAATCTAGTTTTTATCTATCACTATGCAATTGAGGCCTTTTGCTTAATTAATGTACCTCTCTTCACCATTCCTTTATGAAAACTATTTTGTCCTTATGGTCAAAATGTTTAATTTCTTTTCTTCTATTTATTTGATGCATACCACATAGAGTGAAATCATATGCTGATTGTCTTTCTCCAATGAATTTCTTTACTAATTATATTATTTTCTGGTTCATCCATGTTGTTGCAAAGGGCAGGATTTCAAGTTGAATAGTATTCCATTGTGTAAAGATGCAATGTATTTTTTACTCACTCCTCTCTTACTGAATAGTTAGCTTATTTCTGTGTTAACAATTGTGAATAATGTTGCAATAAACATGAGGGTAGACACACATATATGTTTTTATATACATATATTCAAAGAAATGTTATTTGGATAAACAGACAAAATTTCAGTATATATGGCATTTCTCTATAGTTTTGATGACATCAATGCTATTTTCCATAATTGCCGTACCAATTTGCATTTCCACTAACATGATGAAAGAATACCATTCTTTTACATCCTTCTTAATATGGTTCAAGGTAGTGGTTCAATTTCATTGTTATATATATAATTGCCTGATACCATTTGCTGAAAAGACTTTTCTTGACTCATTTTGTATTCTTTTATTAAAATGCTAGAAAATTCCATTGAAAAATTAATTTAAGGCAGTGTATGATGAGTTTCAGGAGCTTTTTTATTAATCTAAAAAAGCTTTTATTTCCCTATTATATCTGAATTACAGTTTTGCAGGGTAGAATATTCATTACCTTTTTTCTTTTTATTTTTATGTAGCTTTTAATCTTTTAGTATTTCAATTTGCTATTCCACTTCTCACCCTATAGATCTGTTGAGATGAAAGCCTGATTAAGGTGCTTCTGTCTTGTACATGTCTTTCACCCTAACCTTCTCATTTTTTTAATTGACTTTTGATGTTTTTTTTTGTTAGTGTGGTAAAAAAAATGCAAAAGGGATACTTGAGTGAAGCCTATTTTTCCAATAGAGGAAAGTTGTTAGAAAAATGAACAACACATAACACTGCAAACAATATTAAAGAACTATACTTATATATTGTTATAACAAATAAGACATAACTTAAGTATATTAGTGAAGCTTTGCAATTCTAGCACTCAAACACTAAAATATCTTGCTTTTGTAAGAAGAGAAAAGCAATTTGATTAACATTCCAAATTTTTCTCATGTTCAAAGCAGTTAAGCTCACTGTCTGAGTTCTTTAATAGATTACAGACAGTTCAAAAAGAGAATTGGTAAAACTGGAAAAAAATGGGTAGTAAAAGTTAAAATGGTTAATATGTTTAAAACTAGAAGTTAAAAATTACAAATGGTTAGGAGGGGAGAATAAAAATTATAATATACCAATTATACTACTTGGTTCGGGACTGGGCCTTCTAATAGCTAGACAGTTACACCCACCAACTGCTGTGTAACCCCATCAACGGCCAGGATCCAGAGACTATAACACCAAGCCCCAGGAAGAGAACAAAGCAGAGACTCTTACCCCCGTGCCTGACTGTCCTCACCAGAGTCCAACAGCTAAAGACCTCCAGGACCCAGCCAAAGCCATGCTGAGACCACTCTCCACAAACTTGGATGAGTCTCATGCATGAATGAACTGGCAGAGGAACCCAGGTGTGCGGGACCTGGGGATGAGATCTCCAAGCCTGCTCGGTTCGGGACTGGACCTTCCAGTAGCTAGACAGTTACACCAACAAACTGCAGTGTAACTGTGTAACAGGATCCAGAGACTATAACACCAAGCTCCTGGAAAATGTGGCCGCGTGAGTTTTTATTCTCTAGTTCTCACTCTCAGAGAACTCGGCAGACTGCTGAGAGTATCATACCAGCACTTATGCCTGAATGGGAACACCTGTAAAATGTATTTGTATTTTCAGGCTACTGAGAATATCCCACCCACACAGCAGAGCCTGGCAGGCTATCGTGGTATATTCAATATGCCAAATTCAGTGAATACAATGGGTCTCATATCCCTGACCCTGAATACGGCAGCATTGAGAAGAATGCGGAAGGAGAGGCTGATAAAATCTCTAGACTGCCAAAACAAAGAAAGACAAAAATGACTGTATTTTCAATGCATGTATGCTGGCATCGGATTCATCCATCAAGGACCTGATGGTACAAGCGCAAAACATCAAGTACCACATCATTGGTCTGATAAAGACGAGAAGGCATCAATGACATCATGCCATTTTCGACACTGGAGAACTGTTCCTTGGAACATGCGAAAAAAGAGGCATCCGTGGTGTTGGTGTCCTTGTCAACATGAACTTAGCCATGAGCATTGATTCATTTCAATACCTAACAAAATCGGACGATTACACTTGAATACATGTGGCTCACTGTCGGCAGTTTCTATCTTCGTTGTCTATGCACCAACATCCAGTTATGATGAAGGAGAAATTGAGAAGTTCTACATGGAGCTGGAGAAGTTCTATAAAGAAGACCACACCTTCTACAAGATCATTGTCAGTGATTTTAATGCCAAGATAGGACTGAGATGATCAGCTGAAGAACTCCACATCGGGACCCATGGCCTAGAATAGAACATATAGGGTGAGAGACTGTCCGAGTTCATCATGTCGACCAAGACCATCCATGGTAACTCACAGTTCCAGAAGGCCGAATCTAAACGTTGGACATGGGAGTCTCCCGGTGGATACTTCCACAATGAAATTGACCACATCATATTCAATTGGTGGTTTTGCCTGACTGATGTTGCTGTTATCCCAAAATTCCAAACGGGATCAGACCACCATCTCCTTCATGCAAAATTCTACTTCACAGAGCGGGGAGAAAAGAATGCAAAGTTTAAGAAGAGAACTCCCAGAACAACCACCAACTGGGAGCTTTTTGGCTCTGTTGTGGCAACATGGGAAGAATCTGTCATTGACAACATTGATGAGAAATACTATCGACTAGTTCAGCACCTCCATGATTGTGCGAGGAATGGCAAGAAAGAGATAACCACGAAAAATAAAAAACAAACAAACAAACAAAAAAAGCCTGTCTTCTAAAACTCTTGAGCTTATTCGCCAACATGGCTTGACGCATACCTCAGGCAACCAAAAGCAAACATCCGAGCTCACAAAGCAGTACAGAGAAGTGATCAAGGAAGACCTCAAAGAGAGATGAGCAAAAGTGCTGGTAGATATGGCAGAAGCCGGGAAAAGCATTCATAATGCCCGCCTGTCCTTCAACAACTACAAGACTAAGATGACTGCCCTCTGATGTCCTGATGGATCTATCACATCTTCCAGAAGGGCAATGGAGAAGATTATTCATGACTTCTACTCAGATCTCTTTAATAGCCACATCCACCTGCCCACATACCAAATTCCGCAGGATGGATATGTTGTTCCCAACGTTCTCCCTTCCGAAATCTGACACGCCATTTTGTTGTTAAAGAAACAAAGAGCACCTGGCCCAGACAAGGTCAGACCTGAACACCTGAAGAACCTACCATCAGTACTCATCAATATACTGGCTTGGCTCTTCACACACTATCTGTCTGAATGCAAGGTTCCATCCCAATGGAAACCAGCAGGACTGTACTTCTATACAAGAAGGGAGACATCTACAACATTGGCAACTATCGACCAATCTGCCTATTGTCTGTCATCTACAAGCTGTTCATGTGAGTCATCCTAGATAGGATTGGCAGAACACTAGATGAAGGACAACCATGTGAGCAAGACAGGTTCCGCAAAGGATTCAGCACCATCAACCATATCCACACAATAACCAAGCTCACTGAGGTTTCTCGGGAGTTCAAGATGCCGCTCTGTCTAATGTTCATTGATTTAAAGAAGGCCTTTGATTCTGTTGAGACAGAAGTGGTCATTGAAGCCCTAGCCAATCAGGGCATTCAAACTCAATACATCAGGATCCTCCGTGAGCTGTATTACGGATTCACTACCAGGATCTCACCATTCTACAAAGAAGTTATCATCAATGTCAAGAGAAGGGTTCGGCAGGGTGATACCATTTCACCGAAACTCTTCAGTTCCACCCATGAGAACATCATGTGACAACTGGAATGGGAAGGAATGGGAGTGAAGATAGATGGTCGGCAACTACACCACCTCCACTTTGCTGATGTCATCGTTCTAATAACACCAAACATGTGCCAAGTGGCACAAATGCTGACCGACTTCGTCTGTGAGTGTGGAAAGGTCAGATTACAGCTGAATCTCACAAAGACAATGTTCATGAGAAACAGTCTTGTTCCTGACATTCCACTCGCTCTCAAGGGAATGACCATCTTGAATGCAACAGTTATGTGTACCTAGGCCGAGAAGTCAACATGACGAATGACATGCCACCAGAGTTGTGCAGGAGGAAGAGAGCGGCTTGGAACGCCTTCAAGTGCGTCAAAGAAATAACTAAGAGGGTGAAGAACTTCCAGCTCCAAGCACTTCTCTTAGATTACACAGTTCTTCCTGCATTAACATATGCCTCAGAGACCTGGGCCCTACGAAAATAGGATGAGAACACTATTTGGGTCTCTCAAAGAGGAATCAAAAGAGCTATGCTTTGAGTATCATGCTTCACTCAAATGAGAGAAAAAAATCTGTAGTTCTGACCTCCATCAATGCTCAAGAATCAGGGACGCTGTCTTGTTTGCCACGGCATCAAAAATCAGATGGGCTGGACACTTAATGAGAATTAGAGATGACCACTGTAGTAGAGCCATTACTGACTGGATTCCACAAGACGTCAAAAGATCGCGTGGCTGCTCACCTATGAGATGGTCAGATTTCTTTGTCAAGACCCTGAACGATTGTTTTGAGGCCTTTTGTTTTCCTAGAACGAGCAGATGCCATTGGGCTATGTTAGCATGCAACAGGGATGAATGGAGACGTTACTGGTACCCTCTTGAGCAAATCAATGAGTACGGTACATCAAGTGATCAATATACTAATATCTTTGTAATTATTTTCAGAACTTTGCAATTCCATGAGAGTCTGGAAAAGACCAATGAAGGATATTATGTAGGGGATCAAGAGCTAACACTGCATGTAAGTGCTTTCCTTGCATGTGGCTGCCTTGCTTCAATTCCCAGCACTCTATACTGTCCCCCACGTCTTTGCTGAAATGTTCCCCGAGTACAAAATCAGGAGTAAACTCTGAGTCTAGCTATGTGTAGGCCATAAACCAAGAAAAGAAACAGGAAGAAAGTAATAAATTGCAGTAAATGATATTCTATCTCTGTTTTGTATTTTGATTAGTGCATATTTGTAGAAAAAAGAGTTTTTGCTGTTGTCTGTTTTAAATATGTGGATTGTTGTTTAAAAGATAATATGGAAACGTAAAATCTAAAGAGAAGTAAGCAGATAAGCAACCCATTCTGAGGTTTGGATTTCGTTTCTGCAAGAAATATTTTCTGTAGCAAATGCATGATGACACAATCAAAACGTTTCTGACAGAACAATACTTAGAAAATGCCACTGTCCTTCAAGGACAAGGAAGAGTGATTTGATGGTGACAGTGTTTCCTGATGCTGCAGTTTGTGTCAGATAGTGAATACACATGCAACTTTTAGAAAACTGAAGTGCTAAGAGAGGTTGAAAGGATCAGCTATTATACTTGGAAAATGTCTTTGCTGAAAGATATTACCACAAACATATTTTGAATACTTACTATCTGATGTAGCTGGAATAAATTTGAATATCCATTGTTTGCAATAAGGAGATTCATTAAGGGAGAATATGTCATAGATTTCTACTTCCTAATATAACTTGATGAGCACCTGGATTGTGTGAATTATAGTTAATTCCACCACTTTCAGTATGTTGACATTTTGGTGGTGAGTATGTTATGGTCACAATATAGCCCTAAAACATGAACAGTTTGCCTTTTGTAAATGAAAGATACCTCAAAAATTTTAAAATATGAAAACGGCATGAACAAAAGCACACATTAAATTCCATGCTTAGTTAATACCTGTTGACTCAAAGAGAAATCAATCCCAATATAGCGCATTCTAATCAATGGTGTTTCCTCAGACTGCTGAATGGGTCTTTAGAATTTTCTCTGAAAATGGCAGCCTCTGTAAATTTATTTTTCTCTTTTGGGTCATAACCAGCGATGCACAGGGGTTTCTCTTGACTCTGAACTGAGAAATTACTCCTGGTGGTGCTCAAGGGACCATAAAGGATGCTAAGAATCAAACTCCAATCGAACGCGTGCAAGGTAAATGTCCTACCCGCTGTGCTATTGCTCCAGACCCCACTCTGTAACTTTTTTGACTTTTTTCCCCCCAAGGAATTGCTTTAGGATGTTAAAGAAAGTAAACCAAGTACACTTTAATCACTTAATCACTTAACTTCCCGTTAGTCGTCGATTTGCTCGAGCGGGCGCCAGTAACGTCTCCATTTGTCCCTGTCGCGTGCTAGTGTAGCCCAATGGCATCTCTTCCCTCCGGGAACATGGAGGGCCTCAAACCGATCGTTCATGACCTTGACAAAGAAGTCTGACCACCTGGTAGGTGGGCGGCCACGCGGTCTCTTGACATCCCGTGGAATCCAATCAGTAACAGCTCTAGTCCAACGGTCGTCTTTAAATCTCATTACGTGACCAGCCCATCTGATTTTCGACACCTTGGCAAATGAGACAGCGTCCCTGATCCTTGATCGTCGACGGATGTCAGAACTCCGGATTCGTTCTCTCATTTGAGTGAAACGTGATATTCCAAGCATAGCTCTTTCTATTCTTCTTTGGGAGACCTGAATGGCGTTCTCATCTTGTTTGCGTAGGGCCCAGGTCTCTGAGGCATATGTTAATGCAGGAAGAACAGTGGAATCAAAGAGATGTGCCCGGAGCCGGAGGTTCTTCGTCCTCTTAGCTATTGCTTCGACGTTCTTGAAGGCGTTCCAAGCCGCTCTCTTCCTCCTGTGCAGCTCGGGTGCCAGGTCATTTGTCATGTTGACCTCTCGACCTAGGTACACATAGCTGTTGCATTCGGAGATGGTCGTTCCATTGAGAGCGAATGGGGCGTCAGGAACAAGGCTGTTTCTCATAAACATTGTCTTCATAAGATTCAGCTGTAGTCCTACCTTTCCACACTCACGGTCAAAGTCGGCCAGCATTTGTGCCGCTTGGCTGATGTTTGGTGTTATTAAAACAATGTCATCAGCAAAGCGGAGGTGGTGTAGTTGCCGACCATCTATCTTCACTCCCATTCCTTCCCATTCCAGTCGTCGCATGATGTTCTCGAGGGTGGCACTGAAGAGTTTTGGTGAAATGGTATCACCCTGCCGCACCCCTCTCTTGACATCAACGATCACTTCTTTGTAGAATGGTGAGATCCTGGTAGTGAATCCGCAATACAGCTCACGGAGGATCCTGATGTATTGGGCTTGAATGCCCTGATTGGCTAGGGCTTCAATGACCGCTTCCGTCTCAACAGAATCAAAGGCCTTCTTTAAATCAATGAACGTTAAGCAGAGCGGCATCTTGAACTCCCGAGAAACCTCAATGAGTTTGGTTATCGTGTGGATATGGTCGATGGTGCTGAATCCTTTGCGGAACCCTGCTTGCTCACATGGTTGTCCTTCATCTAGTGTTCTGCCAATCCTATTCAGGATGACTCGAGTGAACAACTTGTAGATGACAGACAATAGGCAGATCGGGCGATAGTTGCCAATGTCATGGATGTCTCCCTTCTTGAACAGTAGTACGGTCCTGCTGGTTTTCCATTGAGATGGAACCTTGCATTCAGACAGGTAGCGAGTGAAGAGCCGAGCCAGTGTATTGATGAGTACTGACGGCAGGTTCTTCAGGTGTTCAGGTCTGACTTTGTCTGGGCCGGGTGCTGTTTGCTTCTTTACTGACGAAATGGCGTGTCGGATTTCGGAAGGGAGAACTTTGGGAACGACATACCCATCCTGTGGAATTTGGTATGTCGGCAAGTGGACATGGCTATCGAAGAGATTTGAGTAGAAGTCAAACCAGTAACTACAACTGGTCTCATTCACCTGACCCTGAAGGCTTCACCGACATGGCAGCACTGAGAAGGATGAGAAAGGAGAGGCCGACAAAATCTCAAGGCCGACCTAGGCTGCCACAACGAAGGAAGACAAAAATGATCGTCTGTACTTTCAATGCACGTACGCTAGCATCAGATGCATCCATCGAGGACCTGATGGTACAAGCGCGAATGATCAAGTACGACATCATTGGTCTGACCGAGACAAGAAGACACGAATCTCACCATGCCGTTTTCGACACTGGAGAAGAATTGTTCCTCGGAACATGCGATAAAAGAGGTGTTGGAGGCGTCGGTGTCCTTATCAACACAAACTTGGCCAAGAGCATTGATTCATTCGAATGCCTAACAACCCGAATCGGACGTTTACATTTGAATAGATGTGGCTCACTGCCTGCAGTTTCTATCTTCGTTGTCTACGCACCAACATCTCATTATGATGAAAGAGAAATCGAGAAGTTCTACATGGAGCTAGAGAAATTCTATAAAGAAGACCACACCTTCTACAAGATCATTGTGGGTGATTTTAATGCCAAGATAGGACCGAGAAGATCAGCTGAAGAACTTCACATCGGAACCCATGGCCTAGAATGGAACGAACAGGGTGAGAGACTGTCTGAGTTCATCATGTCGACCAAGACCATTCATGGTAACTCACAGTTCCAGAAGGCAGAATCTAAACGATGGACATGGGAGTCTCCCGGTGGACGATTCCACAACGAAATAGACCACATCATATTCAATCGACGGTTTTGCCTGACTGATGTCGCTGTTGTCCCAAAATTTCGAACGGGATCGGACCACCGTCTCCTTCGTGCAAAATTCTACTTCACAGAGCGGGGAGAAAGGGCTGCAAAGTTCAAAAAGAGAACTCCCAGAACGACCACCAACTGGGAACTCTTTGCTACTATTGCGGCAACATGGGAAGATGCCATTGTTGACAACATTGACGAGGAATACGATCGACTGGTTCAGCACCTCCATGAATGTGCGAGGAACGCCAAGAGAGAGATAGCCACAAAAAGTCGCCTATCTTCGAAAACTCTTGAGCTAATTCGCCAGCGTGGTTTGGCGCATGCCTCAGGCAACCGCAAGCTAACGTCCGAGCTTGCAAAGCAGTGCAGAGATGCGATCAAGGAAGACCTCAAAGAGAGAAGAGCAGAAGTACTGGTAGATGCGGCAGAAGCCGGGAAAAGTATTCGTAACGCCCGCCTGTCCTTCGCCAACTATAAGACCAAGATGACTGCCCTCCGACGTCCTGATGGATCCATCACATCCTCCAGAACGGCAATGGAGAAGATTATCCATGACTTCTACTCAAAGTACATTTTATTCTCTCATTATTATTTTCCTGACTGCACTTTGTGGGATAAGGTCTACATGATTTGGTGAATTGGAAGCGGGTACCCAGGAACAATGATAAGAAGACTGGTAGATACTTTGACCATGATTTTGCTGGACGTCCAGTGAAGGCTGCCACCTGCTAGTAGTTCAAGGCATTTGGGAGCTGCCTTGGCGTTTGGGGGACTCAGGACCTACCAATCTCAAAGTCCTTAAGTGGCTGAAGGGTGCATCTCTCCAGACTGAGGGCCTGAGTGAACATGGTTCTGATAGAGTAGAAACAAGATAGATAGCAAGGGGGGAGCCTAATTCCTGGCAGGAAGAGTCAACATCTGCAGGTGTAGGCAAATGAGCCTGGTCCAGCCATCTAACCCCATCCATTCTTTTTAGATGGAAGAAGAAATTCAAATGTAAATTTAGATGTGGAAGGTGCAGAGCTAAAGAAGTCAAACTACTATGGTCATCTGAAATCATGACCAACTTATTAATAATTCCAAGGTAATCCGGCAAGCATGTTTTCCTAAAGTAACTTTGTGGTGTGTGTGTGTGTGTATGTGTGTGTGTATGTGTGTAGGTATGTGTGATCTTATTTTAGTCACCTTAATTTACAATATTGTCAGAGATCTGGTTTAATCTGAACAATATTCCAACACCACATCCTTTATCCAATCATTTCCATTGTTTCATGGATCTACTCCTTCTACCAACTTCTGCATCTCACCATGATGGTAAGCTCAGTTCTGTAGACCTGTTCTCAGATTCTAATGTGTTTGGTCATTTGTTATTTCCTAAATTGTACTTCTTTATATCACAGAATGTGAAGCCATTTTTAATTGTATCTCTCCTTCTGGCTGTCTTGACTCAGTATAGTACTCTCAAGTTCCATATGCATAGAGATAAATTGAATGATTTGGTCTTTTAGTATAGCTGAGTACTATTCCATTATGTATATATACTAAAGTTATTTTATCCAATTACTAGTACTTAGCCACTTGGGTTGTTTCTAGATTTTGGCTCTTGTGAATAGTGCAAATATCTATTCTGAATAGAATTTTTGGGGTCCTTCTACGTGATACTGGGAAGTAGAATTGCTGGATCATATGGAAGCTCAATGCTTTATTTTTTGGAGAAGTGCCAGTATCAAATCAGCCAACCAAACGACCCACATTCCCTCTCAAACATCTCTAGATGTGAACCTGGAGACTTCCAGATTTTTTGGCTATAGCACTGAATTGGAGTTCTGTTAGACCAAGAACACAGGGTGTGATCATTAAGTCCCCTGAGCATTGTTAAGAAGCGACCCCCCCATCCCTCACTCAGAAGAAAGGATTGAAGGAGTAAATGGGCTCTGAAACCAGAGAAAATCATGTTGACCAATTCGGTGGTTTTGGAGGGATGGGCAGAGGGTTCTTCAAGGATGTTTACCTCAATAAATATAGCCTGATATGGAAGAGTCATGAAAGTTCTGACTTCAGTACTTTACTTTTAGCACTGGATGTAGAAGATAGTTGGTATCTGTTGATAGTTATTATATATTAGCACTTTTTATGCCTTTGTTCAAAACTGACAATGATTTGTGGTATTTCAGCTTATGTACTGAAATGAAGTTATGTAGTAAAAATGACTTTAGATTAAGAATTCTATTCAAATATGGTTTATGAGTGATTTTGTGCTAGACAAGCAAATTAAGAATAAAAACAAACTCATAAACCAACAATATCCTGTCCTCTCTAAGCTGAAAAATATGCTTTGGCTTAAAAGAAATTTATTAGATCAATCACATATTTTATGATAATTGCCAGGTCTTGGGCTGGAATATTTCTAGCTTTCTCAAAATAATATCAATAAATGCTTCTAGTTGCTTAATTTTCTGTTGTAATTTTTGAAGATTAGTAATTATAAGATATTTTACATGCTTTATAACAAGTTTTACATAGAATTCTCTAATTTTTTAATGTGTATAGGGCACTTCTTGCCCAAAGCAACAATTTTTATTAACAGTAACATTTATTTATTTATTTTTGGTTTGTTTTGGGACACCATAGTGGTGCAAGGGACTGTCAGAGCCTCACCCAGATGTGCTCCAACTCTGGCCCTTTGCATATTAGATATGTGTTCTAGTTCTTTGATCTATCTCCTTGGTTATGAACATTGAGGTTTTCTTAAAGAAGACTTGAGAAGAGACCATAATTTAGATCTTGCAGTAAAAATGTCAGGCATTGTCATTCTTTACAATAAATTTATTTTTAAATGGTGTTGTTTACCTAGCAGACAACACCTTTTATTTTACTTTTTGGGTCACACCTGGCGATGTGCAGGGCTTACTCCTGACTCTGCACTCAGGAGTTACTCCTGGCAGTTCTCAGGAGACCATATGGGATGCTGGGAATAGAACCCGGGTTGGCCATGTACAAGGCAAATGCCCTTCCCACTGTGCTATTGCTCCTGCCCATAAGTTTATTTTTAATTGTGCTAAATATGTGGAATACTCAAAATGTCATTGGATCTTTACTATTTAGACAATACTACTATTTTTACAATTCCATTCTTTGTTTTGATGCATGAAATATTCTGTTTTATGATGTATTCAAGGCAAAAATTAAATTATCAGATTTCTTTAAGGAATGTTTAAAGAATAGCAATTGAATAATAATAATATTTGGCAAAGAATGTTGCAAAGCTTGGTCTTAGTAACAATTGGATAAAAAATGATAAATAAGGTAAAGATGGAAGTGCTTTATAGTTAGGCATACAAATTTAAAAGATACTCCCTTCAGTTCTCACATTTTTTTACTATTAAGTATACCTGCTCATTATTTTATCAGTGTATGGTCCAATAATTTCATTCACTATCATTATTCAATAGCTTATTACTGTTTCTCCCATTTTTGACAATGACTTTTAAATAATATGTTCCATCAACTTTATTTAAAAATAAGTTACAATAAATTCCATCAGCTTTATTTAAAAATAAAACTAGATGTTGAAATAACTTTGAGACCTTTATATAAATGAATAAATGACTCATTTGAAACCTCATTTTGTCTGTGGCTTTAAATGTTCACGCTGTAGGCACTGGTAAGAGAGTTGAGTGGGTATAATGCTTACCTTGCATGTAGGTCACCTGAGTTTAATCCCACATGTCACAAATCATCTCCTGAGCACCACTGGGAGTTATTCCTGAGTTCAGAGTCAGGAGTAATTTATAAGCACAATTGGATGTAGTCCCTAAAGAAAACAGCAGCAAAAGTGTTCGAATCTCTCTTGTGTAGGGATTATTCTATAGTATTATAAAAAATTATTTGCTTAATTAATTTTGTAACCCTACATATTATTTAGTTGACTCTGTGCTAAATATTAAGGATAAAATGTGGTTTACCATT
The DNA here is from genome assembly GCF_029834395.1 of Sorex fumeus. NCBI lineage: Eukaryota > Metazoa > Chordata > Mammalia > Eulipotyphla > Soricidae > Sorex > Sorex fumeus. The sequence continues at coordinate 16,018,039 of NW_026606096.1, read as the reverse complement.
TAGTTGTATAGTTAATGAAGTAAAATATACATTGATTATGGTTAGCCTGTTCTTAATAGTGCCATTGCACCCATATTTTCAAACTCACTTTCTAAAGTTCACATTTGTGGTTGTTCACAGACAGATGCAGTGCAATGATAGAAAACTGAACTTCCTACTTGTGTTCTTAGTCAAGGTGGGGCAGACGATATTCTACTTCCCTCTTTTACCATTCATTCGGAAACCAGGTATAGTTTTCATGTTTTTCAATGTGATATTTGTTTTGGAGGTAGAGTTGGGTTGGGCCACATGCAGCAGTAATCATGATTTACTGGCTCTGTACTCAGGGATTATTCTCGGCACTACTCAGTGGAACCATTCGTGGTGCCAGGGATCAAATTATCAGGGTTGCATGCTAGCTAAGGGGGGTGCTAGATCAAACTGGGGCCTGCTTGCCCCTCTTTCTGTACCATCTCTCTGACCCACCACTCCCATATGCCTTTTTTTTTCCCTTTATTTCCTTTTATTTTTTTTAAAGTTGTAGATTTACAATTTTTTGTGCTTTGGTTTCAATTATACAATGATCAGATACCCATCCCTCCACCAGTGCCCATTTTCCACCACCATGGATAATATCCCTCCCACCCCCATCCCCCCATCCCCCCTGTCTCTGTGGCAGGGCAATCCCCTGTGTTCTCTCTCTCCTTTTGGGTGTTGTGGTCTGCAAAAGAGGCATTGAGTGGCAAACATGTTCAGTCCATAGTCTACTTTCGACATGCATCTCCCCTCCTGGGAGGATCCTCCAAACATCCTTTATTTGGTGCTCCATTCTCTATCTGAACAGCCCTTTCCTCTAGGATACCCGGCTGGCCTCTAAGTTATGGAGTAATCCTCCTGGTGCTGATCTCAGCTATTCTTGGGTATTAATCTCATACTTTGTTACTTTATATCCCCCAGATGAATGCAATCTTTCTATGTCTATCCCTCTCTTTCTGACTCATTTCGCTTAGCATGATACTTTCCATATTGTACCACTTGTATGTAAAGTTCATGACTTCATCTTTTCTAAGAGCTACATAGTACTCCATTGTGTAGATGTACCAAAGTTTCTTTAACCAGTCATCTGTTCTTGGACATTCAGGTTTCTTCCAGTTTCTGGCTATTGTAAAGAGTGCTGCAATGAACAAACAAGTGCAGATGTCACTGCGACTATACATTTTTGCCTCTCTGGGATATATTCCCAGGAGTGGTATTGCTGGGTCAAATGGGAGCTCAATTTCTAATTTTTTGAGAATCATCCATACTGTTTTCCAGAAGGGCTGAACCAGTGGACATTCCCACCAACAGTGAAGGAGTGTCCCTTTCTCGCCACATCCACGCCAGCATCGGTTGCTTTTGTTCTTTTGAATGTGGGCCAGTCTCTGAGGTGTGAGATGGTATCTCATTGTGGTTTTGATCTGCATCTCCCTGATGATTAATGATGTAGAGCATTTTCTCATGTGCTTTTTTGCCATTCGGATTTCGTCTTTGGGAAAGTTTCTGTTCATTTCATTGCCCCATTTTTGGATGGGGTTGGATGTTTTCTTCTTGTGGAGTTTAACCAGTATTTTGTATATCCTGGATATCAACCCCTTGTCAGATGTGTATTCGGTGAATATCCTTTCCCATTCTGTAGACTGTCTTTGTATTTTGGTCACTGTTTCTTTGGAGGTGCAGAAGCTTCTTAGTTTAAGATAGTCCCATTTATCTATCTCTGTTTTCACTTGCTCGGCCAGTGGCGTGGCATCTTTGAAAATACCATTAGCTTCAATGTCATGGAGGGTTTTGCCAACTTTATCTTCAATGTACCTTATGGTTTCTGGTCTGATGTTGAGGTCTTTAATCCATTTTGATCTTACTTTTGTACATGGTGTTAGGCAGAGTTCTGAGCCTATTTTTTTGCATGTAGCCGTCCAGTGATGCCAACACAATTTATTAAAGAGGCTTTCCTTACTCCACTTCACATTACTTGCACCTTTATCAAAGATTAGATGATCATATGATTGAGGGGAGATGTCAGTGTATTCAACCCTGTTCCATTGGTCTGCAGTTCTGCCTTTGTTCCAGTACCATGCTGTTTTAATTATTACCGCTTTGTAGTACAGTTTGAAGTTCGGGAGGTTGATTCCTCCCATTTTCTTTTTCCCAAGAATTGCTTTAGCTATTCGTGGGGGCTTATTGTTCCATATAAATTTAAGGAGTGTTTGCTCCATTTCTTTGAAGAATGTCATGGGTATCCTTATAGGGATTGCATTGAATTTATACAATGCTTTCGGTAATATTGCCATTTTGACAATGTTAACTCTCCCGACCCATGAGCAGAGGATATCTTTCCATTTCCTCATGTCCTCTTTTATTTCCTGAAGTAGCATTTTGTAGTTTTCTTTGTACAGGTCCTTTACTTCCTTAGTTAAGCTGATTCCTAGGTACTTGATTTGCTGGGGCACAATTGTGAATGGGATTGTTTTTTTCATGTTGCTTTCTTTTCTCTCACTGTTTGCGTATAGGAAAGCCATGGACTTTTGGGTATTGATTTTATGACCTGCAAATTTACTATATGAGTCTATTGTTTCTAGGAGTTTTTTGGTGGAAGTTATTGGGTTCTCTAAGTAGAGTATCATATCATCTGCGAATAGTGAGAGCTTGATTTCTTCCTTTCCTACCTGAATGCCCTTAATATCGTTTTCCTGCCTAATCGCTATTGCAAGTACTTCCAGTACTATATTGAAGAGCAGTGGAGAGAGTGGGCATCCCTGTCTCGTCCCTGATCTTAGAGGGAAGGCTCTCAGTTTTTCCCCATTGAGGATGATGCTTGCTGTAGGCTTGTGGTAGATGGCTTTAATTATGTTGAGGAAGATCCCCTCTATACCCATTTTGGCTAGGGTTTTCATCATAAAGGGGTGCTGGATCTTATCAAATGCTTTCTCTGCATCTATTGATATGATCATATGCTTTTTATCTTTTCTTTTGTTGATATGGTGGATTATGTTGATTGATTTCCGAATGTTAAACCATCCTTGCATCCCTGGGATGAATCCTACTTGGTCATGGTGTATGATCTTTTTGATGAGTAGTTGGATTCTATTTGCTAGTAGTTTGTTGAGGATCTTTGCATCTGTGTTCATCAGGGATATCGGCCTGTAATTCTCTTTCTTTGTGGTATCTCTGTCTGCTTTTGGTATCAGTGTGATATTTGCTTCGTAGAAACTGTTCGGAAGTGTTTTTGATATTTCAATTTCGTGGAAAAGCTTAAAGAGCATCGGGAGTAAGTCCTCTTTAAAGATTTGGAAGAAATCACTAGTGAATCCATCCGGGCCAGGACTTTTGTGCTTGGGGAGACTTTTTATTACCATTTCAATTTCCTTGATGGTGATAGGTCTGTTCAGGTATTCCAGGTCTTCTTGGTTCAGCCTTGGGAGTCTGTAGGAGTCTAGGAATTTATCCATTTCCTCGAGGTTTTGATGTTCCGTGGCATAAAGCTTCTCAAAGTACTCCCTGAGGATCCTCTGAATTTCTGTGGTTTCTGTTGTAATGACCCCCTTTTCATTTCTGATTCGGTTTATTAGGGTTTTCTCTCTCCCTTTCTTTGTGGGTTTTGCTAGAGGCTTATCGATCTTGTTAATTTTCTTGAATAACCAGCTTTTGGTTTCATTGATCTTTCGGATTGTTTTTTGGGTTTCCATCTAGTTAATCTCTGCTCTGAGTTTTATTATTTCCTTTCTCCTGTTCGGGTTGTGCTCCTTTTTATGGTCCTTCTCCAAGCTCTTAAGCTGTGAGGTTAGGTTACTTATGTGTGCTCGCTCCTCCTTCCTGAGGAATGCTTGTAGAGCTATAAACTTTCCTCTTAACAAAGCCTTTGCTGTGTCCCATAAGTTTTGGTAACTCGTGTTCTCATTTTCATTCATTTCTAGGAATCTTTTGATTTCCTCTTTGATTTCCTGTCTAATCCACTCGTTGTTCAATAGTGCACTGTTTAATTTCCAGGTGTTTGATTTAGTTTTCTGTTTTTGTGTGTGATTTACTTCTAATTTCAGCGCATTATGGTCTGAGAAGATTGTTGATACAATCTCTATCTTCTTAATTTTATGGAGGCATGTTTTGTGGCTCAGCATGTTGTCTATCTTGGACAATGTTCCATGTACGCTTGAGAAGAATGTGTATTCAGCTTTTTGTGGATGAAGTGTCCTGTATATATCTACTAAGTCCCTTTCTTCCATTGTTTCCCTCAAATGAAGTATGTCCTTGCTAAGCTTGAGTCTGGTTGATCTATCAAGAGGTGACAAAGCAGTGTTGAAGTCTCCCACTAGTATTGTGTTGCTATTGATGTCTTTTTCCAAATCTATGAGTAGTTGTTTTAAGTACTTTGCTGGTCTCTCATTAGGTGCATATACATTTATTATTGTAAGTTCTTCCTGTTGTACCGATCCTTTGATCTATAAGAAATGGCCTTCACTGTCTCTTATGACCTTCCTCACTCTGAAATCGATGTGGTCTGATATAAGTATGGCTACCGCAGCTTTTTTATGGGAGCTGTTTGCCTGTAGGATTGTTTTCCAGCCTTTGACTCTGAGTCTGTGTTTACTTTGACTATTGAGATGCGTTTCTTGCAGGCAGCAGAATGTTGGGTTCAATTTTCTAATCCATCCTGCCACTCTATGTCTTTTAATTGGTGCGTTTAGCCCATTGACATTGAGAGAGATTATTGTTATGGGATTTTGTCCCATTCTTCTGTTAAAATTTGGTGTATTTGAGGGGCCTTTCTTGCCTTAAAGTAGCCCATTTAGTTGTTCTTGTAACCATGGTTTTGAGTCTATGAAGTTCCTGAGCTGTTGTTTGTCTGTGAAACTGTGTGTTGTTCCTTCTATTATGAATGAGAGTCTTGCTGGGAAAAGTATTTTGGGGGAGGCATTTATTTCATTGAGTTTTCTCACTATGTCCCACCACTGTTTTCGGGCCATGAGGGTTTCATCAGAAAAATCAGCTGTGAATTTTAAGGATGCTCCTTTGTAAGAGATTTCTTTCTTCGATCTTGCTGCTTTCAGAATTTTGTCTCTGTCTAAGGTTTTGGTCATTTTGATCAGAATGTGTCTTGGGGTATTTTTATTCGGATTTCTTCTAGCTGGTACCCTTTGGGCCTCCTGAATGTGGTCACAAGTTTTCTTCAGCTCTGGAAATGTTGTAGCAATGATTTCTTTGACAGTTTCTTCTTCATCGAGGTTTTCTTCCTGTCCCTCTGGGACTCCAATAATTCTTATGTTACCCCTCTTGGCTTCATCACGATCTTCTCTTGCCATCTGTTCCTGAATTGTGAGTCTCTTTTCCATTTTCTGCTGTTTTCTGGAGAGTCTCTGAACTTCATCTTCGAGCTCACTGATTCTGTTCTCAGCAGCTGTTACTCTGCTGCTGAGGCCTTCCACTGAGCTTTTCAATTCGCTTACGAGATTTTTCAGGTCTGACATTTCTGATTGCATTTTCCTCATTTCTGCCTTCAGATCCTCTTGTCTTCTATTGGCATTGCTTTCCATTGTTTCTTTTAATTCCCTAAGCATCCTAAGTAGCTCCCTTCTGAATTCCTTGTCAGAGAGGTTGTCTAGCACTACAGTACTGTTGGTGTCATCTGGGCTAGACTCTTCAATATGAAAGTTTGGTGGGCTTTTGCGTTGCTTTACCATTGTGAGAGGTGTGGTTTAGTCCTTCACGTTCACTGTTACTATTCTGCTTGATATGCAGTGTGAGTTAAGATAGGCTTATGAGTTATTGGCTACTGTGTTTCTAGTGGCTGAGCTAAAATAGAGAAGTTTCCATCTAAGAAGTTAGCTTATGGTTCCTATGGCATATGCAGTGGGAAAATATTTCGCGGCCGCGTCAGTGGCCGTGGCTCCGGAAAGAGTCCCTGGCACTGGGCAAGGAGTTGGGAACGCCTCCTGTTTGGAATTGGAGCCGTTCAGCTTTGTTGCCCAGAGCTGGGCCTCTGTGCCCGTCCCACGCAGATCAGGGGTTGAAAACCGGCTGTCTAGGGGCTGTTTCTAGCTGCGCGTGCCCAGAGAGGGACCCAGGCCCTTGGGGGCAGGCTGTACCGACTTACAAATTTTTGTGCTTGCGTTTCAGTTGTACAACGATCAAGTACCCATCCCTCCACCAGCGCCCATCCTCCACCACCACAGGTCCCAGCATCCCTCCCACCCCCCATACCCCCCACCCAACCCTGCCTCTGTGACAGGGCATTCCCTTTTGTTCTCTCTCTCTCTCTCTCTCTCTCTCTCTCTCTCTCTCTCTCTCTCTCTCGCTCTCCTTTTGGGTTCTGTGGCTTGAAAGAGAAGCATTGAGTGGCAATCATGTTTGGTCTATAGTCTACTTTCAGCATGCTTCTCCCACCCTGGGAGGATCCTCCCAACACCTTTGGTGTTCCCTTCTCTAGCTGAGCTTTTTTTTTTTTTTTGCTTTTTGAGTCACACCTGGCGATGCACAGGGGTTACTCCTGGCTCTACACTCAGGAATCACCCCTGGCAGTGCTCAGGGGACCATATGGGATGCTGGGAATTGAACCCGGGTTGGCCACGTGCAAGGCAAACACCCTACCCGCTGTGCTATTGCTCCAGCCCCGAGTATCTGAGCTTTTTAGAAAGACACTTTTAATGAAAAAAAGTTAGCTATTCACAGTTATTTAAAATAGTTCAACCTTTATAATACGAACTAATTTGTTATATGCCTGACAAGGGTGCAGGCTAGAGGGTGGAAGAGAACTTGAGGGTGGTGGTGATGGAATTGGTGTTGGAGCACGGGATACCAGAAGCAACTCTATCATGAACAACTTTGCAAATCATGATGTCATAATGAAAATGATAAGAAATAAGAAATAAAAAACCTTTTATATTTTTGAAGAACGGTAATCTGTAACATGCCAGAAAAATACATAACCCTAAAAAGCATATATAGTTGATGAATTAATGCCTATGAATAGGTAGAAAATGGTAACCATTTACTTATTCTCAGGCAATCTTCATAATTATTAATGCAAATAAGAATATGATTTCTTTCTTAAATAAAGCCGTGATTGATTTAAAAGGTTATTTTTAGCTTTAAAAAGAAAATCAGTTTTGTCCATACTCTTTGCAAAGTTAATCTTTTTTTTTTCTTTAGAGTTTCCGGGGGATGTAAGGATGCTGACATAGAATATCAGTTGCCAGAGAAATCAGCAAACTACTCACAGAGAGACTCATGTATCCTGGCATCCTGAAAGGCAATGACTGAAATCATTGGCCAGTAACGAACTGACACATACCAGTAATGAAAGAGTTGAGTGGAGCAACTGATGAAACACAGACTTGGCAAAGGCTAGCCTGAGATTGTTTCAAGAAAAGAAGATTAAAAGAGATGAGAAAAGGGATCATTTCTTCCAACTGAAGGGGTGTGTGCAAAATGGAAGAGATAAAAGAGTTTTATAGAAACACAAGTTTGGGGCTGAACAAGAAGAAAATTACAAAGCAATCCTAAAGAACTGTGATCTTGTTTTGATTTAATTCAAATTGCAATTGTCATTCATAAATAAAAGTAATAATTTAATGGTGTCATCTGTTGAAAGCACTCTGTATCTGCAGATGATATAGGACTCTCCTCTATGGTATAGAGGTGTGTGGTTACTCAGAGCTAGTGGACTGCACAAGGCATATGAAATCATCATATAGGTTTGCCCTGGTACATGTAGGGCAGACACACACAGAATTTTTCCTGGTTATCTGTTGCCAATATCCCTATACTTCATTACCTTCGAGTAATGCCACATATATTAAATTGTCCATGGTAGAAATTCCCATACCTGCTCTGAGATTAAATAAATATATTTTTATTTTCCTTATTTTCTCTATGCAAAATCTTGAAATAATCTATACATCACCATATCTCATTTTCCTCATTTCCTATGTCTCCCTCAACTCAGTACTGATTACTGAACACTTTTTATGTTTAACCTATTATTACATGCCTATCTTTACAATTATACTAAAAAAAGACATTACAATATCTTAACAAACTAATTGCCAAACTAAATCCTTATATTATCTAATTTTTACATTTATTGTTTTCCCTTAAAGTTGTCTTTTCCATTAGTTCATCCATTGGTTCTCTACTTTTACAAACACTATATTGCAGTGCTTATTTATTTTTTGTGAACAACCTTTCAAGACTGTACTTTTCAGAATTCTATACTTCGTTATCTTCTTCAAAATCAATTTATTGAACTATCATAGTTTATAGTTGTACTGATATTATTGTTATGTACTTGAGTGCTGCTGCACCATGCCCATCCTCAAAGAGTTAAAATATCTTCATGTTAGTCTCACAGATTCTCTACCCACTATTCTTGGCCCTCTTAGCCTTCTAAATCCACAGGTCTATGGATATCTCAGAATTTATTTCCATTAGAGATTGCCCAATCTTTCCTTATATTTATAATTTATATATACTCTGCATATGAGTGAGGTCATCCAGTTTTCATCTTTTACTTTCTGATTCCTTTAGGATGATACTCTCCAATTCCAACCAAGTTGCAGCAAACTGATGAAGAATGTTCATCTTATAGCTGAATAGTTTTCCATTCTGTATATATGTCACAATTTCTTTAATTATCTGTCTTAAGTGTTTGGGTTGCTTCCAGATCTTAGCTATTGAAATGATGCTGTTGTTTAAAGAATAGGTGTACATATGTCCTTTCAGATTAATGTTTTTATATTCTTGGTATAGATGCCCAGACAGGGATCAGAGGGTCATATGAAAGTTCTAGTAATAATATTTTGAAAGTTCTCCAAACAATTTTCCAAAGAGACTAAACCAGGTAACAGTTAAGCCAGCAAAAATGGGTTCCTTTTATACCACTTCCCTGTCAGCATTTACTTTTGCAGACACTTTTATATAAACCATTTTTATCCAGTGGATATGATATCTCAAGGCTGTTTTTATTTGCCTTTCCTTGATTATCAAGTATGATGAACACTTTTTCATATGCCTGTTGGCCAGATTTTTATTTCATCTTTGAGAAAGGTGTGTATACATCTCTTCTTCCCTTCTCTTACATACATCTGGTTGCTGTTGTTGTTGAGTATTGAGTATACATTACTTTTCTTGGATATTAATTTGATGTATTTTTTTCCTTTTGGGTCACAGCCAACAATGCTCAAGGGTTACTCCTGGCTCTGCATTCAGGAATTACTCCTGACGGTGCTCAGGGTACCATATGGGATGCTGGGAATCAAACCCTGGTGGGTCATGTGCAAGGTAAACGCCCTACCCGCTGTACTATTGCTCCAACCCCTAATCTGATGTCACCGTCACTATCACTGTCCTCCCCTTGTTCATCAATTTGCTTGAGTAGGCTCCGTAACTTTGTGAAACTCATTACTGTTAATCTGATGTATTATGTGCAAATATTTTCTGGGTTTGGTGGCATACAAATTTTAAGTTTTATTTGTTTTTCAGCACAGAAACACTTTTAGTTTGATGGAGTCTGATCTGCTTGTCTCTACTTTTATTTTCTTTGCCAGAAATGTCAGCTCATTGAATTCTCTGCTGTGGTAGATACTATGGAGTGTCCTGACTGAGCTCTCCTCAAATTATTTAATAGATTCAAGCTTTATATTATTGAGGTTTTTATTCCATGTTTAATTAACTTTAGTTTACAGCATGAAATAGGGGTCTAATATGTTTGTGTCTTTCTTTGCTCTAGTTTTCTTAATGCCATTTGTTAAAGAGGCTCGTCTTGATCGATTTCTGGCATCTAGCCTTTTTGTGATAGATTAACTAGTCATTAACTGTCCCCTCCCCATGAGGGTTTACCTCTAGGTTCTTGGTTTGATTCCATTGATTTGAATGCCTTTCTTTGTTCACTAGCACACAGTTTTGATTACAATGGACTTGTGGTATAGTTTAAAGTCTGGGAATCCAATGTCTCCCATCTTTTTATTCTTGTATTGCTTTGAGTATTCTAGGAGTTTTATGGCTATATGCAAATTGGGGGATAATTGTTCTCTGTCCTTGAAGAACGCCATGGAAATTTTTATGGGGATTGTGTTACATCTTCAAATTTTCACAATGTTGATTTTTCTAATCCATGAACAGAAAATATTTACCTTTTTTCAACCTTTCATGGAAATCTTATTCGTTCTCATTATTCTTATGACAACCCTTTGGCTACTTAATTACAATTATTTTCTACTTTTAAATACTATTTTCCTAACACTATAAATTTGTTTACTGAATAGCGCTATCTCTAGATAGTCCAGATATCTTCCAAATAAACAAGTCTAAACCAGATCATAACTTCTTTCCAAATCATTTTGACACTGACACTTTTTAATTAAAATAATCAGTGGTATCACCATCCAATTAGCCACATTGATTAGAAATCTAAGAATTTTCGTCTTGAATTTATTCTATCTTTTCACTTAGGCTGTACCAGTCACAAGTCTAATTGATTACATCAACCCTTTTGATCTTAAGCTAATACTTTCTCTGCAGTCACCTTCCTACAGTCTAGTTTAGACTTCTTTATCTTTTGTCTAAATTCTTAAATACTATTATTATAATTTCTGCTTTTCTAGGAAATCTGTTATATTACAAATCAAAATTAATGTGGTAAAAAGCAAAATTAGAGTAGGTCATTCCAACTACTTAAAAGCATTTGCTTACTTTCTATGGCCCATAAAATAAAATCCAAACACTTAGCATAAAAAAAAAATCTTTTATAAGCTTCTCTCCTGCTGCTTTCCTTTCTACCATCAGTCTTCTCAATACTTTTTAGCTTTTCCATGTTAATTGCCCCATTTCCATCTCCATATTCACCTGCCCTTATACACTTGCTCTCAGGTAAACAATTATTTACCCAAAATCCATTTCAAATTTTTCTGTACCCAAAAGTCTTGGGCTGGAGCGATAGCACAGCGGTAGGGCATTTGCCTTGCACGCAGCCAATATGGCAGACCCGAGTTCAATTCCTCCACCCCTCTCGGAGAGCCCGGCAAGCTACCGAGAGTATCTCGCCCGCACGGCAGAGCCTGGCAAGCTACCCGTGCTGTATTCAATATGCCAAACACAGTAACAACAAAGTCTCCAATGGAGACGTTACTGGGCCCGCTCGAGCAAATTGATGAACAATGGGAGGACAGTGACAGTGACCCAAAAGTCATATCCTGAGTAACTATATTGTGTTTACTCTTTCATATGCATACTTGCATACTTATAGTTTAATCACATTATATTATAATGTTTATGTCCATGTATGTATCTCTTGTATGGGATTCTGAGGTCTTTAAAAAATAAAATATTTTTTTTAATTTAACACTCTCCTCCTGTCTTCCTCTTGTGTGTAGTAATTTAGAGATATACAGTGATTCAATAAATAATGATTTGATATAAAATATATTTAGTAAAGTCCATCTATTTTTAAAATTAATAATATAGTTATAAAAAACACTGAAGCCTGGAATGTTATGCATATTATATCACAGATTATATGAAAATCATAGCAATGCAGACTTCATAGGCAACTCATTTCCCACCTAATTTTGGATCTCAATGGATGTCACATTCAGGCCTAACATATTTATTTGTTCATTAATAAGAGCTACTTAGGACAGGGAAAATATAACTCCCACTTGCTCACCTTCTGATATGGGAATAAAGAGAAAAAGACAAAAGAAAAAGGAAACAGGAAACTAGTATAATAGTCAAAGATGCTGAGAAAGGGAGGAATAAGTAATTATTAAGTGATAAAAGGCTGGATATCGGCACAAGATACATATGTTTGAATAAGAAAGTAAAACAGAATTGTGCTGATAGGATAGAAATAGAATGGGGAAAGAAAAGTTTAAAAATACAAAATTATATAATATTTGCTACAAGGTATCTCTTGAGTGTGATTAACTTATCACAATGTTTTGGTTTACTGTCTTTTTCCTTAGAACTACCTTTTTTTTTTTTTTGGCAACAGAAAGTGAAACTTCACACTTAAAGCTATGAGCTATGATGGACGGAAAGCAACTCATTTCTAAGTGTTTGAGAAATCTGCCAGTCTGTGCCAGTAAATATCTGATTGGTGATTGATTCCACCATATAGTCATAATAACAACAACATATGAGCTCATAACCTTGCTTTAGTGGTCCCACTAGGTTTCAGTGGCTAATTCATTTTCCCACACCCATGACATTGTCAAACCTCTGCCCTTCTCAAACCCTGCCTCCCCTTCTGCACTCTCTTGTTCAGAAAACTTCAGCTTTGCTTTAGAGTAAAAGACAATTCTTCTTTCTTTCTTTCAAACAAACAAACAGAAAACTGCACATCCATATAGGGCTGCATTCACAACCCTCTCGAGTTACTGTAAGATTAGTGTCTTATGCTATCTGGGATCTATTCTGTCTTGCAAAGTGCACGTTTCACATTTTTTTGTGGAGAACTTTGGTATATTCAGCTTCAGTCAGAAGTTTGCCACGGGGGCTGGGATGGAGGGAATGGGGAAATAGTTAGGGAATGGAACAATAGGACAATCCAGGAGGGGAGATGTGCTTTCCACAGAAGCAGGCTCGGGGGAAGAGGTTACTGGGGACTTTACTGGAGGGTAACGGACACCGGTGAAGGGATTGGTGTTGGAACATTGTATGCCTGAAACTCAATCACAAAATGAAAAATAAATAAACAAATAAATCTAAAGGGGGACTGAGGAGATAGCACAGCAGGTAAGTTTCTTGCTTCACTTATGCACAGTCTCAGTTAGATCCTTGATCTCTGCACAGCATATAATCAATCCCCTGAGCACAGCCAGAGTGATTCCTAAGCATAGAGTCAGGAGTAAGCCCTGAGCACTACCTGGTGTGCCTGCAAAACAAACAAAACCAAATAAATACCTTAAATGGTTCAAATTTGATCAAGATTTCTTATACCTTTTCTGTGTAGTATCCATTAGCCTTTCCTCCTTATTTCATGATTAAACTTCTTTAAAACATCACTGGGACAAGGTACAGATGGGGAGGTGGGGGGGTGGAATGAAATGATAGCACAGAGGGTAAGAAACAGAGCCAGGAGTAAGTCCTGAGCACCACCAAGCATGACCCCTACACATAAAACAAATTCAGAAATAAGTAACACTGCTGTTGGTGCCAGAAATTACTGGAACACATGAAGATGCTGAAGGCCTCCAGGGCTGCAACTTGTAAGTGCTCAGGAGACATATGGTGACAGAGACTAAATTTGGTCCAGACACAGGATGCACTTTTCTGTACTATCTCTTGACCCTTCCCATTTTGTTGTTGTATTTCTGATAATTCATTTAACCATTTGGTTGTAACAAGCAATATAAAACAAATTATTGTGTGCATCTTAAAAGACCAGGCCCGTGGGCCAGTTGAGAAACTGAGGACAGAGTTAGCTGGATGGTTACTCAGGTGGTAGGATTGGTGTTGTAACATCAAAAGCTCATAACAATTGTCTTATGAACAATTTCTAAACTATGATGTTTAAATAAATTATATTAAAAATATAACTGCATAAAAAATGGATAAACACTAGTGTTATTTCCAAGGCTGGAAATTTATTCAGACATACAAAAGAAATGGAGTGGCAATTCATACCATGGGGATAAGTTTTGAAAGTGTCTGCTAAGATAAAGAAGCTAGAAATAAAATATTATTTTATTTGATTAATATTTCATTCCATTCTATTATAATTCCATTCCAGAACAGGAAAATGTAATAGAACAGGAAATTAGTGTTTGCATAGGACTTGAAGCTAGGGAAGACTGCATTGATGACTGCACTCTTTGTGGGGAACACAATGTTATCAGAAAAATAGATCACAGTGATCATTCAACACATATACACATTACATAAAAGCATTTAATCATGTTTTTAAATGTGTCAGCTGGAATGAGTATGTACCATTTCTCAGTAAATCTATTTTTAAATTAGCAACAACAAACTCCATATAAATGGCCTGAGTTTATGTCCAACTTAAATTTCCAACTTACACATTTTCTCAGAACTCAACTCATGTCTACATGTATTATTGAAGTATAATTCTTGATCAGTATATGCAAAAATAAATCCTGGTCTCCACATTTGCTCTACCTTTTTAACTTTCATTCTGTTAAACATGCCTCAAACAAATCTGTTATCTATAAAACTTCCCCATCTTACTTAAAAAAATGAGATTTAAGTTGATTTCAAAATTTTCCTTTTCTCTAGTTCAGCTGTCACCATTCGCATTTAAGTTCCTACTATGTCTCTATCTGATTACTGCAAAAGCTTTTGAATTATATGTCCAAAGCCATTTTCCCTTCCCACTCTGTTCAATTCATTCTCTAGTTCTATTCAAAGCTATTACATCAAAAATATAAATGCAAATGAATGGCATAATGGTGCTCTATCCCAATTTCAAACTCATCCCAAAATTTAAGACCATAATCTTTAATTTGACTTACAATTATCTAACATCGTAGACTCATCCTTTCCTTAGCATCATGTAAAGAGATGAATGTAAATCTAAAAAGATAAAAACTGAGTCAAGTTTCTACTTCACTTTCATACTCCAATTGCACTTATGTCCTTTGAGATCACTGAACACTCAGAAATTTCCTTTGCCTATGTTGCTCTGCCTTAAACAATGACTCCTCACCCCGTTGTCTACAAAATTTTTTCTCTTCCCTCATCTCTTCTTCAAGGAGATTTCTCTTTCACCCCATTATATGTGTTCTTTTTTTAAATTTTTTTATTTTTTTTAATAGTGAAACACCATGAGGTACAGTTGTAGATTTACAATTTTTTGTGCTTGGGTTTGATTATACAATGATCAGATACCCATCCCTCCACCAGTGCCCATTTTCCACCACCATGGATAATATCCCTCCACCCCCATCCCTCCATCCTCCCTGCCTCTGTGGCAGGGCAATCCCCTGTGTTCTCTCTCTCCTTTTGGGTGTTGTGGTCTGCAAAAGAGGCATTGAGTGGCAAACATTTCAGTCCATAGTCCACTTTCGACATTCATCTCCCCTCCTGGGAGGATCCTCCAACACACTTTATTTGGTGTTCCCTTCTCTATCTGAGATGCCCTTTCGTCTAGAATGACCGACTGGCCACTAAGCTATGGAGTAATCCGCCTGGTGCTGATCTCAGATATTCCTGGGTATTAATCTCATATTTTGTTACTTTATGTCCCCCAGATGAATGCAATCTTTCTATATCTATCCCTCTCTTTCTGACTCATTTCGCTTAGCATGATACTTTCCATGTTGTACCACTTGGATGTAAATTTCATGACTTCATCTTTTCTAACAGCTACATAGTACTCCATTGTGTAGATGTACCAAAGTTTCTTTAACCAGTCATCTGTTCTTGGGCATTCAGGTTTCTTCCAGTTTCTGGCTTTTGTAAAGAGTGCTGCAATGAACAAACAAGTGCAGATGTCACTGCGACTATACATTTTTGCCTCTCTGGGATATATTCCCAGGAGTGGTATTGCTGGGTCAAATGGGAGCTCAATTTCTAATTTTTTGAGAATTGTCCATACTGTTTTCCAGAAGGGCTGAACCAGTCGACATTCCCACCAACAATGAAGGAATGTCCCTTTCTCGCCACATCTGCACCAGCATCGGTTGCTTTTGTTCTTTTGAATGTGGGCCAGTCTCTGAGGTGTGAGATGGTATCTCATTGTGGTTTTGATCTGCATCTCCCTGATGATTAATGATGTAGAGCATTTTCTCATGTGCTTTTTTGCCATTCGGATTTCATCTTTGAGAAAGTTTCTGTTCATTTCATTGCCCCATTTTTGGATGGGGTTGGATGTTTTCTTCTTGTAGAGTTTAACCAGTATTTTGTATATCCTGGATATCAACCCCTTGTCAGATGTGTATTCGGCGAATATCCTTTCCCATTCTGTAGACTGTCTTTGTATTTTGGTCACTGTTTCTTTGGAGGTGCAGAAGCTTCTGAGTTTAAGATAGTCCCATTTATCTATCTCTGATTTCACTTGCTCAGACAGTGGCGTGGCATCTTTGAAGATACCATTAGCTTCAATGTCATGGAGGGTTTTGCCAACTTTATCTTCAATGTACCCTATAGTTTCTGGTCTGATGTTGAGGTCTTTAATCCATTTTGATCTTACTTTGTGCATGGTGTTAGGCAGAGTTCTGAGCCCATTTTTTTGCTTGTAGCCGTCCAGTGATGCCAGCACAATTTGTTAAAGAGGCTTTCCTTACTCCACTTCACATTACTTGCACCTTTATCAAAGATTAGATGATCATATGATTGAAGGGAGATGTCAGTGTATTCAACCCTGTTCCACTGGTCTGCAGTTCTGCCTTTGTTTCATTACCATGCTGTTTTAATTATTACTGCTTTGTAGTACAGTTTGAAGTTTGGGAGGTTGATTCCTCCCATTTTCTTTTCCCCAAGAATTACTTTAGCTATTCGTGGGGGCTTATTGTTCCATATAAATTTAAGGAGTGTTTGCTCCATTTCTTTGAAGAATGTCATGGGTATCCTTATAGGGATTGCATTGAATTTATACAATGCTTTCAGTAGTATTGCCATTTTGACAATATTAAGTCTCCCGACCAATGAGCAGGGGATATCTTTCCATTTCCTCATGTCCTCTTTTATTTCCTGAAGTAACGTTTTGTAGTTTTCTTTGTACAGGTCCTTTACTTCCTTAGTTAAGCTGATTCCTAAGTACTTGATTTTCTGGGGCAAAATTGTGAACGGGATTGTTTTTTTCATGTTGCTTTCTTCTCTCTCACTGTTTGCATATAGGAAAGCCATGGATTTTGGGCATTGATTTTATAGCCTGCAACTTTACTATATGAGTCTATTGTTTCTAGGAGTTTTTTGGTGGAGGTTATTGGGTTCTCTAAGTATAGTATCATATCATCTGCGAATAGTGAGAGCTTGATTTCTTCCTTTCCTACCTGAATGCCCTAATATCTTTTTTTTGCCTAATCGCTATTGCAAGTACTTCCAGTACTATATTGAACAGCAGTGGAGAGAGTGGGCATCCTTGTCTCATCCCTGATCTTAGAGGGAAGGCTCTCAGTTTTTCCCCATTGAGAATGATGCTTGCTGTAGGCTTGTGGTAGATGGCTTTAATTATGTTGAGGAAGGTCCCCTCTATACCCATTTTGGCTAGGGTTTTCATCATAAAGGGGTGCTGGATCTTGTCAAATGCTTTCTCTGCATCTATTGATATGATCATATGCTTTTTATCTTTTCTTTTGTTGATATGGTGGATTATGTTGATTGATTTCCGAATGTTAAACCATCCTTGCATCCCTGGGATGAATCCTACTTGGTCATGGTGTATGATCTTTTTGATGAGTAGTTGGATTCTATTTGCTAGTAGTTTGTTGAGGATCTTTGCATCTGTGTTCATCAGGGATATTGGTCTGTAATTCTCTTTCTTTGTGGTATCTCTGTCTGCTTTTGGTATCAGTGTGATATTTGCTTCATAGAAACTA
Organism: Sorex fumeus; assembly: GCF_029834395.1. Taxonomy (NCBI): domain Eukaryota; kingdom Metazoa; phylum Chordata; class Mammalia; order Eulipotyphla; family Soricidae; genus Sorex; species Sorex fumeus. The sequence continues at coordinate 16,000,532 of NW_026606096.1, read as the reverse complement.
TTTGGAAGTGTTTTTGATATTTCAATTTCGTGGAAAAGCTTAAAGAGGATTGGAAGTAAGTCCTTTTTAAAGATTTGGAAGAATTCACTAGTGAATCCATCCGGGCCAGGACTTTTGTGCTTGGGGAGACTTTTTATTACCATTTCAATTTCCTTGATGGTGATAGGTCTGTTCAGGTATTCCAGGTCTTCTTGGTTCAGCCTTGGGAGTCTGTAGGAGTCTAGGAATTTATCCATTTCCTCGAGGTTTTGATGTTCCGTGGCATACAGTTTCTCAAAGTACTTCCTTAGGATCATTTGAATTTCTGTAGTTTCTGTTGTAATGACCCCCTTTTCATTTCTGATTCGGTTTATTCGGGTTTTCTCTCTCCCTTTCTTTGTGAGTTTTGCTAGAGGCTTATCAATCTTGTTAATTTTCTCAAAGAACCAGCTCTTGGTTTCATTGACATTTCGGATTGTTTTTTGGGTTTCCACCTCGTTAATCTCTGCTCTGAGTTTTATTATTTCCTTTCTCCTGTTTGGGTTGTGCTCCTTTTGTTGGTCCTTCTCCAAGCTCTTAAGCTGTGAGATTAGGTTACTTATGTGTGCTCGCTCCTCCTTCCTGAGGAATGCTTGTAGAGCTATAAACTTTCCTCTTAACACAGCTTTTGCTGTGTCCCATAGGTCTTGGTAACTCGTGTTCTCATTTTCATTCGTTTCTAGGAATCTTTTGATTTCTTCTTTGATTTCCTGTCTAAGCCACTCGTTGTTCAATAGTGCACTGTTTAATTTGCAGGTGTTTGATTTAGTTTTCTGTTTTTGTATGTGATTTACTTCTAATTTCAGCGCATTATGGTCTGAGAAGATTGTCGATACAATCTCTATCTTCTTAATTTTTTGGAGTCATGTTTTGTGGCTCAGCATGTGGTCTATCTTGGAGAATGTTCCATGTACGGTTGAGAAGAATGTGTATTCAGCTTTTTGTGGATGAAGTGTCCTGTATATATCTACTAAGTCCCTTTCTTCCATTGTTTCCCTCAGATGAAGTATGTCCTTGCTAAGCTTGAGTCTGGTTGATCTATCAAGAGGTGACAAAGCAGTGTTGAAGTCTCCCACTAGTATTGTGTTGCTATTGATGTCTTTTTCCAAATCTATGAGTAGTTGTTTTAAGTACTTTGCTGGTCTCTCATTAGGTGCAATTATATGTGTTCTTAGAGTACAGAGATATTCTCCAGTTCCTTTCTGTCTTCATTTACAAGCACTTGAATATTTATGGCTCCTTTGAGTTAATCTCTATCTTTCCTTCTAAAGAGTCACCTCAACAGAGGCAGAAAGTTGAGAAAGTACTTTTAGAACTTTGTTCCTAGAGAATTATCTCTAAAAAGGGCTTAGCTTGTCATCCTCAATCTGGAGCCGGGGACCGGCAGCAGAAACTTGTCAAATCGCATCTTAAGCTTCATGACTTTCTGAAATTGTTAAGGCACTTCCACCACTACTATCTGCCTTGCCTGCCTACTTACCTCAGCTGTTAGTAGTGAGAAGAAAATGTGTGTGTGTGTGTGTGTGTGTGTGAGTGTGTGTGTGTGTGTGTGAGGGGTTGGTGTGGAGGGGTGCAGTGTGGTGGGGGTAAGGGGAGTGTTGGCATCTAATGGGGTTCTATTGTGAAATTTACCCTTGTGACCTGCTAATGAGTTGTGTAATTGTTTCTGACTTGAGCCTAGAGAATGAGGAAAAAGGATTAAGTACCTGATTTCTACTTCATGATGAAGCAAGATAAGAATAAAGCACTTGTTAAGTTTTAAACACATCCAAGAACCCCGTGAGTATGAAAAAAAAACCAAAACTTTTATTACTTAATTTTCATGAAACTTAGAATATAGTCATATGTATTTACTTGGATTTTTAATTCCCATACATTAGTGTATGTTGGTATTGTGTGATCCATGAGTGAAGTGTTTCAAATGAAATGCCTTGCTTATGGAAGTTATTATTTTTTCTCCATAATCAGAAGATATTCTAAGAACATTTCCCAAGTAAGTATTAACTTAATTTTGGTTTTGTTTTTATTCCTTTGGTATTGAGTAATTATTGAATATAAATTCGTGAAATCTCTTAGTGGATGAGAATGAAAATAGTTAAATTTAAGAGTGTACAATGAATATGAGACTGCTGTCAATTCTGGGAAAACTGAACAAACTATCTCAAAAAATAAGCATGTTTTGGTAGGATAAATGGACCAGGAAATTTATATTTGCTTAGCACAGCAGAAGGGCATTTGCCTTGCACGCCGGATTTGATTCTTCCACCACTCTCAGAGAGCCCAGCAAGCTACCAAGAGTATCTCGCCCGCATGGCAAATCCTGGCAAACTACCTGTCACGTATTCAATATGTCAAACACAGTAACAACAAGTCTCGCAATGGAGACGTTACTGGGTGGGCCTGCTCGAGCAAATCGATGAACAAGGATCATCTACAGTGCTACTGTGTACTGAAGCCATTCCACAATTTGGATTTATGAATACATTAATCTCAGAAATTATGCTGGAAGGTAGAATTGTAACACTTGTGTGTAGCATTTGTGATGTCTTTTATGATTTTTCTAAGCAGAGAAACTATGTTTTTATTGGTTATGCCTCATGATAATATTGCAAGATGAGTCGATCTTATCTTGACAATATATTTCAATTCCACAGACAAACCACAAGGTGAAATAAACTGTCAGCTTTGCCAGAGTGAGCAAGATAGCTAGAATCAGCGCTTTTATATCAAGGTTACCAGACTGTTTTAATTTATTTTCAGCTATATCACATGGACTCCACATGTCACAGAAGGGTGACCCTATGAAGATTTGCAAATTTAAAGACAGATTTGATTTCTGCATTGGGAAAGATCTTGCAAAGCTTTTGACATTGATTACTTAATCTTGTATTTAAATCCCTAAAGCAAAAGCAGCTTCCAATTTTACCAATAAAAAAAAAAAATGGTAACCAGAGTGGTGAAGCGATGTTCAAGAAGTGCCACTAATGGATTTATGGTTAGAATTGCACTATACAATTTTCATTGTATTAACAATTTTATATGTATTATTTACACTAAAGATTGCACAGGTTTGAAGATACCCTACTTCTGCATAGAATGGCATTTGGAGAGATGGAAACTTTTGTTTTCTACAGAGCATGTAACAAAAATCAAATTAAACCAGGATTCCTGGTCCTGATTAAAAACTTTTTTTCCTCATTCACAGAGAGTGTCACCACTTTTTAAAAGTAATATAGCTGTAGAACAGAAACAAAAGAAAACAAGAAGATTTACAAACCATATTAACTTTTTCCAGTAGCAAATTGTATAATGGAAGCAAAAAAAATATTTACAAAAATTTTTAATACAGTGTCTCTAAGAAAAGAATTAACTATTCAATGTTTACATGCCATTTTCTCTCAATACATATTCAGTGAGCTAGCTTAATATGTTTTGAATTTTTTAAGTAAGTCAAAAATATAAAAGACAGGAAAAAGGAAATGAATCAGTTCATAAACAGTTCAAAACATATGTTCTCAAGCACAGGCTACAGCATCACAGCAAAAAGCAATAACTAAAAGGAACTTTTGGAAACATTGCATAGCCTAGAGCAGAGGATGTTTGCCAGAAAAGCAGAATAAATGTTTCAACAAATACTTAGCACAATAGCATAATAATTTTAAATACACAAAATGTTTACACTTTTTAATTCAGAGGAAAATCTTATATCCAATGGGAATATGTGAGTAATAATCAATTTAAAAACATTCAAGTTATCTTTTTTGTTCTTAATTAAAAATTAGTTCTGCGTAAGATTATGCATTTTCAGAAACAAAATAATTATTACCCTTTTCTTTAACAGTTTTCCTTTAACTACCTTTTCCTTTGACTCAGATTGGTTGAAGATTTCCATCAAACTGTTTTCAAAGTTTCCATCTTTATTACAATGAAAAATGGGACTAAAATGTGTTGTTCTTGACACCGAAAATGTTTTACAGTTAGTACCCATCCATATAGGCTGGAGTGATAGCACAGAGGTAGGGTGTTTGCCTTCCATGCAACCAATATGGCCAACCCGAGTTCGATTCCTCCGCCCCTCTCGGAGAGCCCGGCAAGCTACCGAGAGTATCTCGCCAGCATGGCAGAGCCTGGCAAGCTACCTGTGATGTATTCGATATGCCAAACACAGTAACGAGTGTCACAATGGAGATGTTACTGGGCCTGCTCAAGCAAACCGATGAACAACGGGAGGACCGTGGACCGTGGCCCATCCATATAGATGCCAGGCAAAATTGCTTAAAGGAACCTCAGAGTTACTTCTTGGTTAAAGCAGAGTGACAGTTGATATAAATTGATCGGCTATTTACATATGTTTTCTATACCAAAATGAATAAGGAAGAATTTCATAATTTTCTTTTGCTCATTTCACCTCCATTAGAGACTTTTCAACAGTCATATATAAGTCTTCCATCTTAAGAATGATTTCACATCACAAATCAATTAGTAGGTAAATCTTCAGCAATGTAGCTGACACTACAATTTAGACTTTAATTAGGAACAATGTTAGCAGGTCAGCAACAGCAAAGCAAAATCTTGTCAATGTCTGTGACTAAGGAAGCAGTTTTTAAATAAATAAATAAATAAATAAACAGGAAGTCTAATTCTGTAAATAAACTGACAAGATAAAAGATCAGAGATAGAAAAGAGATGACAGAATAGGTTGGAAGAGAGAAACTTTATTGGAATGAAAAGGAGAGATAAAATGTAATAAAGTAGGATTATGAGGGCATATTTTAAGCAGGCAAAACTAGAAGACACTGTCTCTCTTTTCACATACTAGTGCTCCTTCTGGATTGAGTTTACTTCTAAAATCTTTTAATGTATGAGTTGTATGTAAGCATTAACAAGATTAATGCACAAATGAGCAAGCTCTGTATGGGGAGCATTTCATAAAAGAAGCTACCTATTTCTCTACTCTGAACATCCAAAATGTAATGATAAAAATTTACTGTCACCAAATTCAGTCTCACTCTTTCACAGAACAGCTGAGTGGGAAGTTTAAAACCAGAACTTTCAGAGCTCCATAAAGGAGAGGAAAGCTTACAATCATGGCCAAAGATAAAACAAAATATGACCTGATCCACGTTTCTCAGTTCTTCTAAGTAATGTGTTCTTTTCTACTTGTGATATAACTTTGGTGATAGATTTTCCAGCTGTGGTATTATCAGTTGTGTGTTTTGAAGGGGAGTGGGAATGCTGAGCTATTATTTTTCTGTTGTAGTATCACTCTTGCCTTTGAAAGGAAGAAAACAAGAAGGATAGTGACCATAACAAAAAACTTGAGCGCTGTTTTCAATCCACCTACATTTGATACTCAGTAGAAACTAGAGAAGCACAAGACTTACTGTGAGGAATATAAAATGATTTACCATTCCACGTTACTTCATGAGTAATGCTACAATCTATAAGCGTTTGTATGCAGTCTCACTAGCCACCTCAACAATCATATCTTGGTTCACAAAAGTTAGTATTTGGGACACTGGAGATATTATTGTGTTTGGTATTTTTCTCCACTAAACTATTTTTTACAGATTAAGGAAATAAGAGAAATACTATTAAAATAAAACACATTTTACTACACTCTGATCAGAATTCCTCTGAAATGAACAAATTTGAACAATATAGTCCATTCAGAACTCTGTTGTTGGAGCATATTTGTTCCATTTCATTCCCTTTTCTCTTCTTTTAGTTGATGCTGGAGCAAATACCCCTGCAGGGGTAACTGAATCCTACATGACCAGACTTAGTTTCTTTCTTAGATTCCTTTAAACAGATTCAGCTCCTGAACACGATATTTAAAATTCAATAAAGTATCTGAAATCTGACAGCCTTGCTTGACTGAAACTCCTGGTTCACCTGTAGTTATTCCCTTTGTTAAACTATCTAATAAATTATCTTTCCCACTATGGCAACATCAACTGAAAATAGCTAAAAATTCTAACCTACTAAATACTTTCTTATTTTTGATATTTAGTTATAAATAGTTATTGGAAATAAAGGAGCATACTTCTATACTCTGCACCAGGATGTTTTCACTCGGGCGCCCCAGAATGGGGCGGGTGAGAGCCCTCCCTCCCCCAAGGAACCCAGCCCTGGCAGCCAACCTCCACTAACCAACTGCCGCCATGCTCCAGGGTGCTTTCCAGACCACGCAGCCAATTTGCGACACATTATAGGACACTTTCTACCCATTTCCCATAATTGCCACACCATATTTGATGGTGTTCAGACAGTAGGCAGCAAATCATAGAGAGAAATATATAAATATATGCCTCTGGGAGGGCCGGGCAAGCTACCGAGAGTATCCCACTCGCACAGGCAGAAACTGGCAAGCTTCCCATGCCAAAACCAGTAACTACAACAGATCTCATTCCCCTGATCCTGAGAGAGCCTCCAATCCTTGGGAAAAGGTGAGTAAGAAGAGGCTGCTAAAATTTCAGGGCTGGGAGGAATAGAGACGATACTGGTGCCCGCTCGAGTAAATTGACGAACAGTGGGATGACAGTAATACAGTGATACAGTAATAGAAGCATATTTAGTGAATAACTAAAGGTCAACTGAACTCCTTACTTACATTAATTAATAAATTCTCTTGTTTCTATCTCCTTTCTGTAGCATTCCATTATTTTTATATCTATCTATTTATCTTCTGTTAAAAGAGTTAATAATTCAGTGACAAGCAACAGATGTTTCAATAGTTCTTTATTTTCTTTATTTTAATAAAGAAAATAATATGTTTCTTGTATCTTAGCTAGCATAATTAATATGTATAATATTTATAATGATTTATATTTTTGTTTTAGCAAGTTATTATTGTTTGTAATATTGGAAAAAATAATCAATGAGAAGATTTTAAATGTTAAAATTATTTTTAAGTGACAAATTATTTATTCTGTTTAATTTAATTGCACAATTAAAAGGAACTTTAAACTATCTATTCATCTTAATTCAGTCTGATAACTATGAAGCTAGAAAGAAGGTATAGCAGATAGGGCACTTGCCTTGTACATGGCAACCAGATTCTATTCCCAGCATCCCACACAGTCTCTTAAGCACCACCAAAAAATTATTTTTTAAATTTTCAGGTACTTATTTATTTATTTATTGGCTCTGTGGTCAAACCAGTAATTCTCAGGGGTTATGCCCAGCCCTGCACTCATGAATTACTCCTGGGGAGGGATTAGGGGACCATATAGGATTCCAGGGATCAAACCTGGATCGGCCACATTCAAGGCAAGCGCCCTACCCACTACACTATCACACAGACTCCAACCAGGAGTTATTCCTGAATGCAGAACCAGGAGTAACCCCTGAATATCTCTAGTGTTCCTCCTCCAAAACAAAACAAAGTCTTAATCACTTAATCACTTAACTTCCCGTTAGTCGTCGATTTGCTCGAGCGGGCGCCAGTAACGTCTCCATTTGTCCCTGTCGCGTGCTAGTGTAGCCCAATGGCATCTCTTCGCTCCGGGAACATGGAGGGCTTCAAACCGATCGTTCATGATCTTGACAAAGAAGTCTGACCATCTGGTAGGTGGGCGGCCACGCGGTCTCTTGACATCCCGTGGAATCCAATCAGTAACAGCTCTAGTCCAACGGTCGTCTTTAAATCTCATTACGTGACCAGCCCATCTGATTTTCGACACCTTGGCATATGAGACAGCGTCCCTGATCCTTGATCGTCGACGGATGTCAGAACTCCGGATTCGTTCTCTCATTTGAGTGAAACGTGTTATTCCAAGCATAGCTCTTTCTATTCTTCTTTGGGAGACCTGAATGGCGTTCTCATCTTGTTTGCGTAGGGCCCAGGTCTCTGAGGCATATGTTAATGCAGGAAGAACAGTGGAATCAAAGAGATGTGCCCGGAGCCGGAGGGTCTTCGTCCTCTTAGCTATTTCTTCGACGTTCTTGAAGGCGTTCCAAGCCGCTCTCTTCCTCCTGCGCAGCTCGGGTGCCAGGTCATTTCTCATGTTGACCTCTCGACCTAGGTACACATAGCTGTTGCATTCGGAGATGGTGGTTCCATTGAGAGCGAATGGGGCGTCAGGAACAAGGCTGTTTCTCATAAACATTGTCTTCGTAAGATTCAGCTGTAGTCCTACCTTTCCACACTCACGGTCAAAGTCGGCCAGCATTTGTGCCGCTTGGCTGATGTTTGGTGTTATTAAAACAATGTCATCAGCAAAGCGGAGGTGGTGTAGTTGCCGACCATCTATCTTCACTCCCATTCCTTCCCATTCCAGTCGTCGCATGATGTTCTCGAGGGTGGCACTGAAGAGTTTCGGTGAAATGGTATCACCCTGCCGCACCCCTCTCTTGACATCAACGATCACTTCTTTGTAGAATGATCTCCAGATCAGTAAGGACTGGTCTTCACCTCACCAGTCGAACCCTGGGTTTAGTAATCACTTCCTACAAGACGTTGAAACATGTCTGAAAATTCCAGTGACAGCGAAAACAAAGTCTAAGACCTGCTAATAAATTTAATCTTTCTTCCAAGATATTATAGTCTTCTATTTTCAAACATGATAAAAATAGAACAAAGAACCCAGCCTTACCATTCTTTAGGAGCAGGACTAAGTGGGGCAGAACCAAGAAGTTCAAATAAAGAAAATCTGTGCAGAATTGACCTGTGGTGAAAATGTATACACTAAAATTACATTAAAAGCAGAATCCTAAGGTCCCATCACACGAAAAAGAGTTTGCAAAGTCCTCCAAGGAGAGAAACCTCATTGCTTCCTTTTGTTGGAGCAACAAACTTGATCACTTGATCACTTAGCATCCCATTACTCATCGATTTGCTTGAGCAGGTACCAGCAAGTAATGTCTCATTCGTCCCTGGCGTGTGCTAGTGTAGCCCAATGTCGTCTGTTAGTTCTAGGAACACAAAAAGCCTCAAATTGATCATTCAGGGTCTTGACGAAGAAGTCTGACTATCTCGTAGGTGGGCGGCCATACGGTCTTTCAACATCCTGTGGTATCCAGCCAGTAATGGCTCTAGTTCAGAGGTAATCTCCAAATCTCATTACGTGTCCAGTCCATCTGATTTTCGATGCCTTGGCAAACGAGATAGCATCCCTGATTCTTGACCATCGACAGAGGTCAGAACTCTGGAAGCTTTCTCTCACTTGAGTGTAGCGTGATACTCCAAGCGTAACTCCTTGGATTCCTCTTTTGGAGACGCCGAATAGTGTTCTCATCCTGTTTTCATAGGGCCCAGGTCTCTGAGGCATATGTTAATGCAGGAAGAACAGTGAAATCAAAGAGATGTGCCCGGAGCCAGAGAAGCAACAAACATTAGGCCTGAAGAGAGTTCTAAGATGCACAGCCCCACTATAGGACATAGCAGCAGTTTGAAACAATGACTGATAATCAAGAGGATGTATCTGAGTTGAGGCACACTAAACTTCACCCTGGGAAAGAGTGGGGATTAAGCCAAGTGTCCGGAATCTTTACCTTTTACTATAATGATGTTGGATAGAAAGTGATCATATGATATAAAGGAGTCTAAATCATCAGTAATTTTCATCTCAGCAGCCTCTTGTAACTGTGCTAGGAAATACACTTTGTGTTTTTGTTGGTTGGTTTGTTTTTGTTGCCTTTTTTACATTTACCTAAATTTTTATGTATTTATTTGAACTTGGGATCAATGATTCCTCCCATCATTTTCCCAAGGTTTTGTCTTGCTATTTGGGTGTCAAGAGTGTTATTATTCTAGGCGCATTTCAGTAGTCTTTTACCTGTTTCTTTGAAAAATGTCATGGGTATCCTTCACTGAATCTGTATAATGCTTTAGGAAGTATTGCCATCTTAACAAAGTTAATCCTCCAGAACCATGAACAGGAAATGTCTCCATTTTCTTGTGTCCTATTTTATTTCTTTAAGCAGTGTTTTATACTTTCTTTTTTGTATAGATCTCACACTTCTTTTGTTCATGATTTTCTGAGGCACAACTGAGAATAGGATTTTTAAATAAAAACCTGTTTTCTTTTTCTATTTCATTGCTTGCATTTAGGAAAGCCATGGATGTTAGCATGTTGATTTTGCAATCTGCCTCTTTACTATACAAATCTATAATTTCTAGGAGCTTTTTTGTAGAATCTTGGGTTTTTCTTGGTATTATGTTACTTGCAAATACTGAAAGCTTGACTTATTTGTTTTCTATTTGGATGCCGTTAATATCTCTCTTGCTTAATTGCTTTGTGAAAGACTTCCAATATTATATTGAGTAGTAGTGATGAGTGGGCAGCCTTCTCTTGTGCCTGAATTTTTTCTTTTTTCATCATTGAATATAATGTTTGTTGTGGGCTTATGGTATATAGCTTTAACTATGTTGAAGAAAATTCTTTAGCTCTTATTTTATTTATCATGAAGGGGTACTGGATCTTGCCAAATGATTTCTCTATAGTTATTGATATAACACTATATATATACATATATATATATAAAACACATTGTCCTCCCATTGTTCATTGATTTGCTTGAGTGGGCACCAGTAACGTCTCCATTGTGAGACTTCTTGTTACTGTTTTTGGCATACTGAATACGCCACGAGAAACTTGCCAGGCTCTGCCGTATGGACGGGATACTCTCAGTAGCTTGCCGGGCTCTCCGAGAGGGATGGAGGAATCAAACCTGGGTCAGCCGCATGCAAGGCAAATGCCCTACCTGTTGTGCTCTTATTCCAGCCCATTTATTGATATAACCATATGATTTTTATTTTCCTTGTATTGATATGATGATTACATTGATTAACTTTTGTGCATGTTAAAACACCTTTGTAGCCCCAGGAGAAACCAGCTTGGTCATACTGTCTGATCTTTTTGATGTGTTGTTGCATTCAATTTGCTAGTATTTTGTTGAGGATCTTTGCATCAATGTTCATCAGGGATATAGATCTGTAGGTTTCCTTTGTCCATCTCTGCATTTTATATTAGGATAATGTTCAGAGTAATGTTTAAGGAATATCTACTAAAGAATGAAGTGTCAGTAAAGAAAAAGAACTCAAACTTTATGCAATATCTACTATAAAGGTAAAGGTAAAGGCCCTCCCGTTGATCGTCGATTTGCTCGAGCGGGCCCAGTAACGTCTCCATTGGAGACTTTGTTGTTACTGTGTCTGGCATATCGAATACTCTCGGTAGCTTGCCGGGCTCTCCGAGAGGGGCGGAGGAATCGAACTCGGGTCGGCCATGTTGGCCGCTTGTAAGGCGAACGCCCTACCCACTGTGCTATCGCTCCAGCAATATCTACTATACTAGATGCAATGCACAGTATCTCTCAGTTTTTCTGATGTAATTTTTCATAGGTGAAAAAAAAAAGAGTCAAAAAGGTTATACTTATCATCTGAGGTTGCATGGACTCCAGACTGTTCATCTCCTTTATTCCTAGAAAGAATTCTTTCTCTTTTTCTTTTGTGTGGTTAGGTATAGTGGGGCATGTGTTTGCGTGTGTGTTTGGGGGGCAGGGGAGAGGGTGTGCTCTTGGTGTGCTCAGGGGATCTAACCAGATTAGCTTCATGCAAAGCAAGTGGCCTACCTATTGTACAATTGCTCTAACCCTGACAAGGATTTCCTTTTACTCAAATAACTAGTTATTTGAGGATTTGGAATCTCCATAACAAACCGGAAGATAATAGAAGCAAATTGTTCTATATATGGTTTTATATCCTTAAAATGAAGTGCAATGATATATAGGGTTTAAAAATGTAATTTTATTTGGAAGAAATATTTGAAAAATAATTATGTAAAATGTTGAGGTTTTGATGAGAAGGGTCAACATGATATGAGAGTAAAAATTATTAAAAGTTTCATATTTCTTAAAACATCATCTAACAGCATACCTGAACTTTTAGATACTTCAATTGAAAAGGTCATATTTCTATTTTATTATACCCTTAGTAAAATCAATTGAGTCGGTTTCCTCATTTTTAATTAAATTCAACTGCACTTAATATTTCATTTCTGACAAAATATATATAATTTATTGTTTTATAGGGAAAATAAAATATGCAAGTTTGTCTTTCCTGATAACATATTCTGTTTAGTGTTTGGGAATTATCTCATTTTTTTTAGTGAAAATTTCCACAGACATTTAGAGCCTAATTCACCAAGAAGCTCAGCTGTGAACGAAAATGTCAGATTCTTATTCTCTAAGGTCTTCCTAGCTTACATGCTGAATATATTATCTTATTTTCTAGCCATTTCATGATAGTCTGGGAACATTTCAGCTTATTCTAAAAATAAAGAGTATTTAGTGAAGATGGCCAAGACATTTCAAAAAATACTCTAAAAGTTGTCCCGTCTCTACCTTCAAAAGATCCTTTTAACTGGCTTACATATTCTTTTGCTGTTGACCTTGTTTTCAGAGTTGTAATTAAGTCCTTATATCTTTTTTTTAATTAGTGAATCACTGTGAGGTACAGTTATAGACTTACAAACTTTTATGTTTACATTTCAGTCATACAATGATCGAGTACCCATCCCTCCACCAGTGCCCATTTTCCACCACCAATGATCCCAGTATCACTCCCACCACCCCCACCCTACACCCCACCCCACCCTGCCTCTGTGGCAGGGCATTCCCTTTTGCTCACTCTTTCCTTTTGGGTGTTGTAGTTTGCAATAGAGGCACCAAGTGGGCATTGTGTTTGATCTATAGCCTACATTTGGCAAGCATCTCCCAACCCGAGTGGGTCCTCCAAACACCCTTTTCTTGGTGTTCCCTGCTCTATCTGAGCTGCCTTTTCCCACAGCAGTTGAGGCCGGCTCCCAAGTCTTGGAGTAAACCTCCTGGACCTTACCTCTACTATTCTTGAGTTTTAGTCTCCCATTCTGATACTTTATATTCCACAGATGAGTGCAATTACCTTATATAATTTTTTATGAAATGTTTCTTTAAATTTAAATATTTTGTCCTAATATTAGTAAAGGCCTAATATTGCTCAATGATTTATCTATTATCTATCAGGCATACACACTCACTGTTTTAAAGAGAGTATAGTATTTAACATATCATACCATGGAATACTAATTGCCAAATTGCTGAACAAATATGAGAACAATATAGACTTAATTTTTTTTTAATTTTTTAATTGAATTGCTGTAAAATAGACCCTTACAAAGCTATTCATGATTAGGTTTCAGTCATAGAGAGTTCCAACATTCACCCATCCACTACTGTACATTCCCCAGCCCCAGAGACCCCAGTTTCTGTCCCATCACTCCCCCAACTCCCAACCCCCCCAGCTTACCTCTATGGCAGACACTTTTATTTTCTCTCTCTCTCTCTCTCTCTCTCTCTCTCGCACGCACACAGGTGTGCGCTTTCTCTCTCTTAATTTTGGACATTGTGGTTTTAATATAGCTACTGAAAGGTTATCAGGACTACCCCTCTATCCCTTTATATACTTCTATCACTTAATTCTTGTCCAATGTGATCATTTCCAGCAATTATTGTCATACTGTTTCCTTCTCTATCTTACCTACCCTCTACCCCACACACACTTGTGGTAGATTCCAATCATTTACCAGTCCATTTTCCCTGATTATAATTATTCTTATATACATATAGATCACTGTCACTGTCACTGTCCTCCCATTGTTCATTGATTTGCTCAAGCAGGCCCAGTAACGTCTCCATTTTGAGACTTGTTACTGTGTTTTGGCATATTGAATATGTCAAGGGTAGCTTGCCAGGCTTTGCCGTGCGGGCAAGATACTCTTGGTAGCTTGCCAGAGTCTCTGAGAGGAGTGGAGGAATCAAACTCGGCTCAGCCAGGCTGGCTGCGCACAAGGCAAATGCCCTACCACTGTGCTATCGCTCCAACCCACATATAGATCATTATATCTATAATGTATATATGTATATATTCTATATATTTACATACCATAAAACAATTTAGTCATTCTCCATCTGTTCCTTTTCTTCTATTCATTTCACTTAGTTTGATACTCTCCAAGAGCACTTTTTCATCTTCCTTTTGGCCATTCAAATTTCTTGTTTGAAAAAGTTTCTGTTCATTTCATCACTCCATTTTCTGATAGACTTGGATGTGACATGGTGACAGACACTGGTGGAGATAAGACCTGACCTTCCAAAGCAGTTCAGAAGCAAAGCCTTGCAAGAGGAATTATCTGGGCAAAGTTGGCAAGAACATAGTGTCAGCCAGCACCCCATGTTCGGCCCTGAGCCTCACTCAACCTCCTACTCACATGAGCCCTAGACACAGAGACTGTCATGCATGCTTAGCTAGTCATCCTAACTGCAGCATCTAGCCTTGATTGTGGTTGGACCAGGGCAAAGCAGAGTTGCCTTATGTCTTCTTTTATTTCTTGAAGTAGCATTTTGTCATTTCCTTTGTATAGGTCCTTTACCTCCTTTGTTAATCTGATTCCAAGGTACTTGTGTTTCTGAGGCGTGATTGTAAATGGGAATGTGTTTTTGGTATCCCTTTCTTCTCTTTAATTATTTGCATATAGTAAATCCATGGAGTTTGGGGTACAATGATTTTGTAGCCTGTCACTTTACTATATAAATCTATTGTTTCTAGGAGCATCTTGGTAGAGGCGTTAGGGTTTTCTAAGTATAATATCATGTCATCTGCAAGTGAGAGCGTGACTTTTTCCTTTCCTATCTGGATGCCCTTAATATCTTTTTCTTCTCTAACTGCTATGGCAACTACTTTCAGTACTATAGACTGATTTTTACAGTCACTGAATAACCAATGTCTTAATTGTGGCATATTAGCATAATTTATATTTTCTCCATAATTTTTTCAAAACTGACAGTTTTATATTGAAATCCTCCAAAGTCTTTTTATTTCAGTAGAATAATGTCAGAGTCCTGGCCAGTCGACCCACGCAAACTGAAGTACAGTCCCCTGAAGTCGAAGTCCCAAGTCTTACTCCCTATAGCGGATGGAGTGGGTAGGGGAGAAGCCTCTGCCCTGGCCCTCTGCACACCTCCAGATTCCTGGATTCCTGCAGCTGAGAAAGAAAGCCACAAAAGGGGGGAGTCTGGTGGTCAAGCAGTTCTCTGTTTATTGGCACCTACCCAGGGGTTCTTATACATACACTAGAGGGGGGTACAATCCCACACTGGGGGAGGGGGTAATCCCACATACAGCACGTTTCTCTCATAGGGCTCCTACAGATGTCAGTTAATGATTTACATATACTGCTCTTAGAGCTGGGTTATCAATATGGGTAGATGGGCACAGTCATGTTTATCATCCTCAACCAGAATGCCTGAATGTGGGGAGTGCTGGAGTGGGACCCCTGGGTCTTTGTAAACAGGGCCAGCTCTGGCTTCCAGGGGCAGGCTAGCTGTTGAGACCCCAACAGAATAAATTCTAAAATCCTCATTAAAGCCTACTGTGATAGAATGTGATTGGGCTCCTGAGAACTCTCTGGTTCCATTTACATCCACTATAGCCAGCATTTTTGTTTCAAGCCACACAGGTCTTTTTGTTTCTTTATTCCCATACCAAGACCACATGGAACAGTAACACTTTAATATTCAAGTGAGAACTGCACGTTTTATTCACCAGATTTTTTTTGTTGGAGGGGCGTATTTTTGTTTTATTTTGGGACCATACTTAAAATAAAATTCTCAGGGCATATTTCTGGCCTTGCAGAATTACTACTCACAGTAACTATGGGGAACCATGCTAGAAACAAGCCTGGATCAACAGCGTGAAAGACAAGTGCCCTACCAGCTGTGTTATCTCGCCAGCTTGTAATTCACTGTTTATCTTTGAGAAGCATCCCCCAGACCTCCAACTCCTTCTTCTCCTCCTCCTCCACATCATCATCATCATCTTCATCATCCTCTTCTAACTTTTTTCCCCTCTTCCTCCTCACCCTGCTCTTCCTTGCCCTCTCCTCCTCCACCTCCTCTCAAGTTTTCACACATGCAAGTCATGTGTGCCACCTCTTAGCTTCATCTCTGTCTCCCTTGACCCTGATTTTTGTTCACCAAGATCACTTGATGACTTGACATCCCGTTACTCATAGATTTGCTTGAGCAGGTGCCAGTAACATCTCCATTCATTCCTGTTGCATACTAGTGTAATCCAATGGTGTCTGCTTGCTCCAGGAACACAAAGAGCCTCAAACCATTTTTCCAGGGTCTTGACAAAGAAGTCTGAGCATTTCGTAAGTGGGCAGCCACATGTTCTTTTAATATCATGTGGAATCGAGTCGGTAACAGCTCTAGTCAAGCAGTCATCTTCAAATCAAGTGTCCAGTTCATCTGATTTTTGATGCCTTTTCAAACAAGACAGCATCCCTAATTCTCAATCATTGACAAAGTTCAGAACTCCGGATTCCTTCTCTCACTTGAATGAAGTGTGATACTACAAGCATAACTCTTTCTATTCCTCTTTGGGAGACCCGAATAGCATTCTCATCCTGTTTTCATAAGGCATCTGTGTCGGAGGCTTATGTTAGTGCAGGGAGAATGGTGGAGTCGAAGAGATGTGACTGGAGCCATAAGTTCTTCATCCTTTTAGCTATTTCTTCAATGCTCTTGAAGGTGTTCCATGTCTCTCTCTTCTTCCTGCACAGCTCAGGTGACAGGTCATTTGTCATGTTGAGTTCTAAATCTAGATACACATAACTGCTGCATTTGGAGATGTTCATTCCATTGAGAGTAAATGGAACATCAGGAACTAGTTTGTTTTCCATGAACATTGTCTTCATGAGATTCAGCTGCAGTCCGACCTTTCCACACTCAAGGTTGAAGTCGGCTAGCATTCATGCCACTTGGCTAATGTTTGGTGTTATTAGAACAATATCATCAATGAAGTGAGGTGGTGTAGTTGTCGACCACCTATCTTCACTTCACACCAAGACGAACATTGAATATAGCACAGTGGTAGGGCGTTTGCCTTGCACGCAGCCAACATGGCCGACCTGAGTTCGATTCCTCCGCCCCTCTCGGAGAGCCCGGCAAGCTACCGAGAGTATCTCGCCCGCACGGCAGAGCCTGGCAAGCTCCCCGTGACCTATTCGATATGCCAAACACTGTAACAACAAAGTCTCTAATGGAGATGTTACTGGGCCCACTCCAGCAAATCGATGATCAATGGGAGGGCCTTTACTTTTACTTACTTTACTATATTCATTTTGGAGAGGGGGATATAGTTATACAATGGAGTGTGAACTTTATGGGGAAAAAATCCAAACTTCATTTTGTTTAAAGAGGTGTTCACAGGCCCTCGAAGAGTATTGAGCAAAAGTAAGTAGAATCTCAATAAATATTACATACTAAAAAGCACAAAAATCACTTTCATAGTGGTGAGGAAAAGTAACCTTGCACAGCAAGACTATAAATATCAATTCCATTGCAAATGCATAAACTTAATTATTATTTTCTACAAAGAAGTGTAAAAGTCAATACAATATAATACTTAACTCATCTTAACTCTTGAGATGATATTTCTACCGCCTTTTTTAATGAGGGCTACATTGCTGAATGATAATCACATAAAGCAAGTAGCTCCAAGCAGAAATGAGTAATATACCAGCTCTCACTTGTATCTCCTAATTGTCTTCTTGCATGCAGTTACTCAAAAAAATATTGGAATTATTAAGAGTGTAGAAATACAGAAAAATGTAACAACACTCTGGGAAAAAGCATGAAAAGGGAAATGTTCTGTTTATATACATGACATGTAGAAATAGAATTGTACTATTTGAAACTTGCTATGTTTTTTTCATTTTGTTCATTTTGGGTTTCAGTCCAGTCCAACAAATTTCAGCTCACTTTTCATTTAAAGCTACATTTCCTACTGGTAATTAAGTCCCTATTATAATTTAGAAATTATCTGTTTCCCATATTAAGCTTTGACCTTTTGCTGATGGCACTACTTTGACAGAACTCAGTTGGTGCAAGAGGGAATGGGACCTCGGTAGAAAGGTTTCACCTGTCAGATTTGGCACTACTTGGTGAAGTACCACTGGGAATTATCCAGTGGTAATTATCATTCCTAAACATGAGAGGAAATAGCCTCCAAATAAAAACTAAATAAATGAATCCTATGCCAATGCTCTGAAACAGACATTGCATCTCCATTTTATACATGAAACAGAGGTTAAGAGAAGCCTTAGAGAGGTTAAGAGAAGCTTGCTTGCACAAAATTATATGTCATATAGTAATAGATATTAGATATGTCTTGCATGCTGCCTCTCTCTCTCATTCTCTCTCTCTCTCTCTCTCTCTCTCTCTCTCTCTCTCTTTATCTTTTTCTCCCTTCCACCCTCTTAATCCTTCCATTGTTTTTTATTCTTATTCTTCCAAATCTATCTCAAGGTTTCTGGGTTGTGTCATATTGTGTTTAAAGAGGTATAGAGTACTGTACTATAGTGTGACTTAAAGAGTCATTGGGAAGTCATAGCTAACTGACATAATAAGTAAAGCATTGAACAATGTGAGATTTTACAATCAAGGTCACAGAGGAAAAGATGGCCCATGTTCCAAATTCAGCGCAGTCATTTCCCTCTTAAAACACAATGCTTTGTAATGTCTTTAGGTAGCTCAGACACCTGGCAATCTTTTCTGATTCACACCCATATTCACCCACATATTATTGACACCATAGAGCTTTTGGAAGTATTTGTATATGAAACTCCTGGTTAAGATGAATCATAAACTCGTGGAGATTCTTTCAATTGTTATATTTTAAATCATTGTCTCTTCCTACTTTAGCAATGGCCTGTTTTATGTTATATAGTGTAAATGACATTGCTAACATTAAACAAAAGTAAAACAATTTTTTATTTGGAAGAAAAGGAGAAACATAAAAGCTGTCCAAGCAGAGGCTTAGGTAGAATGAATTTAAAACAAAACTCATATATCAAAAAGACAAGTAGCAAGTGTTAGTGAGGGTGTGAAGAAAAGTGAGCGTTTGTGCAATGTTGATGGGAATGGAAAATGTACAGTCACTCTGGGAAATAAAATGGAAATTCCTTAAAAAATTAGAAAGGAAAAGTCATACAGGCAGCGATTTGACTTCTGATTATTTATTCCCAAAATGTGAAAGCCATAATTGGATCAGATATACAACCCCTCTGTTCATTGCAGCATTTTTTATTTTTTGCTTTTTGGGCCACGCCCGGCTATGCACAGGAGTTACTCCTGGCTCTGCATTCAGGAATCACTCCTAGCAGTGCTCAGGGGACCATATGGGATGCTGGGAATTGAATCCAGGTCGGCCGCGTGCAAGGCAAATGCCCTATCTGCTGCGCTATTGCTCTAGCCCCGCAGCATTATTTTTAATAACCAAGATATAGAATCAAACTAAATGTCCAGTGAAGAATGAATGCTAAAGAATATATATTTGTGACAATATGAATTGCTCTAAGAGTAATATGGTAAGTGAAGAAAGTCAGTTAATTCATGGGTAAAAGATAAACTAAGTGCAACCCAAGAAACAAAACTAAACAAAAATAATTTCTAATTACAAGACAGGAAAAAGGAATGGATAAATTGGGTAAAGGAAATCTATTTGTATAGTGGATGGATATTAGGACTTTCTGGGGTACACAATGCAATATATAAAGATGTCAAATTATAACACTGCTCACCTAAAGCTTATATAATGTTAACATAAATATTACTTCAATTTTAAATTTAAAGGATAAAAAGTAATCATTTATTCAGTATGTTGGGTAAACCAAGAAAACAAGTAATTTTGTGAAAGTAAAATAAAATATAAAAGTAGATTGCCTATTTCATGTGACATGGTGTAAGTGACATTGCTAAAGTTAATAAATCATCTTAATGAGAAAAAAACAATAATTTTAATAGAAACATTTAGTATAATTAAATACTAAAAATGTTCAAGCAACATAAGATAAAGCCAAATAGCTTTTCTTTTCTTTTCTTTTTGCTGTTCTTGAGTTGCACTTGTGAGCACAAATTGTTTCTAAAATGAGAAAAGTTGGGTATGTGAACACTACATCATTGGTTGTCAAAGGTTTGGTCTCTATTCAAGTCACAAATATAAGAGAAAAACAGCACACATTGAAATCAAACTATTAACTTGTACCAAATACACTCAAACTAATTGTCTTTGTTTATGATGTGGGGTATTCTGATATTTGTATCCATCTTCACTTATGAAGATATTACTCAGATACTTACATAAATCTGATTCAAGTTCTCTGACATAATTAAACCAGGTGGAGGATGTATTCCCTGTTTAGAGTTAGACTGCAACAAACTTGGCTAAATCAGCAGTAATCTGGATACACTTCTGACCCATCAGATTGAAGAAACTCCCCAGGAGTTGACTCCCACTTGCAGTAGGTGAACTCCATGCAGTAGAATCAAGGATACACTCAGGTATCCCTAGTGAGGGACATTCACT
The DNA here is from genome assembly GCF_029834395.1 of Sorex fumeus. NCBI lineage: Eukaryota > Metazoa > Chordata > Mammalia > Eulipotyphla > Soricidae > Sorex > Sorex fumeus. The sequence continues at coordinate 15,980,101 of NW_026606096.1, read as the reverse complement.
CTCCTAAGAGAACTTCTCCTTTGGAGTCCCAAATTGAGATTTTGGTTGTGTTTTGAGGCTGGGGAAGACTTTTAAGGAGTGGTGAGGAGCTCCAGAGTCCTCTCCACAAGCAACACAGTTGGCAAGTTGGCAAGTTCAATGTTCAGGCCCAGTGTTGCCATGCTGCCACTCGCCCCAGTAATGGGGTTTTGGAATTGTTTTTTAACAGCATGATGTTATGATCTTATGATTACTCAAACTCAGGGGTCAGTCAGACAAAAGCCATAGGCCCTTTACATTCACTTTATTTGCTTTTCATGTCTTCACTTGTATCACTTCACTTGTCATCCTATTGCTCATCGATTTGCTTGAGCGAGCGCCAGAAATGTCTCCATTCATCCCTGTTGTGTGCTAGTGTAGCCCAATAACATCTGCTCTCTCCAGGGACACGAAGAGCATCAAACCGTTTGTTCAGGGTCTTGATGAAGAAGTCGGACCATCTTGTAGGTGGGCGGCCACGCATTCTTTTGATGTCTGGTGGAATCCAGTTGGTAACGGCTCTAGTCCAGTGGTCATCTCTGAATTGCATTATGTGTCTCACCCATCTGATTATTCAATGCCTTGGCAAACAATACAGAGTCACTGATTCTCGATCATCAACCGTGGTCAGAACTCCGGATTCCTTCTCTCACTTGAGTGAAGCGTGATACTCCAAGCATAGCTCTTTCGATGTCTAAACTTCCTAAAAATTTAGCACTTGTCAGACTTCCTACAAACCAGATAGCAGACCCAATCCCTCTATTGGATTCAGTTACTCTGGCTCCATCATAATATATAATACATTTTTAAGTTGTCACGAGCAATTTCTATGTGTTCCAAAACTACAAAGTAGGGTGATTTAAATGGCTTGCTATTCCTTATAAAGTGTCCAAAGAAACAATTTCCAAAGTAAGCAAAGAGAAGTCATTTGGCAGATAAAAACAGATCAGGCAAAGGTAATCAATAGTTTGCTTACCTGTGGGGGGAAAAATAAGAGGAACAGCAATTTTTCTAAATTTTGCTCCTGCCAACCTTTAAATATCTATAAAATGTCACTTATTTTATAGTTCATTCCACTGTATACTGGTAATTAATAAACCAACTACTGTATTATGTTTGCCCAGTTTTTCTATCAAGACCATAAAATAAATGAGCTGTTGGATTACATGAATATATGCCCTTAAAATAGATTGAAAATATATGTAAATAACTTTGTCTCCTGAGCTTAGACAGCATGCAAAGATGTTTAAGAATGATCATAATAATGCAAAATTCATGAAAACTCATTTGCTATAAAAGCAATTCTGAGTCACAATGAAGAATTGAGGACACATATGGGAAAAGATTTCTGTATGAGAATAACCTATGTGTACAAAATTGTTAAAGGAACAAAGTTTAACTTTGTTAACTTCAGTAGCATAAATGCTATGTTGTCACTTTCTCCTCAGTGGCCAATTGAAATGTTGACCTCTCAGGAGATCTGAAATACACTGAGTTTGTTACACATGGCACTTTGTAGAAATCTCAGAATTGTGAGCAATCCCCAGTGGTAGTGGAAAGGTTGTTTCTTTTTCCAGTGTCGCATCCCATTAGGACACGCATCATTCCACATCAATTGAACAAACACTGATTCTGCAAACAAAATAAGTAATAATGGTAAAAAGCCAGCCAGATGTGTAAAAGTAAAATATTTAATTTAAAGACTATCTCTCAGACTTTTTAAAGGGGAACTTGAAAAGAGTCATCTAAAATGTACCTGTACATGCTATTTGAGTGTCAAAAGCAATCACACTAGCTAATCAATTAATGAGACATATGCAAAGCCATTCATTGCAACATTATTTATAATGAAAGTCCTTTAAACATGTTTAACATTAATAATCAAACTGTTAAACTATATGTGACCATAAAAATGAAAAAATACATTTATATATGTATTGATTTAAACACTATATTTTCTTTTTTTTTTTCTAGTGAACTTTTTATTTTTTTTGTGACAAATTTTTATTTACTTTCTTTTTTTTTTTTACAGTTGTAGATTTACAATTTTTTGTGCTTGGGTTTCAATTATACAATGATCAGATACCCATCCCTCCACCAGTGCCCGTTTTTCACCACCATGGATAATATCCCTCCCACCCCCATCCCCCCATCCCCCCTGCCTCTGTGGAAGGGCAATCCCCTGTGTTCTCTCTCTCCTTTTGGGTGTTGTGGTCTGCAAAATAGGCATTGAGTAAACACTATATTTTCAAACAAATCATTGAGATGCAATAAATATATCATTATATAACAATTATGTTTGTGTATATTACCATATGTCTATATAGAATCCACTAGATTAAAATGTCTAATAATAAATGTCACTTTCTATTGATCATGATTATTTTGGGGGAGTTGCATGAGAGATCTGGAAGACCTGGGTGCTTTTACACAGCACTGTATACTTTTGACCAATTTATTATTTTTGTAATTTACCATTTCCCCATAATGGTTTGGAAAAATATTAAGATGAAAATCATTGATAATACACAGTGTAGCTAATAGTATGTAAATCTTCATATACTTTGTGAGGTAGTGTCAACTGGTAACATTTGCATGGATCAAACTTTAGTATCCTTAAAAATGAAAATTCTTGTTCTATTTGATCCAACAACTCCTTCCCTAGAATTTTAATTGAATTATGGACAGAATAAGGATAGCAATATGACAATATAAACAAAAACTGATGTCTGTCTATTTGTCTGTCAATTGTACATTATTAAATTAATTACTATGTAGTTAAAAGAATGAATGTAGTTAAAAGTATATGAGCAGTCCTCTTAATGCCATAATAAAATACCAGTATATACTGGTAAAAAATACTATATGGAATACTCTCCTTTTGTTTATATAAATAGGTTATAAATGTATAGAAAATATTTTAAAAACATATTTTAATAATAGCTGGAGCGATAGCACAGCGGTAGGGTGTTCGCCTTACAAGCGGCCAACATGGCCGACCCGAGTTCGATTCCTCCGCCCCTCTCGGAGAGCCCGGCAAGCTACCGAGAGTATTCGATATGCCAGACACAGTAACAACAAAGTCTCCAATGGAGACGTTACTGGGCCCGCTCGAGCAAATCGACGATCAACGGGAGGGCCTTTACCTTTACCTTTTAACTTTGTTTCAGGAGATGGCCATAGGAATAATGTAGATCAACTTTAATATGTTGTCTTCTAAATGTCTTCTAAATTATGTACCCTGTGTCCTACACAAAAATAAATAGAAACATAGTACTGAAATATTATGTACATGAATGAAACTATCATTAGCAATATTGTAAATCACGGTGTCTAAAATTTAAAAATAAGTAAATAAAACAAATAAATAAAAAGAAAAAACCTAAAATAATGTTAATGTATTTGATAAAGAACTTTAGATAGCAGTTGTAGATTTCAATTATATTCAGAGAACAAGCGGTAGGGCGTTTGCCTTGCACACAGCCAACATGGCCGACCTGAGTTCGATTCCTCCGTCCCTCTCGGAGAGCCCGGCAAGCTACCGAGAGTATCTCGCCCACACGGCAGAGCCTGGCAAGCTCCCCGTGATGTATTCGATATGACAGACACAGTAACAACAAAGTCTCCAATGGAGACTTTACTGGGCCCGCTCGAGCAAATCGACGAACAATGGGAGGGCCTTTATCTTATCTTATCTTATTCAATAAACATTATTGAAAATTTATGTCTCAGGTTCAGGAACCTGAGCGATAGCACAGAAGTAGGGTGTTTGCCTTGCATGCAGCCGGCCAGGCCAAGGCGGGTTCGATTCCTCTGCCCCTCTCAGAGAGCCCGACCAGCTACTGAGAGTATCTTGCCCACATATATTCAATATGCCAAACACAGTAACAACAAGTCTCAAAATGGAGATGTTACTGGGTCCGCTCGAGCAAATGGATGAACAATGGGAGGATGTTGTTTTATGTCTCAGGTACAATTCCAGGTCCTTTAGATATATCAGGTAACAAAACAAACAAATTTCCTGCCTTTATGACGTTTATGTTTAGTGGGATGGGAGGAGATATAGGGCAAAACTAAACAATAAAAAAGATATAGCACTGTTATAGCACTATGAGTGGCCCCCCCAAGCCCCCTTGTTCATTGATTTGTTCAAGCGGGAACCACTAACGTCTCTGATGTGAGACTTGTTGCTGTTTTTGGCATATCAAATAAGCCAGGCTCTGCTGTGTCGGTGGGATATTCTCAGTAATTTGCCAGGTTCTCCCAGAGGAGTGGAGGAATCGAACCCGGGTAAACTGCATGCAAGGCAAACGCCCTACCCACTATGCTATCACTCCAGTCAAAAAAAAAAAGATATAATATCTGATATTGTATAGTATGGCTGAAAGTGTTAAGTGCTATGGAAGAGAGGGTAGAATAAAATCAAGGGTAGAGAAAACGCAGGGAAATGAGACACATAAATAATGTGGTCGAGGAGGTTTCACTGAAAAGCTGAGATTGGAGCAAAGGTTTCAAAAGGGTAGACAGATTTTTAGATGCCTGTCTGGGGAAGGAGCAATTCAACCAAAAGTGCTAAGTCAAGATCCTGAGTTGGAAAGGTGCTTGGAATATCCAGGAAGAGAACATCCTTGAGATTGGTGTGGAATGATTGAGGTAAAGAGGAGTAAGAGATGAAATCAGAAAAATAGCGAAGATCAGATCCCTAACTTGGGACCTTCCACACTTTGCAAGACCTTTAGTTTTTACTCAGAGTGAAACACAACCACTGCGAAGTCTGAACAGAAGAGTGATACCATTTGCTTTGCTTATCTATACATGGAGCATGCCAATTGATATATGAAAGTCTATTTTTAAAAGTATAGGAAAATTGTTAAGAAAGACCTGCAACCCATGGTAAGATGGAGACACATTCTGCACCAAAAAGATGATGTCGAGCCCAGCAGTGGTTGAGTGACTATGGGCCACTTTCTCTCATCCACATCCAGGAGACTGGGAACCGCCAAAGTCCTAAAGTAAGTATGACAAGTTGCTGACTATCACAGAACAGCAGGGAAAGGGATCAGACGTCCCTACACAGAGAACAAGCTCATAATGGCAGGAGTGAAAATGGGCATCATTCACGCCAGAGGGCTGGTTTGGGAGTACCTGAACCCTTAGAACAGCATTTCTGATCTTAGCTGTCTTGTTAGCATGCATCTTTTCTGTCTTTCAAGGGTGAGAATTTACAGCTCATTTCATCTGTTCAAATAAAATTCTTTGTTCCAAAGTACTTTATTAGTCTCTTGACTCCCCAGTCTCTAAAACTGAAAAGAGATTTTTGCAGATGGTGAGGATTTACATTTTATTATTTTTTTAAATTTTCATTCTTTATTTTTAATTGTTTTTGTTTTGATTTTAAGTGTAGATTCAAAAGGCACACAAGAATGTCGCCTATTGTTACAGTAAATTGCAATTTGCCTCCAAGATTCATCTGATTTTCATCTTTTCTTTACAATACCCACAATGGGTTTTTGTTGTTGTTGTTGTTGTTGTTGTTCCTTTTCATAAGCTAATACAGCTCTGGGGGTGTTTTTCAATGTGACTCACAAATGCAGAAGTTGATCCCCATTTTCTCTACATTGTATACTCTGCTTCATGTAATTTAACAGTTTGCCTAAAAATTTTCATAACTGTTAGTGCTTTGAAGTCAATTTTTAAAAAGCACAAGTTTAAAATACAGATTTTTCCCACACAAACATTGTATGTCATTTTAGTTTTGCCTTTAAGTCTAAATATACATGTCTGAAAGAAAATGACTCACTTTATTTACAGGGAGAGAGAGAGAGAGAGAGAGAGAGAGAGAGAGAAAGGGAGGGAGGAAGGGGGAGAGGGAGGGGGAGAGAGAGGGAGAGAAAGAGAGAGAAAGAGAGAGACAGAGACAGAGGAAGGGAGGGAAGAAGGAATTGAGGGAGGGAGGGAGGGAGGCAGGAAGGGTGGGAGGGAGGGAGAGAGAGAGGGAAAGAGAAAGAGGGGGGAGAGAGAAAAAGAGAAAAAAAGAGTAAGAGGGAGAGGGGGAGGGACAGAGAGAGGGAGAGAGAGATGGAGGCAGAGAGAGAGGGAGAGTGGTAGAGAGATGGAGAGAGGACATGGTGCTTGCCTTGCAATCCAGTCTGGTTTGATCTCTCCTCACCACATATGGCTGCCTGAACCCCTCCAGGACTGATCCTTGAGCAAAGCCAGGTTTGGCTCAAAAAACCTAAATAAATAAATGAAGCTTTCTACACCCTCTGCGTGTTATTATTTCTGACTATAATCAAGTTTATTTCTGTCAATAATGGCAATGATAAACTGGCAGTGGAAAGTCATCAGATTTGAGTAAGTCACACAATGGGTTGGGGGGTGGAAAGGAGCAGAGAGGAGGAGGATTCCAGAGCTCTGCCAGTCCTTGAGCATTTCTTTGATCATTTCTCACCCACTATCTTCATAAGGCATTTACAAAATTATTGCAGGGTAGGTGAGAATGATAATAAAGGAATGCTAATGGGAAAAATGCTTACACTATAAAAGAGATGGATATGTATTATTTGCTCTCAGAAACTGAATTATTGCTGTTCCTTTAGTTTGTTTTATACTAAAATTATTTTATTTCAATAGCATCACTATTATATTTGAGAAGTTTCTTTAGTGTTCATTCCTTCACTTTTTTTCTTATTCATCTTGTTAAAAACAAGTCATTATTTTATACAATTTTTCACAATGGATTTTTGTTTCCAAAACATTCTAGGTGAAAACAAATCTGTCTAAACGATCTTGTGAGATGCATCTGTTTTGAAGTAGGGACATCTTTTACTTTACGTCCATTTCTAATTGTCTAGGCAGCTTTTATTTGCTCTTTTCTGACTTATAACCAAAGCAATTTCTTCAACAAAAGAATGTTCCCCTCAATAAGTCAAAGAAGTTAAAGAAAAGTTACTAAGAGAATACTAGTCTTTAGACTGGGTGTGGAATTCAGCACTAGAGCACTTCCCTTGTATTTGTGAAGGCACTGGGTTCCTTCTCCATCAACACACACACACACACACACACACACACACACACACACACACACACCATGTTTAGTACTTTGAATATGTGAAGTTTTCTGTTTTCCAATAGCATGTCACTGAAGCCAGTTTGAACAAACAATTACATCTTCCGAAACTATTTGTCCAGAATCAAAATATTGCTCTGCTCTTGTATCTTCACATATGAGTCCTCACTCCTACAGGTATAAATGGTCAAACGCTCGCATTCTGTCACTTGCCATTATCCTATATCAAACCCAGTCTTGTTGTGCCAGTTTTCCTAAGAGACAATTCCATATTCTAGAGATTTCCACTGGAAAACTGCTTATAATATTCACTGGATACTTTTATTCCTAGAAAATGGAGCCTTTGGAGTTTTACACTTTGAAAATAAGATTTGATGAGTAAGTCTTAACAGTAAGCTACGTGAATGAGTGACAAAGTATGGAAATTGAACTCAAAAGATATAACATAAGGAGAAAAACTACTAAATTTAACATATCTGTGGTCAAAATTAAATATTAATGAAATATTCTCTAACTTTTTATTTGAGATCTTCCAATGAACTCATTTGTTAAATAACAATGATTCTATTAACATGGTGTTCTTGTGAATCAGATAATAAAAATTTGGTATTATTTATAATATAACAATGAGAAGTTTCTAATAGTTTACAGATTGTTATCTTTAAAATAATTCTTACAGTATCTCGTTCCCTTTTCTCTCCCTCTTTCCCCTTCCTAAAAGCTTTCAAACAAAAACTTTTTTTTTTTAATTTCACTGCTTGTCTCCTCCTGAACTTCTTTTCTGTGATATGCGACAAAGACGTGGAGGGCTTGGTTAAGATCTAGGTCTGGCTTCCTGCAAAGAGCAATTTCTTGCTCCAACCTGTGTCCATGACTACCCAAGAAATTTGGTGATGGGAATCAACTCCGCTTCTGAGAAGATCAAGTGGACATAAGGTGTGACTTGAAGGCACCCTGGTCACCCTGTCACACTTGGGGCTAGTGGGACTCTGGCCCATGCCACTCAGGGGCTCTTTGGTAGATTTTATCAGTCTTAGCTTTCCCAGTTACCCTGGGTTGGCAGCAGTGGATCAAAAGAAAGTGATCATCTTTCTCCTCTCCACCTCACATAAGTAACTTGTGGTGACCCACCAGCTGCATCTAGTGAGAAGACATTACTGTTTAACCTCTGTGTGAATGTGTGGTCTCCATGAGGAGGCATCTCTCCCTCTTATGTCTCCTGTACCACCAGTCACAGTGAGAAGGACATAAGGGAAACCCACTAGTGTACAAGGACTTTAATATTTGGAGGAACTATGGTATAAAATCAACCCCCCACGCAAGAACTCATTCCCCTATCTCTGCTCTCAGTCAGACAAAGGGAGTTACTTAGAGATCCCCAAGACGGAATTGAGATATTAATGAGGCCAGCCACAGGGAAACTAAGGATCCACAAGCAAGGTCTTCCAAGGTCCCTCTAGGCTAGGCTCAACACACAGATGCAGAGCCTATTCTACAGCTGATCTGCCCCCAAGGATGCATGAGTTGCAGTGCAGAGGTCATTGATGGAGACATACAAACCAGTGATTGACAATTTTTAGGGACCCATGTCAGAGCATGGGATGGCATCCCCTCCTGCAACTTTTAGGCTTTCCTTGCCAGGGAATGGGGTGGTGTCCCTCCTGCAAACTTTAAGGGATTAAAGTCTCCTTGCAGCAGTAGTTATGGCAGATAATGGAAAGCTACAGAAGAGGTTAAAATTCCCTCCAAGAAATTAAAGAAAGCCAATGCCGAAGACTCACTGTTTTATCCTTTCCTCTCCAGAGGTTGTTGCTACTCAGAATTATGGAAAACAAGACCTTAATTCCTAAATATTCTTTATTAAGTAAAGAGTATTTATTAAACAAAACACCTCTTTGGGTGTTTGGGGGGAAACCTGGCAGTTTCAGAAGCTGAAATATACCTAGGAACTGCATTTCTCCATTTCTCCGAAACCTCCATTTCTCACCTCTTCTCTCCAGGACTAATCCAGGGAACTTGTCTCTTTGTTAATGAGTCTGCTTTTGGTATAAGGGTGATATTTGCCTGATAATATACTACTAAAGGGCGAGGGGATGGGCCATTTTTAAACTCAGTCCTTTACAAAGAGTCACTTTAAATTTATTGTTTACTCTGAATCAAAAATTAAGTGGAGATCATTACAACAGAAACTACAGAAATTCAAAGGATCCTCAGGGAGTATTTTGAGAAGCTATATGCCACGGAATATGAAAACCTTGAGGAAATGGATAAATTCCTAGATTCCTGTAGCCTCCCAAGGCTGAACCAAGAAGACCTGGAATACCTGAACAGAACTATCACCATCAAGAAAATTGAAACGGTAATAAAAAGTCTCTCCAAGCACAAAAGTCCTGGCCCAGATGGATTCACTAGTGAATTCTTCCAAATCTTTAAAGAGGACTTACTTCCAATCCTCTTTAAACTTTTCCATGAAACCAAAGTATCAGAAACACTTCTGAACAGTTTCTATGAGGCAGATATCACCCTGATACCAAAAGCAGACAGAGAAACCACAAAGAAAAGAATTACAGGCTGATATCCCTGATGAACACAGACGCAAAGATCCTCAACAAACTATTAGCAAATAGAATCCAACGACTCATCAAAAAGATCATACACCATGACCAAGTAGGATTCATCCCAGGGATGCAAGGATGGTTTGACATTCAGAAATCGATCGAGATAATCCATCATATCAACAACAACAAAAAGATAAATCTATATGATCATATCAATAGAGGCTGAGACAAGATCCAGCACCTGTTTCTGATGAAAACTCTCAGCAAAATAGGCATTGAAGGAACTTTCCTCAATATAGTCAGAGCCATCTACCACAAACCCATGGCAATTATCATTCTCAATGGGGAAAAACTAAAAGTTTTCCCTCTAAGATCGGGCACAAGACAAGGTTGCCTACTTTCGCCACTTCTATTCAGCATAGTACTGGAATTCCTGGCCATTGCAGTTAGGCAAGAGAAAGGTATTAAGGGAATACAGATAGGAAAGGAAGAGGTCAAATTTTCACTACATGCAGACAATATGATACTATGGGCTGGAAGCGATAGCAAAGTGGTAGGGTGTTTGCCTTACAAACGGCCCGCCAGGCCAGCCTGAGTTCTATACCTCTGCCCCTCTCAGAGAGCCTGGCAAGTTACCGAGAGTATCTCGCCTGCACAGCAGAGCCTGGCAAGCTACCCGTGATGTATTTGATATGCCAAACACAGTAACAACAAGTCTCACAATGATGGAGATGTTACTTTGCCCACTTGAGCAAATCGATGAATATTGGGAGGACAGTGCTACAGTGCTATGATAATATACTTAGAAAACCCAAAAGAGTCTACAGAAAAGCTCCTAGAAACAATAGGTCAGTTTAGTAAAGTAGCAGGCTACAAAATCAAAACACAAAAGTCCATGACTTTCTTATATACAAATAACAAAAGAGAATAAATAGACATAAAAAAATCCTGTTCACAATAGAACCTCAAAAAATCAAGTACCTCGGAATCAGCTTAACTACAGAGGTGAAGGACCTATGCAAGGAAAATTACAAAACACTACTTCAAGAAATAAAAGAGGACACTAGGAAATGGAGACATATCCCCTGCTCATGGATAGGAAGGATTGTCATTATCAAAATGGCAATACTGCCCAAAGCATTATACAAATTCAATGAGGTCCCTATCAGGATACCCGTGACATTTTTCAAAAAATAGACAAAACACACCTGAAATTCGTACAGAACAATAAACTCCCATGAATAGCTAAAACGGTCCTTGGGAAAAAGAAGATGGGTGGCATCACCCGCCCCAACTTCAAACTGTAATACAAAGCAGTAGTAATTAAGATAGCATGATACTGCTCTAGAAACAGACCTGCAGACCAATGGAACAGAGTTGAATATTCTGTCACAGACTGCCAAATATATGACCACTTAATCTTTGACAAAGGTGCAAGAATGTGAAGTGGAACAAGAAAAGCCTCTTCAACAAGTGGTGCTGGGAAAACTGGATAGCTACCTGCAAAAAAGTGAACTCTGACCTCTGTACAAAAGTCAGATCAAAGTGGATTAAAGACCTGAATATCAGACATGAATCCATAAGGTACATAGAGGAAAATGTAGGCAGAACTCTCCACATTGAAGCTAAAAACACCTTTCAGGATGAAACAGCACTGACCATGACCATAAACAAATGGGACTACATCAAACTAAGAAGCTTCTGCACTTCAAAAGAAACAGTGACAAAAATACAGAAAGAGCCCACAGAATTGGGAAAGAATATTTACCCAATACCCATCTGATAAGGGATTAATATCCACGATATACAAGACATTAGTAAAATTGTACAAGAAAAAAACCTCCAACCCTAGCAAAAAATGAGCAGAAGAAATGAACAGAAGTTTCCTCAAAAAAGAAATACAAATGGCCGAAAGGCACATGAAAAACTGGTCCACATCGCTAGCCATCAGGGAGATGCAAATGAAAACAACAATGAGATATCATCTCACACCACAGAGACTGGCACACATTCAAAACAACAAAGGCAACCAGTGCTGGCATAGATGTGGGGAAAAAGGGACACTCTTTCACTGTTGGTGGGAATGCCTACTAGTCCAGCCTTTCTGGAAAACAATATGGACAGTACTTCAAAAGCTAGAAATTGAGCTTCCATATGACCCCGCAATACCACTTCTGGGAATATATCCTGAGGATGCAAAAGAGCACTGTAGAAATAACATCTGTATCTATATGTTCATTGCAGCACTGTTCATAATAGCCAAAATCTGGAAACAATCCAAGTACCCTAGAACAAATGACTGGTTAAAGAAACTTTGGTACATCTACACAATGGAATACTATGCAGCTGTCAGGAGAGATGAAGTCATGAACTTTGCTTATTACGGGAGAAACATGGAGATTATCCTGCTAAGTGAAATGAGTCAGAAAGAGAGGGACAGACATAGAAGGACTGCAATCATTTATGGAATATAAAACATAACATGAGGCTGACACCTAAGGACAGTAGATACACGGGACAGATAGATTGCTCCATAGCTGGAAGCCTGCTTCATGAGCAAAGGGGAGAAGGCAGCAGTAATAGAGAAGGGATCGCTAAGAAAAAGATGGCTAGAGGAATAGATCGGGATGGGAGATGTGTGCCGAAAGTAGATAAAAGACCAAACATGATAAACTTTCAGAGTCTGTATTGCAAAACATAATGCCCAAAAGTAGAAAGAGATTATGGGGAATCATGTCTGCTATGGAGGCAGAGGGAGGGTGGGAAAGGTAGGGGGGGTATACTGGGGATATTGGAGGTGGGGAATGTGCACTGGTGGAGGGATGGGTGTTTGATTATTGTGTGATTGTAACCCAAACGTGAAAGCTTGTAACTATCTCACAGGGATTCAATAAAATTTAAAAAATAAAATAAAATAAAAAATTTATTGGTTTCTGAAAATGGAGAATTGGGTGGAAAATAACTGTAGTCAGCTTTTTCAGACTATATTGTTCATTGGTCTGCCCAGTACATAAAAATGTGTGATATTAGTAAGATATTAGTAAGGCAGAGTCTCCTACCCTATGCCTGACTGTCTCCACCAGGGCCCAACAGCTGAAGACCACCGAGGCCCAGCCAAGGCCATGCTGAGACCACTCTCCACACACTTGGATGAGCCTCACGCATAAAAGAACTGACAGAGGAACCCAGGTGTGTGGGACCCGGGGCTGAGATCTCCAAGCCTGCACAGTTTGGGACTGGACCTGCCAGTAACTAGACAGTTACACCCACCAACTGCCGTGTAACTCCAACAATGGCCAGGATCCAGAGATCATCACACTCAGCTCCTGGGAGAGAACAAGGCAGAGTCTCCTACCCTATGCCTGACTGTCTCCACCAGGGCCCAACAGCTGAAGACCACCGAGGCCCAGCCAAGGCCATGCTGAGACCACTCTCCACACACTTGGATGAGCCTCACGCATAAAAGAACTGACAGAGGAACCCAGGTGTGTGGGACCCGGGGCTGAGATCTCCAAGCCTGCACAGTTTGGGACTGGACCTGCCAGTAACTAGACAGTTACACCCACCAACTGCCGTGTAACTCCAACAACGGCCAGGATCCAGAGATTATCACACTCAGCTCCCGGAAGCGTCTTATCATCTTATCATCTTATCATCTTAACATCTTATCATCTCATTCCTAATTCGGTCAAACTGGCAGGCTACCAAATGTAACATGCCCACACAGCAGAGTCTGGCAAACTCCCCGTGGTATACCCAATATGCCAAATACCAGTAACAATGTTGGGTCTCATTCTCCTAACCCTGAAAAAACCTTGAATATGGCACTTTAAAAAAAAAAAATCTCAGGGCTAGGACGAAGAAGACGTTACTGGCACCTGCTCGAGGCAATCGACGAACAACAGGGTGGTCGTGATCGTGATCGTGATTAGTAAGATAACTATTTCATGTTAACTTTATTACTAGGTAGCATACCTAGTCTTGACCTTAAAAGACCTTTATCTGTAAGTGTGAAATCCTTACTGTTTCCTGGTAATCTCTGTGAAAAATTAAACTCGCAGAAGGTTGTATGTTCGTGGGCTCTAACCCTATAGTATCTGAGTTTTTCCTATAAACCAATGTTCTAAGGTTAAAACTCTTAAAGACAAGTATGTTTTGATTAATTTCTAATATTGAGCAAACTTTATTGCTAAGTATATTATGTGCTGTAAGATCTTTAATTGTGAGCATACTAAAGCCTTTTGAACATCTATAGAACTGATGTAATTTCTTCATTCAGAAATGTCTGCAACAAAAAGTTAGTAAGATAAGGAAGTTAAACTCATAAGATGTGAGATATATATCTACATATCTATATACCTTTATGTATATGTGTATGTATATATGTGTGTATGTGCATGTTTGTGTACACATATATACATATATATTGTAAGAAAGATAATAAGTGGAGATACAACTATTGGCAACAGGAAAGAAATTCTATTAATGTGAAGCTGGTTCTGGAAATGAAGAAAAGTTTCAAGACAGAACAAATGTCCAGAAATGTGTAAGGATTTGTGGTTGTGTTTTAAATTAAGCTGTGTGGTCTTTATAACAATCAAACTAGATTATTATGAGGAAGGTTTTTTTTTCGCTTTTTGGGTCACACTCGGCAATGCTCAGGGGTTACTCCTGGCTCATGCACTCAGAAATTGCTCCTGGCGGTGCTCGGGGGACCATATGGGATGCTGGGAATCGAACCTGTGTCGGCCATGTTGGCTGCGTGCAAGGCAAATGCTTTACCTGCTGTGCTATCGCTCCAACCCCATGAGGAAGTATTTAATTTATATCTACTGAATTGTTCTAATACTTTTAGGGTGAGTTCTATGAAGAAAGTTATTAGACAGATTGTTCAGACTCAATTTACAGTGCTCTTATATAATTGGACGCTGAAAAAGTTATAGGAAACTGTAGGATAGCACTGTTCTGTCCTTCCTGCATAGCCTCAGGAATAGTTGATAGTTGATAGTTTATTGATAGTTTATTGGACTGAGGAAAAGAGAAAAACATCTTAGGAAGTATTTTGCCCTTAGGCAGTCAGGAAAGGCTTTAGGATACCTTTTAAGTGGGCCATCAGGAAGGGCTTTCTTATGTTGATTTGGCTACCTGACTGTGTGGAGTGCCATCCCAGACTGCAAGGGAGTTGGGGAGACAAGGGAGCTGGGGAAAGAGAGAACAGGGCTGCAAGATGGACCACGGAGAAACTAGCAAGGGGAACATGTGCTTGAGAGAACCTAGGCCCTCCATAACATAAATTTCTTCTATGGGATAAACTTCCTTGTAATAAACTGCTACTAAGATCAACCGGCCCGGCCCTTTTCTCTTCCTTAGTCTGCCCTTGACCAACAGCCATCCCGACCCAGGCTACACACAGCGACTCTAGGGTACCGAACGCGGGCCGTGAGAGAGCCATCCAGAGAGCCCATGAACATACAACCTTCTGCAGTGTAGTTTTTTACAGAAAACTAAGGATTTCAACCTGGGATTAAGTGAATTAAACATAATGTTGCTAAACTCCATGTTTTACCTCTACAGACTTTAACAATGCTTCTTTCGAGTAGGACCCACAGCAAATGGTACATTGCATCTTATTACTATAAGTAAAGCAAAATATTTGCTTCTCTCTCGGCACTGTATCACTGTATCACTGTCATCATATTGGTCATTGATTGCCTCAAGCAGGCCCCAATAACGTCTCCTTCATCCTAGCCCTGAGATTTTAAAAAGTGCCATATTTGAGGCTCTTTCAGGGTCAGGAGAATGAGACCCATCATTGTTACTGGTTTTTGGCATATTGACTATGCCACGGGGAGTTTGCCAGACTCTGCTGTGTGGGCAGGATACATTTGGTAGCCTGCCAGGTTCACCAGAGTAAGACCTAGATAATAAGATGTCACGTGGCCGCAAATGTGGCCGTGCGCATCCAGGAGCAGGATTTTATAGTCTCTGGGTCTTGGCCGTTGATGGAATTACACGCCGCTGGGGCAGTTGGTGGGTGTAATGCCTGGAAGGTAGGGGATCTGGGTGGATCCCAGTCCCAATCCAAGCAGGCTTGGAGATCTACACCCCGGGTCCCGCACACCTGGGTTCCTCTGCTGGTCCCTTCATGCGTGAGGCTCATCCTAACGTGTGGAGAGTGGTCTTGCACATGGCTGTGGCTGGAACCGAGGTCTTCAGCTGCCAGGGCTCTGCTTGGGGTGGGGAAGGAAACTCAACTCACCCTCCCCCAAGGGGCCCCGGTGAGGACAGCCAGGAGCGGAGGCAGGAGACTCTGCGCTGTTCTCTTCCAGGAGCAGGGTTTTATAGTCTCTGTGGTTCCAGCCACAGCCATGTTTAAGAACACTTTCCACGTGTTCAGATGAGCCTCATGCATGAAGGAACCGGCAGAGGAACCCAGGTGTGTGGGACCCGGGGCCTAGATCTCTAAGTCTGCTTGGGTTGGGACTGGGGCCTCCTTCACCCAGATCCCCCACCTTCCCGGCATTACACACACCAACAGCCCCCCGCACCGTGTAATCCCATCAATGGTTAGGACCCGGAGACTATAAAACCCTGCTCTCTCTCGGCACCTTTGGTAAATTTTAATTGCTTCATGACTATGTTGGTTTGTATAAATCCATATAGGAAGTCCTTCCTCTCTCTACTAGGGTCTAGCCCTCATATATACAGGAAGTCTCAAATCCAGCTCTGGGAACTGGAAGTCCTCTTTCAGGGAAACAGATAAAGGGGATGAGGTTAAAGACAGAAGCAGGTCCAGTAATACTTGTTGTTGTTACAGTACCAATGGCTCAAGGCAGGAATGGAAATTGTCTTTGCTACAGAAAACAAGGAACTCCCAGTTCTGTGAAAAGATCCCCAGACCATAGCCTGGGTGCTGCTCTTAACAGTCCTGGAGACCAGTATGTACCCCAACCCTGGAGAGGGATAGTATGGAATTCTTCCTGCCAGGACAAGTCTACAGAAGGTGAGGGGTGAGAGGTCACCCCCAGCGCATCCTGCTGAACTTATCTTCACATCTTCACACTGACCAAGCCTGGATAAACCTGATGCAACAGGTAAAAAATATTAATGCCTTTATTAAAGTAAGATAACTGTTCTGCCCTTAGTTCAGAAGATAAATAACATTGAATAACAGTGTACCCCAAATGGAAAATTCTCCAATCTCGCTGTGTTTATGCAAAATGTACACCAGGTTTCTTAAGCCATCTGGCAAATTTAAAGTGAAGGTGGAGAGAAAACTAGTTTCTGTAACTCACCTTTTATAGAAAACTGATTCTAGCTCCTCAGAAGTGATTGAATAAATGTGCACTCATAGGTTTGATTTCAAAAGTACCCTCTTGTGTAATCTACATGAAACTGGGTTTCCTACTGACTGTAGGTAGTAACCTTGCTTATGAAGGGATCTAAAGTTGCACACGTGGCCAGTACTCTGACCAGGATAGTGGAAATCAGAGTCTTACCAGGGGGACCTTCAGCTGAAAAGACAGACATGTTCTTGAATCGGCTCATAGCCTGGGGGACTTCCAAGTAAACATCTAAATTAGTTCTAAGTAGGCTGCTCTAAGTTCTCTGAGCACATACTGTCATTTGGAGAGAATGAGGATTTTTTTAATTTCTTGGGAAATAATAGAACCAATTGGACCAAGGCTGTAATCCATACCCACGTCCCCCTCCCCCACCCCCCAGACTTTGTGACCTAAGGCCTGATAAGACCTTTACCTAATGTCAGTACAGACCCAGAGAAGGCTGGATGGCCCCTCTAAGAAAAGCTACAACAGGAACAAAGGCCAGGAAAGGGATTTTAAAGATCTTCAGCTACTCCCAACTCTACCCTTTGTCTACCGCTCTAGCATAGTACTCTTATCCTGGTAGAAAGCCCATGTGGGACAACTTGGGAGAAACCCTATAAATGCCTACATAAGCAAAGGAAGTACACACATGTCTGCTTGTGTCCATGTGGTGCTGCCAACTACATGCAGTGCCTGAGCAGATGTGTTGCCTACATCTTTCCTCTTGAGATCTGTACTTTTATATCTAATGCTGGAATGTGTACTGTGGCTCCCTCTCTGCTCTAGAGAAGCCCACATTCTCTCTTGAACATATTATTCTCTTCTTCTTCTTCTTCTTCTTCTTCTTCTTCTTCTTCTTCTTCTTCTTCTTCTTCTTCTTCTTCTGCTGCTGCTGCTGCTGCTGCTTCTGCTTCTTCTGCTTCTGTTTTTGCTTCTTCCTTCTCCTTCTCCTTCTCCTTCTCCTTCTCTGTCTCCTTTTCTTCCTGTGTCTCTCTGTATCTCTCTCTCTGTCTCTTTCTCTCTTGCTCTCTCTCCCCTTCCTCAAAACTTCCAAATAAAACCTGATTTTTACTTCAAAAAAGGGGGGGAGGATAACTGCGTGTAGCAAAACCATAAGTGTCAACACTATCACATTATACATTAGTTCAACCATAAAAAGTTAAAAATATAAACCTGAAATAAATAATTTTTTCCAAGCCTAGAAATATTGCAGCAGTTGGGGAACATGCCCAACATGCTTGCAGCCAGGGTTTAATTCCTGGCACTATATGCTCCACTGCACATTGCCAGGTGCTGCCTTGGAGGCACTGAGCACTTTGGGTTTGACACTGGAGTACCCAATCTCTATATAGTGATCTGTGTAATCCCAGGCTTCACAGAGCCCTAACATAAAACTTCCCACTGGTTGAACTTAATCACTTGGTACCACTTGGGAGGACCATACCACCCCCACCCCAGAAAGAAATTTATTTCCATTTACAGATAAAAAGCAAAAGCCATCCTAAATGTATATTATCTGTTTACATACACATAAAAAGTTAATTTTCAGACTATAAAATAAAGTTTCTTAATCTCTCTCGACCTCAGGTTCATCATATGTAAAAGAGGACAAAATTGTGCTTACCTCAGAGATATTTTAAGACCATTTAATAAGTTAGTAAATCTTCATCGATACTGAGCATAATTCAAAGAACATGGTTTTTAAGAACATAAGCTGAGACTGTAATCTATGTTCTCAAAAATGCAAATTTGAACTATGTGAAACATGTTACTCCACGCAATATAGCAATTGGTATTCAACTTATTTCTACAAGTAAGCAACTATAATACTGGAAACTTTTCAAAAGCTTTTTGGTGACAATAGCACAAGGCTGTCGTTCCAGAAAGAAGTAAATCTTTTAAGTCCCATCCCCATATCACCCCACTTTTCTGTCTGGAAACAATTTCTCGACGACAGCACACAAAACAACCAATTCTGTAAAGACAGCCAGCACCCTGTCTTCAAATGTGTTTAGAATAAACAATGAGTTCTGATGTTATTAATAATATGATAAAATATGAGTTCGATGGTGATTCTTATCCCATAAAGTTAAGAACAACTGATGAACGCTCAACAAAACGAAACCTTGTCTAGTTTCAAGCTTTGCACAATCTAGGCTACTTTTGGGGCTGGAACAATAGAACAACAGGTAGAGCATTTGCCTTGCACTTGTCCAATTCAGATTTGACCCATGGTACCACATATTGTTCTCTGAGACCTGCTAGAGGTCCCTGAGGACAGAGCCAGTAGTACACCCTGAGCATGACGAGGTGACCCCCTTCCTCAAAAAAAAAAAAAAAACCCAATAGAGCAAAATTTAAATAGACTAGTTTGGTTCATAAGTTATTGAGTTCCTGGGTAATGGAAATAATCAAGGGGGAGTAAATCAGACATCATAGAATACTGAGATCATGACGACGACCATCCTGTTATTCGTCGATTGCCTCGAGCAGGCCCCAGTAACGTCTCCTTCATCCTAGCCCTGAGATTTTTAAGAAAGTGCTATATTCAAGGCTCTTTAGGAGAATGAGCCCCATCATTGTTACTGGTATTTGGCATATTGGGTACGCCATGGGGAGCTTGCCAGACTCTGCCGTGTGGGCAGGTTACATTCGGTAGCCTGCCAGTTTGTCCAAAGTAGGAATGAGATAATAAGATGTCATAATAAGATGTCGCACGGCTGCAAATGCGGCCATGTGGTTCCAGGAGCTGGTTTTTATAGTCTCTGAGTCTTGGCCGTTGATGGGATTACACAAATACTGAGAATACTGAGATAAGGAATTAGATATCAAAGTAGTAAGTGAAAAAGTGAGTTGCTCTTCACTCAGACTTCCAATGACTAAGTCCCTTGAAACGCACAATATTCATGTCCTAAAAGACTTTATCACTATGAATACCTTAAACATTGTGTCTACAACATTCTTATATTCTTTGCCATAAACTCATACTAAGTGTTAGTAAATTTTCTTTTGAATGCACAATTGCAAAATGATTTACGTTATCGTCTTTCCTTCCTCATATCTTTCTTAGAGAACTAGCAGTAAACTAAATAAAATGTATAAAAATAGTCTTTGCATGAAAAAAAAAACAAAAAGATCATCTGTGAAGAAAATGTTCACCCATAGTGAAGTATTTAATAGTGAACTAGACCTCCCAAAGTAACTATAAAGCTGGACAAAATAGATTAAATCATTGCATTTCCAGAAAGGTACAAAACTTATGAGATAGGATTCACTATTTTCCTATTTGCCCAGGAACTACTTTGCAACAGCACAAATAACTGGCGTCCAAGCATAAAACAGCATGCCTGTTAAGCCAGAGTAAGATAACAGAATTCAAAGTGAAATGCTACGTGGTGCAGAGCAAGGAATATAATAGGAGAGACCTGCACAGAAGGACAGAAGAGTGAACCCATCATTGAGATCTAGGTTGTGTGTGTAGAGCGCCCCTGCGTGGAATTTCTGTTTTGTGTTTTGGAGTAGGAGAGAGTTGCTGCTACATATGAAGCAATGCTGCAGAAAGAATGGTTTCTTGGATCAATTAGTTTGACCTCATCAGAATGTGGAATTTAACAACAACCTGGCATATGGCTAAGACATAGGAAACACCACACCTAGAAAAAAAGGACTCATTTCCCAGTAAGACTTACTCTCGACACGCATTTAAAAAACCCAAAATAAAATCACAACAGGTTCACAAAAGACAGATACTAAAAGCTGAGTCCTTCAAATTTAGAGTAAGCTTTCAGGAAAAGATGCTATAAAAAAAGACAAAAAAAAACCCTGAAGGAATTGAAGGTGCAAAACAAATTTACTATCTCCTAAAAAAATTCAACACATTCTATGCATTAAATATAAATGGTGTTTAAAAATAAATCTCTAGACGTAGAAAACGAAAATGTGATTCTAAGTAAAGAATTCTAACACCAGCAATCAATACTTTAGTAAGAATTCTAAAAACAGCAATCAATACCTCTCTTAAAACTGTTAAAAATTGTATATGGCTAAAGGCTCATTTTTTGTGCATGTCCTCGACATTTTTGTTCTACTTTTCAAGTTTGAGGTGCAATTTAGGGGTTCCATAAAATTTAAGTAATATCAGGAGACATCAGGTATCTATTAATAAGCTTAACAATTATTGGATATATATATATATCTTGAAAATTATAAGTCTTCTAAGGAAAAAAATAAAAAGAGGCAATAACTAATACAAAGGGAAAGTGCCTTTCTTGCGTCTGGCTGAGCCAGGTCAATCCTCTGCACCCTCTATTGCTTCTGAGACCTACTAGAAGTGCTCCCTGTCTGTAGAGATAGGAATAAGCCAAGAAGCCCCAAAAGCAATAATTTAAAAGAATTAAATATTAAAAAGAAAGAGATAGAAGGCCTTAGAAAATAAAAAAACTATCCAGAATTCTTGGACTGGAAGAATAAATATCGTCAGAAATGACTATTCTAAAAATTTACAAGATAGACTCAATATTATCCCAGTCCAAATCCTGATGGCATTCTTCAAGGACTTAGGATGATCAACAAGGCATGTATGAAACCATAAAACACCCTAAATGGCCAAAACCATACCAAGAAATAAGAAATTGGGAAGTATCTCATTGCTGAAACTATACTATAAAGTGACAGTGATCAAAACAGCATGGTACTGAACTAGGTTAGACTCTCTGATTAGAAATGAATAGAAATGAATAGCCAAAGACAAGTCCCCAGATCTCTGATTAACTAATTTTTACCAAAAGATTCAGGTACTTGAAGTGAAGTAATGATAATCTCATCAAAAAATCACACTGGAAAAATTAAATAACCTTTGTTTTCAAAAGGTAGTTGATTCTACTCATTTATGTACTAAATCTATATAACCGATGAAGTATTAAACTTAAGCTTCTATTTCTGAGATCTCCGTGGAAAGTCCTCATCAAGGTTAATATGAAGGATATTTCAGAAACACCATTTTTGGCTAGATTTGACAGGTTGTGTTCACAGCATGGTCCTGATTCAATAATAAACCTCAGGCCCTAGTCAGAAAACAGTGAAGACCCAGGCATACAGATATTGCACCATTCAACAGGAATATCTCAATGCAAATACTATACCTTTTATGTTACTTAAATATATAGTGGAAATTAAAAGGATCTTGAAAATGTACTCTATAACTAGAAGGTATGCTGGGTCACTTGGAGGGAAGTCATGATCTGATCTTAATCTGTAACTAAACATCTCCATAGAGAAAAACAAAATCACTATTTGTGATAAAGAGTTCTCAAAATAACCTTTTCATTGTTTAAAATTAATATTTGTCAGTACTAATTTAAATAGCTTAATATTACAAAGAATAAATATTTCAAATTATAGGATATAATCATTATCATGAAAACAAGTTTGAGCACCAGAAATTTAATGAGAAAGTAATAGTCATTTTGTCAGTTAAGTGTAATTTAAAAACTCTAACATAAAAGACCTGAGATATAGTGGTCCCTGAGCTCAGAGCCCTGAGAACTGGTAGGTGTGGCCAAAAAATCAACCCTCCCTCAAAAATCAAAACAAAACAACAAAAAAAAAACTTTATTATAATCAATAGATCTTCAGTTATCTCTTCCCAACAAAATTTCATAGCCAAATTTCTTAATGGTTCCAGAACAGTTTCTGACATAACTGACACCAAACTAACAATAATGATAATAATAATAATAATAACAATTGGAGTGAATAAATAAATATACTTAGGGCAATTAAAAAGTACAAATAACATGCATATTGCATATTATTAACACAAAAAGATGTGCACATCAAAATTTATACCTAAAGGGATGTAATCTGCTAAATTTGGGGTGAATAATCTTTTATCTGTAGGGTGGGGAAGAATATGACATATGGGCTGGGGATGTGGTTCAATGGTAAAGTGTTTGACTAGAAGGGGGGGACCTTGAGACAGGAGTAACAATACCAGGTGTGACCAAATAACCAAAATAAAAATTATATATAGTTTGTTTGTTTGTCTTTGCAACTAACAGAGAAGAGAGAAACTCTGGTGTTTTTTTAATTTGGAGAATATTAGTAGACTAAAAATTTGAAGATAATACTGCTAGTTTCTATAAAACAAAATGCTAGTATCAAAGTATATAAGAAAAAGTAATTTAGAAATAGTTTCTGATTTTGACCCTAAAATCATAGGGTGACTGGAATTGCAATTTAAGGCTCCATATAACATCCTTCCTCTCCCTCACAGTAGACTGGGTCTAGCCCTCTGGTTTCTCTTCATCATTTGTCCCAGAGCTGCTATCGATTCTTTTGTCCTCATAGTTCTGGCTGTCCAGATTTTGTCATTTGTTCAAAGAAGGCAACTGCAATAATGTTGGCTGTGACTATGCAGAGTAAAACAAATTTACATTCTTACACCATTACAGGAGCAAATGCATATATCTTTTTGAATTAATATTTGTTTGTGTTTTAAAGGTAGGTGCTATGAAGTGGAATCATTGAAACTCTAGGTGTTCTAGTCTAATGTTTTTGAGGTATCTCCATACTGTTTTCGATAGATGTTGAACCAGACAACGTCCCCACCTGGGGCTCTTATTCATCTGTTATATACAAAACAGGGGAAAAACAGTGCCTAATAATAACAAAACTTTAAAACTCTAAGCCTTGAATTAAAAAATGTAGAAATTGGGTGAGGTTGGGGGGGGGGGAAAGGAATGAAGAGGTGAAATGTTTTTCTAAAATATGTTTTTTTAAAAGACTACTATGTCTGTATTGCAAATCATAATGTCCCAAAGTAGAGAGAAAGCATGGTGGAAATTGTCTGAGATAGAGGCAGGGGGAGGATGTTATGGGAGGGGAGGGGCGGGATACTGGGAACACAGGCATGGAATATGTGCACTAGTGGATGGAATGGGTGTTCGACCATTGTATGACTGAAACCCAAACATGAAATCTTTGTAACTGTATCTCACAGTGATTCAATAAAAAAATTAATAAATAAAAGTCTACTACAGGATATTTAGAGAGGAAAAAAAACCTTTTAAACAAATTATGGGGCTGAAGAGATCACACAATGGGTAATGTGTTTGCCTTGCACATGGTTGATGGGGTATGATCCTGAGCATCCCATATGGTCCCAGAGCACCGTCAAAAGTTATTGCTAAGTACTGCGCCCAGAGTAACTCGTGGGCATTGCCAGGTGTGCCCCCCCCAAAAAAAAAAGAAAAAAGTGTAACCCCAGGATTGGACAGCCAGTACAGAAAGTAGGGCACTTGCTTTGTACACAGTATATGTTCCCTCTAGCACCACCAGGAGTGAACTCTGAGTTCCGAATCCGGAGTATGCCCTGAGCACGGCCTGGTATAGCCCCCAAACAAAAACAAACAAACAAATGACAGTAGCTACAGAGATAGGGGAAAACCTGGATCATATAAATATTATGGAAACCAAAAACCAAGAAGTGTTTGAAAGTGAGACCAACTAAGGCAGGAAATGTTCTTAAATTTAACTTCTGGGAAACTTTGATTTTGATAAGAAGATATGGCTGGGGGAAAAAGAAGATGGGATTGAGTGAGAAGTATGATGGAGTGTAAAAAGTGGAAGTGGATGTTACACTCAAATCATTTGCATTTTAGTTATCTATTCATACCTGTCTATTTTAAGTGAGTGTAAAATACTCCAGGGCATTGTTTTTACTTTCCACTATACTCCAAAAGGTCCCCACATATTTCTCTAGAGTAGAAATGGTGCAAGTAAAGAGTTAATATATATATCTGAGAAATAAAAGAGTAACAACTTAATACTCTCATAATTATGACTGAAAACATCAATAAGAATAATAGGATTGGAATTTTGTGTTCACATAAATATCAACATAACTAGAAACATGATTACTATTGTCTGATGGGAACCCAATCCAATTAATATCCATCCTTTCCCAATAGAGAGGACCATTATTAAAATTTCACATACATAATTATATTATAGTATTGATGTAACGTCTACTTTACTGATAATCACAGTATTAAATTGGTCTCTGGAAAAGTGTGGTATTCATTTGATTACATAAAACAAATATAATATTGGACTCTGATCATATTGACATACTCTGTGTGCTTAAAACAGCCAGAGGGAAATGGATTTCCATAAAAATTTTCTATATAGTTAAAGTAGTTATTCTTGATAATTAAATCCACAGTATTTTAATGCTTCAGATACAATGCAGCTGGAGTGATAGCACAGCAGTAGGGCATTTGCCTTGCACGCAGCTGGCCCGGCCGAGCTGGGTTCGATTCCTCCAACCCTCTTAGAGAGCCCAGCAAGCTACCAAGAGTATCTCGCCTGCACTTCAAAGCCTGGCAAGCTACCCATGACATACACGGTATACCAAATACAGTAACAAGTCTCAAAATGAAGAAATTACTGGGCCCACTTGAGTAAATCGATGAACAATGGGAGAACAGTGTTTGTTTGTATTGTGTTTTTTCAGAGAGGATTATTTTCCTGCATCTAGCTCAGTACAATTTCAGAACAGAATCAAACTGCAAAAGAAGCAATCACTTCACTTATATCACTTGTCTTCCCATAGCTCATTAATTGCTCAAATGGGCACCAGTAATGTCCCCATTCGTCCCTGTCACGTGCTAATTTAGTCCGATGGCATCTGCTCCCTCCAGGAACATGGAGTGCATCAAACCATTCGCTCAGGGTCTTGACAAAGAAGTCTGACCAACTTGTAGGTGGGCGGTCAGGCGTTCATTTGGCGTCCTGTAGAATCCAGTCAGTAACAGCTCTATTGCTCTAAAAGAAGCATTAATAATAATAATAACAATAATAATAATAATAGTAGTGCTTTGTTGACCCAACCACATGAGAACTTTTAATTCCTATCAAAATTATGAATTTATGATAAACAGTAATAAATCTTGCTAATTTGAGCTCTTGGGGCCCAGAAGTTCAATAACAGATCTTCTTTACTTGTATTTGAGATATAGATAAAATAAGATAAAAATTAAAACCTTACAATATTGCCCTTAAATCCTTAGAATTTGTAATTTATTGGAAGCACCTACTATTGGTTAATCTGTCAATAAATTCAATGAATCTGCCTCATGTACAGAATTTAAGACTATAGAATTATAATTAAATACAAAATATAATTATAAATTGACTCAAATCCTTCAAATCTGTTTACAATAATTATTATTGCATGGTTTTGAGAGGTTGGAAATTTCATTTTTATTTGATTCTCAATGTTTGGTTTTATCTGAAACTATGTTTTGTTTTGTTTTGTTTTGTTTTGTTTTTGTCTTGCTTCGCTTTTAGTGTGCAGAATCAGGGATCAAGCCAGGTCAGCCGTGTGCAAGGCAAATAACTAACTCCCTGTACTATCTCTTTGGCCACACTGAGATGTTTTAATTTGGAGGGGCGAGGCGGGTGTGCTACACCTGATGGTGTTCAAGGCTTACTCTTGGCTCTGTGTTCAGGGATCAATATTCTGAGACTCAAGAGCCCGTATTGGGTGCTGAGGATGGAGCCCAATCTAATCTCATGGAGTTGAGATTTCTTTATGAGTCTCCAGAACTGCTTTTTTTTTGTTTGTTTGTTTTTTGTTTTTAATCTTAACTTTTAGGGTTGGAACAACAGCATAGCGGTAGGGTGTTTGCCTTGCACGCAGCCAGCCCAGCCAAGCCGGATTCAATTCCTCCACTGGCAAGCTACCAAGAGTATCTCACCTGCATGGCAAAGCCTGGCAAACTACCTGTGACGTATTCAATATGCCAAACACAGTAACAACAAGTCTGAAAATGGAGATGTTAGTGGACCCACTCGAGCAAATTTATGAATAAAAGGAGGACAGTGACAGTGACAGTGAATCTTAGCTTTGCTGAACTACAAATAAATTGTGGAGTGCTTATGAAAAATGGTTACCTTTGTTCTTCCTTTTAGAAACTGCCATCATAAAAAAATTACTAAACCACTCTAAAATTCAACTTTTTTCATCTTTAAGAATGAAAAAATACATATGATTATACTGACATGATAAAATAGCCTGGTAACACCTGCCAAGATCATGGTAATGTCCTTCTGAACATAGAATCAATTTTCCCTCTGAGGGAATATAAATTGACTCACTGCAGAGTTCTGTGATGTAACAGGAGATAAAGGTTATTGACTACTCATGCACACAATTTTGGCCTAAACGGAATATATGTGTAGCTGTGCTGTCTATGAAGATATGAGTTTTCCTCTTTGATACCTGAAAACTCACATTTATTCCAAGACACCAATGATCTTAAAGTTTAGAAAAGAATACTAGAATTGGAAATCAAAGGTCTGAATTTGGATCTCTTTTTTTCTACATGTAAACCATGCGTCAATGATGATTAGATTCTATACATCTGAAATTTAAGTTTTCAAAAATCTCAGCTCATAATAAAGTTTTTTATAATGTAAGTTTTACTTTTTTCTTAACACATTAAAAAAAGCAAATTAGGTATAAAATACTATCTATCTCCAATTCCTTCGTGGGTTATTTGTTGGTTATTGTTACAAATTGTTACAAATAAACAATTGTAGCTAAGGATATTCATGCCAAATTCTATCTATTGATGATAATATTTGTTGTGATTTTTGAAAACTTAAATTTCAGATGTATAGAAGCCAATAATCACTTAAAATTCAATGACAATGTATCACTCAATTGGGAATGTTCTGCTTGAGGTTTGCCAGTTTTCTAGACTCAGAAAGTCTTAATGTTAATAAAAACCCATAGCCTTTTCTATAAATAATTTTTAAAGTGTTCTCTTTTCTATGTATGTTAGACAAATAAAACAAGCACAGTAACATCTTTGTGGCTTTGGGTACTAACCATTTAGTCTTCAGATGAATTCATGATACAAAATGCATACCTAGCTTATCACAGTGCTGTGATGAGAGGGGGGAAAACAGATAAGACAGTGAATCTGAAAAGTAAGACTGCCCATTAAGAAAGATGTATTTTAGGGAAAAACTAAGTTACTTAGCTTAGTTAAGTCCAAGTGTAACCCAAATGTGCCCAAATGTACCTAAATAGCTAAGAGGAAATGCAAAAATAAATCTATACTTTGGCTAATTTGTAAACTAAATTGAATTAAGCATGTTTTAATTGTTTTGTGCTTGTACCACATCCAGTGGTGCTCAGGATATAATCCTGGAAGTGCGTGGGGGACCATATGCAATTCTGATGATCAAAGTGGATCAACCATGTGCAAGGCAAGTACCTTAACTCTTCACTATCTCTCTACTTGGTTCTTCCTATTAATTGCCTATTGGGATCCAGTTCCATAGGCTTTTATTACTATAGGTTATCTATGAAACCCTAGTCAAAAAGCAAAGACATAACCAAAATGTTTCAGAAGGCATAGCTACTGCACTTTGCTCAGAACTACTGTTAGATTTTGTTTTGAGAACTGAGTCTGTCCGTAACTGTCCCCATAGGTTTTGGATTAAGACCAAGTACACTTCTGATTCGAACAGAAAGGGAGGGAAGGAAGAAAAGGGGAAGAAATATCCCACGGACTAAACAAGTGATCACAGAGTAGAGTCATGTTTGAAATTTTTTGCTTTATTATTATCTAGGAAAGGCTAATGTACAAATAAGTGTCTATTTCTGACTGAAGAAGATGTATGGAGTTGAAATACTTGTTTTCTGTTATTTCTGTCCATAAGCTGTTTTCTCTGAAAAGGTTTTCCTCCAGCCCCAGTCAACCAATTCCCTATATTGTATTCAATTTGCTCTCACTGATTCCTGGAAATCAGTCATGTCCCTGCATTTTATTACATTTAACTTGCCTGACCCTAAGGGATTGATTCCATATGAGAAAGGAATATTTCCCTTATAAACATGTAAACATGATGTGAAATCTGGCTTGTATATAATTAAATGGATTTTTTGGTCACATAATAACCATAGAATGTACCCTCAAGTTTTCACCCATATCATCCTTTCTTGTAGTTACACATACTTCATTGTAATCATTCATTCATTTTATATTCTTGCTGCTGACCTGAAATCTTATTTTTTAATTTATATCTTTAGGGTTTTCATTTTTTCTGTTAAAGAAACTATTTCCTTAAAATTATTGTCAAGACTTATCTACTATAAGAAACTTCCTGCCAAAGTAATTAGTAGATTATTACTCTCTGAAGATAGATTAGTTGGATTGTCTTTTTATTGAAGAAATATATATATATATATATATATATATATATATATAGGTCTTGAAGACAGGTCCGAGAATAACACATTTTGATAGAAAAAAAATAAATTTTAGTATATAAAATTCCAGCAGAAATATCAGAAAACACTTGAAATGATATATTTCTGTTTGAATAAGTGTATTTGTCAGTATTAGAAATTCTGGGGGAGGACTGGAGAGTTAGTCTTAAAAATGACAAATTCTAAAAAGCTGCAAATTGAAATATATAACTCTATTACTGTAAAAAGATATATTTGATTAGCAACACATAATCATTTCTCATTGTTTAAAAAGGAACATTTGTCTTATACTTTCATAACTACAATTCCTGGAATATTCTAACTCTGGGAGGATATTACCTGTAAATAGATATTAGACAATTCACAAATATTTTCTGTGATTTGATATGAAAATAATATTTAAAACTATGCCTCACTGTTAACCATCATATGTGTAAGTGGTAACATAAACTCAGGTTAAAAGGAATAGCTCAGGATAAAGACTGAAAAAAATAAATATTTCTAAGTAGCATTAAGCTAAATGGATTAAATTTTCAAAGTAATTTGAAAAACAAAGTAATTTGTGAACAGTCCTATAATAAGGAAAAAGAATAAGTCATGGCAGAATGGGGCCCTTAAAGCAAATTTCTGCAACAAAGTATTTTGGGACAGAGGCAGAAAAATGCTTCAAGAAAGGAAAAGAAAATGTAAGAAAAATGCATTTCTCTCTCTATGAGTGAACCTACTTTGAATGAAATCATGTTGGTTTCACTAAAGTTGTGCTATTTCAGTAAATTCTATAGTGTGACTTACTGTCATATTAACTTTCTCAGTACACCAAGAAAAATAAACAAGTTCTGATAGTAAAAAACAGCAAGATAATTAAGAATTAGAGAAGTCTAGAAAGGATCACTTCCATGAATTTTTATAATCATTAAAATTTTATAATCACTCTTATAATCATTAAAAGAGAACATTAGGAGGCAGATGAAAGGAATTTAGAGGGAAAAAGTAGAAGTTCAGAACTTTAGGATTCAAACAACATTTTCCCAGATATGTGAATGAAATGGACAATTTTCCTCAATATTCACCCATAATAAAGTCTTAACCGAGCTCTTGCTCTCATCCTACAGCTTCTAACAATCCCATTGCCCATTGGGATTTCTAGCTGTCCCAGGACCAGTTAACAAAAATGAGGACACTGGTGAATTCACTAGAGAGTAAGATACATTGCTTCACATGCCCTAATTGACAGAGGGAATATATCACACTAATAACATATCAGATCAGTTGGTAGAACTGAAGAAGTGATAACAAAAATTCAGGAGTAAGTTTACGGGTTCTGATTGGGTCTCAGCTCACATTATTCTATGGTTGGTTTAAACCACTAACTCATCCAATCTAAGACAATCATCAATCTCTATCAATGTATCTATCTCACAGAACTTTTATTCTAGTGCTTGAGATTTATAAAAGTAGGGCCAGAGAAATAGTACAGCTACCAACTGATGTGATGTGTAATTAGTGTGATGTATTTCCTCTGTTATCAGGTCACATGGAGCAATGGTAGGGCATTTGCCTTATACATGACTGACCCAGGTTCCATAGCCATCATCCCACATGGTCACCCAAGCACTACCATGAGTGATTCCTGAGTGTAGAGCCAGGAGTAAGCCCTGAACACCCCCAGGTATGGCCCCACAAACAAACAAACAAACAAACAAAACACGTAAATTATTCAGTTCATAATTGTTTAAATCATAAAGTTAAAAGAATGCAAAGTAAATTTTCACCAATAGAGAAATGAATATTTGAATTTTCATGGGGAGTACTATGCAATATTTCAACTCTATATATTGACAGGTAACAATGATCACATATAGTAAGTGGGAGGGGAGTTCTAAAATAAGGTGTTTATTTTAAAGATTTTATTTTTTCCTTGTACCCAGAAGTCCTCAAGCTTACTCTAGACTCTGTACTCAGTTGAGGCTTAGGGGATCATACTCTGGATACCAAGCATAGAATCCAGGTCAGCTGCAAGCAGACAAATGCCTTATCTGCTGTTCTATAGTTCTGGCCCCCAATTTTAATTTTTAAAGTCATATATGAGTATTTGAATGAGCATAGACTTTTATCTAGGAATTTATGCATCAAAGTGTTGTGGGCCTGATCAGCACTGCCATCACTGGGTCAAGCATTGAAGGATCTGGCTTGCACAGACAGAAATATC
Organism: Sorex fumeus; assembly: GCF_029834395.1. Taxonomy (NCBI): domain Eukaryota; kingdom Metazoa; phylum Chordata; class Mammalia; order Eulipotyphla; family Soricidae; genus Sorex; species Sorex fumeus. The sequence continues at coordinate 15,948,633 of NW_026606096.1, read as the reverse complement.
CACCTGAACATGGCTAAAGAGCCCCAGCACCACAATCAATATTTATCTAATAACTTTAAACACAAACTTGAGGGGAAATTAAATAACAACTACTACTTAGTAAGAGGCTGAAATGACTGATGCCACCCTAAAGAACTCAAACAACATTTTCTCAAATATGTGAAAGAAATGGCCAATTTTCTTCAATATTCACCTTTAATAAAGTCTTAACAGACTGTATTAACAGACTTAACAGACTTGCTCTCATCCTATAACTTCTAACAATTTCATTGCCCATTAGAATTGCTAGCTGTCCCAGTACCGGTTAATAAAATAAGGACACTGGGAATTCACTAGAGAATTCAATAGAATAAACATGAATAGAACTGCCTTCTCAATAAGTGTTTACTCTTAAAATCATTTCACATATCAAAAATACCTATTATATGCATCTTTTATATTAATTTATATTACCTTTTAAGGTACTAAGATCACCTTGAAGGAAACAATACAGAAATTGTGTTAAAGGTGTGACATTTATAAAAGCAATTTTTACAACTGCCTTCATTAAAAGTAGGTCAATTTACATCTATGCTTATTGCAGCATGATTTGCAATAGCCAGAAACTGGAAACAACCCATGTGCCCAAGAACAGATGACTAGTTAAAGAAACTATGGTACATCTACACAATGGAATACTGTGCAGCTATTAGGGAAAATAAAGTAATGAAGTTTTCTTAGAAATGGATGGACATGAAAAGTATTATGCTGTGTTAAATGAGTCAGAAGGAGAAGGAAAGACACAGAATGATTGCACTAATTTGTGAGATATAAATAAACATAATACAAGACTAATGCCAAGGACAGTAGAAATAAGGCCAGGAGGATTTGCCAATTTTTAGAAACTTGCTTCAATTGTTTGGGTAAAAGGCAGTTGAGATAGAAAAGGGACCTCTATAACAAAGATTGTTGAAAATGATCACTCTAGATAAGAACTGCCCACTGACACTAAGTAAAGGAACAAGTCTGATAACCTCTTAGTATCATTTTGCAAAGCATAATGCCTAAAAGGAGAGAAGAGAGAGAGTGTGTGAGCAAGCAAGAGAGAGAGAGTTAGAGAGAGAGCGAGAGAATAAAAGTGCCTACTATAGAGGCAGACTAGGGATGGGGGGTGGTGACTGTAGGGAAACTGGGGTCATTGGTAGTGGGGTCATTGGTGATAGGAAATGCACACTTGTAGAGGGATGGGTGTTGGAACATTGTACGACTGAAACCTGATCATGAATAGCTTTGTAACTGTGTATCTCACAGTGACTCAATATAAATACATAAATAATAGATCAATAAGTAATGTTTTAAAACCCTAAGGTATATTTTAAACTATGGAATGAGGGGGCTGGAGCAATAGCACAGCAGGTAGGGCGTTTGCCTTGCATGCGGCAGAACTGAGTTTGATTTCCAGCATCCCATATGGTCCCCTGAGCACCATCAGGAGTAATCCCTGAGTGAAGAGCCAGGAGCAATCCCTGTGCATCTCCAGGTGTGACCCAAAAAGCAAAAAAAAAAAAAAAAAAAAAAAAAAAAAAAAAAAACTATGGAATGATTATATAAGGGAAAGAAATATAAAACTATTCCCATAGTTCTCCTATATTAGTCTCTTGGGAGATATTTTTTCTTTATACATTTTTTAATTTTTAAAATATAACAATAAAAACATATTAATACAAGGAAATCAATAATGTGCCCCAACAATCACAATTTTGAACTGCTTTGTCATTTTCAGAAATCTCAGTTCATTTGTGCAGAGATCCCGGTTCTAGTTTCAATTTATCCACTGACATACTATTTCATCATAGGCAACTTTGTCACTTTAGACCTTTATTCCCTCCTACATAAGGTAGGAGGAAGATGATATAATAGTTCACTGGTGCATTTCAGAATTTAAAAAGACAAATAGATCTCTAAGGTGCAGACAGAGTCTTAGGAACCAGGGTAAACAGCCTTCTCTAGCATTTTATTCATTTAAAGTTTGAACCATTCAAAGACTACATATGCAATTTGATATGAATAATTTTAGCCTATGCCTTTTCTTTCTTGAAAGATATTTTTATTGACCTTATCTCACATCTTGCCTTACTCAATTAAAAGTTTTCTTTTTTCATAAAAATTTAAAGCATCTGTATCATTTGGATAAAAATATGTTCAATTCCAGGGTTGAAAACACCGACATCTCCCCTCAATCATATGATCATTTAATCTTTGATAAAGGTGCAAGTAATGTGAAGTGGAGTAAGGAAAGCCTCTTTAACAAATTGTGCTGGCATCACTGGATGACTACATGCAAAAAAATGGGCTCATAACTCTGCCTAACACCATGTACAAAAGTAAGATCAAAATGGATTAAAGACCTCAACATCAGACCAGAAACCATAAGGAACATTGAAGACAAAGTTGGCAAAACCCTCCATGACATTGAAGCTAATTGTATCTTCAAAGATGCCACGCCACTGGCCGAGCAAGTGAAAACAGAGATAGATAAATGGGACTATCTTAAACTAAGAAGCTTCTGCACCTCCAAAGAAACAGTGACCAAAATACAAAGACAGTCTACAGAATGGGAAAGGATATTTGCCGAATACACATCTGACAAGGGGTTGATATCAAAGATATACAAAATACTGGTTGAACTCCACAAGAAGAAAACATCCAACCCCATCAAAAAATGGGGTAATGAAATGAACAGAAACTTTCTCAAAGAAGAAATCAAAATGGCAAAAAAGCACATGAGAAAATGTTCTACATCATTAATTATCAGGGAGATGCAGATCAAAACCACAATGAGATACCATCTCACACCTCAGAGACTGGCCCACATCCAAAAGAACAAAATCAACCGATGCTGGCGCGGATGTGGCGAGAAAGAGACACTGTTTCACTGTTGGTGGGAATGTCAACTGGTTCAGCCTTTCTGGAAAACAGTATGGACGATTCTCAAAAAATTAGAAATTGAGCTCCCATTTGACCCAGCAATACCACTCCTGGGAATATGTCCCAGAGAGGCAAAAATGTATAGTCGAAGTGACATCTGCACTTGTTTGTTCATTGCAGCACTCTTTACAATAGCCAGAACCTGGAAGAAACCTGAATGCCCAAGAACAGATGACTGGTTAAAGAAACTTTGGTACATCTACACAGTGGAGTACTATGTAGCTGTTAGAAAAGATGAAGTCATGAAATTTATATACAAGTGGTACAACATGGAAAGTATCATGCTAAGCGAAATGAGTCAGAAAGAGAGGGATAGACATAGAAAGATTGCATTCATCTGGGGAATATAAGGAAACAAAATATGATATTAATACCCAAGAATAGCTGAGATCAACACCAGGAGGATTACTCCATAGCTTAGAGGCCAGCCAGGCATTCTAGGGGAAAGGGCAGCTCAGATAGAGAAGGGAGCACCAAATAAAGGATGTTTAGAGGATCCTCCCAGGAGGGGAGATGCATGTTGAAAGTAGAGTATGGACTGAACATGTTTGCCACTCAAAACCTCTTTTGCAGACCATAACACTCAAAAGGAGAGAGAGAACACAAGGGATTGTCCTGCCACAGAGGCATGGTGGGATGGGAGGGATGGGGGTGGGAGGGATATTATCCATGGTGGTGGAAAATGGGCACTGGTGGAGGGATGGGTATTTGATCATTGTATAATCGAAACCCAAGCACAAAAAATTGTAAATCTACAGCTGTACCTCATGGTGTTTCACTAAAAATAAATAAATAAATAAATAAATAATATGTTCAATTCTTCTCTAGAAAAGGGAATACTTTCCATAATAATTTAAAATATGGAACATAGTAATCCTCTGTAAACAATTTACTTTGATAATAATAAAGCTCCACTTACCTTATTTATTCTGCATTTCTTCTCCTTCGAATCCAAACCCTTATGACGAATTTGTACTTTGGTTTTTGGTAGATCCCTTTCAGTTTTAGAAATAAGTCCTGCCAATGTTCTTTGAAAGCAAAGTTCATAGCCATTAAATTTTGTATTCTGTGCAAAGAAATAAAGTGTAGCATATTGAGTAAAAAAGAAAACAAAATAATAGACCACAAGTGAAGATTTATACACAGAAATAGTATGATACCTATTAATAATATTGTAATTGGAATGAGGAGAGCAATAAGAGAAAAGGGAGAGAGGACATAAAATAAGAAAGAATAAGAACAAAAATGAAGGAGTCAAATTACTAAATTAAAAATAAAAATGGAGGGGTACACAAGGAAGGGGTACACAGATGCACCTCCATCTGTGTCACACAGATATTGGGATTAGTGCAAGGCACTGCCAATTTAAAATTCCCCAAATCTAAATAAACTGATGGGACCTCAGAGCTGCCCATTCTTCCCCACCTCCAGGATACGTCAGTCCAGCCTCAGAGACAACATGGACATTTGATACTATGTGCACACTAATGTTGACTGTGACTGTTGCACATCACACAGTCCATACAGTCTAAGTGCAGTTGAGAAACTAGAGTGTCTCAATTCAGTGCCATAATAATACCCTCATGAAAACTCTAGCCTCAATTCAGTGCCAGAATACCTCCATTATATATATATATATATATATATATATATATATATGCATATATAATATATATCATTAGAAGTTGTACCTCAGAAAATCAAATACCTAGGAAATCAGCTTAATAAAAGAGGTGAAAAAAAAAGACTCATATAAGAAAAAAGACTCAAACTTAAAACAAATAAGAATGGATGTACAACGTACCAGAATATATGCACACTACAGAAAAGTAGTGTGAAGAGGAAAGTTCAAAGTAATGCAAGCGTTAAAAAGGAAGCAAGAAAAAGCACACATAAATAATCTAGTAGCACAGCTTAAGCAAGTAGGAAGAAAAAAAGAGACTAAACAAGCAGAAGAAAGGAAATAATTAAAAAAAAGAAGAAACCAATGAAACAGAAACTAAAAAAAATTCAAAAGATGAATAAAACCTAGTATTAGTTCTTTGAAAAAATAAAGAAGATTGATAAACTATTAATATCTACTCACAGGGGTAGGAAGACAGAAAACTAGTAAACTGAGTCAGAAATGAAAGAGGATATGCCACAATAGATATCACAAATCTTCAAAGGGATTACTTCATAAGGAATTATTTTGAAAAGCTTTATGTGATAAAACTGGAAAACAGAAGAAATGGACATATGCTTGGATTCCTACAACCTCCCAACATGAGCCACCTTTGCAGGCAAATTATTACTAAGGAAATAAAAATAGTAATCAAGTCTTCCTAGAAGACAAAGTCGATAATAAGATGGGTTTACTAGTGAGTTTTTCCAAGCATCTCAAGAACACTTATTTCTAGTCCTTTGCAGGATCTTTCAGAAAGTTGGAGAAACAGGAATTGTTCCAAACAACTTCCATGAAGCAAGCATTACCCATATATCAAAAGCAGAGGCATCACAGAAAAAAGAAAATGACAGGTCTATATTCCTGATAAACATGGGTACAAAAATCCTCAACAAATATTAACAGAAGAAATTCAACAATACATTAAAATAATCATACTCCATGACCAAGTCGTATGGTCATCCCAGTGATTTAAGGATAATTTAATATATTCAAATCAATTAATGTAATAGGCCATATCAATACACGGTCACGGTCATGGTCCTCCCGTTGATCATTGATTTGCTCGAGCGGGCCCAGTAACGTCTCCATTGGAGACTTTGTTGTTACTGTGTTTGGCATATCGAATACGTCACGGGGAGCTTGCCAGGCTCTGCCGTGCGGGCGAGATACTCTCGGTAGCTTGCCGGGCTCTCTGAGAGGGGCGGAGGACTCGAACTCGGGTCGGCCATGTTGGCTGCGTGCAAGGCAAACACCCTATTGCTGATTTCAATAGACATAGAGAAAACATTTGACAAGGTCCCACACCTGTTCATGATAAAAACTGTCAATAAAATGGAGGTCGAAGTAACTTTCCAACATAGTTAAAGGTGCATACCTAAGTCACCAGTAAACATTATACTCTCTGTTAAAATACTGAAAGACTCTATTTGCTAATATTTTTTGGAGGATCTTTGTGTCTGTTTTTATCAGGGCTATCGGCCTGCAATTCTCTTTTGTGGAGTATAAAATAATATAACATGAGGCTGACATCCAAGGACAGTAGATACAGGAAGATTGCTCCATAAGGAAGCCTGCCTTATTAACGAAGGGAAGAAAGCAGCTGGAATAGAGAAGGAATGACTAAGAAAATTATGACTGGAGGAATTGGTCGGGATGGGAGATGAGTGCTGAAAGTAGATAATGGACTAAACATGATAACCTCTCAGTATCTGTATTGCTAACCATAATGCCCAAAAGTAGAGAGAGAATATGGGGAATATTGTCTGCCGTGGAGGCAGTGGGTGGGTGGGAAAGGGGGATATACTGGGGAGATTGGTGTTGGGAATGTTCACTGGTGAAGGAATGGGTGTTTGATCATTGTGTGATTGTAACCCAAACATGAAAGCTTTTAACTATCTCACGGAGATTCAATAAAATTTAAAAAAAAATACTGAAAGACTTCCTCTAAAATCAAGCTCAAGACAAGGCTACCCACTCTCGCCACTACAATACACTATTTAAAGTCCTGGCTATAGCAATTAGGCAAGAATGAGATATTAAGAGCATCCAGATAAGCAAAGAACCCATACCCTATGTGCAGATGATATAATATTATACTCAAAGAAATCCCAGACTCCACCAAAATGTATATATATATACATATATACACACACACACATATATATACATGTGTGTATATATATATGAATGTGTGTATATATATATATATATATATATATATCTGAGAAACAAATTTGTACAGTCAAGTGGCAGGCTACAAACTTAATGGATACAAACCAATGGCTTTTTTTCATGCAAATAATGAAATTTTTTTAAAAAACAATTCACAATTGTGCATCAGAAAGTCAAATATCCAGAAAATCAGCTTAACAAAAGTGGTAAAAGACTTAGACAAAAAAAAAAAGAATACCTGTAACTCACTGCTGCAGCAAATGAAAGATGGATGAGGTGACAGAGAGGCCATTTAGGTAAGAGACAACAGGGGAATCCTCACAAGAGACAATCAAAAGGGCAAAAACTGTGTCCAGGCGTGAACAGTGATTCTGACCAAGTGTCTTAAGAATTTTGGTCTTAAACATCACTCCTTGTCATCCCAGTTGAATCCTATATGCTCTGAAATTCACTAAAAGGCCTTTAGCCTTTACATGAAAACGGGTTTGTCCTGCAGTTTGTCCCTCCTTTTTATTTTCTTTTTCCCTCTTTCTATCTATCTTTCTTTCTTTCTTTCTTCCTTCCTTCCTTCCTTCCTTCCTTCCTTCCTTCCTTCCTTTCTTTCTTTCTTACCCTCTCTCCTTCCTTCCTTCCTTCCTTCCTTCCTTCCTTCCTTCCTTCCTTCCTTCCTTCCTTCCTTCCTCTCTTTCTTTCTTTTTCTTTTTTCTCCTTTCTCTTCCTTCCTTCCTTCCTTCCTTCCTTCCTTTCTTCTTTCTTTTAATTCTCTTGTGTGTGTGTGTGTGTGTGTGTGTGTGTGTGTGTGTGCCATACGTATTTTGCTTTAAGAAGCAAGATTCACAAAAAACAATTGAAAAGAGGAATGAAACTAAGAGCTGGTTCTTTAAAAAAAAAAAAAAGAAACGAGATCGATAAACCACAAGCAAGACTCACAAGGAGAGAGAGAGAGAGAGAGAGAGAGAGAGAGAACCCTAATAAATTGAATAAGAAATGAAAAGGGGGACATCATAACTGAAACCACAGAAAGTCAAATGAATCTTTTACAAACATTTGTCTTTCTTTCTCAAATTGGGTACATACATGTCTCCTACTTACCCCCTCAAAGGCCAACTAATTTATGAAAAGCAGAAGATTCCTGCCTGAAGCAGCCAATTACAAAGTATCCCCTAAGAATGTCTTTGTTCTCTCTGTCTCTCTGTCTCTGTCTTTGTTTCTCTGTCTCTCTTTGTGAGTCTAGCTTGTGGTCTCTCTCTCTCTCTTCTCTCTCTCTCTTCTCTCTCTCTGTCTCTCTCTTCTCTCTCTCTTCTCTCTCTCTTCTCTCTCTCTTCTCTCTCTCTCTTCTCTCTCTCTTCTCTCTCTCTTCTCTCTCTCTTCTCTTCTCTTCTCCTCTCTCTCTCTCTCTCTCTCTCTCTCTCTCTCTCTCTCTCTCTCTCTCTCTCCTGTGCCAGTTTGACCCAGGGACCCTCTTTTAATAACTGACTGTGCCCTTGCTTACCAAATCTGGTGCTTAGTAAATTCTTTAACCACTCCAGGGTTCAGACCCAGTGGGGCCTGGGTTCTAGCACCTCCTCCTAACCCTTCTTCCTGCGGCTCACTCAATCAAGTTGCTCTTTCCTCTCAACACAAATTGAAAGAAAACATGCTTTCCTTCTCAAACCATATTTTTGCTTCATTTCCTATATTTTCATTCTGTTAATTTTTAAAAGCCTGCCCCATTGTTCCAACCCAAACCAATTTTTTGAAATTATAAACTGTACTCCAAACTACATATGCAATTACGATTTGGACTTTCTTCCATTGTTATTTATGACAGAAATATGTGAGTAGATTACCTTGGCAATTTATTCCCAAGAGCACATCAGCTAAAACTCAGAACCTAGAATAAAATCCTTAGTCTTACCTCTCTAATCACAATTTTATATATTTAATCTCAATTAACTTCTGTCTCAGTTCTTTAATATCAGAATTCCATTGTGTTCTATCATCCCTGACATTTTCATTCTTGTTCCACACTCTTACTTTATTTATTTTTTGCTTTTTTAATTTTTCAGGAGGGAGGGTCACACCCGGCAATGCACAGGGGTTACTCCTGGCTCTTCACTCAGGAGTTACTCCTGGCGGTGGTCAGGGTACCATACAGGACGCTGGGAATCGAACCTGGGCCAGCCGCATGAAAGGCAAATGCCCTACCCGCTGTGCTATCTTTCCAGCCCCTTCACACTCATACTTTAGTGCACTGTGTTCCTTAAGTCAATGATAATACCCTGGTAATATGCATATGCTCAATTTATAAAAATCCAAAAAGCTGTATTATATGCGCACCTTTTGTTTTAATTGTATACTTCAGTAGTCTTTACTTTTAAAACCATAGTCCATCATTTCAATATTTCCTTGTTGAATGGTCTATTTCCCTGATTTTTCTGTTCTCTCCAGAGAAAAGCCTCATCTCTGCCAGAATTCAGTATTCTCTACTCCCCACCCCTGTCCCTAGACTGCTCAGCACTCCTGGGAAGAAATCATAAGATGAAATAGATAAGTGTCTCAGGGAACTTGTAGTTTCTCACCTTCCTGACTCCAAACTTCAAGCATACAAAAATCAGTTGGAACCCTCCTTTTCACAAAGGGAAGAGACTGACCCTAGAAAGATGATGGCCTGTCTTTCACAGTAACTGAGGAGATGAGAGAAGAGTTTTTATATGCAGGAAGGGAAGGAAAAGGAAGGGAAGGGGAGGGGAGGGGAGGAGAGGGGAGGAGAGAGGAGGGGAGGGAAAGGAAGGGAAGGGAAGGGAAGGGAAGGGAAGGGAAGGGAAGGGAAGGGAAGGGAAGGGAAGGGAAGGGAAGGGAAGGAAAAGGGAGGGGAAGGGATGGAAGGGAAAGGGAGAGAAAGGGAGGGGAATGGAGGGAAGGGATAGGGAGAGAAATGGATGGGAGAGGAGGTAAGGGAAGGGACGGGTAGGGTAGAGTTCAGTGGGTCAGTCTATGGGTAAATTTTACTGTCCATTCTGGTGTCCATTTGTCTGCAATCTAACTTTCTTCCCTGTCCTTTCCCTATAAAACTGCTTCCTTGGACTAGAAACATTTTGATGACAGGAGTTCACCACATTGTAACATGCTGTCATGCCCCAGTAAAGTTCTATCGTGACCCATCACTATGTTTCTTATTTTACCAGCATTTGAGCTGCATTGGAGCTAATCTTCACAGTTTCAATTTGGTAGACTTGGTCAGGAATGGGAGTTCCTTGTGGCACACTGATGGAAAATCAGGCAAACCTCTCAGCTAACTTTTAAAACTATAGTCCATCATTAAAAATTTTTTTTTTGCCGTGTTGCCTTGGGAATTACCTCCTCTTCACCACCACCACAATGCCTCTCTGCTACTCTCCACAGTCAGAGAAACAGCTGGAGGTAAGTTGAAAGACAAAGCATGTGTGGACACTTCTATGTTTGTGAATGGAAAATGGTAAGTATCCAAGAAACTTCCTTCTTTTCTAAGAGTGTATTACAAATTCTTTAGGGCAGTGGACTTGGGATTTATCCACAGGAATAAGAGACAAAATTTCTGAGTAATACTATTTCTTAAGAAGTTCAAAGTTGGAACCACAATACAGGAAAAGTGTCACCCCAGAATATGTCTTGGGTAAAAGTTTGCTTTCATGGAGAGGCTCTGCAAATAAGATATACTTTATAGGGACATTTCACCATTGAGGCAGTTTATTCTATTCCATACTTTTCCTATTATGATGACCCCATTCAACAATAAATGGATAGAACTAAATCAGCAGTCCATTTTTTATGAATACCTGATAGTGATGGGACTAGAAGAACTAGCCTGAAATAACTAGCATCTTGTAGAAAACAGCTTCCCCTTATGTTAGAATCCCCAGGAAATTGGAGGAAAAACTAACAGTGGGGATTGAAACAGAACAAAGATAATTAGAATACAAGGACAGCCATGCATTCACCAAAGCCTCAATCATAATTTATCCTCAGTTTACTGTACTCTCAAAGCCTAAAAATTGTTTTATTTTGAGGTAAGATTAACTGTATTTCAGGGACCCAGATCACAAGGAGATTTTAGTATTCACTCTGACCCTATGATCTGAAGTACACGTTTTCTTTCATGTTATCCCTCCCTATAACAAGTACTACTTGTGACAGTGTAGACAAGATGGTTATTTGGGGGACATGGGTCTGCCATCTTCCAATCTGCTGGCATGTCCAAATAAACTTTCTCAAACTGTCAATGTCCTTTGCCAGACTAGTCCCCGGGAAAATAATTTTCTCTTCCATTATTTCCCCCTCCTTCTCTCTTTATCCCACACATTTTGCCCTGTTTCACCATCTTCTGTTTGTCTTACAGCTTCTAACTTTGTTGCTATTCCAAATCTAAGCATTACTAACATCTAATTTTGTTTTGCCTCTTCTTATAGTTTCCATGTAATAATTTTTGTCTCCTCACTATGATTCAATTAAAAAAATAAAAGCAATAATTTTGTATCCTTTACATCCCTCTTTCACATATCCCCTACCACTATCAACTCAATTGTCTCAATTATTAAACTCCTCCAAAAAGATGTCCCTGACCTAGCTAACAAAAGTTGACTTCCATTGGCATAACATGTTACCATTTACTATTGTTGCTCAATATCAGCTGCCTTTTCTTTTGGTGAATTTTATACAAAAGATAAGTAGAGACCAAAGGCAAATTACTACTTGGTGTACTGTCATTACCTAACATATAGTAACAACTCATCATGAATATGAATGCATGGTTGCACAATGAATAAGTGAGTGACTGAAACTAACTGTAAGACAAATTTCAAGGAGATTACATATAGTAGAACAAAACTGCTTCATTCAACATCATCAAAGAAAAAAATATTCAACACACTATGTTTTTTCCATAGAGTCATAGTAAACCTTTCCTTATCTAAATTTAACACATAAACTTGGAGTTTTAAAACAATAATTTGCTCAAAAGTTTATAAACCAAAGTTAGCCTTTTCCTAACATCAAAGCTGATATTCAATTCTCAAGGACCGCATCATTATTGCTATTAATATAAGATATCTATATTTGCAAATATATTACCTCTGTGTAATGTTGAAGTTAGAATGGCCTACAGATTGTTAGATGCACTGCCGTTTTTATAAGAAATAAAGGCATATGAGAAACAGTCACAATATACACAGTATTTTAAATGTCATTGCCTGAGTGATAGTATCTTCCTGGCTTATTCTCATTTGTGGATGGTGGGAGAGAAATGCCAACCATTTATTGAAACAAAAGAGGGTAATGAAATAGAGAGTCCAATCCTACAGTGGCTGCCATGTAAGTTCATTGCTCAGCATTACTATTCTCAGGAGAGATACAAACCAAGGTGCTAAACTTGACTGTACACTGGTCTTATGGCTGAAAACTCTGGGCCACCCTGTGAAGGTGGGCGGGCCAAGTCCCTGCATCAACTCCCCACAACTGCTGCCATGCCAAAAACCTAGCATCATTGTTTTATGACTAATCTCTACAGAGACATCAAACCAATTGAAATTTCAGATACACTGATTTTCAGGCTGAGAACTCGGGGAGCTTCCAGAAAGAGGGTCAGGAGCTTCCCCACCACCTCCCTTACTGCCAGCAGGCCCAGAAGCCACACCCACATCTCACAAGCACTGCCACGTAAACTCATCCATCGATACAGTTCTTCAAATCCTGGAACCCCTGGATAGACCCCTCCCAGTTTCACAATACTGACAGCTCAGCACACCAAATTACAGGGGAAGGTGATATAAGAAGCCAATTAAGATCAATAAACAAAAACAACATGAAGGCTTATCTTCCAATAAACAGCTCAGTACACGCTCAGGTAAGGACTTATTGACCCCATGGTGAGACATGACAATTTTCAAAAATTTTCTTTTACAGAAATATTTTTTGATAATTCCACTAGCCATTTAACGTAATAAGCAATATAAAATAAATTATTGGTGCCTGATAAGAAGGCAAGCTTAGATGAGGGCGTGGGAAACTGGAAACAATGGTAGAAGGAAGGTCACACTGGTGAAAGGTTTGGTGGTACAATATGAAATAAAGAGAGTTCGTTGTAGGATAACAATGGTTTGTCCTTTCCAACTTGCCACAGGGAGTTTAGGTTTACTGGGTTACTCCCATCACAGTGCTCTCATTTCTCTGTGTTTATTTGTAACCTCTTTCTTTGTGCTCTGTTAACTTATAAATATTGTTTTTCTTTTCTCCTTATGTCCTTCGCATAGTTAATTCAGAGCAATGTCCTTTTTATATGGACACAGGAAGACAGTTAATGCTATGCTTTTGTAATGAGAGTTAATTGACTCAGAAAGATATTTACCTCCTGGACATCTGTTCTCTTGACTTAAGCCTAAGTTGCCCTTACTTGCTACCACCCAAAAAGCAGGGTCTTGACTAGGGACTGGATGGACCCAGGGCAATCTTTGACCTATGTGCTACCCTGGCATCAATATGGACCTTGCCAAAGTGCCATAGTACTTCACTATAAGTTAAGTGCATGGTCATGGACAAATTCCGTCATGATCTAAAAATTAATAAATAGATTCAGACCCTGCTAGTGTTACATATGATTAATCCAGTTTGAGCACTGTAGTCTGAGTCTGTGGTGAGATGTCCCCAGGAATCCACCCTACAAACTCAATGTATCTCTTACTGTGTCTGTACAAAAATAACTAACATTAAGAAATAGAATTAAGATGTTGATTAAGATGTTAATTAAGTTATTGGATTAAGGAAAGCAGAAAAACACCTTAAGTGGTATTTTGCTGGTGAGCAAAGGAAGGGCTTTCTCATGTTGATTTTGCTACTGAGTGGTGTGTGGTGCCTACCCCCAATGTGGGGACTTGAGGAGAGACTGAGAGAGATCAGGGCAGAAATATGGAGCACTGAGAGACTAGCAAGAGGGCCAGAGGAAGAAGAATGTAAGGGAAGAATGCAGGAGCAAACATGTGGAGAGAAGAGAGACGCGGCTGCAAGAGGGAGCATGGAGAGATGAGCAGGAGAGACAGGAGAAGATGGGAATGAGGGACAGTGTGAGACTAGAATGGGGAGATTAGTGATATTGGAACAGGCGTGTGGGGAGAATGGAATACATGGCAATTGATCACCAACCAGCTTGGTCCTCGCTTCCTCCTTCATCTGCCCATGGCATGGACCGCCCCGGGGTGCATGAGCGGCTCGAGTCCACCGAATGCTGGTGATGAGAAGGAGAGCCATTGGGACTCTCCCAAGCCACCCGGAGATTATATAGTTCATAAATAAATTTACATTCATATTGATATTTCATCTACTATAAAGACATAAGTGCTCTGGAAAGATAGTACAATGGGTAGGATATTTCCTTGCATGGTGCTGGCCAGTATTCCGTCCCCAGCATTCCCTGAATACAGATCCAGGAGTAATCCCCAAGCACGACAGAATGTACCCTACCTCCAGCACAAAAATGAAGTAAAGACCATGCAATAGAGAAAAGACTCTTCAAAATATGATTATTAGGAAAACTGAATGGCCATGAGAAAAAGAATAAATTTTGACCTCTATGTTTTACTGTGATCTGAAGCGATAGCGGTAGGGCTTATGCCTTGCACGCGGACAGCTGGCTGACCCGGGTTCAATTCCTCCGCCCCTCTCAGAGAGCCCAACAAGCTACCGAGAGTATCTTGCCCACACAGCAAAGCCTGGCAAGCTACCTGTGACATATTCCATACGCCAAACATAGTAACAACAAATCTCACAATGGAGATGTTACTGGGCCGGCTGGAGCAAATTGATGAACAGTGTACCGCAGTGCAATTATGTTTTACTGTGTACAAAAGTTAACTCAAATTGGATTAAAATATAAGTAATAGGGGTCAGAGAAGTTGCTTAAAAAGGCTAATGCATGTGTTTTGCATGCAGGAAGCTTGGATTCAATTAAATGGCCCCCTGAGCACTATCGAAAGTGACCTCAAGCTCTGGGTTAGGAGTAGCCCCCAGAGCACCACTGAGTGTGACGAAACTCCCCCCAAAAAATATTCGACCTGTAAATATAAAACATTTAGAATAAAATAACTGATACTTAATACTTAAGGAGTGCAAATAAAAGTTATCAGTGAGAATTGTCAATGTCAAAAACATGGAAATGACAGCATTAGCAAAGATATAGGGGGAAAGGAATCTTAGAGCAAGCAATTCATAATAAATTATACAGCATCTGCCTGTGGGGCAGGCTTGAGTGGTGGTAGGAAACTTGGAAATACTGGTGGTGGGAAGGTGTAATAGTGGTCAGATTGGTGTTGATATATTTAATGTGATCAATTATTGTGAACAACTTTATGATAATAAATTTTTTTTTAAAAAGGGAAGAAAAAGAAATCTTGGTATACTGTTGGTGGGAATGTAAATTACTTTGGTCACTATGGGTTTAGTATGAAAATTCCAAGAAAGAAAAAAAGAAAGAAAAGAAAGAAAGAAAGAAAGAAAGAAAGAAAGAAATTCTATATGATCCAGAGTTATTTCCTCAGAATTACCCAAAGGATAGTCAAACAGTTATTTGAAGAGATTTGTATCTCTGTGCCATTATTTATATATATATCAACATTATTCATAATATTGAAAACATAAATTCAACCACAATGCCATCAACAGATAACTCAATTAAAAAAATGTGGTCCATATACCCAAAGAAATAATTTACCAAGCATTTGCTCTAAATCCAAAAGTCTCAAAGGACCATTTTACCTATGGTTTGTTTATACTTCATCAGTCTTGTTAGTTAAATGTTATTATGGTTGAAAAATTAAGAAAACATATTGAAAATATAATAGCTCTCAAAATAATATATACTGAAACTGATTAAAATATTTAATTTTTCAATGACAAGGAAATGAACTCAAGGGTTCGCACATGCTAGGCAATTACTCTAGTGTTGAGGTACATTACTGCCCTCTTCTAAATCACACTTATTATAAATAAAACATTGTTAGATTCAGTTCTGTCTCAAAGTAAAAAACACTTCCCTTATTCAAAACAAAAACATTCTTTTTTTTTTGAGGGGGGGAGGTATAGAGAGGGGGATGAGGCAAGGTCTGTAGAGGGCCTACTACTGATTCTGCACTCAGAGATCATTCCTGGGGGGGGGGGGAGGGTTAGGAGACCAGATGACATGCCCTACCTACTGTGCTATCTCTCTAGCTTCTTTACATCCTTTCTTCCTTTCTTTCTCTCTCTCTCTTTTTTCTTTCTTTCTTTCTTTCTTTTTCTTTCTTTCTTTTTGTCTTTTTTCTTTCCCTTCCTTCCTTCCTTCCTTCCTTTCTTCCTTCCTCTATTTCTTTCTCTCATCTCTCTTTTTCTTTCTCTCTCTCTCCCTCTCTTTCTTTCTTTTCATGTCCTCCACTACTTTTAGGTCCTGAGAGTTGACTTATATTGCATTTGCTGGTCCATGGAAAGCTAATGTCTATGCTGTGAGTCCTCTTTCAAATGGAGCTGCGGAGCTATTACAGAGAATTTGCTTTACCTGTCTCTTTTGAGCAGTGCCACAGTCCCTTGGACCAAGCCAAGAAGAAAATGTTTAAAGAAATCATCAAGAAACAATTGTTGGAAACATCACAGAATCTAGAGAATTGATGATTATGGACTTTCTGTGGGAAGAAAGACTCAATCAGTTCCCCTTTCTTTCTTAGGAAGGAATCAGTAGCAATTATACACAGCCAAGAATAGTTTAAGCTTGTTAACACAAATCAACTCTATTTACTTCATCGTCCTCTTTTCTTCTCCAAAATAAAAACGAAAACCAAAAAACAAAGAAACAAAAACAAAGACTAGAGAGATAGCTCAACAGGCCGAGTACAAATTTTGTGTGCAAGAGACCTGGGTTTGATCCCCAGCACCTTGTGGCTCTCACAAGCAAAGCTAGGAATGACAGAGCCACCTTGCCACAATCACTGCTCAGATGCAGCTTACAAAAATGGCTAGATAAGATAAAACAGTTGTCAAGGAAGTCTGTGACACCACCTATGGCCTCCCTAGCCCCAGCTGGAGTGATTCCTCAGCGCAAAGCCAGGAGTAAGCCCTGAGCATAGCTGGGTGAAGCCCAAAGACCAAAACAACAACAAAACACCAAAACCAAGACAAACATAAACATCTGACTTGGGGCACCTTTTAAGTTTCTTCCTGAATCTGTATATCCTGACTTGAAATTATTTTGTCCCAAACAAATACGCCTTACCTTTTGAAGGGCTTGGGGCTTCCCTGAAGCCCAGAAGCCTAGGTGAACTACCAGGGATACTTAGTACAACAGGATGGCCCTAACGATTTGGTGCCCAGCTGGGCAACACAATACTGCATGGCCGGGTGCTAAGAGCCATCAAGTCTCTTCCAATGATGCTCAACAAACCACGTGGTACCTGACTGTAACTAGGGACCTTAAACATGGCACCCAATATTCTTGAGCTATCTCTGTACCCCAGACCTTGTTTTTTGAATGTCCTCCTGACTTTCTGGTAACAAGTTCAGGACTTTCCTCAAAAGAGTGCTTTTATTTTTACATAGAAACTCTTCCATTGATCCTTAGAAAATAATTTAACCTGTTTGTCCTGCAGTTTTCTCATGGAGATTTGTCTCAAAAAGTTAGAGAGGGAGTGTGAAAATCACTTTAATTATTGAATGGAACATGGTTTCTCGATAAATATCAATTATCATTGTTTCAACTGAGATCATGGGGATTGTGAGACATCAATTCTGATGGTATTTATTTATTTGCTTTTTTGGGTCACACCTGGCAATGCACAGGAGTTACTCCTGGTTCGTGCACTCAGGAATTACTCCTGGCGGTGCTCGGGGGACCATATGGGTTGCTGGGAATCAAACCTAGGTCGACTGTGTGCAAGGCAAATGCCCTACCCGCTGTGCTATTGCTACAGCACCAATTCTGATGGTATTTAAAGGCCACTCTCTACTCTGCACTTGGACTCACTCTTGGTGTTATTTTGGGGGATCCTTGGAACTGGAGATTGAACCTGAGCCTCCTACATATAAAACATTCACTTTAGCTGGCTGACCTATGCCTCTGAACACTAGTTCAAAATAGCTTTAGAAGATTATTTGGTTAAAATTATAATGAGTAGCAAAGTATATTTGCATAGATTGCTTGTGATTTTAATTATACTTATTTAGTCATCCATTACACCATTGTTAATACAGGTAATTTTGTAATTCCATCCAAATATGCTTGTATATTGATACATTTGTATGGTTTGTGTATTTGTCCTTTTTTAGCAATTTTGATATCTTAAATCAAGCATAATAAAGTGGCTATTATTTTTTAATTCATTATAAGGTCTGAAGGCATGACTTTTAACCCTCATACTATAAATAATAAGTAATTCATACATGTTGCTACCAGAAAGTTTTAGTTCATACTTTTATAAGTTTTTAAACCCATTTCTTTTTCTCCTTATTAGTGCAATTTTCAATGTAGATGAATAATTGCTAATTTTACTTTTAATAAAAGAGTCATTATGAACTCAAACAACTACCCTCTCATTTCAAACTCCCAAATTATCACATGCTGACTCATATTGTATTTATCTTCCCTACACAACTTAACTTCTCAACAGGACTACATTCCCTGAAGGGCAGAGACCCCTGTGAATTATACTGATTAGCAATCTTTTATGTCATTGAGTGGAGAGTGTTGTACATAAAATCTCATGTAGGAAACCTGGCTGATCTTTAACATGCAGATCTCAGGTGCTATCCAGGCCTGATCTATGGGATGTAGATTCCAGGCTCTAGCAGACCAGTCTTTGGGATGCAAATCCAAGTGCTTATAGCCCAAGAAAGGTTTTGTATCTTCTTTTGGAGGCCAAAATTGTTACTGTATCTGGCATATCGAATACTCTCGGTAGCTTGCCGGGCTCTCCGAGAGGGGCGGAGGAATTGAACTCGGGTCGGCCATGTTGGCTGCGTGCAAGGCAGACGCCCTACCCGCTGTGCTACTGACCTGCAATTGTAAAGAAACAATGTATGTTTTGCTGCCTCAATGTTCTTTCTGTAACTCCTTTTGATGACATCACTGCATTGTGCCCTTTAAAGGTACCATGATGTATATAAGGAGATTTCTGGGCTCTATATGAAAGACAGGTCTGAGAGATGGGGAAATACAGGCTGAGAGAATCTGGGGGAACACATGCTTGAGAGAACCTGGAGGTGACGGTCTGAGAGAACCTGGGCCCTCCATGACATAAATTTCTTTTATGGCATATAATGAGACTGTAAGGGTGGACTGAGGGAGGCAGAGGAGAGATAGGAGTGAATGGAGAGAGGATTGGAATAAACTGCAACTAAGACCACCCAGTCTGACCCTCGTTTCCTTCCTTCACCGACCCATCACCATCGACCTCCCTGGAGTGGGGGAAACGACCTGAGACTACCAAACGCGGGCGTCGGGAGAGAAAGACCGCTGCCGCCCTTTTGAGTTTACACAATATCAGTAAGAAGGAAGGAAGATGACTGCAACTTTGCTTTGGGGAGGAAATCTCTGCTTTATTTATGCTAGTAGAAATGATTTAGTAGAAATGATTTCGTTTTCTGGTGAGAAATTGGTGGGAATAGAACACCACTATGGATTTTTAGAACTGCGCTGTGTTTCACCTACTTCTCTGACTATTGCTGTCATATTAGAAAATTAACTATGAATTTATAAGTAGCCTGCTAATACAGGAAATTAATAAGACTTCTTAAATGACTGAGCCCTATAGTTAAAGGTCACCCAGAAGGTGAGTGCTTGATGGGTAGTCCTCTTCACATGTGTGAACTAGCATCCAGAACTCTTGTGCCTTTATCCATACTAATGATATAAACCAACGTTGATTGGCAGGTGTTCTTCTGTTTGTGGGAACTGACTTAAATCACTCGAGATTTTAATTTTAATGATGATTGACATCTACAGTGTCTCTCTAGCAAGACATTTTTCTGCTCTGACATTCAAAAAATCTGTGTCACAAGCTCCAAGAAAATGTGCCAGATGGCAAAGACCAGCAGGGAATTTAAGGCTGCTAAGTACAGCTCTGCCCCTCATTCAGAGTTCAAAATTGGAGGGTGGGGGAACACCTACCAAAGATCAAGTCTGCTTATTCCAGAAGAATGTAAACTAGCTTTTCAATTTTGTGTTAAACAAAACTGTTGTGTTCGATGAAGATGATAATGCTGAGTAACTGGGTAGGGCCAAAATGAACTAATTGCCAATGCTCTTAAAGAAGACAACTGTCACTCTCACTCTCATTATTCATCGATTTGCTCGAGCGGGCCCAGTAATGTCTCCATTGTGACAATTGTTACTGTGTTTGGCATATCAAATACATCACGGGTAGATTGCCAGGCTTTGCCATGTGGGAGAGATACTCTCGGTAGCTTGCTGGGCTCTCTGAGAGGGGCAGAGGAATCGAACTCAGGTAGGCCATGTTGGCTGCGTGCAAGGCCCTATCCACCGAGCTAACGCTCCAGCCCAAAGAAGACAACAATCAAGAAAAAAGAAAGTGAAACCAGTGAGATGGTTTAAAAAGCAGGAATACAAAGCAGGAGCCAGGCTTCTGGAGGGTGCTGCATGATTCCCAGAATATTACCAGGATCTATCCCCCACCCCACTACCACTGAGCCTAACGCCTTAAGTATCACATATTGTGGGCAAAACACATAAGCACAAACAAAAGCAAAGAAATGATATTTAATATCTCATTTTAATATTTCTTTAATTTCAAAATTAAAGTATCATTTACTTCTGTTTATGTGAAAAGGGAGAAAGTATCAGAAAGGTCAGAACATCATGAGAGGAAACTTTTATTTTCAACTTTGGAACTATGATTTACAAACTCTTATTAGTAGGATTTCATAAATGAAACATTCTTGCAAGACATCCCCCACCCCATCCAGGTGTGTGCCAGAAGAAAATTTTGTACTATATAAATTATGTATTAATAGGCTTTCTTTTTTTTTCTTTTTGTGTCATTTCACTTCAATAATTACTCCCGGTGGTGCTTGGTGACAATATGGGATGCTGTGGATTGAACATAGGTCGACCATGTGCAAGGCAAATGCCCCACCCACTGTATTATAGCTCCAGTCCTTACAAACTAATTTTTAACATATTGCAAATACACAGAAGTTTTTACTTTTTCTGCTTCCACTAAAGCTATTATAGGTGTCACTAAACAAATTTCAACTAAACTGAACAAATATCTTTTAGGTAACTCCTATCTTTTTTTTTTAATTATTGACTCACCGTGAGATAGAGCATTATAAAATTGTTCATGATTGCCTTTCAGTCATACAATGTTCCAACACCCATCCCTCCACCAGTGTAGTTTCCCAGCACAAGTGTCCCTCGTTACCCTCCCATCCCTTCAAGCCACACACCCAAACCCAGCCTGCCTCGAAGGCCGGTACCTTTCTTCTCTCAATCTCTTTCTCTTTGTTTCTTTCATTTTAGGCATTGTGGTTTGTGACACAGATGCTGAAGGTAGATCCTATCTTAATTCCATAAGAGACTTAAGATGGGTAAGGAAGGTTTATTTGTCCAAGAGTCTGTGATATACAAGGAAGTGAAAAAACATTACTCTGTGTTGTGTTTTGTTTGTGGGATAAGAGTACCCAGTGGTACTCAGGAGTTACACCTGGCTCTGTGCTCAAGAATCCCTATAAGGATACCCAAGACATTCTTCAAAGAAATGGAGCAAACACTCCTGAAATTTATATGGAACAATAAGCCCCCACGAATAGCTAAAGCAATTCTTGGGAAAAAGAAAATGGGAGGAATCAACCTACCTAACTTCAAGCTCTACTACAAAGCAGTAATAATCAAAACAGCATGGTACTGGAACAAAGGCAGAGTTGCAGACCAATGGAATAGAGTTGAATATACTGACATCTCCTCCCAAACATATAATCATCTAATCTTCGATAAGGGGGCAAGAAAAGTGAAATGGAGCAGGGAAAGCCTCTTTAATAAATTGTGCTGGCAAAACTGGACGGCTACATGCAAAAAAGTGGGCTCAGATCTCTGCCTAACGCCATGCACAAAAGTAAGATCAAAATGGATTTATGACCTCAACATCAGACCGGAATCCATAATGTTTATTGAAGACAAAGTTGGCAAAACTCTCCACAATATTGAAGTTAGTGGTATCTTCAAAGACGTCACACCACTGGCCGAGCAAGTGAAAACAGAGATAGACAAATGGGACTATCTTAAACTAAGAAGCTTCTGCACCTCAAAAGAAACAGTGACCAAAATACAAAGACAGCCTACAGAATGGGAAAGAATATTCACCAAATACACATCCGACAAGGGGTTGATTTCAAGGATATACAAGGTACTGGTTAAACTACACAAGAAGAAATCACCCAACCCCATCAAAAAATGGGGCGAGGAAATGAACAGAAACTTTCACAAAGAAGAAATCCGAATGGCAAAAAGGCACATGAGAAAATGCTCTACATCACTAATCATCAGAGAGATGCAGATCAAAACAACAATGAGATATCATTTCACACCACAGAGACTGGCCCACATCCACAAGAACAAAAGCAACAGGTGCTGGCGCAGATGTGGCGAGAAAGGGACCCTCCTTCACTGCTGGTGGGAATGCAGGCTGGTCCAACCCTTTTGGAAAACAGTATGTACGATTCTCAAAAAATTAGAATTCGATCTCCCATTTGACCCAGCTATAGCACTCCTGGGAATATATCCCAGAGAGGCAAAAAGGTATAGTCGAAGTGACATCTGCAATTGTTTGTTCATTGCAGCACTCTTCACAATAGCCAGAATCTGGAAAAAACCTGAGTGCCCGAGAACAGATGACTGGTTAAAGAAGCTTTGGTACATTTACACAATGGAGTACTATGTAGCTGTTAGAAAAGATGAAGTTATGAAATTTACATACAAGTAGTACTACATGGAAAGTATCATGTTAAGCGAAATGAGTCAGAAAGAGCGGGATAAACACAGAAAGATTGCAATCATCTGGGGAACATAAAGCAACAAAACGGGAGACTAACACCCAGGAAGGGCTCAGATTAGTACCAGGAATTTTGCTCCATGACTTGAAGGCCAGCCACATGTGCTAGGTGAGAAGGAAGCTCAGATAGAGAAGAGAGCACCAAATAAAGGGTGTTGTGAAGACCCTCCCAGGGTGGGAGAGACATGCTAAAAGTGGTCTATAGACCAAACATGATTGCCACTCAATGCCTCTCTGGCAAAACACAGTACCCAAAAGAAGAGAGAGAGAACAGGGAGAAATGCCCTGCCACAGCGGCAGGGTGGGACGGGGGGGGGGGGGGGGGGGGGGGGATGGGGGAGGAGGGATGCTAGGACCCGTGGTGGGGGAGGATGGGCACTGGTGGAGGGATGGGTACTTGATCATTGTATAACTGAAACCCAAGCACAAAAATTTATAAGTCTATAAGTGTACTTCATGGTGTTTCACTAATAAAAAAAATGATAAAAAAAATTCTTAAGGTTTAAAAGGAATAATGAATGTAACGTGTAATTAAGACAATGCCAAGTCTAAATTAGTAGCTAATATTGATGGGACCAACACAGCAGGTATAAATTCATATTAATGTGAGGATTTTTTTCAAATGAGTGAACTAAATAAAACATAGAGGAGTGACATTAAAAAAAAAAAAAAGAATAACTCCTGGCATTGTTGAAGGACCAAATGGGGTGTAGGAATATAACCTGGGTCAGCCATATGCAAGGCAAGTAACTTATTTACTGTACTCCTCTCCAGCCTGAAATATTTCTCTTAAGAGTACGCAAATTACAAGGTATAAGGAGCTTAGTGCCAATGGAGTCTGATTACTAAGGGTTCCAATTACTGACCTGTAGTTAGTCAATCTCTAATTACAGGCACTTTACCTTATCTGATTATATATCTCCTTGTCTGTGTATAAAAATGGGTGAAATACATGCTAGGGGAAAAGGGAGCTCAGATAGAGAAGGGAGCCCAAATAAAGGGTGTTGGGAGGATCCTCCAAGGATGGGAGAAGCATGCTGAAAGTAGACTATAGACCGAACATGATCGCCACTCAATGCCTCTTTTGCGAATCACAACACCCAAAAGGAGAGAGAGAACAAAAGGTTATGCCCTGCCACAGAGGAAGGGTGGGATTTGGGGTGGGGTGGGGGTGGGAGGGATACTGGGATCCATGGTGGTGGGAAATGGGCACTGGTGGAGGGATGGGTATTTGATCATTGTATAATTGAAACCCAAGCACAAAATTTGTAAGTCTAAAGCTGTACCTCATGGTGTCTCACTAATAAAATTTTTTTTAAAAATGGGTGAAATAATCATGTTAACCACCAATTTTGTGTTAGGATTATATAAATACCTACAAACAATTTTTTGTTTATTTTTGTTTGGGGGCTACACCCAGTAGTGCTCAGGCTCACTCTTGGCTCTAAACTCAGCAATCCCTCCTGGTATAACTCAAGTGATCAAAAATGGTTGACAGAGTTTGAACACACATCAGCTGGGGGCAAGGCAAGAGCCCTACCACTCCAATTCTTACAAATTCTTAATGCTGGCACACATTAGTGACAATCCATGTTAATCATTTACATTTATTGGACTTCCTGCACTATAAATGTAAGCACTATGATATTTCAGAAGGAGATACTGCAGTTCAGATTTTGCAGTCCTTTGGGGAAGAACAATTTAGCATCTAAAATGAATCTTTTAAAAAGGGCATACTTTTAGGAAGTGGGACAAAGCTGTAGAGAATAGTCTTGGAATAGTAAACCTGTGATTTAAAACAGTAGAGCAGTACTTTTGCACAGAAATGTGAGGCACTTACACAAGAAAAAGGGAAAATGAGTCAAAGAAGCTAGACATGATTAGGATAATAGTCTGCATTTTAAGTAACAGGATTTTAATAGAGATGATCTGGAGGATGGACTATTATCAAGTCATTCCAAATTCAGACATTTGCAAGATATAAAGAAATCCTTTGGGTATCTTCCAGACACAAAGACAAAGATACTACATGCAGGACACATACGTGAGTGTGTCTTCAGTAAAGAAAATATCTGAGTTGGATGAATATTTTGCATGTGAGATATCTATAATATACCACAGAGGCAACTGGAATTGTTTCAAGGTAACTTGTTAGAAATTTCTAAATACTAAACTGTCATCAGAAATCTATTTTAAAATCACATAACTTTGCTTCTAAATTTTTTGGAAATGGAAATTCTAGATGTCTCATGCTTAAATGTCTTTCCCATAATCACATAAGCAATCATTTTTGATATCTGATTTGTCTAAAGCTTCAGAGATTCTCTTCATAAAGGTAAAGTTAAAAATGTTCACCCGTAATTTAAACATCGCAAAATTCTGATTTTCTTTCTATTTTTACTTTATCTAAACACTGTGATTTACAAAGTCTTTCATAATACAGTTTTTATGGGTGGTCAATGTTCACCACTAATCCCTCTATCACTGTGACCTTCCCTCCACCATTGGCCCAGTTTTTTACTCCCCCCGCCCCCACCAAAATCTACCCCCTTCTCAGGCACATAATAATGTATTTTATATTGCTCGTTGCAACTAAATGGCTAATGGAATTATCAAAAAGCACTTCAGTAAAAGAAAATTTTTGAAAATTGCTATCTCACCATGGGGTCATTAAAGACATTGTCTGCAGTTTTTCTAAGCTGCATGTTGCTAGAGAAGTCTTCTGTGTCATTTTTGTTTACTGGGCTTAGTTGGCTTCTATGCTACTTTCTCATAGAATTTTGTGTGCTCCTACTGGACTGTCAGTACTGTGGAATCCGGAGGTGCCATGCAGCCATACATGCAGCCACATGTTCCCCGAAACTTTAGGATCTATAGAACTGGACAGATGAGATATAAGAGCTTGGCTTAGCCTGCATCTCTTCTGAGATTAGAGTTAAAGTTGTGAAGCTGGATCATTGTTTACAAAGTGGTGGCTACAGGATGTAGGGGTGATGCTGGGGCTTCTGGACATATGAGGGGCTTAAGGGCCGTTTCCTACTCCCATTTCAAAAAGATTTGAGTTTTCAATACCCAAACCAATGTGCCTGGAATTCTCATCAGCATCTCTGCAGTGATTAGTCATGAAACAGTAAAGCTGGGTCATTTGCATGGCATTGACTGTGAGGTGTAATTCTACCTGCAGGAGCTTTAGCAGGGCAGGGACTCAGCCTGCTCTCCAAAATCTTTTGCACCCCCAGAGTTTTGAGCCTGAAGATCCGAGTACCAGTCAGGTTTAGTGGCTTGGATTACATCTTTTCCGTGATTAGTCACAAAGCAATGAAACTGGGATGTTGTTTACATGGTGGTGGCTGTAGCATCAGAATTCTGATTTTTCATCTAAATCTGCTTTCCAAGACAGAATTCACAGAAACTGTAGTCACTCTATTTCTAGTAACTACTGTTCCTTAATCCTTTTAAATGTTGGATGGGTATACTAGTTGAAGAACATATATTGATCTGTTTCTATTCTAATCTAGAATAATGATTCTAAGATTACTGTCTGATGACAATGAATATAACTCCCTAGTCCATCTCTGAGCATCCTCCACCCAGATCCTCCAAATTCCAGTAGTCAGGGGTCACACCCACCAACTGGCCCCCTGGCACCATGTAATCCCATCAACGGCCAAGACTCAGAGACTATAAAACCCAGCTCCAGGAAGAGAACAGCACAGAGTCTCCTGCCCCCGCGCCTGGCTGTCCTCGCCGGGGCCCCTTGGAGGGGAGTGGGTTGAGTTTCCCTCCCTGCCCCGACCAGGGCTCCGGCAGTCAAAGATCTCCAGAACCAGCCACCACCATGTTGAGACAACTCTCCACACGCATGAAGGTACCGGCAGAGGAACAAAGGCATGCAGGCCCCAAGGCTGAGATCTTCAAGCCTGCTCAGATCAGGGCTAAACATCCTCCACCCAGATCCTCCAAATTCCAGTAGGCAGAGGTCACACCCACCAACTGGCCCCCTGGCACCGTCTAATCCCATCAACAGCCAAGACTCAGAGACTATAAAACCCAGCTCCCGGAAGCGCACAGCTGCATTTGTGGCCGCAGGCCACGCGACATCTTATTATCTCATTCCTACTTTGGACACACTGGCAGGTTACCTAGTGTAACCTGCCTACATGGCAGAGTCTGGCAAACTCCCCGTGGAGTCCCCAATATGCCAAATACCAGTAACAATGATGGGTCTCATTCTCCTAACCCTGAAAGAGCCTTGAATATGTCACTTTTTTAAAAATCTCAGGACTAGGATGAAGGAGACGTTACTGGGGCCTGCTTGAGGCAATCGACGAACAATCAACAGTCAATTTAAAAAATAATAATAAGAGGAGAATATCTACTAAATAACACATCAAATTGTAAAGCCACAAGGATAGTGCAAGTTGCCAAAGCGAAAAGTGCCATTTTTTCCTTAAGTGGAATATGTGGATAATAATAGTGTCTCCTTCACTGGGTGGGTGTGAGGATTAAATGAGATAATCCATGCAAATGCTAAGCACAGTGCCTGGGGATAAGTGTGTCCTGCTATTTCTGTTTAATGCTTTTATGCAGCTGACTAGTATATATGTGGCATATAAAATTGTCACCAGAGAGAACCACAAGCTAACTGATTACACACTAAAAGGAAGCAAATGTGAGTAAAAATGTTGCAGAAATATGCAGGGAAATTTATTTCTTTGTTTAAAAACTGGAATGTTTCTGTATTACATATGCTGTATCTTATGCAATCAAACTGTTTTCCTAGAAAAATATTAGTATTATATAAATACAATAATGCCTAAACCTGAGTTTTATAAGATTAGATTTATCTGTTGAAGACATATATATAAACTTATTACCATACGTACATATTAATATATTAGCATATATAACTCATATATATACATATATATATATGGCTGCTGGTAATGATTTAATCAGGAAGTAATAAAACCAGGAACTTGCCTAATTTTGTCACTGATTATTGCATTCACTTAAGGTGCTGATGTTTACCCTCTACTAGATTAAGAAAAGTCTGTTTATTTCCTAGGTTGCTAGGACTTAAAAGTTTTTCAGTAATGAGCTAGTGTTTCATTTATGTTGAATATTCTATTACTATTCAGGTGATTTTTTTACATCTATAGCTATTTTCATTATGAATTTTCACTTATTAATAAAAATACTTTACCTTTAAATATTCTATATAATACAATACTTTCTAACATAAAACTAATATTTTCTTTCTAGGGTAAAATATACTTTTGTACTTTTATAGGCTTTATCAGATTTTTCCCTTAAAATTTTCTTTATTTTCTTTATTTTCTTCTTATTCTCACTATATTCATTGTATCAATTTTTTCTACGTCCCTTTTCATGGTTAATAGTCTCTTACTGAGTTTTTGCTAAGTTGATCTATCCAGTAGTGAAAGAAGAATGTGAGTCTTACTACTGCTATTGTGTTGTTGGCAATCATGTCAATTAGCAGTTGTTTTAAATATTTGGAAGGCCCCTCATTATCTGCATATATGTTTAGGACAATGAATTCTTTTAGATGTATTTATATGATTAAATGACTATCTCAAAAGGGGGAACCTGAGACAATGGTAGGAAGAAATCAGGCACTAGAGTGGAAGTATTGGTAGTACTGTAAACTGTAAATTACTAAAATGAAATTTTAAAAAATAGTAAAAGCTAACTAGAAAAAAATAAAGAAAAATAAAAGGCCAACCCTTTCCCTTAAAGCCTTTGAAATTTGAAGTTTCTATTATCTGATATAGTGTGGCCAGCCCAGCTTTTGTAAGGGAATTGTTTGCCTCTAAGATTGTTCTCCAGTCTTTTATATTGATTCTCTGTTTACACCTACTATTCAGATGTGTCTCTTGTAGGCAGCAAAAAGTTGGGTTTAGTTTGATAATCATCAAACTAAATGAATAATAATCATCAAACAAAATGAATCAAACTAGTTTAATTCATTTTGCCTTTCTATGTCTCTAAAATAGTGAGTTCAGGCCATTGGCGTTGAGATTACCCAGATGAAGGATTCTATTGCTATTAACATATAGAAGTTAAGTGTTTGTGAACTCCAACTTGTCTTCTTTTAAAAAAAGAAAAATAGAAAAACAAATTTTTTATGAATCACTGTGAGACATACCCTTACAAAGCTATTTATGATTGCATTTCAATCATACAGTGTTCCAACACTCATCCCTCCACAGTGTACATTTCTCAGCACTAATGTCCCCAGGTTCCCTCACATTACTCCCTGCCCCCCACCCCCTGCCTACCTCTACAGCAGGGACTTTTCTTTTCTCTCTCTGTCTCTGTCTCTCTGTCTCTGTCTCTCTGTCTCTCTGTCTCTCTCTCTCTCTCTCTCTCTCTCCCCCCATGTCTCTCCCCCCCCCCCCTTCTTTTGGGCATTGTGGTTTGCAATATTGATTCTGAAAGGTTATCAAGAATATCTTTTTACCGACTTTCAACCCCCAGATCTTGTCCAGTGTGATCATTTTCAGCTATTATTGTCATACTGGTCCCTTCTCTATCTTACCTACCCTCCACCCCACACACACTAGTGGTTAGTTTCAACCATTGACCAGTCCTCTTAACCCCTATTTTTCCCGGCCATGTATATTAGTCTTCTACTATACACATATATTTTTTATATCACAAATGAATGCAGTCATTCTATATCTGTCCCTCTACTAATTTCACTCAGCATTTTCACTGAACAAATTCAATTCCACTCTATGTTCAGTCATTTATAGACAGATTTCATGACTTCATTTTTCCTAACAGCTGCATAGTATTCCATTGTGTAGATGTGCCATAGTTTCTTTACCTATTCCTCTGTTCTCAGGCACTCAGGTTGTTTCCAGATTCTGGCACTGGTAAATAGTGCTGCCATGAACATAGGAGTGTATATGGTGTTTCTGCTGCTTGTTTTTGGGCCCCCAGTTTATATTCTCAGAAGTGATACTGCTGGGTCTGTCTTGTCTTTTAAAGAAGCTTCATTTGTGCTTCTTGCAGAACTGGTTTCAAGTCTATGAACTTCCTATGCAGCTGCTTGTCCATGGAGTTTTGTATCATTCCTTCAGGGCTGAGTGATAGTCTAGCTGGATATAGTATTCTTTAGGAGGGGATTATTTCACTTGAGTATTTTTAACTACATCTCTCCATTCTCTTCTGACCTGTAAATAGATGGGAGATTCTTTTATATAAATTCTTTGGTCTTGCAGCTTTCTTTTTTCTTTTTTTTAAATTGAAACACCATGAGAGTAATAACAAAGTTTTCAGTTTGTCTCGATCATACAATGATGAAACACCCATGAAACACCCGACCCTTCACCAGTGAAAATTTTCCAGCACAAAAACTTCAGTATCCTCCCCATCCCACACCCTCCCCCTACCTATGTGGCAGACAATTTCCACATAACTCTCTCTCTACTTTGATTACGTTCAGTATTTTGACACCAAACCCACCATTATTATTTGGGATTTTACCCAAACACTCAGATCTGCCGAAAAGGCAACATTGGACAATTTGTTTTCTATTGCTGATTATGAATTGCATATGATGATGCATGACCGATTTTGGAATTTTAGAATTTTGAAGTTTTAATAATTAAATCGGTTTCCAAAAAGAATTTAGCACAATCGACCATATCCACACAATAACCAAGCTCATTGAGGTTTCTTGGGAGTTCAAGATGCTGCTCTGTCTAACGTTCATTGATTTAAAGAAGGCCTTTAATTCTGTTGAGACTGAAGCGGTCATCGAGGCGCTAGCCAAACAGGGTGTTCAAAGTCAATATATCAGGATCCTCTGTGACCTGTATTGTGAATTCACTAGCAGGATCTCACCATTCTACAGGGAGGTGATCATTAACGTCAAGAGAGGAGTTCGGCATGGTGATACCATTTCACCAAAACTCTTCAGTGCCACCCTTGAGAACGTCATACAACGACTGGAATGGGAAAGAATGGGAGCGAAGATAGATGGTCGGCAACTACACTACCTCTGCTTTGCTGATGGCATCGGTCTTATAACACCAAACATCAGCCAAGTGGCACAAATGCTGGCCGACTTCGACTGTGAGTGTGGAAAGGTCGGACTACAGCTGAATCTCACGAAGACAATGTTTATGAGAAACGGTCTCATTCCTGACGTTCCACTCACTCTCAACGGGATAAACATTTCTGAATGCAACAGTTATGTGTACCTAGGTCGAGAAGTCAGCATGACGAATGACCTGACACCTGAGTTGTGCAGGAAGAAGAGAGCAGTTTGGAATGCCTTCAAGAACATTGAAGAAATAGCTAAGAGGACGAAGAACCTCTGGCTCCAGGCACATCTCTTTGATTCCACTGTTCTTCCTGCATTAACATATGCCTCAGAGACCTGATCCCTATGAAAACAGGATGAGAATGCTATTCTGGTCTCCCAAAGAGGAATTGAAAGAGCTATGCTTGGAGTATCACGCTTCACTCAAATGAGAGAAAGAATCCGGAGTTCCCATCTCCGTTGAGGGTCAAGGATCAGGGACACTGTCTCATTTGCCAAGGCATCAAAAATCAGATGGGCTGGACATATAATGAGATTTAGAGATGACTGCTGGACTAGAGCCATTACCAGCTGGATTCCATGGGACATCAAAAAATCGCGTGGCTGCCCACCTATGAGATGGTCAGACTTCTTCGTCAAGACCCTGAACGATTGGTTTGAGCCTCTTCATGTTCCTAGAATGAGCAGATGCCATTGGGCTACATTAGCATGAGACAGGGACAAATGGAGACATTACTGGCGCCCACTTGAGCAACAGGATGTCAAATGATCAATAATTAAATCTGGAGGGATTTCTGCCAAAAGCCACTGTGTTCCAAGCTTTGTTTCTGAGTCTCTGGGATCATGGCCATTAAGTAGCTCAATTAGCAACCAGAGGGCTCATTCGTGGGTGGCAACTCAGGGTCTCTGCCTCATAGGGGCAGGGGACAAAGGGCCAGCTCCACCCCATCCCATGAGGCTCCAAGTCCCTCATCACTGCAGGACCCTTGCTGTTTGTCCCTAGGTCTCTGAAAGATGGTGCCAGTGACCGAGCAACCAGGGGAAATAGGCCAAGGCACAAAACCCATTCCCATCTGGGATGGTCCAGCACCGAAAACCTAATGTGGAGTCTGAATGCATTTCTGCCAAAAGCCACATGGTTTATATTTAGCAATACATTGATCGATCACCCATCCTTCCACCAGTGTAAACTTTCTACCACCAATATCCCCATTATCCCCTTCTTTTCCATTTCAGTCCTTACCCTGCCTCTACAGCAGACAATTGTTCAGATACTCTCTCTATGGTTTTGGGCATTATATTTTGTTTGAATATTCCCACTACCATTCAATCCTGCATTCTAGGGGAAGATGCTAGATCAATTATTTTCCATTGCTCAGTTTGTATATCAGGAAAAGTCATTCAGAGAAATAGTCCTGGTCCCCACATACCAGAGCCATGCTCACGGTCACCAGGATTGCATCTGGAGAAGTTGGGGAGACTGCACCTGCTCCAATCT
Source organism: Sorex fumeus (assembly GCF_029834395.1). Taxonomy (NCBI): domain Eukaryota; kingdom Metazoa; phylum Chordata; class Mammalia; order Eulipotyphla; family Soricidae; genus Sorex; species Sorex fumeus. Next base: position 15,916,219 of record NW_026606096.1, on the reverse strand, counting down.
GGGGCACCCCAGTGATGATCTTGCTGCTTTCAACAGTCTTTGTCTGTCTTTTGTCATTACCATTCTGTTTACAATGGAAAACACTACCTTCAATTCCTCTTAAAAATCACTCAGTTCAAAATCACTGGAAAAAGTGCTATGTATTGTCACAAGCAATAAATTGTTTCATTTGGAAAACAATGATTTTGTTATTAGTTTCTGTCATTTACTCATTATTATTCCATAGGCTTAAATACAAAAGGATAACTGATCATTGAAGCAATTTTTACTTCCTTATTTAAATAGTTTAACTTTGATTTTTTGACTGTAATTCTCAAAAAGAAAACTGCATGACTCTTCCTGATATCTTCTTTTAGAGAGAGATAAGTCTCTCTAAAAGTACTATTGAATGCAGTGCAGAACCATATCATAGGGAAGAAAGAACAAAGGAAAATTACTAAGTAGAAGATTTTTTCCAAGATATCTTATGTTTTATTTTATTTTATTTTTTGGTTTTAAATTAAACAACCATATACTATGCTTATTAAAGTTCTTACTGGGAGACTTTTAAGATGTAATACACCTATGGCTTTTAAATGATCCATTACTTAGAGAAGAAAGTGGAGAAAGAATAATAGTCTCTTAACTCCATTTGTCTGAAAGAGAAATTCATCCTCTGCATGATTGCATAATGATGAACATTATCAACCTCACTCCTTAATGGTCCATAACAAAATAAAATACTCAAAGGACTGATGAGCTTAAGACCCAGAAAGAAAAAAAAAATCACAGCTACCTGCTCTGAGCACCATTAAAGCAAATGAGAAAAGTCTTTTTCAAAGGTATTAATTTGTGTGATAGACAGACAACCAGAATTCTTTTGGCAGGGGTACCCTTTTTTTTAAACATCTTGTTATTGTTTTGGCCACAGAAAACGTATTTGCATGCAGCAGCCATTTAGTAAGAGTCAAAAAAAAAAAAAGAATAAAAATCAAGAGTGTAGGACTGAGAAATACTGTCTAGTTTCAAATACAGAGACTGCAAGTAATCTAACCACAGTTCAGATACAAATATAGAATTTTCAAACTCAATTAGAGAGGACCATTATCTTTCTCACGAAAATGTAGTAGCTTACAGAATTTTTGTTACTTTGTTTTGACAGCCTAGCTTTTTCCTTTCTTCCCTCTTTGTTATAAATCACAGTATTCTTACCAGATATGAGAATTTTAACTGCATATCTTCCATCTGTGTGTCTAAATTTATTTCTTTTATATTGTCTCATTTTTTATAATAATAACAATAATAATAATATAGTGGAGAGGAGAAACAATCAGTCAGCTCTAGTTATCAAGCAATTTACAAAGCCATCACAGTGCAACAAGAAGGAGGGAAAGCAGAAGGAATCACCGAGTATAACTAAAAGCCAAATATATAATAGAGAAGATGCTCTAAGAAGTTATGGAGAAAGGCTCTGTAGAAATCACTTATCCATACTAATCTTGGAAGAGATGCCAATCTAGTGAAACTCACAGGTATACTGATCTTTTGGTGGTCTTTGGACAGGAAACGCTAGACTTTCTCAGAGTGGTGAAAACAGTCCCTCCCTTTCCCCACCGCCCTCACGGCCAGAGGCCCCATTAGCCATGCCCACACCCTAAAACCTACAGCATATAAATGGCCCAGCTTCACAGCTTCCCAACTAATCTCTAGAGACAGAGGAACAACCCTATGTGGCCACATACACAGGACACCTTCAATCCCCACAATACTGACAAGCTCAATAGGAGGTAAGGAAGTTCAATGAAAATGTAGCATAGGCACCACTAAGCTCAATAAACGTAAACAATAACACAGAAGGCTCAACTAGCAACAAACTGTTGTGTAAATTTTCACAAATATTTTTACTGAAATAATTTTTTAACTATTTCTTGCTGATTCCACTTACCATTTTGTTGTAACAAGGCAATAATAAATTTTTAATAAATAATAATAAATAATAAATTTTTTTGTACACTCCAGGCGGCAGGAGACAGGCTTGGGAGTGGGTGGGTCAAGGGTTGAAGGAAGGTCACACTGGTGGTGGGATTGGTATTGAAGTATTGAATGCCTAAAACAACTGTATCATGAACAATTTTTATAAACCATGGTGTTTAAATAAGGTTAGAAAAAATGTACATGTCTGCTAAATTATTACCATAACATCCATGTACCGAGCATAAATTTGCCCACTTCCTAGAATACATATATGGATCATTCACTGGTGAACTATGTATGCAAATAATATTGATGTAAGGATAATACTGCATTTTAAAGTTCTCTATAGCTTCTAGGAGTCTTCTATCCTGATCCATAAGCTAGGAAGTGCACATTCTTACAGTCTAAATAGAATACAGTTCAATCCCAAGAGTAGCAATGACATTGCTGGAACATGGACACAGCAAGAATTTAAATTCTTTTTTGCAAAGAATATTCCACTGGAAAGCCTGAGCAGTGACTGGGGACAAGATAAGATGGAAGGGGGCTTTGGAAGAATGTCTGCTCATTCATTTTTTTTTCCAGTTTTCATCTCTGTTGCGACTATCCTCAGCAAGGGTCCACTGTTGGAGTACTGCTCTATGGAAATCACTGGATTCCTGAGAGCTCTTCCATGAATGACTGGCTGATTGTAGCATTTCTCTTCATACTATTCTTTCAATTTGGAAACAGTGTTAGTTAAATATCTATTTGAAAATTCAACAACAAAATCACAATTTCCCTTCGCAATGGCATGAGGTAAAATGCTTGAATTCTACACCAGCCAGCTGGAATGAGCTTTACTGCTCATTAGACAGCACAGAGCCTCGTGTCTTCTCTTCATTTCTGATGTTCTCTCCTGCCTTAAAATGGTACCCACGGAGGATTGAAATGGGCTTTTTAGCAGTTATTGGATACATTGGCTAAAGGCTTATGTTTCTACTCCTTTATTTTTGAGCAGATGGTTAATGAATGTACTTGTGTGTGTCACGGTTAGTGTGTGTGCTCAAATGGCTTTCTCTAAATAGGAAGCCAGAAATTAAATTGGATTCTTTTATTTTTCTGTGACTCTCAGTTAATGTCATTCCCTGTGTGTATTCATAGTTTTCAAAGAAGTCATGATTGTTCAGATAGTTTTGAATTCCTCCAGTATACTGAAATACTATGTTTAATACATTATAAATATGACTTATATTGAAATGTTAGCAATCCATTTGGCATCTACAAAATGTCATTCATCCGAGAAATTATATCTCGTATGCTCAGTTTTGTATAGCCCTCTTTTCTTCTTTATTCTTCTCACTCTCCATGATGAAAATTATTTTGTTACTGACTTTCTAGTCAAAAAAAGGTAGACAATCACAAAATCTGTGTATATTATAAATTTGTATATTATTTTATTTAATTTGTGTTTGGGGCCACACCCAGAAATGCTCAGGAGCTAATTGACACTCTTGAGTAGTGATCCCTGCCAGGTCACAGAAAAACATACCCCATGCCACGGATCTAACCAAGGTTAGCCACATGCAAGACAAGTGTCCTACCCTGTGTATCATTTTTAGTACCCGTGCTTATTAGTATAAGTAAAATTTACTATACTATAATGCTTTTATAATTTTAGTACCAGAGTACCGAATGAATAATTGATATGTTCACTAGGATCATTCTATCTTGGTCTGTGTCTGGCTGCTACATGAGATGGTAGCAGAAATGTGAACTTAAAAACACCTATTCTGGGCCTGGAACTATAGTACAGTGAATGAGATTCTTACCTTCTATACGCCCCACTGTGTTCTGTACCTAGAATCCCATATGGTCCTCAAAGTCCCCTGCCAGGAATGATCCCTGAGCACAGAGGCAGGAGTAAGGTCTGAGGACTGCCAAATGTGGTAAAAAAAAAATCCCTTCACAACTTCACTAGAAACTTGTAGGAAATATTAAATAGATTTTAATATTTAAGTGTTTCAATATAATATTATAGAAAGATATTTTTTCTTTCCAAATGTTGATCTAACATTGAGCATGACATGCTATGCAGACTTCATTTCATCATACTTTGTAAAATTTCAGAATTATAATTGAACTATGTGGTTACAGAGAAAAAACCTATACTTATATATCTCTATATATGGCCTTATATTTATGTTATATATATATACACATATACTAATATACTTATCAAAATAACAATAGCAGTCTGGATAGAAGCTCTTAACCTAAAAACCAGATTAGGAGGTATGTTTATGGGGAGAGTTATAATCATGTTCTTGACCTAAATACTTCATTTCTTATTTTAAAAACTCATCACCCACAAGTCATTATTTGTGAATATATTTTCTTCTCTATATTTTTCCTGATAAATTACAATTTATGAGAGTCCTATTACTTTTATATTACTTTTCTGTGATTCATATTATTATCTTGGTAAATATCATCTGTAGAGTTTTCAACTGAATTTTACACTCAACAGTAGTAAGCCTTTTGGAAACTGGACACACCACATACCAGCAAGATACTCCACAGAGAAGCAAGTACCCCTGAAATTAGTAAGTCCAAACATTGGACATTGCCATTGCTTCATTCCTATGACAGCATATTTATTTGTTTGTTTGTTTTTAATCTTTATTTTTTGGTGCTGGAGATGAAACTCTGTCTTCATACAAGGTAATCTATCACTGTGTTAAACCCCCAGCCCTCCTAAGACAGCATTTAAAAACATATTTTATTCTAGTTTAAGTAATATGACTATATTAGTGTCCAGATTTTCAATATTGCTACAGGAAGTTTCTGCCTTATACCACAAAACTCTGTGACAACCCATGATCCCCCACAACTGTCCTTGTGTTACCTCTGGTCTTATCTTCATTCTGCCTGTACTTCTCATCACTGTTGAAAAGCTATATAAGGCAAAATAAACTGGTTGATACTCTCTTTCCCTTGTGTTGTGCGATAGCATTTTAAGTGGCATTATATGTGGGAGAATATGTAGCACTAGCTCATTAGGAATGCCAAAATAAAAAAATTTCCAGTTATCTACCTCTAAAATTTACCAAATTTCTATTGTATCTTTAGATCAGTTATTTCAATTATACAAAATATATGCAAAAATTAGTATTATAACTAAAAATTACTTCAGTATATTTATCTTAGATTTATAAAAATTAAAGATAGGAGTAACCTATAAAAAGCTTCCTTACTAGTCTAATATAATTTTTCTTAATGATTTGACACAGTTCGTTATGTGTAATGTACTGTATGTTCAAAAAGAATTGTTTAGAAATTATCTTCTGTTTTAATCAGCGGTAGTCAATCTAAAAGAAGAATGTGATAGCAACTAAAATAGGCATAGTGATAATTCTGTATTGTTCTTACTGGTAGCCCCCTCCTAATGGAGTGCTGGCCTTCAATACAGTTAATTAAATAAAAGCACAAATAAACACATACATTGGTAAATAAGAATAAATAAATGGAATCATCTAGAAGTCAATATAGAAAATTAGATCAGCTAACATTAATAAAAATCTCTCTCTTCATAATAATTTTAACACATAAATGTCTTGGCTGATGGATGGGAATCTTTGCTATAAAAATAATTCATTTATATACTTCCATAAATGTTTCTTATCACAAAATGGTGATGTTTGCAAATAGCTCTGGAAAAAATACCATTAGACTGAGTAGAAATTTTGAACTTTAGAGAATTGGTCTGGCAAACAACATCATTCCAAGTAACAACTAAAAAAAGACCCTAAATCTTAGCACCTCAAAACAACAAATATTTCTTTCGCATTTATATAGACTTTACTGTTTTATATCTTCACACCCTAGAACCTAGCCAATAGAGTGTTCCCAATCCAAACACTGCCAGTCGTCATGTCAAAAAGAAGAGTTCTGCAATTTTTTTTATATTTGTTTATTGAATCACTGTGGGAAAAGTTACAAAGCTTTCAGGTTTACGTCTCAGTCATACAATGATCAAACACCTTTCCCTTCACCAGTACTTATTTTTCACCACTAAGAACCCCAATATATCCCCCTCCCACTCCTCCCAATGCCTGTGAGGCAGATGATTTCTACTTAACTCTTCTATACATTGATTACATTCATTATTTCGACAAAAGATGCGCCATTATTGTTTAGAGTTTCCACCCAACAATCAGAACTGCTGAAAAGGCGTTGTGAAATAATTTTGTTTTCTATAATTGGTTATGAGAACCATATGATGTTGCACGGCCGCGATAGTGACCGTGCGATTTTGGATTTCTGATATAGTGATAGCACAGCGGTAGGGCGTTTGCCTTACAAGCGGCCAACATGGCCGACCCGAGTTCGATTCCTCCACCCCTCTTGGAGAGCCCGGCAAGCTACCGAGAGTATCTCGCCTGCACGGCAGAGCTTGGCAAGCTACCCATGACGTATTCGATATGTCAAACACAGTAACAACAAGTCTCAGATGGAGACGTTACTGGGCCCGCTCAAGCAAATCAATGAACAATGGGAGGACCGTGACCGTGGTATTTTACTTATTAAATCTGGAGGGATTTCTGCTAAGAGCCAGATAATTATGAGATTGGTTTCTGTGGCTCTGGAGCCATGACCGTGCTGGCTAGCCACTCATGACCTCGGTAGGGTGTGCAGAATTAGCCGGGAACGACCCCCCCTTTCCCATGAGGTTGCAGTTGCCCTGTCGCCCCAAGCTCATAGCTGGCTTTCCAATAAGCTCTGAGGCAGCCGCCATCTTGCTGCTCAGGGGAAAAAAGCATTCTGCAGTTTTTAATGGTAACTTCATATCATCTGACCTCCATAATCAAATCCATCTTGCTATGTATTCAGAAGAAGGAAAGTTAAAACAATTTATTCCCAAATTGTGACTACCATGTTTTAAAAATAAATTATGGGAGATTTTCATTAAAAAGGTAAAAAAGATGTATCTTCTTCCTTGAAATAATAGTGAGTTGGCATGTATTGCAACCCAAGAAACTTGATTTTCTTGGATTTGCTGTAGTTGACTTATACAAAGTGGTGAGTGAGGGAGGTAATGCTGGGAAAAGAGAACTCGACCTCTTGATCTACCCACTTCTGTCACCTCCAGAATGCTTTGCACAGGTAAGAATTTAAATATCTGCTGTGAGCACTTATGTGGCATGGAGGTTATTGTTCCACCTGTCCCAGGAGGCAGCTGTCAAGCTGCACCTAAAGTCTCCCTGGTCTGCAGAGCAAGGGACAGGCTCCCCATCATGAATTCTTGGGGGTAATGAGGGAGGGGAGAGTTGCTGTTGATACAGATTGAAATGAGAAATTTCTCATTGCAGGAAAAGTCAGTCCTGACCTTGGCGTAGGTGTTTCAGAATGTGTCTTCCCTATCAGAAAAAACCTTCAGAATTTCAAGTAAATGAGTTTTATTTAAAGAAACTTGCTTAGAGAAACGTGGAGGGAGAGAAAAAGCAAGGGGTACAAGTTCAAAACATGCCATTGTCCAAAAGAGAAAAGCTGAGAGACAGTATAAATCTTTGCAGTGCAGAATGAATTCCACATTTTTTAACAAAGTTAATTTTTTTTTTTAGTAGACCTTCTTCCGGCCGAGCCAGGTTCGATTCATCCGCCCCTTTCGTAGAGTCCAGCAAGCTACCAAGAGTATTTCACCTGCAAAGCCTGGCAAGCTACCCATGACGTATTTGATATGCCAAACAGTAGCAACAAGTCTCACAATGGAGCCATTATTGGCCCACTGGAGCAAATCAATGAAAAACAGGAAGAAAGACCTTCTTCTAAGGAGCTTTGCCAGGAATTGTCTGCATACAGAAAGCTAATTTGGGTATTGTCACAGGGAAAGCTTTCAACTCTTGATGGCCCTTTTGTACTCTTATCAGGACCTTGAGAGTCTCTTGAAGCTTCTACTCTTCCAGGGAAGTGGGGGTGGGGCGGGGATGTTTCCCATCCCTGAATGGAGCATCTATTTCTAAGTCTGGGTAATAACTCATTTTCTCCATTCAAAGGTTAGTGGTCTTTATGCCTTTGGGCTACTTCAAGGTTAGGCAATTTAATTTTAATTTTTAGTGTTACTTCTTATTACAGAAGGCATCCTGCCCTGCCCCCACAGCTCCAACTATCTTTCTGCCAGCACAGTTTGCAGATCAGTAGAAACAATATAAAGACTCCTCGTGGAATCTAGGGGATACTAATGGGTTCTAGTGTGGCACAGCTATATGTAAACTGAATCCCAGGGTCCACCCAGGCCACTTCCTGAACAGCTGCTTACCTGTGTAGAACATTTACAAAATCATGGGACTGTGAACTTGATTACTAGAAGAATTCAATTTTTCACAGTTTCAGGCAGACAAGAAGTTAGACGTTAAAGATGAAAATGCTAATTCAGGTGTTCATTTTTTTCTAGATGTAAAGTGAAAATGAGTGTTGGAAAGGCAGGGTAGGGAGGAGGGAGGGATCATTCACAACTCACCGGGTGGCACTTTCCATAGAACCAAGGGAAATTATGTGAAGTTCAGTAAAGAGAAAGAATAGGGTACCCTGAGATTGTAAATTTAAGGAACTTCTGGAAGAATGTTTAAATATTGAATAGTTCTTTGCAGGAGCCAACAAAGATTAATGAGGAGAAAGTGTGAAGGGGACAGGATTTATAAGCCATTAATGTGCCCAGTCTCTCCACCCACCCCAGTGAAGAGGAGGCACCCCTCCCTCCACCCGGCTACCGCTGCCCTCAGCCACTCAAGGACTCTCCTGTTCAAGGACTCTCCAAAGGCTGAATTAGAAAAAAGGAACAAATAACCGAAGTGCAGAATACAAAAATAAGGAGGAAAAAGTCAAAAGAAGGAAGGGAAATGAAGTATAAGGCTTAGTATATGAAATAAAAAGAAAGTGAATTTGAGCAAATAGAAGAAGATAAAGGGGTTCAGACAAAGCCACTTAATTTTGCTTTGCTGTGTGTTGGGGTGAAGGGTCACAGACAAGAGTTCATATTTCATAGAAAGGGATTCAAAATGGAATCATGAAGCAAGAGAAAGGAATGAGAGAAGTGTTCTGGAGTTATGAATTGTCTCCCTTTATTGTTTCCCAGAGATTGAATGTTATTACTTTTGTATATTTGGACATGCTGATTTAACTATGACTCCCTATGTTTTTCACTGATTTTTAAACATATAATTGCTATTAGTAATCTGCACATAGGCTGTGGTAATTGCTGTGCTTTATATAAATTATTAGACTACAATACTTTTGTTAGTTTGTTTATGTGAAAAAAAAATGACTGTTTCCATTACCTGAAGAGCCCCATTTCATGGCCTTAAAGAGCCACCCATCTCTCCTTAAAACTGATTCAGGCCTTCTTCGCTGTGTTTTGGCCTTTTGTCAATTACCAATTTATTGCCTTCTCACATGTCCACACGTTCTTGCAAATAGTGCATTGTGAGAAATCAGATAGCCCACAGGGCAGAGTCTGGCAAACTCCCCGTGGTGCACCAAATATGCCAAATACCAGTAACAATGATGGGTCTCATTCTCCTAAAAAGCCTTGAATATAATCTCAAGGCTAGGATGAAAGAGACGTTACTGGGGCCTGCTCGAGGCAATCGATGATTAACAGGATGATGAATGATGAATGAAAAAATGAGAAATCAGAAACTCATTCAAATATTTCTCCTTTAAACACTTCTCCTTTTTCTGGAGAGGATTCTGAAGGGACACTTCAGAATGATGAGGCGTCTATTAATTCCCTGCACAGCTAGAGGAGGCAGGTGACGGTTGTGTGCAGATGGAGCCAACCTTCACCACAGGCAGAACGGAGTCTGCTCTGCTCTTCTCCACTGAACTCTTGGACTAGTGATAATATGGCTCTGTTGAAAATTCTCACCTAAGCCCTCCCAACCCCAGAGAAATTTAAACTTAAAACACATGACCCCATTAACATTCAGACTTTACAAGTGTGTGGATTACCTACTGTTAGTCACCCAATGTTGAACTGTAATTGGGAATGTTGCCAGAGGCTTTGGTAAAGTTGAACACAAAGGAAGTTGCCTAGAAAAAATTTGCTTTCACCTCTCAGCTTGACCCATTACAGTCACCCTGGAGAAAGGCCTGATATGCTCATGACTGGTCAAGTCTGCTGTGAGCACCTCTATGGCATGAATATTTGTGTCCCACAAAGTAGCTATCAAACTACACCCAAAGCCCCCTTGGTCTGCACAGCAAGGGAACGTGTTCTCACAACCCGAGTTCTTTGGGGCAGCCTTGAACTCGGGCCAGAATGATGGATTTCTCTTTGCTGGGATGTAAAGGCAGTCTAATCTGGGCATAGGTGTTTTTCAGGTCAGTAGCCTTCTCTCACAGAAAGAAAAAAAAAACTTCAAAAGGAGAAACAGGGAACAGTGAAGCAAAAATAGTTTTCATTGAAAGAAATTTAAGTAAGAGATGTGTGAGGAGAGTGAAAGAGGACAATTCAAGAGCGAACACAGACTTCTCCAGAATGGAAAAATGGCAGAGAAAGTCTGTGGGGAGAAGGTTGTATACAATTTCTCCAAATTGTCTTGACCTGGAGTTCTCTGCATTCATAGAAGTTAATCTGGAAAAGAAAAGAAAAATGTTAATCTGGACATTGTCACAGATAAAACCTTGGACTCTTGAAGGTCATTTCATATTTATCAGGACCTTTATGTTCTCCTGTGACTTCTCCTTGCCCCTTCTCTAGGTGGTACTTCCCTCAATTTCTTCAGCTCCAAAGAACGCAGGATTTCCAAATGAGTGGAATGTGGTCTTCATGCCTTTGAGCGATTCCAGGGCTAGGTAATTTTTTCTTAAATTTTCCCCAAAGCTCATTGTCAGGACTTCCCTATCCATCTGCCTGTATTAGTATTTGCCCACAACTCCATTTTAGCCAGTTTCTCTAGCCAGTTTCTTTTTTGGTGTAACCAAATCATGGATTACACAAAAGGTCTAAACTTCTTCCAGATCTGTCCTGCCTTGTCTGCCATTCCTAACCCCTCAGGCATTATATTATTCCTTTATACACTTATTCTTCTACTGAAGTTTAAAACTTTTGTATCCCAGCATCCAAATCAGCACGGATTATATCACTGTGTTTGAGAATGAAGGAAGAATCCTACCACTTGATACGGGGCTGAAGGAAGCCAGGAGCTAATGTGGAGAAAGCCAAGATCCCAATACCTAAGAAATAGAATAAAGTCATGCTATGACTAATTCATGACTAATTAACTAATGAATCTGCCTTTGCTCCCAATGCTACCTCTAGAATCCTCTGAGTTTCTAAAAGCAAAGACAATAAATCAATGTCTGGTTACCTCTTCTTTCCGTCTTGATGATTGCTTATGCTATGCTGAAGTCTTTTTATTTGACGTAGAGAAAATAGCCCAAAGAAATTTGAACCAGTAAATTTCCCTCCACCCAAAAGTCTAAAGATATGGACTGGAGAGGATGGTGTGGAGAAAAGGTTACACGCATGTGAAGCGCGAGGCAACACTGGTTTTGTCCCTTCTGAGTACAGAGCCCAGAATAGTTTCTGAGGACTGCAAGATGTGGCTTAACCCTACAACCCTCATAAAAAAAGATAAGTACCATATTCTCGTTTTGTTCTTACTTTGTTTAGGTTTGTGGATGATGTATCATTTATTCCCCATTATTTTTCTTTAAAAACAAACTAACTAAATTCCCCTCCCCCGCCTTTTTTTTTTATCATGTGAGCAAGAGCCTGCTTTAAAACATCATCTTTCATTCAGGTTATTTGCTACCATTGAAACCCCTTCTTGAAGGAAGTAAAATGATTGGATATACACGATACACTCTCAGTAACATAGAGGCAGGCTGAGGGACAGGAGTGAGACTGGGGGCATTGGTGGAGGGATGAGCACTGGCAAAGGGATCAGTTCTCTATCATTATACACCTGAAACTCAATTATGAATAATTTTATAACTTTGAAATTCATGGTGGTTCATGAAGTTAAAAAAAATGAGGAAGAAAAGAAAAAAATAAAAACCATTAAAAAAATTTAAAAAAATATTTTTTGACTGATGTCTCTTTGGATTGCTCCTCAAACAGCAGTGAAACTGCATCTTAACAGTTTTAGTTATTTCATTTGCTTAATTATACTTTGTGGTTTTTATGTTTGCTTTGAAGATTATGTACAAAAATGTTCTCTCAAACAGAGGTTGGAAAGAGAGTACAGGGATTCAGAATGCACTTGCCTTGCATCTGACTGACCCAGTTTCAATTACCTGTACCTAGTACAGTCCCCTGAGCAGACCAAGAGTAACACATGAGGAGAGAGATAGGAGTAAGTCCGTCCCCACTCCCTGCCAACACACACACAGACACACACACAAACACAAACACACACACAAGTTTGGTACATCTGAGCTGTGAGTTGCATTCTGACCACCACTTAGTGTGGCCCCAAAACAAAAAGACTCAAAAACATTCCTTATATAAACTATAAGAACTATAACTTTCTGTATAGTTCCTAGAACTATAAGAGAAAGAAGAATGCTTGTTTTTCACCATAATACAGATGGAACTGGCAGTCATCTTAGGCAAAATAAGTCATAGGGAGAAAGACAAACACCAGATGATCTCATTAATATGTGGTCTATAAATATGAAGGCCAGGAAATAGACAGTGGTCAATAAAAACAAATTCTAAGTCTTGGCCAACTAAACTGGGATTATTAAATGGGCATAAGAGTGGTTTGAGGGGGCAGATGAGAAGGGACAGTGGTGGAGGGATATTGGCACTCTGGGGTGGGCGTGGTGCCAGTAACACCATTTGCCTGTCACTGTCACTGTCCTCCTGTTGTTCATTGATTTGCTCAAGCAGGCCCAGTAGCGTCTTCATTGTGACACTTGTTACTGTGTTTGGCATATCAAATATGTCACGGGTAGCTTGCCAGGCTTTGCCGTGCGGGCGAGATACTCTGGGTAGCTTGCGGGGCTCTCCGAGAGGGATGGAGGAATCAAACCTGGGTCAGCCAGGTCAGCTGCGTCAAGGCAAATGCCCTACCCGCTGTGCAATTGCTCCAACCCAACACCATTTGCCTAGGACAAAAATTTTAATATGATTATAAACCATGCTATCTCAATTTTTTTAAAGAAAGGTATTTATCAGAGTCCCAAGGGTATATTAGTGTAGAGGACCTGCTTTGCAGGTATGGAAAGGCGAGTTCAATTCCTGGTATCAGGCCATGGAGGTACAAGGGCATCCCTGGGGCCATAGTGATGGCAATCCTGTGCCATGTTCAATACAGATCAACCAAGAGTATATGAGCACCACAGACAAATGGGGACCCCAGAACATTGCAACAATAGAAAAATCAGGGAAGGAAAATAAATTTTGCTTCAAACTTCCTTCGTTTAAATTACTCTGTGGTTACTATCTCTGAGCTGGATGCAGACTGCTTTGAAGTGGTCTCCATGCATACTACATATGTGAATGTATAGCTGACTGACTACTGAGAAAAACCCATCTACTGAATGATAAAAATGGGCACAAAGAACACTGACATAGATTTGCAGGGACCTGTAAGAGTTCTAAAACTAGATCTTACCCAAATTAAGAAATGCCCTTCAATTCATTTCTGTAAATATTCAGAGGCTTCATATTTCACTCGGAAAAGTTAGTCACTGAAAAATTACAGTGTCTTACACACACACACACACACACACACACACACACACACACACAGACACATACCACACATACACATACAAGTTTAGTATATCTAAGTTGTGAGTTGTATTCATTCTTATGTCCTTGTCATTCCATTTGTTTCCATCTCTCTCCCAAGCATCACCAATGCTTTTAAACTTGTGTTATAAGTAATTTAATTAAGACACATCTTAATTACAGGTCCTTAAGCCTACTTTATTTATATCTCTCGAGCAACTATCTCAGGTTTGGGTTTGTTTTTTTTTTAAGATATCCCCTATGCTTGCTTTATGTCTAAGATTACATTTTCAGTTCCCAAACCAATGAGTCTGAAACTAAGTGGAGACACCCTATGGTAACATAACAATCCATTGCAAACTACTTAAAGTAAAATACGTCATGTTCCAAGGGGCTCATTTGATGAAAAAAAGCACAAAATTTATAAGGCCAAGAAATTTATGTAAGAAGTATTATCTTCAGTGTGAAATATCTAACAAGGAAATTGCTACATAAATATTAAATATTTAAAAGAAAATGAAATTCCCTAATAATCAACTGGTGGTCACAAACTTCATATATTTTATTAATCTCATAAAAGGAATGAGCCAGAACATAAATCTGAACCATACTAGCCCAGTTAATGTCCGATCTGCTCTTCTCATCTTGATAAAGTACACATCAGAAATGGAGCTCGGTAGAGAAGAAAATAAGAGCCATTGTTAGAGAATTCAGGTAAAAATGTATTTGAATGCATTTTCATCAAGACATATCTGATGATACAACTTCAGCCAAGTGACCTAAAAGGCACCATGTGCAGACATTGTAAAACCTAATGCCGAAAAAAACTGAAAAGTAACGCTAAGTGAAGCCATGAATAACTCCTATATTAGTATATTTATCATCAATCATCAGTTCAAATCAGGTGCAACTCTCCTGTTCTTTTAAATTTTTCTTTTATTTTTTCAATTCTTTGAAACTTACATGTTTTCCTGTAACTTGTGGATAGCCTATTTTAAAGGAGTATCTATTCATTCACTACTCTGTCCCTGGTGTATTAACATAAATTTTCTCTACTAAAGCATGCTTCTTACAACATTTTGAAGAAATAATTTAGAATCTAATTTAATTCAAACTATGAATTAAACTTCTTTCATCTCTTTCCCTTTATACTATTCTCATTAGTTCACATGGGATTTTGATAATTCTAGTAAATTCCAAACATATTTTTATATATTCCATATTATCTTGAGTTATATTTATAAAACATACTTGGCTGTGTTAATCCTCTCTTACATAAAATCAACATATAAAATGAATGTTTTAACATATCCTTATGCCAGTAACAAATGTTTGTGTAGTTAGACTTAATAGACTCACTTTTAGATTGCATATAAATAAAAATATTAGATACA
This sequence comes from Sorex fumeus, assembly GCF_029834395.1. Classification (NCBI taxonomy): domain Eukaryota; kingdom Metazoa; phylum Chordata; class Mammalia; order Eulipotyphla; family Soricidae; genus Sorex; species Sorex fumeus. The sequence goes on along the minus strand of NW_026606096.1, from coordinate 15,901,147 downwards.
ATCAAGATCCTTTTCTTGAGAATGAATTGTGTGAGGACTTGCCCCACCAGTTATCAGGACTTATTATGAAGCCATAATAATTAAGAGGATGTGGATTTAGTACAAGGATAAATATACCAATAAAACAGAAAAAGGATGCTAGAAATGAACCTTTTCAAACGTGAATACTTGACTTACATCTAAGTTGGCATGATAAAATAGTAAATAATTAGTGCTATCATAAAACAATGGTTTTTGGAATAAATACATGTTAATAATAAAAATAATAAAATTGTGGTTTTCCTCTTATACATAAAAATGTAAATACCTACTGTAGTATATACTTAGTGTGCAATAAAGGGCTATAAAGCTTTTAGTAGGTGATATAGAAGATTCTCTGTAGCTTCATATTAAGAAAAGTTTTTATACAGGTGAAGAAAGAAGAAGAAAATGAGAATTTATACACTTCTCGGAAACCCTGCTATTTCCACTTCCCCCTAGACAATGTCACTATATCATGGTATCTGGATGCCAGTAGGATTTACAAATGCTGACCCATAAATCTAATGTTGGCATGCATTAAAAGCTTGAGAGTTTTACTTTCAACCAGTAGGTATTAAAAACTTTTCATCATCCTGTTATTCGTCGATTGCCTCGAGCAGGCCCCAGTAACGTCTCTTTCATCCTAGCCCGAGATTATATTCAAGGCTCTTTAGGAGAATGAGACCCATCATTGTTACTGGTATTTGGCATATTTGGTACGCCACGGGGAGTTTGCCAGACTCTGCCCTGTGGGCAGGTTACATTCAATAGCCTGCAAGTTTGTCCAAAGTAGAAATGAGATAATAAGATGTCATAAAAAAGATGTCCTGATAAGATGTCGCACAGCTGCAAATGCAGCCGCGCGGTTCCAGAAGCTGGATTTTATAGTCTCTGAGTCTTGGCCGCTGATGTGATTACACGGCGCCAGGGGGCCAGGTGGTGGGTGTGACCCCCGCCTATTGGAATTTGGAGGATCTGGGTGGAGGATGCTCGACTCCAATCCGAGTAGGCTTGGAGATCTCGGCCCCGGAACCCGCGTGGCTTTGTCCCTCTGACAGTACCTTCATGTGTGCAGAGAGTGGTCTCGGCATGGTGGTGGCTGGTCCTGGAGGTCTTCTGCTGCCGGAGTCCTGGTCGGGGCGGGGAGGAAAGCTCAACCCGCTCCCCTCCAAGGGACCCCGGCGAGGAACAGCCAGGCGCAGGGGCAGGAGACTGCACTGGTCTCCTCCGGGAGCTGGATTTTATAGTCTCTGAGTCTTGGCCGCTGATGGGATTACACGGCGCCAGGGGGCCAGGTGGTGAGTGTGACCCCGGCCTACTGGAATTTGGAGGATCTGGGTGGAGGATGCTCAACTCCAATCCGAGTAGGCTTGGAGATCTCAGCCCCGGAAAAACTATCCCTCCAAAATACGAACTCTTATACCCCACTGGGAATAGTCACTCCCCAAAAAGCGATCTTGCACTCAGAACACTGACAGGTCATGGCACAATCTCAACTATGGAAGCCTATCAGGAATATACCAGATCATGAGACAATCACAAATAGTTCAGAGACAACCAAAAAGGAGGGCAATATTGAACAATAGATTTCAACATTTATATCAGGTCACTCAAAAACAATAGAGGCAGTGTTTCATGTAATACATGGGAAGAAATACAGATGATAAAAATGTGAAATAAAGAATATGTTCAGAGATAATCTACCCAACTTCAAAGTAATTGTCATAAAAATCAGTGACTAAACTCAAATGAAGAATAAGTGGGCAAAGTGATAGCATTCAAACATAGAAAATATAATAGTATAATAAGTTTCCAAGTTTATTATATTTTCTGCAAAAATACTGTATGATCTCAAACACATGTGGTATATAAGGTAACAAAGCTGAAGAACATAATTAATCTGAAAATTTCTCTGAAGGATTTAATAGCAGAATTGATAAAACAGACAAACGGACAAGTAAACTTGAAGACAGGGCAATGAAGCTCACACAGTAAAAAATAAAAAGGGAATGCCTTGCCACAGAGGCAAGATGGGATGGGGGGAAGTGGGGTGGGAGGGATACTGGGATCATTGGTGGTGAAGAATGAGCACTGGTGGAGGGATGAGTACTCAATCATTGCATATCTGAAACCCAAGCACAAAAATTTGTAATTCTAAAACTGTACCTCATGATGTTTCACTAATAAAAATTAAAAAATAAATAAATAAAAAGAGAAACAATTTTTTAAAAAGGCATATTAATGGAAATATGAAACAATGTCAATCAGGATCACATTATATGATCCTTATATTTTATCTTCCAGAGGGAGATAAAAGAGATAATTATAGAAATCTAGTTTTAATAAATAATGGTTATGTGACCAAAGGGTGGGAATGAAAATAATAATGATTTGTAGGCATCTTTGTAATTTATCACTGTCCTAGAATATCACATAGTTATTATATTACATTGAAACAATAGATTATGACTCTGCACTTTCAGTTCATAGTTGTTTACAGCAGGGCAAATCAAAGAAGTAAATCTAATAGAGGTGAAGGTTGAAAAGGGTGAGAGGAAAAAATTATTTAAGAGTCAAAAATTTATTTGTGTCCTTTTTACTCTGTTAATCAATGATCCAAATCATTCAGTTAAAATGGTTATAATGGTAAAATTAAGTAAACAGTAGACACGTGGTTTGGTTTATTCGATATTAGCAACTCTGTCACTGTCCACTGTCCTCCCGTTGTTCATCGATTTGTTCGAGTGGGCCCAGAACCGGCTCCATTTTGAGACTTGTTACTGTATTTGGCATATGGGCGAGATACTCTTGGTAGCTTGCCGGGCTCTCCAAGAGGAGTGGAAGAATCGGACCCGGTTCGCCCGCCTGGCTGCACGCAAGGCAAACACCCTATGGCTGTGCTATCGCTCCAGCCCATTAGCAATTCTAGAGTAATCAAATGATCATCATAAATATGAAGCATAATATTAACTGATTATACCCATCTTCCAACATTCTTTACCTTCTTTTCACCCTCCTAGGGTTACCATATTAATACAACTTCCAGAGGTCGATAGAAATCGTTTATTTCCTTTGAAAGTTATTTCTTTTAAAACATATATTTAACTGGGTTTCACAAAGTAAATTCCCATAAAATAGGGTTGGGTAAAATAAAATTATTGATTGGTCAGTGGCACAGATAACACCTTAAAGTATAAAACTATTGCCCTGGTTGATATTTATTATATTAATATAATGTCAATATTCCAGGAAATGTTCGGGTCTTGAATGGGAGAGAAGATTCATTATTTATATCTTTGGGTTTTGTTGCTTTCACTTTACGTTCAGAAGATTGTCACTACAGCCACAAGTTTGGAAAAGACAGTAGCAAATATGATTGGTTGGTTTAACTACAACTGGTTTGACTCATATTTCTGCACTTATTAGTTGATACTCTGAAATCTGGTGGTCTCCTCTGTAAAATAAGGTTCATTGCGTCTACCAGAAGGGCTATTTAAAGGGTTAAATAGGATTAGTGTGTAGGTAAGATGTTTAGCACTGGTTCTGGCTCATTATGGATAGTCTGTAAATGATTATCTCTACTACTATAAAAAATATTATAACTGAAAGATGAAAAAAATTAAAGTAATTGTTTCAAAACTTAATTTTACAAGGGAAACCTCGTAATCTACTTCTAAATAATCCCAAAGTTCTCTGATTTTCTAAAGTTTATTAAATCTCACATGGAGCAGAGCAGAGAAGTTATTTCCTGAGTCCTCTGATTCATTAGTTAGTTTTCCTAGACCCTTATTCCTATCATCTGAAGCTTCCCATTCATATTCAGAGGACAGATGTTATTGACTCTGCTTTGCTCCCAGTGGGAAATTGCCCTGCATTATTCCCAGAGTCTCTGACCACCTTTATACATGTATTTTAAAGAACCGCAGGGATTAAAATAATCATGCTAATAAAGATAGAGGCTAGTTCCTTATTCAAAATAAAAGTGATCTTTCTGAAGAAAGATTATGAATGTCAGTGCTAATATCCTTCTTAAGGGAAAAGTCCTGTTTCATGCAGACATAAGAAAGAGAAGCAAACTATTTTCAAGGGACAAGTTTTGTTCTTTTTCAGGTCTCCATTGTTTCAAAAACAATAAAATGTACATGCTAGGAAAGACTATTACTGAAACAATAAATGGTCTCTAAAGACCTCAATCAAGAAAACTGCTTTCAGTTTTCTCAATCATCCCTCAGCAATAAGAATCTCAGAATCACAGAATTAAAGTGGGACCTCTGGTGTCAAGTGGCAATTGCATAGTCAAAAGGTCCTAGGGGGCTACTTTCAGAAAATATTTTGGCCATTTTCATGAAGCGTTATTTTGAAAAATGAATACCAATGGCTCAAAAAGTTGAAGATGATCTCATAAAAAGTTTTGCAAAGACTTAGACATATCTAAAATTTTCCTTCAAGGTTATTAGAAAAAATCATACAGAACAATGGAAAAGAAAAATGTCAGGGAGAGGGGAAGCAAATATGTCAACAATAAAATTTTATGTACCTAGTACAGAGGGTAGGGTGTTTGCCTTGCACGAGGCCGACCCAGGTTCGATTCCTCCACCCCTCTCGGAGAGCACGACAGACTACTGAGAGCATCCCACCCACAAAGCAGAGCCTGACAAGCTCCCCGTGGCATATTTGGTATGCAAAAACAGTAACAAAAAGTCTCACAATGGAGACGTTACTGATGCCTGCTCAAGCAAATAAATGAACAACGTGAGGACACTGCTACAGCGTTATACCTCTCTGTGACCTATGAATCATAAAAACAGGTGCTGTGAACTCATTCAGACACACACACACACAAAAAAAATTCAAGATAAAGCTGGGATATATCAACTACTTTAAAAATCCTTTTGTTCAAAAACCCTTGCCATAATTCACATTCATTTGGGTTAGTTTACCAGATCCTAATCTGAGATGGTCACTCAATAACTCGCTGTCAAAGTGAATATTTAAATACCTAAGTAATCCATACCAAAAAATAGACTAGACGTTTTCATGTCAAAAGATTTAGGAACAGAGGCTCAAAACACATCTGATGAAACATCACAATGGTGAATCCTGAGCAAGCAAAAGCAACATGAATCTGTGGGCAAAATTGATACTATGCGACTCAATGACCCCTTGCTCTTCAGCTATTCAATAAGAATTTACTTCCTCCTTGTAAAGTAGGAATATTTCTATCAAGACTGCTAAAATTTTAAATTCAACCATATTCTAATATTTGACTAAAATATAAAATTTCAAGGAGATGGACCCTCAAGGAAGTGGTAGAGCATCGCAACATTTAAAAGAATACACTAAGATGTAAGAGAAATTAAGCCATAAGTAAAGGAATATATGGATAAACCATATGAGCAATATCAGTTACTAAATTTTGTTTGAAATCAGTCCTGGAAAATGGTATCAATATTTTATCTAGTGGAATAAAATTAAAATAAAATTAGACAAGTTTATGCTTAAACTAATATTTTCTAACTTGTTTCTAAAGACCAAAAAATAAAGCATGAAATCATTCTCTTTCCTTGATCTCTTTTTAAAGAAAATGTAAATGCTTTTTTTAAAAATGAGGTAGAATTCAAATATCTGACAGGAACAGATACCCATGAGATACAAAATGAAAAAGAAAAGATGCAATTGAATCATATTCTAAGAGAGATTCCGTTATTCATGTGTGTATTTGTAAGTGTAGGTTAAAAGGTCTAGAAAGCACACTAAAGTAGTAATAGTGTAATCTCAAGGGAGAAGAGTAAAGTGAGAAAAGAAGTGAAAGAGATTCCCTTTACACTTTTATCAAGTTTTTCTCATCTTTCTGATTTCCTGGACTTACAAACTCACTATAAAGGCTAGAGCGATAGCACAAAGGGTCAGGCATTTGCCTTGCGTGCCGCCGACCTGGGATCGATTCCCAGCATCCCATACGGTCCCCTGAGCACAGCCACGAGTAATTTCTGAGTGCAAAGTCAGGAGTAACCCCTGTGCATTGCCAGGTGTGACCCAAAAAGAATAAACAAATAAATAAACAAATAAATAAAATAAAAACTCACTATAGAACTAGCATTCTATAGGTCCCCTGAACACCGCCACGAGTAATTTCTGAGTGCAAAGTCAGGAGTAACCCCTGTGCATTGCCAGGTGTGACCCAAAAAGAATAAACAAATAAACAAATAAATAAAAAAAACTCACTATAGAACTAGCATTTAAAAAAAACAGATATTCCTTGGCTTAATTGGGGGTATGCCCTAATTAGTTCTTAAGTTAAATATATTATGCTGTGTGAGTTTCCAAGAGAGAAGGGCAGGGAGGCACAAGGGGGACTCAAGCGATCCTTGGCCGAGAACTGTTCCCCTGGACGAAGAACCTAGGGAACAGAGAAACTGGGTCTGGGCCCCAGGCTGGTCAGTAGACAGTTTATTTCTCTCTCCTTCCCTGAATAGTCTGATCTCTCCCTTAGAGGGCAATCGTAGTCATAGTTTGGGTTGTAGTCCCAGTCATCATAGTTCCATCATCCTAGTGTCCTCATAGACCTCAAAGTCCTCTCTTAGTCCTTAACATCATTATATATTCTTCCTCATCTCTTCATAGTCTCATAGTCCTCTACTTTCAGTCATCATTGTCATCTAGTCCTCAACTTCCCCTGCTTTCTAGTCTTCAAAGTCTTGTCCCCTCTGACCCCTTACAGCATAGTTATATATAAATCATGAAGGGTTAGGTACACAAAGGTGGGCTTAAACATGGTCATAAAAATTAACAGAGGTAAAGCCACTCCTTCAGGGGAAGTTCTAGGGGATTAACTCAAAAACAAAATCTCATCTGAGGGTTCAACACTCCAGATGACTAGGAGATTTGCTCAAGGATGGGATTCCATCTAGGGTGTATTGTTTTATGCTTTCCTCAGCTAGCAATCCATTTAACCAATCATAGCAAATTTACTTCTTATAATATTTCTAGCAATACCATTTTGTATGAACACAGTGAGAGATATATTAAGCTTAAAGACTGGTTCTTCCAGCGGACATCTCGTTATATATCCCAGACCACAGTCCTTAGGCCAGGTTAGTCTTTCCTAACCCCAGCAGGGTCCTAATTCAGTTACTTCTTTTTGGGTCATGACAGAGTTTGTTCAATGACTGTGCTCTTCACTTATTATATTTATGGCACTTAGCTTGTCTCCTTTCAATTCCAGGGTAGCTTACAGCTTGCCCTGGGTCCATCCAGTTCCTTCATCAGGACCCTGCTTTTATAGTGTTAGGAACTAAGGGCAACAGAGGCTTAAGTCAAGCAAATATGGATGCCCAGTAGTAAATATTATTTTGGAGTCAATTAACTCCCATATTACAAAGCATACCATGAACTGTCTTCCTGTGTCTATACAAAAAGTACATAGCTAAATAAACCATGCAAATGACATAAAGGAAAGAGAAAAGCAATATAGGGTTATTAGGGCTTGATGGAATTGGGTGTTCCTCGGGGTCACTCCTCAGGGAGTAGCTCAATAGACCTTAAACTCCATGCGATAGAAGTAAGGACAACCCAATGTTATCCAACTTTGCTGACATATGTAAACAACAGAAAACTGTAGAGAATAGATTGCTCTTATGATGAAGTGACTGACTGAAAACTGCCATGGATTTCCTGTGTCTAGCATTATAAGAGTGTATTGTGCCACCTAGCCCTGACCGAAGTGAAGATCAAAGTTCAAGCTACAGTTTTTGGAGAATTCAGTATGGCTTTCACACCATTGTAAACTTGAAGGTCAAAAGCCTGCCACTGTAAGTCGGGGGCCATCTGTGATGTGATAGACACTCCCAGTTTATCACCAGGGGGAAAATGATAAGGAATGGTCATCAGAGTTGAAAGATTAAACAGGAGTCAGTAAGATGAAATAGAATTTACATATAAATAATCACTGTATCACTGTATCACTGTCATCCCGTTGAATGTTCAATTACTCGAGCGAGCACCAATAATGTCTCTATTCCTCCCAGCTCTGAGATTTTAGCAGCCTCTTTTTACTCGTCTTTTTCAATGATTGGAAACTCTTTCAGGGTCAGGGGAATGAGACTTATTGTTGTTACTGTTGGCATATTGAATACACCATGGGGAGCTTGCCAAGCTCTGTCCGTGTCATCGAGATACTCTCAGTAGCTTGCTGGGCTCTCCGAAATGCATTAATGGGTAAGAAGTGTCTTAGCACAGTCCAGAAAGCGGCCTGGAGCATGGTGTTGGTTGGGCAGTGGAGGTCGGCTTTCAGGGCTGGCTCCCTTGGAGTGGGAAGGGCTCTCACCCACCCCACAGCTTGGTGCAGAGTCCGGTGGCACAGTGCCGAGAGCCTCCTTTTATAGTCCCATCTGGGAGGAGCATCCACAAGTTCTGGAGGGTGGCCAATGAGGAGATTATCAGGTTCCACCAGGGTGTGACTTATGGGACATATTAATAATACATTTAATATTCAATTTATGTTTAATTCAACATTTAATTTATAATTAAGTAGTGTTTAATATATATTGAATGATTATATTTATATACAAGTAACATTTCTAGCTCAAAGTGAGCGTGCACAAAGTCACAGTGGTTTAAGTAGTGGGAAGGAATCTGAGGGCTGCAATAGATGGAGTGTTTTGATTTGGTTTGGTTCAGTTTTGCTACTCTTTGGGACACACCCGGGAGCTTTCAGGGGTTACTTCTGGCTCTGAACTCAGGAATCATTCCTGGCAAGGCTCAGGGGACCATATGTGGTGCTGAGGATCAAACCCTCGTAAATCTACTCACTGTACTATGGCTCCGTCCCAGGAATCGTCCTTTCATAAAAGTAGAATTAGCAAGATGGGAGAAATGTGGAAGGTGATAACAGGAGGCCAATACATGTGGCATGTGTAAGATGTTAATAACTTTGAACATTAGGAGCGGGGATGTGCTCCAGTTTTAAGTATACACATCCAAAGGGAGCAGGAGTTGACTTGAGCTTAGTGAAAGCCACATGGAAGCCATGGATTTGGGGTATGGTAGAAATATACATCAATTCGTATTTTAGGGAGATGTCACTGGAAAGGTGACAAATGAAAAGCAATTAGGAAATATTTACTATTATCAAGCAAAGAATTATTGGAGGTCAGAACTAAACCTAGAAAAATCAATTACACCATTGTCTATTCAAACCTATTAGGAAGATCTATTCAAGGGACTTGGTGTGAGAGAGAATTCGCCAATTCCATCACAACCCATATCATTCACTGTCATCGCTGTCACTCCGTTGTTTGTCAATTTACTCGAGTGGGCACGAGTAATGTCTTTATTCGTCCCAGCCCTGAGATTTTAGCAACCTCTCTTTACACGTCTTTCCCAATTAGAGGCTCTTTCAGAGCCAGGGGACTGAGACCTGTTATAGTTACTGTTTTTTTGGCATATCGAATACGCCACGGGGAGCATGCCAGACTCTGCTCTGTGGCTGGGATACTCTCAGTAGCTTGCAGGTCTCTCTCTGTGATGTATTACCTACTGTCTGAACCCCATCAAACATGGTGTAGTAATTATGAAAAATGGAAAAAGAAATGTCTTATGATGTGTCACGTGGCCACTTTGCGGCTGTGTGGTCCAGAAAGTGGCCTGGAGTGTGGCGGTGGTTGGGTAGTGAGATATCATTATTTGCTTAGTAATTTTTATAGGCTCACATTGAACCTCATCTTAAGCAGGAAAATCATAGATTTGATGGAAGATATTTCATGTTATGTATGAAAATAATAATTATAATTTAAAGAGCACATTTGTATGTCATAGAAATGTCTAATGTTTCAAAACACTAAACATGTCATTCATAGAAAATATAGCACCAGTTTCATCAAATTTTAAAATTCTATGATTCTATGACATATAGTCAAAATATTTCTTTGCAAATTGAATTCAAGGGTTTTATAAATGATTTGCCTAAACCTAGCACAGCAGTAGGGTGTTTGCCTTGCGTGCAGCTAGGGACGGCCTAGCTGGGTTCGATTCCTCCGCCCCTCTCGGAGAGTTCGGCAAGCTACCAAGAGTATCTCGCCCTAATGGCAAAGCCTGGCAAGCTCCCTGTGATGTACTCAATATGCCAAACACAGTAACAAGAAGTCTCATAAAAGAGACGTTACTGGGACCGCTCAAGCACCTCAATGAACAACAGGAGGACAGTGCTAGATAGTGCTTGCCTAAACCTAATAGGCCAAATGTCTCTGGTAGCTCAGAACTACAAAAGTCTCAAATCCTATTGTATCATAAACTCTAGAGGTACAGGATAGAAATTTTCTATGTGAATTTGCTGCTCTTATAAGTAAAGTTTGAGAACTGCCTATTTTGAATCATCTACAGAAAAAATTCTCTAACAGAAACTAAGGCACTTAGGAGGATTCAAGTGGGATCATTTTCCCGTTAGTGTTCTTACATCTAATAACATTCTGTCACTTTTTTTTAATTTTCAAGATTTATATAATACATTGCAGTATTCCTGCTCAGTTTATTGACAACCATTAAATAAATCAAGTGAAGATTAAAAATAAAATGGTTTCCTTGCTCTCGAGGGTACTGTTTATCAAACTCCAGTCAATATCATACTGCATTTATTACCTTCTTGGTTCTGGTCCAACTTTATCACATATCTAACTATTTAGGTATTTCAGAAAATAATTTTTTTAATTTTTCTTTGTTTTGGGACCACAGCCAACAGGTCTCAGGGGTTACTCCTGGCTCTGCACTCAGGAATATATGCCTGGTGGTGCTCAGAGAATTGTATGGGATGCTGGGGATTGAACTCAGGTGGCCATGTTCAAGGCAAGCACCTTACTCACTGTGCTATCATCCAGCCCCAAAGAAATTTCTTTTGCTTTAGTAAATTAAGTTAAAATAAGAATTAAATTCAATACCCCCCCATCTCTCCCTGTCAGTGAGTTTGGTGTTAGAATATTGAATGTATTGAATATAATAAATTCGTTTGAAAAACTTCATGAAAATAAAATGAAATTTTAAAAGATTTGAAAAAGAAATATTTTGTGATGCTTGACAATATACTTTAGCGTTTTTGTTGTTTGGGGGGGTTGTTTTGTTTAATTTGGTTTGGTTTGGTTTGGTTTGGTCTGGTTTTACTTGGTTTGGTTTTGACAGTGTACCGACACCAGCAGAATTCAGGGACGATGGGGTGCTGGGAATTAAACTCAAAACTCCTGAATGCAAAGCATGTGTTCCAGTCCTTTGAGTCATCTCCCCAGATCTAAGCATCATTTTATTTAAGTAATTGTGGCCGACCTGGGTTTGATTCCTTCATCCCTCTCAGAATCCCCGTCAAGCTACTGATAGTATCCCTGCCCACACAGCAGAGCATGGCAAGCTCCCCGTGGCGTATTTGATATGCCAAAAACAGTAACAACAAGTCTTACAATGGAGACGCTACTGGTAACCACTCGAGCAAAGAGCAAATCAATGAACAATGGGAGGACAGTGCTATTCTAGTAAAAATTATGCCCAAACACAGAATACTAAAATAACAAGTTTAGTAGGTCAAGCATCCTTGCATGTCATAACTGAATTATCTACTACACAGGTTTTCATGGCTATAGTTAAGATGTTGGCTCTGGGTTCATCTGTAGCTCAAATGGTGAAGGATATGATTCTGAAATGTTTCAGCGGTTGTGGTACATTTCATTTTTTGAAAATTATTGGGTTGATGATCTCGGTTCCTCCCATCTTCTTGTCTTAGAGCATCCATTCCTTTGCATAGGAATCTCTAGAATGCATCATCTTGTTTAATCAAACTCAATAAATCCATGGAAAGAAAGAAAACTTCCAATATGTTATTGACATCTATTCATTGACGTGACCTTCCGTAAATGTTGGTGAGTCAAAGGAGGCTGGGGTCATTGTCAACCCCCTAAAAGTTTACCTATCCTGAGGAATCCAACTAACTCAAATCATTATACTTAGTTCTTAACAAACTCTGATACCATATCTAAGGTCTTTATTTCAAAGATGAGGAAAATGAGACACAGGGCAATTTTGTGCTTTAATCAAGGCCCATCAACAGTGAGATTTTCCAAGTCCCATTTTAATATATATATATTTTTACTGCATATCACAGCTGCTTCTTAAGTCTGCACAGACCACACATCAGAATAACTGCAGCCCACTTGTCAGTTAACCTTCCTCTGAAGGGTCACTAACAGCAGCATCTCTATGTTACACTGTATTCAATAAATCAGTGCCTCATCATGTTCTGTACTAAATGCCTTGCTTCTCCATAAAAATCTCACTTGATTTAGAACCATATTTCATGGATGTGTATTTCCCTTATAAAGAAAATCCTAAGAGCCTCTTATCTACAGAAGAAACTTAGTCAACAATCTGCCAACAAGTAAAACTTAAAAATCCTTTTAAAGAGGGACCCAGAGAGATAGTACAGGCAGAAAAGTATTTGCCTTGCAAGCCTGGGGTCCAGACACAATCTCCTGGGAGCTGGAAATATCATCCCTGAGGGCAGAGCCAGGAAGGGAAGTCTTATACACCACCAAGTATGGACCCAAATCAGAAATATTTTTTAAAAGTTTTTAAGATGAAAGGTAAAGTTACTTATTTAGCTTTTTGGGTCATACCTGGCGATGCACAGGGGTTACTCCTGACTCATGCACTCCAGGTTACTCCTGGAGTGCATACCATATAGGATGCTGGGAATCGAACCCGGGTTGGCCACATGCAAGGCAAGCGCCCTACCTACTGTACTATCGCTCCAGCCCCGAAAGGTAAAAGGAAGCCTATATATAAGACAAAGAAAAATGTATAATTGACATTTAAGAGTCATATAAATATCTTCAGGGTGTTAAATAGAAACTACTTTGGGTAACTTTTTGTGATATAATGTAATATCAACAAATGAATAGTATTGAGGTAAGTACTATTCCTCTAGTAAAGCTCAGTATGGAAAATAATGAAAATTAAACTAATTCCCACCTCTACCCAGAACTGGCCAACCTTTTCACCCCATGGTTTTTGGTATTTCTTTTGTTGGTTTTGCTTTTGTGTGCAAGTGGGGAGGGAGGCAGTGTTTAGTTTTTTTTTTCTTTTAAAACCCTTTGTTATAGTTTAGGTAATATGATTATGATGCTGTTCAAGTTTATAATATTAATTTAAAACCTGACTGCAATCACCACTGTGCCCATGGCCCTCCACTACTGTCTGCATTTCTATTTGAATTGTCTTTGAATTTAGGATTGTAAAGATATATAAATGATATAGAAATGCCTGTAATATGTAGGTCAATGAAAACCTACAATTAAAATTCAATGTTTGAGGGGAGCAAAAGTGGTACATCTATCTGAACCATAGGCACAACAAAAATCGCACAACTGAAAATGTGAGGTCCAAACTGCAACAATCAAACATAAAATTGACTCTGTCAAGGAGGCAGACTTGGGGTGGGAGAGAAAGCAGTGACACCGGTGGAGGAAAATTTATGCTGGTGGTGAGATTATATTATATGCCTGAGACCTAACTATGAATAACTTTAAAAATTATTTTGCCTCAATTTAAAATATTAATCGCATTTTTATTACTGTGCCAGCATTCACACTATTTTATGTATAAAAATAGAATAGACTTCTAAATAAACATGGAAATAAGACAATTGTTGGGTCAGAGAGATAGTTCAATGGGCTTAGTGAATGTTTTGCAAATAGGAGGTGCAGGCTTGATCCCTGGTCAATAACAGGTGTGATTATCCTTCCTCACCCATCCCCCCAAAAAAACATTATTTTAAAACCTCCTCAGTAAAAACCAGTGGCTGCACATATTGCCAAGGCATTTTGAATTTTTTCTCAGGGAAAATAAGAAACTACTTTTCAGGAAAATGATTTCTTCCTTTTTGAGGCACAATGTAAAAATAGAATCTAGTGTAAAAATAAAATCTGATTTATAGCTTCCTCAAAATTTAAAGACTACAGAACCATTCTCACTAGTACAGTAGACTGTTTCAATGCAAGTCTGGCAGACAGTGCTGAAAGGATTGCTAGTTCCTGTCAATTCAACCATTTTAATGTGTAGACCAGTGAACTGTGAGGCCAACAGTCTATGCATTTGCAAGCAATTCTAATGATGCCATTGATAGAAAGGTTCAAGAACTAACCAGGGGTGTGCCTGAAGGCTTTGAAAGTTTTTACTTTTACAAAAGAAAAGGTAGAGCAGAGCGTTTTTGTTGTTGTTGTTGTTGTTTTTTACTTCTCAATTGCCCCCACTATCAAAGCAAAGGGAGCCTGGGATTTTACACCAATATGTGAAATCATTCCTCTACTCATAAAATCTGAACGGCTCACACTCTTATTTCCTACAATGCTTATACAACATGGCAAGTCTCCAGTTAGTTCTGAGCAGTACAGAACCCAGACACACCCTTCCTCACTCTGGATTTATGTCATGCTTTGAAACATGCCTGACAGTTTGAATTACTTATTTCAGGAGTGGACTAAACCAGAGACTCAGAAAACATCAATATTGGGTCCCTTTCCTTCCATGGAAGGCTTATCTATTTCCATTCTTATAAAGGAAAGGAGATTCTAATTTTCCTTACCAGAATCCACTTTAGGTGCTTGAAACAAATAGAATACACATGGGAAAGAACATTTCTTTTGAGGAATTCCATCTTATTGGGCCACAAGTAGTAGGACACTGGTCTGCATAAGGCAGGTCCTAGGTTTGATCCCTGGCACATGTGTCACTGAGCACAGTCAGGGGAGGGTCCCACACTAATTTTAATATATATTTAAATATTCCTGCATCACCTCAACAAACAGATAATAAAAAAAAGTTTTAAAAAATCCAAACTGAGCAGTAGCTCAAACTAACAGATGTTCAGTCATTTCACTGATACTATATTGGAGTTCAACGGCAGTTCATTATCTTCATTAAGAACATTGAAAATGGTATGACTATAGGTCTAAGCATTAACACAAAATTACCCCTATGATATTATCCATAATATAACAATTGTGAAGAACTCATAAAGGCTACATAAGAAATGTTTTCTAATGAATCTAGCTATTGTGTTAAATGAGATTAAATATATACTATGACTTTAAGATGCACCAAAATAAACAGTAGGTAATGATGCCCTAATAAAGCAGAAAGGAAAAAATAGGAGAGCATAAAAGTAACCCTTTCTTTACTGCTGAGATGCCTTGTTAAGTAGCATCAAATTTCCTCCATGGAAATTTCAAAGAAATTTCAAAGCAATTTCAAGAATTCAAAAGAATTCTTTTGAGATGGTAACACGATATTTAAACCCTTTTGAAATGTTGACAAGAATTATTTTGTTAGCTTCTCAAAGATAGAAGAACTTTGCCTAATTTCCAGGATTACATTAAAAATAGTTTCCTTCTTAATACTACCAATGAAGAAAAGAGAGGGACAATGTTGATAAATTTCCTGATGATACTGTGAGGGCTTCTTAAAAAGGAAGATTGTTTAAAAAAAATCATATTATTCTTTTGCTGGCAGTAATGTGCCTGGAAAACCAGGAAGTGCTCGGGCCTTACTGCTGCCTCTGTGCTCTGGGATTATCCCTTGCAGACGCAAAGAATTTATGAGGTGCCAAGGATTGAACCCAGGACAGCTGCTTGCAAGGCAAGTGTCCTACCTACTTTACTATCACTATGCCCCCAGGAACATTAATCTTAAAGAAAACAAAATATGTGAGTTTCAGAGTGGATCCAAAATACATTCTCTGCAACAACAGTCATTTAATGGCCTGATAGTTCAGCAAGTCTTGGCAATAGAAATTTGGGCAATGCTTGTAACTGCAAATGTTGGGTCATCTGGAGTGGGAACCACAAAGGATCATGCAAATGAGACCTAATTCCCATCTATGAAAACACTGAAATGCCTTCTCCCATCCTCAAAAGATTTGCGATATCAGAGGGAAAAAATCCTTATGGCAAATTGTCAAGGCAAATAAGAAGGTATGGCCATTAAATTAAAATAATAGTTATTTTACTTTGATACCTGACCCTTTCTGTGGTTAATACATGAGAATCCCCCTGGAAACATTTTCCCTTCCTTTATAAGAAGATAACTAAAACTTGTAGGTATTGTACGTGTCAGACACTGTGCTAAGTACTTTGACATTTGACATGTTATCTAATTTAATTCTCATAATCCTGTACAGTAGGTGTTTTATTCTAATTTTACAAATGAAAAATACTGATTCTCAGAGAAGTACAGAGGCTAGAAGGTTGATGATAATTTCTCAACTTAGAATATGAATAAGTCATGAACATATTATCACTAGCAACTCTAAAGACAGTCATTCCAAATATAAATGAAACAGAGAACTTTTGTATCTTTCAGGAGATGATTAGTGAAAAGTGTTCTTTCATATCAACTGGCTTCTCAGTTTAGAGGTACACCTCTCAGTTTCAGTGCTCATGAATTCAGTTATTAGGCCCAGTTTCTTGGATTTCTTTATAATTTATAGTTGTGAAAAGCTCCAGTTCTGGATTGATTAGATTGTCTGAGTTTAAATCCTAACCATACATTTGTGGTGAATTCTAACAACAGACCTATAGACAAATTATATTGTTATTTTAAGTGCATTACTCAAAGTTGGAGTCTATAATGGGTATGAGTGTGTAAATGGTGTGAGAAATACCCTCAGCTGAGGAAATACAGAGAATAGAGCCTCATCCTGTTAGCAATCACCTCCCTGTTCCCTTGGACTCTAGTACCATGAGATGAATGATCTGGTCTTGTACCAGATGGAAATGGTTTCCCCACTACCATGTGTTCAAGCCTCACATTTGTGTCAAGCAGACATAAAATATCTATGCCTGGGTTATCTGGCCTCATTCAGACTGTTCCCAAGTTTACAAATAATCCCTTAGGTGGCTGGTTTCAAGAAAACATTGCAAAAATCATAAGCACAGCTCATTCCCATTACTTATTCCCTTTCAGAGGTTGGAGAAGTGGGGAGTGAACCATGTGCTCTCATTCCTCCTCCTCTAATTGGCTTCGCTGTGACAAGCTGAAGTCAGACACAACAGAACTCCCAGTAGAGTTACCACAGATAAAACATTCCCATTTCAGGTGCCCTCTTCTCCTTATTTTTCTAAAGACTTTGTGTACTCAAAGACTAAGAAACATATCAAGCATCTTGGCTAAAATTTATTGTGACAAACCTTCAGGATGATTTATCTTGGATCTCCTTTAAATGATATTATCTTTCCTTAGTCTTAACCAAAAAATAGAAGGATTAGACAGAGGTTGCTTGGTCTCCACCCTGGACAATTCTAGCTATAGATTAACATTGGGTGTGAACTGACACATGAGAAGCATGTAGATGGATGATACTGAAAGAACCTTCAGGGACAAGAAAGAGAGAACAGAGTCACAGCTTCACCCAGGCGGAATGTAAGAGCCCCCTAAAGCACAAAGATCTTCAGGGTGTTAATTTAGTGTTCAGTGTCGGTCACACTTTTATTTGAATTCTCTTGGGAGAACATATGCTGTTCTATTTCTCCATGAGGAGACAAGGTAGAGTTGATTCCCATCCAACAGTAGAATGTATTTCCTTGTGTATTTCACTTTTTTCATTCTATTTCCTTGGCAGAAAATACTTGTTTCCCACATATATCAGGACTTCCTTTTAGTCCCAGTAACATTTATTGGACATAAAGGATTAATAGAAATAAAAAAGGGAAAAAAACTGAACAATGACAGTTTTGTCAGGATGGAACAGGCATATATAGCATGCAAGGAGAAAAAAACCTTAACCCATTTGCTATCTCTAAATTCCGACTTGCTTGGGTTTTGCTTTTTGTTTTTTGTTGGTGGTGCTTTTGGTCCTTTTATAACATCGCTACCTTTTCTTGGAGAATTGTGAAATCTTGATTCACCACCAAGAAACAAATTGAGGGAAGGAGAGCACAACAAATATTTCAAAATATTAACTCAGTTCCTAATGTATAAAATAGGTTAAAATTAAGTCTACATGTAGAACTATTTTGTATGTTATTTATATGGACAAGAAACTTTATTGAATGCACTCAGTCATTACCATTTGGCTTATAGCCACTGCCTTGCAGATCCCTTCTTTTTCTTTCTCTTATTTTTTTCCAGTTTTATGGGGGTGGGGGAAGGCTGGGAGGAGGGGACACACACTGGACTGTGCTCAGGGCTTATACCTGGCTCTGTAAGCAGGGATTTTTGCTTGTGTCTCAAGGGACCACATGCAGTTCTGGGGACCTAATCAAGTAGGTTCTGTGCAATGTTAGAGCCTTACCTCTATATCGTCTCTCTGGTTCCCCTCTTTTGTGCAGTAAGGCACTCCAAAGATGTCCTCTAAGGAAAGAAAGTGCTTGCCTAATAAGCAAGGAACTGGTGAGGTCACAAAAGCAATCACCTGAGCTATTCCAAGTGCCTTCGGGATCCCCAACACTACCATAAAATGTGACTCCTCTTGCACCTGCAACCAACTCTGTGCAAACAAAGGTAACCACTGAAATATCAGTAAATAGGACAATAAGTATAATTTTTAATTAGGATCCTATGAAATAGATTTTGACATTTGCTCCTAAAGTCACGGAAATTCTAGCAATTGAATCTTGTTTTTTTCTTTCCTCAGAATGGTTTTTACTCTCATGAAACTCTATCAGTTGTTTTAACTATTCACATCACAATATCTGCATCTCTTAACCCTTTAGTCAATGTTTATTCTATTTTCCACACCTGTATTACATGATACTGGGAAATCTGTTTTGCAAACCAAATAATGGAAACAGAAGCACTCATGTGTATAACGGAGTGTTTGAAGTATATCATAATGCATAAAATATTTTCTATTATTGCTATTGGAAATTGCTCTGCTGCTTACAAAGCAGCTTCTGATGCACATTTAGTTAAAGGTAATAGCACAATATCTCATTCCAAAAAAAAAAAATAACCTATTCCAATAAAAGAAAGTGCTTATGGTTTGTACTTATTAAAGGAAAGCTGTCCTTCTCTCTTAGGCTAAATGCACACAGAACAAGCACAATTGGCCTTTCATTTAGTAAGAAGCCCCATGCCTCGTTTAGGGAAGGTATACTATGAGCCGTTTGTAGACTGAGATTGTTTAGGGCATTTTTTTATTGTTTTTACTCTTCCCTTCCTTCCTTCACTCCCTCCCTCTCTCCCTTCCCTCCCCTCCCTCCCTCCCTGCTTTCTCCCTCCCTCCCTCTTCCTCTCTTCCTTCCTCCCTCCCCCTCCCCCTCCCTCCCTCCCTCCTTCCTTTCCTTTTTCCTCTTTTTCTTTTTTTTTCCAGAGGGACACTCCAAGTGGCAGTCTGTGGGCCTGCAGCCCTCAGCTACCTAGTCTGACTATGGGCCTGTTGGTCCAGTACTTGGGCTAGGTGATGCAGTGCAGCTCGGTTCCAGGAGTGCTGGAGGCCACCAGAGCCACACCCAGGGGTGCAGGAGGTGGGAGTGGCAGGTAGTGGCAAGAGATTGAACTCAGTACTTCACATATAAGGCATGTAGAGATTGGCAACTTTTGTTTTGTTTGGTGGGCACTTCTGGCAATGCTCAGGGGTTACTCCAGGTTCTTTACTCAGAAATTGCTTCTGGAAATGCTCTGGGGAATCACATGGGATGCAAGAACCCTATCCAAAATACCCATTGCTTCAGCACAAAAATGAAAAATTCTTTACACTATTTCATTTCTTTGGACACCTTTTTACCTTGACTAAATGTTCCCATTATTTCTGTGAAACAATTTGGCTGGCATTTTTCTCAGGATTTTTGTTTGTTTTCATTTTGAGTCCACACTCCGTGGTGTTCAGGACTTAGTACTGGTTCTGTATCCAGAGATCATTTCTGGAAATGATTTGGGAACCGTATACAGTGCCAGAAATATAACCAGGGTTGGTCACATGTAAGGTACCCCTGTACTATCTCTCAAGTGCCTCAATTTGTGGTCTTTTTTAAAAAATCAGAATTAGAATTGCTAAAATCCATCTTCTCCTGCTATTTATAGTTTGTATCACACTGAACCCTGATCCCTGGCACCCCACATGGTTCCTCAAACTCCACCAGTAGTTACATGCTCCTTCCTATTTTCCAGCTTTGGCAAAAAATGCAAGATACCTGCAGACGTTATCAAAGAACAGCATCCTTTCAGTAGCCCCTATAAGACTGGACTTGTTGAAGTTTGCTTGGAGTTTTACAAATCAAAATTAGCTGAGAAAGTAATGCTAAAGCAGAAGTCGTCTCAGGATCTTTTCACTACTAGAAGATGGTGTCAACATGGCATAAAGGTTCAGTTCATAAAGTCAAGTTAATGACTCATGAAATAATATTTACAGAAGAAATGACAGGTGGTTGATATACTATGCCTTGCTAGACTATAAAGACAACTCCCACGTTTCCTTTTGTCATGCATACACTACCTTAGGACCAAAATCATACCAAAACAAACAAACAAACAAACAAACCCGTCACCAAAGACTTACTGATGTCCAGCACATCTACATATATTATCTTACTGAGCCCTAGATACTCTGATTGCACTCTGTAGAGAGTAACAGACAGCTTCTTGTTGGAGTTATTTATTTTCTGGGCCACACCCAGCAATGTTCAGGGTTTACTTCTGGTATTACACTTAGGGACCACTCCTTGCATCTCAGGAACCATATGTAGTGCCGGGTAAAAAAAGACTTTGGTTGGTCATATGTGACAACAAGCACCCTACCCACTGTACTATGATTTCGGCCTCAAGGCAGCACTTTGATAACAAAATGGGGATATGAATGGAGGAATAAATAGGATCTCAATAAATGAAAATTCCACATCTCATCTTCTTTACTAAGCCATGTTCACCACATTTTTAAAAATTCAGCTCAGAGACCTAAGAGTTAATATAGTGGTAAAGGTGTTTGCTTTGGATGTGGCCAATCCACATGTAATCCTTGACACCCCATATGGTTCCTCTAATTCTACCAGCAGTGACCCCTAAATACAGAACCAGGAGTAAGCCCTGAGCACAGCAGGTATGGCCCCAAAACAAAACAAAAATCTCCAACTTAAAAAATATACTAAACTCAGTTATTTATATTAATTTTTAACTGTGTATCACTTCTTTGTGTGTGTATTTTGCTTCTATTCTACCATGTGTGCCAGTAGCACTGTCCTCCCGTTGTTCATCAATTTGCTTGAGCAGGCCCAGTAACGTCTCCATTGTGAGACTTATTGTTACTGTGTTTGTCATATCAAATATGTCACCGGTAGCTTGCTAGGCTTTGCCATGCGGGTGAGATACTCTCCATAGCTTGCCAGGCTCTCCGAGATGGGCGGAGGAATTGCACTGGGGTCGACCTGGTCCGCCACGTGTAAGGCAAACACCCTACACACTGTGTTATCGCACCTTAAACCCTGTACTATTTTTTGTCACCCTCTGAAATAACCTAAAACATGAAAAATTATTGAAGTAAATAGCCTTTATCTTTGCAAGCACCTGAGAGAAAGTCAGCGAGGAGATGGTGTCTCCATGCTAAGCCAGGCGGTTGAGCATGCTCACACGGGCACATTATGTGAAATCACAAGACACACGTTAGATAGAATCTTATTAAACTCTCCAGATGCGTATGTGGGCACGAGGATGGACATGCACACGCCAGCAAACACATCTGGGTGCTCGGTCCAGCTTTGTGACCTATGGGGGGGGGGCAACCTTTTCTGCCAGGGGACAGGCACGGTGCTGGCCCTCTGAGGAAGAACTTCTCATTAGTCAGGGGGCTGGGAACAAGGAGGAGAAAGCTGCACTTCCTGAGCAGGATCTGACTTCTGGTTGTTTCCAGTTATTTAAATAATTTTTCTAAAATGATTTCAGATCTGCATATTTTATATTTCTATTATAGCAAACAGAAACTATGGCAACTAATTCTTAATCCTACCATTCAGACTTGGTCCAAAGTTCTATACCATGCCAACTAGCAATTGAACTCAAGTTTGCAAACAGATTCAGATTAAGCACCCACTTCATGAGTAACAATAGACTGAAACTGCAATGATTAATAAGACAGCGTTACCTTATGCTCGTAAGACAACTTTTAGTAAACAAGAGAGATTAAAGAACAATTAGCAGTAACACAAGGTAGAATGTCATAATTGCTCACCTAATTAATTAATGTGTAGAGTTAATACTCTATTCACTAATATGATGAAAAAATAAGAGTACAACCTCTGCTACCGTGATTACAGAAGACAGTTAATTTTCTTATGCTTAAGATAAGGGAAATCTTCCAAGTAAAGGAGGAGAAGTGTCTTGGGAAGATAAACATCAGAGGTAGGCAGATCTCACTGAGCCTGAGGCAGGAGTCAAGAGTGCAAATTATACTCAAGAATAGCAAGAAGCGTAATAAGATCTATTCTGTGCAAGTGAGGAAAATGTGAGAAACGGTGTCATTTTTGTTAAACATCACAGAGAATGTTGGAAGTAGTGCTAATCTTGGGACCTTATTAGAAAGGTTGTAATAAATATTCCCTGCTGTACAAAGAATTCTAACTCTAGGGATTTCCTGTCATGAAACGTGAGGTCCAGCTTTTTCTCCTGGAAGGGAGCAACATGATGCCCATCATAGCCATGCAACCAGACTCCACGCCAGGCTGTTTCACTCAGGCTACCCCAGAGGGGTGTGGGCGAGAGCCCTCCTGCCCCAAGGGCCCAGCCTCAGCAGCCAAAAACCTCCAGAACCCAACCTCTGCCACGCACAGAGCTGTTCCCCACATGCTCGGGCCGAGCCTCACATACGAGTGAACATATTCCTGGACCACTTGACACATCATAAGACACTCCCTACTCATTCTCCATAAGTACCATACACATATGATGGGGTTCAAATAGTAGGCAGCAAATTATAGAGGGAAATATATATATGCATATATACATAGTTCCATATATATGTGTGTGTATATATATATGTATGTATATATGAAAGCTCACATCACTCAACCTTTTTTTTTTTTTTCCCCTTTATTTTATTTTATTTTTTTTAAAGTTGTAGATTTACAATTTTTTGTGCTTTGGTTTCAATTATACAATGATCAGATACCCATCCCTCCACCAGTGCCCATTTTCCACCACCATGGATAATATCCCTCCCACCCCCATCCCCCCATCCCCCGGTCTCTGTGGCAGGGCAATCCCCTGTGTTCTCTCTCTCCTTTTGGGTGTTGTGGTCTGCAAAAGAGGCATTGAGTGGCAAACATGTTCAGTCCATAGTCTACTTTCGACATGCATCTCCCCTCCTGGGAGGATCCTCCAAACATCCTTTATTTGGTGCTCCCTTCTCTATCTGAATAGCCCTTTCCTCTAGGATACCCGGCTGGCCTCTAAGTTATGGAGTAATCCTCCTGGTGCTGATCTCAGCTATTCTTGGGTATTAATCTCATACTTTGTTACTTTATATCCCCCAGATGAATGCAATCTTTCTATGTCTATCCCTCTCTTTCTGACTCATTTCGCTTAGCATGATACTTTCCATATTGTACCACTTGTATGTAAATTTCATGACTTCATCTTTTCTAAGAGCTACATAGTACTCCATTGTGTAGATGTACCAAAGTTTCTTTAACCAGTCATCTGTTCTTGGGCATTCAGGTTTCTTCCAGTTTCTGGCTATTGTAAAGAGTGCTTTAACAATATGTTAGTGATATTCTAAAGAACGTTTTAATGGTCCCTGCCAAAGTAGGACAATCTTCACACTGTCTCCTCCATGGATGTTTTTTGGTAGCATTTTCAACAGTTTTTCATAACAGACAACACAAAATATATCATTTCTGTTGTGCTTTGGGACACGGAATGGGGCCTTGGATGGAAACATCCCAAATTTGGTGGTGGAAAGGTGAAATGGTGGTGGAATTGGTGTTTGAATATTAACTGTAATCAAATATTGTGAACCACCTTATAAAATAAAAACAATTTAGAAAAAAACATGTTTGGTCTGAAGCTTGGTTGAGAGATAAGCATGCTATGCTCTTTTCTTGAATATTCTCATTTTAAGAAGGACTTTTTTGGTTTGTAAACAATATTTTATTACATTAACTAATTTACCCCTCCCCTATGTTGTGGTGGTGCCTTGGAGGTGATGCACACTTGGTGTGGTACCTACACACATAGCTACAAGGCACTGCAGGCTACAAGTTTTAGTTCTGCTCCAAAGATTACATGGTTGAGACAAGAAACTCATTATAAAATGCGGGGTAGTACTGGGGATCAGAATTATGAACTTACACATGTTCTGCCACTGGTTCTTGACTTTAGATACTGCCACTATCACTGTTACTGTCATCCCGTTGTTCATAGATTTGCTTGAGTGGGAGCTAGCAATGTCTCTATTTGTCCCTGTCACGTGCTAGTGTAGCCCGATGTCATATTCGGGGCTCTTTCAGGGTCAGGGGAATAAGGACCATCATTGTTACTGTTTTTGGCATATTGAGTACACCACGGGTAGCTTGCCAGGCTCTGCCCTGCGGGCAGGATACTGTCAGTAGCTTGTTAGGCTCTCTGAGAGGGATGGAGGCTTTTGGGGCAGCCTCTAATCATCTTTATAGGTGTTTCCAGTCAGGCATATATGCAGGCAGGATATTTTCGGTAGCCTGCTGGGAGCAAAAACTAGAGAAGCTTCTGGAAGTTTGGTTTTATAGTCCCTTAAGCATAATTAAGAATCTAAATATTTCTTTAAATAGTTCTTTAAGAATACTTAAATACTTTAAAAACTCATTCATTCATTCATTCATACTGAATCACCATGAGATACACACTTACAAAGCTGTTCATGGTTGGGTTTCAGTCATAAATATCCCAACACCCATCCCTCCACCACTGTCTATTTTCCACTATAATGTCCCCTGTTTCCCTACCATCACTATCTCCCAAAACACTAGCCTTTAGCCTGCCTCTCCCCTCTCTCTTGCCCCCCCTTTTGGGCATTATGGTTTATAGTACAGGTACTGAGAGGTATTCAAGTTTGTTTCCTGACCTACTTTTAGTTCTGCCTTTTGGAGGATGGGCAGCTCATCATAAGTACTTAGGAATGACACCTGCCACTTGAGCTGGAGGTTCAAATCAAGGATCTAAGGACATGGTGGTACTTGCTATACTCAGACCTTATAGTTCCATTGGACAACTTGGCCCGTGGCTACAGTCGTTGGAAACTATGTGGTGCCAGTGATCAAATCAAAGTCAGCTGTAGGCAGGACATATGACTTAACCCCTGTGCTATCTCTCTGGACTCCTTTAATACTTTCGTTTGTTGGTTTTGGATTGTTTATTTGTGTTTGAGGACCACAACGGCCATGCTCGGGACTTACTTCTGGCTCTGTGCTCAGGGATTAACCTTGGTAGGGCTCAGGATGCTGGAGATCGAAGCAGAATTGGTCCCATGCCAGATAAGTACTTTACCCCGTACTATTTCTCCTGCCCCTCTTGAATATCATTATGTATACATGAATACAGGAAAATTCCTGAAGATTACAATGGTAAAAAAAATTATACTTTTATTCTGTAACTCAAGTTCTGATTTCTTCTGCTTTTTTTCACATTATTAGTATCATGTGGATCTAATTGCCTGAAAAGTGTGTATTGTGAAATTCTGCTCTTATAGCTATGTAAATAAGAGAGGGCCACTTATTGATATAGCTGTAAGGGACTGGTGAGTTCTGATCCAAACTTAATAATGTCTTGTAGTCTGCTCTTTTATTTTTTTCCTTCTCCCCTTTCTCTTTCTTCACTGTTGCAATGACCTGGGATCACACAACTGTCTGGTGCTTGTCTGCGCTCCTTTGAGTAGTGATGTTTCTGTATATACTACCTGTGGTTGCCAAAAACTTTTTCCTGCTTGTGGAGCTTCGACATCTTTTCACATGCAGTGCTCATGAAGGATTGACTCCTTAGCTGTGGGACTTGCATATCCCTCACTGTAATGCAGCTGGAAATTTCTCGTAACTCCACAAATCACAGACAGCAAAACTGCCAGATGCAAGCTGTAGAGCAGCAGGGAGTTTTCTCAGCTTTTGTGGCTGTAGCAGGAATTGGATTTACAACCTTCTACTCACAAAGCAGGAAGCCTAAGCCACCATACTGACCTCCAGGGCCCAGATTATCCATTTAGAAATTGCAGTTACAGGGACTTGGGAGAGAGCACACCTGGTAGGGCATATACCTAGTATGTTCAACACCATGGGTTCACTGCTCAGCACCATTAGGACAAAGAAACACAGCATTAGGCCAACACTAGGGTCTGAGCAAGACCTTAATAGTGCCAGTCCACTGGGGTGGTCTATGTTTCAGGATCTCCAAACAGAATTATAAGTGACATTTGGTGGTAGTGAAGTTTGCATAACTTTGTCCATCAAAACATAAACATTACTGTACATCAACGCTGTTGTAACCATCTCACCTGGGTTACAATTAAATTCAACAAATGTAACAAGATAAGAATTATTAATGAGGGACTGAAGAGAGATAGTACTTGCTTGCTTCACATGCAGCCAACTTGGGTTCTATTCCTGGCATCCTACATGGTGCCCCATGTACTGCCAAGAGTAATTCCTTAGTACAGGAGTAAGCCCTGAGCCTGGCTGGTGTGGCCCCAAAACAAAACAAACTCTTATTAATAAGAGTTCTGAAACCAAGTCACAAAAAATCATTCCCATAAAAGTGAGGTTGAGTAAGTTATAGCCCCTCTTTTCATTGCGATAAAACATGCATAAAATAAAATTTACCATTTTGACATTTTCAAATGTTTATACAATTAACAAGTGGTAGCACTGCAGCACTGTCCTCCCGTTGTTCATCAATTTGCTCGAGCAGGCCCAGTAACGTCTCCATGATGAGACTTGTTGTTACTATGTTTGGCATATCAAATACATCACGGGGAGCTTGCCAGGCTTTGCCGTGTGGGCAAGATACTCTCGGTAGCTTGCCAGGCTCTCTGAGAGAGGTGGAGGAATTGAACCCCGCTCGGCCAGGCTGGCTATGCGCAAGACAAATGCCCTACCGCTGTGCTATCGCTCCAGCATAATGATATGCATTATGCTCTTGTACAATCACCAGCACCATCTGTCCCCAGAACATACTTCTCTGTCCTCAAAAACAAAAACTCTTCCACTTAAAGCAGAGGTTTCTATTTTTTAAGTTAAGAAACAGAAAGTGCCCCATCCCCAATTGCACATAAGGTCACTACCAGTCCTCACAGATCATTCCAGTACATCTTTTCACATGCAGTGCTCATGAAAGATTGAGTCCAGTAGGGAAGGTGGTACTACCACTTGAGGACATATTCTGCCTAAAGCAATTGTCCTCCCTCTCATGTCTATTAACCACCATTCCACTTTTTAGTTTTACGAAGAGAGCTAGAGATACTTTCTATTCTCTCTGTCTCATGTAAGTGGAAGTGCACAAGTGCCTATCCTTTTCTATCAGACTTATTTCACTAACCTGTTTTCACTTACCATGATTTATTTCTTTAGAAACATTTTTCTAAAGCTTATTTCACACATAGTAATTCATTTTTCTAAGTAGTCTGAAAGGCTGGAAACATAGTAGAGATTAAAGCGAATGAGAGGCAAATATCACAATCCTGGTTCAATCCAGGGCTCCCCCAGCAGTTGGGGGTGAGCCTAGTGGCCCCCAAGTACTGTTAGCATGGGCACGTCATCAAGAGAAACAAGAGATTGAATATTACTGCATTCCTGGTACCAAGCAGTTAGCCTAGTTGACCAAGAATCATTGGGTTTGGCTCCTGAGTCCCTAGAGCACTCTTCAGGAACTTGAAAACCCCCATCCATATAATAAAGTAGTTTGAAGTCCATTAAAAAAAATTAAATGGGGACATTGGTTGGAAAAATAGACATCGGTGATGTGATGAGTGCTCTAACATTGTGTGACTTAAACTCAATAATGGGCAATTTCGTAACTTTGCATCTCATGGTGAATCAACTAAAAAGTGAAAAATAAAAGATTTAAAACAGTTAAGGAATTAAACATAATTTCTCTCTTAAAAAAACAAAATAACAAAAGCACTACAACAGAAAAAGAACTTATACTACAATGGGCTTTAATAAAAATCACTAGTTAAAAGGGAAAAAATATATAAATTTTAATATAAAGCTTTGCAGGATATAAAGACATTAAAAATTTCCTCATAGAGCAATCCTCCATTGCAAGAGGCAGAGATGTAAGCAGCATAAGAATCATCTTCTCTGTTAAATAATTCCCTAGAAAATTGTGTCATACCCTGTCACCTTCTGAAGATTAATCAACATCATACAGGCATTCAAAGAACTTTGCTTATGTTTAAATATCCAGAGTATGTCAAACATCACAGAAGTCATTGAAGCTACTGTACAAGATCTACTATAAATAAGAACAGAGACTGAGGACCATGCTTTCATTTGTCCCATATGGTTACCTTTCAAGTGATAAACAGCAGAACATCATCTGATTAGCACTGAAATATCAAAGCAAAACAACTATTTGTTGCCCTGGGAAATTCACAGGGAAATAACATAGAAAAAATTAACTGTGCTGGCAGAGTGGAAGAAAGGCTGAGACAAAGGAAATATATTTAGGCTGATATTTCTCATCATCTGTAAGTCTCTGGGCTGGAGTGATAGCACAGCGGGTAGGACGCTTGCCTTGCATGTGGTCGAACCAAGTTCAATTCCTCCATCCCTCTAGGAGAGCCCGGCAAGCTACGGAGAATATCCTGCCTGCATAGCAGAGCCTTGTAAACTCCCCATGTCGTATTCGATATGCCAAAAACAGTAACAACAAGTCTCACAATGGAGATGTTACTGGTGCCAGCTCGAGCAAATCAGTGAACAGCGGGAGGACAGTGCTACAGTGCTATATGTCTGTTGTTGTTATATTTTTAATCTGAAACACTATACTTAGTCTAATTGTAATATTAGTCCTAAATAGCCTTCATCTTGGCCCTAATACCCTAATGCCTATCCCCTCACACAGCATCCTACCCACAGGGCTGATAAATAATCTTCTCACCTACAATATCAAGGCAGTTACTTTATCTCCTGCAGAATGTCTGCTCCTCCAGTGGGTAGGGTCCTGATTGTCTAACAGGTAAGTTTAACATTTCCAGTCCTTTCCCTCCCTTATCTGAGGTCAGACCAAGACATCAAAAAATCAACCATGCTTTCTTTATTCACGGAAACCCTGCTCTCAAAGTATGTCATACGCTGCTAGTAGGATTTTATTTTATCATTTTCCCCTTTTTGTGGTGCCAAGGATTAATCACAGACTTTTATTTAATATGGATACTTACATTAGTAGAGTTCAAGAAACAAACTGAATTATAGGGAAGACTTGGGAATTTACATGTGGGAATTCATAAATGCTCATCCTATTAGTGTCACCAAGGTCGAGGTGAATTAGTCTGTGCTTCCTCACCCTCAAAAACACACAAAACAAAACAAATGAAATTTTAAAAACAGGGCCAGAGATATAGTACAGCAAGTAGGGCGCTTGTGTTGCAGGAGACTGATTCTGGTTGATCCCATAAGGTCTCCAGAGCACCACCAGGAGACATTCCTTAGCATGAGCCAGGATTAACCCCTGAGCATTGCTGAATATGTCCATAAAACCAAATCAAACCAAAAAATTAAATTAAATTAAATTAACAGGTAGTCTGGGGTTGGGAGGGAACCTGTGGTTGCAAGAGGAGGGAGGTAGAACTATTGGAGCTGGAACATTGTGTATCTGAAACTCAACAATCAATTTGTAAATTACTGAGTAAATCATGTGCCTTAATTTAAAAAAAAAATGTATTTTAGGGCCCAACTGATAATACATTAGGTACGACGTTTGCCTTGCATATGGCCGACCTGGGCTCAATCCCCAGCATCCCTTGCAGTCCCTAGAGCACCGCCAGGAGTAACTCCTTAGTGCAGAGCCAGGAGGAACCCCTGAGCATCTCCAAGTGTGACCCAAAAATTAAAGAAAATGTTTTTAAAGAGTTGCTATATAAAAAAATAATAATTGTGGAGGAAAAGATAACCCAGTGCAGTAAGAGTTTGCTTTGCTTCAAGGAGGCCTAAGGCTGGAGCGATAGCACAGAGGGTAGGGCGTTCGCCTTACACGCGGCCATGGCCGACCAGAGTTCAATTCCTCCACCCCTCTAGGAGAGCCCGGCAAGCTACCGAGAGTATTTGATATGCCAGACACAGTAACAACAAAGTCTCCAATGGAGACGTTACTGGGCCCGCTCGAGCAAATTGACGATCAACAGGAGGGCCAACAAGGAGGCCTAAGACCTAGGCACCACATGACCCTTTAGGCATAGCTGTGAGCTATTCCTGAGCACTAGAATGGGAATAGCTTCTGAATAATGTAGGTACGAGTCAAAAATAAAAAAACTAATCAACAAAACCGGAAATAAAAATTTCTTTGTGACTGGATATAATGCATAGATTATAATACATATGTATATACTTTTTTTAACACATAAACAATGCTGGGCAGGACCAGAGATTGCACCATAGCTAAAGAGCTAGCCTTGGTCATGGTTGACACAAGTTTAATTCCCAGAACCACAATGGTCTCTTGAGCAAGAGTGATCACTGAGCACCTACCAAGGAGTAAGCCCTGAGCACCATCAGGATGTGGCACACACACACACACACACACACACACACACACACACACACACACCAAACAAACAAAAACCTCTGGGAACTCTTAGCAATACCTCTTCTTTGCTAACATAACCTGAGCAGGACATGCAACATTCTACAGCTCTCTTAATACTATGTTCTGGATGGAAAATCCAGTTCAATTTAAGTATTCAGATTAAAAGGACGAGTCTGAGCTTTAACACTCTCCACTTGTTAAAATTGAGACTTTCTAAACTGTTTAGGAATATCTATCAAATGTATGAACTATTAAAAATAAAAATTGGTGGGACTGGGGAGATAGTAAAGTACATTAAGATGCTTGCCTTGCATGTGGGCAACCACACTCAATCTTCAGACCCCCATATGGTTCCCCAGCCCTGGGGACCATGAATGCAGAGTCAGGCGTAAAGCCTAAGCTTCAATGGGTGTAGCCCAAAAAGAAAGAAAGAAAGAAAGAAAGAAAGAAAGAAAGAAAGAAAGAAAGAAAACTAAGAAAGAAAGAAAGGAAAAATGAAAACTAACTAAGAAAGGAAAAATGAAAAAACCTAATTGGTTCTCTATTTTTTTTTTTTTTTGCTTCTATCACCAAATCGAGCCAAATGGAAAGAAAAGTGATTTTGGGGTGGGGGGGGGGCAGGAATTTCAACCATACACAAATTATTCTTGTTTTTTGCATTCTGATTCGAAATTCACATAGCCTCTTTACAAATTTTTGCGTCATAGATTCAAAACACTCTATTTCCTGATCATAGATGAAGCCTGATTTTTTTTCCTTTGGGGAAATATGCCCCTTTCAAATTCTTTAATTAAAAGTAAACAGTTCCGGGGCTGGAGCAATAGCACAGCAGGTAGGGCAGTTGTCTTGCACACGGCTGACCGGGGTTCAATTACCAGTATCCCAAATGGTACCCTGAGCACCACCAGGCATAATTCCTGAGTGCAGAGCCAGGAGTAACCCCTGTGCATCTCCAGGTGTGACCCAAAAACCAAAAAAAAAAAAAATGGAAACAGTTCCAAGAATGCATTTAACAGCAACAACAAAAATGTGGGGTTTTGTAGTATACATTTTATTTTTAAACAATCTTTTATTGACTAATACTATAGAATTCCAAAACATAGCTTCATTGCTCTATATGTGTACAAGACTTACCTAGACCCACCAGTGAATTCTCAGTGCATGCCACATTCAAAGACTCCATGTAGGCTGGATTGATAGTTCAGTGTGTAAAGCATTTGTCCTGCATGCCCCCAAACTGGGTTCAATCCCATAGCATCCCCTGAGCCCCACCAGGAATGATCCCTAGCATAGAGCCAGGAATAAGCCCTGAGCACTACTGGATTTGGCTCTATTCCCCACCCCACCCCCCGACACACACACACAACAAAAAGAAATCGCTTGCTGCAGGTGAGAAAACATTTCCTGCCAAGCGCCATTTAGATATTTATAACATTATCCCAAGGGCCACAGAAAATTCTCAACTTGAAAGCTATGGTTCACTCAATATAAATATATGATGCTAATGAAAAAAAAATCCCTAGATTTATTAGATTTTTGAATTTGTGTACAGCTTTCAGGCCAGATGTTCTCCCCTCTTCCAGGGCCTGAGGAACAGCTCGGTGGTTCTAGCACACCTGCTTCGCAAGGGGATGGTCACAGGTTCAGGCCCCCAGTGCTTTCACAGGTGCAGGGAGAATCCTGGCAGCTCCACTGATAACAGGTGGGCAGCTCTGTAATCTTTGATCCCTGGCACCGAGAGTGATTTCAGGCAAAGCAGTAGCCAGGTATGTCCGAGCAACTCAACTGAAAAGGAATGAAGTACCCGGTGAAGACCACAATGAAAACACACTACAGCCAGAATGCACAAGCCCTCGTGTGTGTGTGTGTGTGTGTGTGTGTGTGTGTGTGTGTGTGTGTGTGTGTGTGTGTGTACCAGACTGACTCCCAGGGAGCATAACAACCAGAATGTGGGTGTCTCAATTAAGAAGCAAGTCTCTCTGCTCCAAGAAGGCACTAGGGCAAGTACCAAAATTAAATGCAAGCCTCAGCGAGCACTGTGGCGGAGTGTGCAAGCACTGCAAGCTGATGTGTGACTCCCAGAGAGCACCACAGGTACAATGCACAAGCACCACAGATAGTCATAAATGCATCACACACACACAGAGTCAACAACAGTGAAAGGAAAAGAGAGGATGAAGAATTTTGAAGAAAAATATGTGACCCTCTATTCTGTCAAAGGCTGCTTCCTGCCTTTACAAAAATTGAGAAACTGTTGGTTGCTTTTGGTCATGCATTCGTTTTAGGAATTTACGTTCCCTGTAGAAATGAAACTATCCATTGGGGAATTGTCTTTTCTTCCCATACAATTTCATTTAGCATAATCACCTCAGGTTCCATTCATTCAGAAGGCAAGGCATTGTTTTGGAGGGTGAAAGGAGTGAGGTATTGGGAGAAGGCTCAGTCCTGTGTTATAGGCCTGACAGCTCAGTGCTGGGTCCTGCTGTGTGATGGCCCGGTCTGGAGGTGCTCATTAGCACTAGGGTCACACCTGACACTATTTCTGGGGAGGGAACTCAGCAAACTCAAGGCCTCACATACACTAGCCATGTGCTCTACCACTTTTAGCTGTATCTGGGGTCTTATTTCATGTTTTTCAATAGGAATAGTTTTTCAATGGGTATTAACAGTTTCCTTATCTAGTCATCTAGTCATGTGCATCTGTTGGTGCCGATTTAGGCTCATATTTTGGTTATTGTAAATAGTGCTGCTACGAAGAACAGGTTGTTCATTGATTTGCTCCAGCGGGCCCAGTAAATCAAACAACAGGAGGACAGTGCTACAGTGCTGCGAAGAACAGGATAGGGTATGGTATGAATGGTATGTATGGCACTAATGTTATGAACAGGATAGGTATTCAAACACTATGCTGTTGAATTTGTATGTTTCAAAATGTCTAGGTAAACGTTGAGGAATGGTATCACTGCATTATGTTATTTTCTTATTATGTTAATCTTTTCCCTTTCATTGTTTTTACTGTCATTTCAATGTTTCAAATGTTGAGCCAGTTTACTTTTCCAACAATACCAGAATTCCTTCTCCTGTATATAATCACCATAAGTTTTATTACCAATCATTTTGTTGTAGAAAATCCTCACTGGTGTGGGGTGAATCTCATTGTAGTTTGATACTCATCTCCCTGCTAATAAGTGATGCACAGCATTTTGTCATGTATCTGTAAGCCACCTGTATGAAACATTGGAGATATTTTGGTGAAAATAGACATTCTTGCCTTGTTTTCAGATTCAGGTGAAGAGTTTAGTTTTTCACCATTGAAGTGAAGTTAACTGTAAGTTTACTGTTTATGGACTTTATTATGTTTAGGAATACCCCATCTATTCCCAACAACCTCTGATATTCATTCTAGACAAAATGCACTGCAAATGAACTTTGATTGAGCTTCAGGTGCAAAATTGTTTCTGAGGAAGCATATATCCCATCAGTACACCCCCATCCCTTTCTGTATTGATATATGGCTTCTAAAAGTCGCTCTCTTCAATTTCTTTCATGTATCATGTCCTCTATGAGCAGCCATGTTTGCTAACGCTAAAATGTCAGCATGATGGATCACAATCAGACACTCCATTTGGGGCTAGATGCCTGTGATCTGTCATTATGTGCAAATTTTCTTCTTTCTGGACCTGGGCAAGATAAATATACAGGATTAAATTGCACAATGTCTTATATCCCATTAGAAGAGAATGAACACGTAGCCCTATTAAAATCAGGGTCAAATACCTCAGTGCAGCCTGTGAATTATGGAAGTAAGCAAGCTGGAGCCAAAATAAATCTCCCTTCCCTTTCCTCTAGATTTGTCAGATTAACAGTAGCCCCTGGGAGGGGGAACATAAAAACTTAAAACTCCCCAACTTAAATTTTATTTGTTCATTTCTTGCTTGAACCCTCGGCCTACTCCTTTTCTCTGTCAGTTCATCCAGATCCTAATCCAAATATGATTCTTTGGATTCATTTCAGATATGATTTTCATCTCCAGGAAGAGCCCCTGGGAAACTCTCACTTTTATCTACAGAAAGTAGTGACTATCCGGTGAATATCAAATCATATTCAATGTTTACAAGTGAGAAAGACTTTATCAGTTTTATTAAACCTGTAAATTTTGTTTTTGAAGCCTGCCAAAATAAGCATCTCAATAACCCTCTAAGAGAAAATTAGTTTTTTTTCTCCTTTCTCTGCTGAGTCCTTCAACCATTCAAAAAAAAAAAAAAAGACACTTCATTTGGAGCATGCGTGAGATTTGTCCTAGGAATCCCAGCAGCGGTTTCTGTTGGAAGGATGTTTCTATTTATTCTATACAGCTCCTGCTGTTTATGTATATGGCTTGCTGTCATTACCCCAAAAGAAAATCAACACAGCTAAGAACTGTAGGTCAATTCGGGCTGCTGATCGTTCTACTCTCACAGGCATGTAAGGGCTTTGAGTACTTGGCGGTATTTACACAGGAACTCCAAGAGCGTACCTTCTTTTCTCCACTTCTGGTTATGACCTCTGTAATATGAAACAATTCGTGTCCAGGTTAGATTTTCAATAGTCTCTCCTTCTACCTCTTGCAGGCATCTCACAGACTGTACTGTATCCTCAACTCACAAGCTGAACATTTTGCCTGGGGAATTTTCTTCTCTTCCTTTTCTGCCTGTTGAAGTCTCAAACTTGCAGGAGGTGCACACCCCGTAAACTTCAGGAGCTGCACCCTCTTCCTGATGATGTGGTGGCAATTTCCAAGGTGCCCTGTGGTACAAGAAAGGAAATGTATTCTGGCAAAGAAAATAGGTGCTGGAACCATCAAACTATAAGGGAAACAATAAGGACAATGAATTACAAAGCGATGCATAAATTGACACACTTTTGAGAGGAGACCTAACCAAAGCAGCTCTCTGCTCTGAAGTTGTCCTAGCAGGTGACACATACAAGTTTAATCTTTCATAGATTCTATGAGTCAGACAAGACCCCCTGGAAGAATTAAGGTTAGTCACAATTCTGAAGCAGAGTTTTAGTATTGGCAGGATGAGACTTTATTTCTAAATTCAAAACCACAAGATTTACTCACAATTTTGTTTCCCAATCTTACAAAATAAATTGAAAAAAAAATAATGAGGTGATTGGTGCTGGAGCGATAGCACAGTGTGTAGGGCGTTTGCCTTGTATGTGCCTGATAGGGTTGGATTCCCAGCATCCCATCTGGTCCACTGAGCACCACCAGAATAATTCCTGAATGCATGAGCCAGGAGTAGCCCCTGTGGAATGCCGGGTGTGACCCAAAAAGAAAAAAAATAGGGGATAAAAAGATGATTGTATCTCTTAGGTGATGGGAATTTGGTCATGGAGACACTTCTGTTTTATAAATTTATATTTATGACGGATAGCAGTGGGACCAGACCACTGTGCCTGTGTTTTACTAGTCTTTGTTTTCTCAATACCTAAAATACTCCAGGAGGCATGATCGGTCTTTAAATGTAAGTGAAATAAATGAGAGAAAATCAATCATCGCGTGTACATACAAAATAATGATGGTTTCTGAGTCACTTTTATTTGTTTATATTTTCTTTATTTCTTTTTTGTTTGTTTTGGGCTGTGTCCGGTGGTGGTCAGAGATTACTGCTGACTCTGCACCCAGGGACAGCTCCTAGAAGAGCTCTGGGGACCAAGTGCAGTGCAGAGATAGAACCTGAGTGGGCAGCCTGCAAGGTAAATGGTCTGACCTCTGTATTATCTCTCCAGCACCAGGAAGATCACTGTCACTGTCCTCCCGTTGCTCATCGATTTGCTCGAGCGGGCCCAGTAACATCTCCATTGGAGACTTTTGTTGTTACTGTGTTTGGCATATTGAATACATCACGCGTAGCTTGCCAGGCTCTGCCGTGCATTTTTTGTCAAAAGAGTATAAAAATTTCCCACTCCAGTCACTCTTTATGTCTTCATTTTCTTGTGAAAGATTCTATGTACAGGTGAAAAATGGGAAAAAATGTATATGTACTTCTCCTGTTTATCTTATTTGATAAGCTAAGTTTGCTGACCAAGACAAGAACACTAAGAGAGTTACAGAAAACTCTGTCCTCCTGTACAATGACCTCTACATCCTGTTACAAGTTCTTGAAACAGTGTCTATGCAGAATTAGAACTCAGTAAATATTAACCATTACTATTATCTACAGCCTTTATAATTTTTCAAAAGTAAATTCAGTTGCTTGCCTTGAATGCCGCCAATCCAGAATGTCAAAACCCACTGTGAGTAGGGATTCTAAGTGCCACCAGGACTGATCCTGGAACACAGAGCCAGGAGTAAGCCCTGAGCACTGCTGGGGGGGAGGGGGGACTTGGGGAGTTGGGGGGAGGGCAGGAAGGGGAAAAACAAATAAATCACATATTTTTTAATCAAGTCAGAGAAGAGAATTCTAGTAGAAAATTGATTACTCAGATCAGGAGCTTAGACAAGAGACCACCTTTAGAAATTACAACACAACTGAGGGGTTGAAAACTGACAGCCCACAGGTCAAACCCTGCCAGTATAGCATTTTTTAAATTTTTGTGTCAGTGGGATTGAGGAAAAAAAATTAGATGAAAAGTCCAAACATTAAAAAAAAATCCAAAATTTCAGCTTGTCTTTAGAATTTAATAAGCTTCAAATCACAGTTTCTGAAACAGGCAGAGTGGGGACTGATGAGTGGCCGGCCTCTTCAAATAAAATGTTCTATCTAGATCACCAAAGAGCCCTTATTCCATGCTGTCTACTCACACTGAGTTGTCATCATATCTGTGAGCTTGTTTCTCTTGGAACCGAATTTAGAGAAAATGAAATTTCTCCTACACTACTGAAAGCTAAAAAAAAAAAAAAAAAAGGAAGAAAGCTATGGGGAGAGTGAAGTCTTTCATGGAAAAACATTCTTGGGCTTCTCTTACTTCATTGTTGTCTGTGAATCTATTAAAGGTATTTGATGTCATAGCCTCTGACATTGTTGAAATGATCATGGGAACAGTCCTTGTGACTTTTTGTTTGGATATTCACTGTTCAGTAAGAGAAGCACATGTTTCTCTGCCTGTGGAAGTCGGAGGACAATAATTGTTCTTCATTTTTCCTATTGATGCTGCAGTAGTTTATTTGTATATCTTTGTGAGAGATGTGTGATTCATTTGTGATAAAAATAATTTATAATGTTCTTGGTTTTTTGTTTTTTGGTTTTTGCTGTTTTTTCTTTTTCTTTTTTTTCTTTTTTGCTTTTTGGGTCACACCTGGCAATGCACAGGGGTTCCTTCTGGCTCTGCACTCAGGAATTACTCCTGGCCGTGCTCAGAGACCATATGGCCAACCAATCAAACCCTGGTTGGCCGAGTGCAAGGCAAATCCCCTACCCACTGTGCTATTGCTCCAGCCTGATTCTTCTTTCTTGTTTCTTATGCTGTTAATTATGTCTGCTGATTAGACTTACTTCATGACATAAGTGGGAAAGCTCTATTCTAAGCTAATCTTAAGGTCAGACTTGTTTATGCAATCACAGGGTTTATGTATATTAAGATTGTCTTTTTCTTTCCTCTTAAAATTGAGTTAATAGAGTGCAAATGTTTTTAGAGATACAGTTTTACCACCCCACACCCACTATGAAAGTACCTCTACCACAATCCATTGGACGCTTTTAGCTCACATCCCCTTGTCCTGGCAAACTCAATTTTATGGTCAGAATCTAAGGATTCCTTTTCTCTGGACACTGTTTATTTCCTTACCTTGACTCTATATATATATATATATATGCACACATACATATATATACACACATATATGTCACATATTAGTGTAATCATACCATATTTGTCTTTCTCCTTCTGATTTATTTCCCTTAACATGATGTCCTCAAGTACAATCTATGTTAGCCAAAGATGAAAATTACTTCATCTTTTCCAATAGCTCAAGTACAATGTAGCATCCATATACATACATATAAAACACATCTCTCTTAGCCACTTATATCTGTTGTTGGGAACTTGAATTGTTTTTAGATCTTGGCTATTAAAAATAGCACCAGTGAACACAGATATGCAAGTATGTATTCAACTTAGTATTCTTGGGACAGTGCTACTTCATTTCACAAGGAGTGGATTTTCTGATTTTATGACAATTCTATTTTTAATTCCTTTAGAAGTCTCCATACTGTTTCTCGTAGAGACCTAAGAAGCTTATATACCAACAAGAGAGAAAAAAGGGTTCTTTTTCTCCCAACCTCTGCCTGCACTTATTTTCTTGATACAAGTCACTCCCACTTAGGTGAAGCAATACTTTATTGTTATTTTGATTTGTGTTTCCCTAGTAATCAGTGATGCTGATGAGATGATTTTTATCTTGTTTGTTGAAGTGTAAAGAATGGTTTTATTACTCTTTCCTCTAAGCAAATCTTTTTGGATGATTTTTAGTCGATTATTCATAACAAGCAATGCAAAATAAATTATTTAGCATCTGCCTTTGTGGCAGGCTTGGGTGGTGGTAGGAAAATTCGAAATAATGGCAGTGGGAAGGTGTAATGGTGGTGGAATTGGTGTTGAAATATTGAATGTGATAAATTATTGTGAGGAACTTTATGAAAATAAAATTTAAAAAATAAAATTATTTTAATTAAATGGGGTAGAGACCAATTTATGGCATTTTAAACCTCCCTATATTGAACAATAAGTATTGTATGTGAGAATAGTTTAATTTTTTAAAGCAGGAATTTACTCTGCTTGAACTTAATTCCTAATTTAGCCCAACATGGTTAGTCCTTGACAAGTCAATTGACTTTTCTAAACCTTTATACAAAATTAGAGTAAAATAACAGCAGACCCTTCTATTCCTACAATAGAAATGAACATATACTTTTAATTTATATTAAAATTAAAATATTCCCTTCTTAATTATTATTGTTAGTGGTGCAGTCACCAGGAGTTGTCCACAAAACCAGGCTGTGGTGCTCCTACATTTAGATGTGGTGTTCTCTGGAGTGATAGCTCAGCGGGGCTGGAGCCATAGCACAGCAGCCGACCCAGATTCTATTCCTCCATCCCTCTCAGAGAGCCTGGCAAGCTACCAAGAGTATCCTGCTCACATGGAGGCTGGCAAGCTCCCCGAGGCATATTCGCTATGCCAAAAAACAGTAACAACAAGTCTCACAATGGAGATGTTACTGGTGCCTGCTCGAGCATATCGATGAACAACAGGAGGACAGTGCTACAGTGCTACAGTCTACTAGAAATTGCACATCAGGTTGCAGTGCTTGTGAACTTGGACATATTGTTAACAGAGGACTGAATGCTCTAATTGTGGTGTTTGGACATGTGTTCTTCAAAGCTCACACTTCTTAATTTAGGTACACCTCCACTTTATGTGTAAGTAATCTCATGGGGGGGGGTCAATGAAATGTTAACACAGGTGCTCACCAGGGTTCACACTTTCTGTCTGAAGTCCTTGCACACCTATTACTAGTGTTCACTGGCAATTGTTGCACTTTAGTTTTGAATTTACACACAACTGGCTGTAATGCAGCAGCGATTGTTTACATTATCAGGACTAACAGAACAGCAGACAAAGAGTTTCCAGACACAAGCAACAGAGCCATCTGGACTACTTAGCATATGTGACAGCACCAGGAATTGAACTTGTGACCTTCGCTTTCAAGGCAGGTGCTCTAAGTAACGACATTGTTCTTTGAGGTCAATGTCATATATTTTTAAAGCCATATATAATATTTTAAATTTCTACTTGTAGTTATATTTTTGGAGACTACTCCAAGTATCACATTGAAACTACTTCATGTCTAAGTCAACCACATCAAGTCCATTGTTTATTAATAATATACTAATAGGCTTGAGGATACCCCGTATGAATGGACTAGAATGCATGTTTTCCATGCTAGAGACACTTTATATTAAAGTGTGCATTGACTAACTATGACAATGGCAGTTGGAAATGATCACTCTGGGCAAGAATGGAACAATAAAAGTAGGTAAACAAATATACATGATAATCATACACTTTGCTCGAGCGGGCCCAGTAACGTCTCCATTGGAGACTTTGTTGTTACTGTGTCTGGCATATCGAATACTCTCGGTAGCTTGCCGGGTTCTCCGAGAGGGGCGGAGGAATCGAACTCGGGTCGGCCATGTTGGCTGCGTGCTGGCTGGAGCGATAGCACAGCGGGTAGGGCGTTCGCCTTACAAGCGGCCAACATGGCCGACCCAAGTTCGATTCCTCCGCCCCTCTCGGAGAGCCCGGCAAGCTACCGAGAGTATTCGATATGCCAGACACAGTAACAACAAAGTCTCCAATGGAGACGTTACTGGGCCCGCTCGAGCAAATCGACGATCAACGGGAGGGCCTTTATTATTTATTTATTTTATCATACACTACCTGTACCTCAAAACATAATGACCAAAAATAGAGAGATACAGAGACAGAGACAGACAGAGGGAGAAGAAGAAGAAAAAGAAGAAAAGTGTCTGCCAGAGGTGGACTTGTAAGGGTAGGGGTGGGGGGAGCAGAAGGAAGGAAATTAGACACATTGGTGGTGGGAAATATACATTAGTGAAGGGATGAGTGTTGGAACATTGTATGACTGAAACCCAATCATAGACAACTTTGTAACTATTTATCTCAAGGTGATTTAATTTTGAAAAAAAAAAATTAAAGAAACACGAAAATGGACTTTAAAAAATAAAGTGTGCATTCAGAGACATAACTTTTTTTAGTTAGTAGTCTTTAATGCTTCCGTTACATCTAATAATCTGATATATTCTTCTGAGAGGCCAGAGGTTTGTGAAACACAATATTAAAAGCAGTATTAAATTTCGAGTGTGCTTAGGAAGTGATAAGAGTTGCGATGGTGCCCTCTAGTGAGAATATTCTGTCAATGCACTACCCAAATTGAAAAGAAGGGAGTTCTAGTTACAGGAAAATACATCAGCACTAATTTGAGTTGAATGAACTCTGCGGCTCTTCATTGCACATTTTAAAGATGCTCTCATATGTGGCAGTCATTGGCCACAATCCTACTGCCTTGACCAAAATTGCACTCAGAAGCTAACTTACCACAGGATTTCTGGGCTTTTCATAGTACTTATGGGCATGCTGTGGACCAAGGACCAAACACGCTGATCTCTTAGTATCTGTATCGCATATTACAATGCCAAAAATTAGGGAGAGAGTAAGAAGTACTGTACCTGCCACAGAGGCAGGGAATCGGGTAGGGTGGGGGTGGTGGGTGGGACACTGAGAACAACGGTGGTGGAAAATGTGCACCAGTGGAGGGATGGGTGCTGGAGAATTATTTGAATAAAATGAAATCAATGCAAGTTCGTAACTGTATCTCACAGTGATCCAATAAAATTTGTTTCATAAAAAAAAACTGTTGTGGTTCATAAGTTTATTTTAATTGTATTTTTTTAACGTAGGAGCACTGCTACGTATTCAGCCATTGATTAAGCTGATTGAATTGGGCATGAACTCCACTATTTTAATTGTATTTTGATTTTAAGTTTTATGTAATTTTTAAAAATATATAAATACATGAATCAGTATTTTTCTACTCTTAAGAGAAGATGGTAGAGAGGGGGAAAGTTCAACCACCTGGAGTCCCAGCTTTTCATGCAGGAGGGTCAGATTCAGTTCCCTGAGCACCACGAGGAATAAAACACAAAACTAGGGGTAATCCATGAGCACTGCTGGAAGTGTCCCATAAACAATAAATAAAGTTAAGAGAAGAGGACTAGAACTAATAGTGATTACATACCCACTAAAGGCAAGCAATCTATTTCAGGGATTTTTTTTTTTGAGTGCAAGGAATTGAATTCAGGTGCTCAAATATGTGCGCCAAATGCTTCACTGCTAATCCCAAAAATAATAGATTTTACACATTTGGCCTTATTTTCTTGTTTTATCAGTCCACTATTAACGAAATTTACTTAAGAAGAAAATGAGTCAAAGAGATTCATGCAAGTAATAATAAAACAGGGATTCAATAAACGTTTGAGTACTGTTAATATTTAAGTATTCTAAAATAAATATAAAAATGTATGCCTATGTGTTTGTTTATATGTGTACATGCATTAACCGTCCATGTCCTCAAAATGTGTCATCAGGGCAGAAAGATAGTACAAAGGTAAGGACCTTGCTCTGCATTCTACTGACCCTGGATTGAACCCCAGTACCACATAGAGTAACCTCTGAGAGCCACGAGGAGTTACTCCTGGATAGAGAGCTGGAAGTAGAAGTAGCCTGGGAGCCCCAGTGCGTGTGGTCCCACATGCCCGCAAAATTTCAAAAGATGAAACAGTGTCATTATCTAAGCATCTAAGCAGTAGTAGTCAGCACTACTGACAGTCATAGTCAACACCAACATCCCAGCACATTGTATTGAATGTTTACTTTCTCTGTTTTGTTTTGTTTGGGGACCTCACCCAGCAGTGCTCATGAGTTGCTCCTGGCTCTACACTCAATTATCACCTGGCTAGCTCAGGGGATCATAAAGGATGGCGGGGATCAAACCTACTGGGCCAGGCTCCGGTCAAGCATCATATCCACTATACTATTTCTCCAGCCTTTTATGTTGATTGGTTTATATAACTACCTTGGAAACATTTAACCCAGATTAAGGAAACCAGGGAATGCTTTATGGTGGAGATGGCACATCGGTTTGAATGAAAAGATTAAATAGAAGCCAACCAGGGTACAGAGGAACAGGAAGCAAGGAATCTGTTCTCTTAGGCTAAAATTCAGCTAACATCATACACAGGTGATCTAATGAACTAAAACACCTAGTTAAACAGACAGAAGTTTCTCTCTCACATATTAGAAATCTAGTGATGGATTCTTGGCTATTCCAGAAGATCTCTATTCCAGTAGGGACCATGTTTCTCTCTTTCTCTCCCATTAGCCAAGCTTATATGGTCAAGTCCTAGACTACCAGTATTTTGAGAGCCTTTTTTTTAAATTTTTAACTTTAAACAATTTTTATTACACAACGGTTATCACATAATTTTATAGTTTTCTACTTTGTACACAATTATTCTTACTCTCCACAAAAAGGTTGCTTCTTAACTTCTCATCTGGTGATGGCCAGCACTAAAACCTGAGTTTAACAGAATAGCAGTAAAAATGCCTCGTGATTTCAGTGGAAACCAGTACATTGGTACATGGCCCTTGAACTCAGTCATCAGGAATGTCCAAATGTCTTTTTATTCAAAAACACAAAATAAATAATCTGTAGGCATAGACAATGGCAGCAGCAAACCATTATATGTTACTGTTATATCCCCTGTATATGCACAAATGAGGAGTGGGGCAGGGTGAGAAGAAAAATGATTCCCAGCTATTTCATCTACCTCTTCTAATCTCCAGCAGTGCTTCCATTCTAATTTTGTTTGCAGTCACATAGGCATATGGCCACTTGCAGAGCTGCATGGGTGATTAGAAATTTTTTTTATTTATGCTGCAATGTAAGGAACTATCATGCAGGGTTCTATTATTAAGGAGAATGGGTAATTTTATTTTAATGAACTAGTAGCTTCTGCCAAACTCTTAGTTCCAAACTTTCATAAAATAATGTTCAGTATATACTTGTAAGGACTTAGTGAAAAAGAATCAATGAATTTGTGCTACAATAAATAAAAGCTACAGGAAAAAGTATTATTTTAGTGATCACATGAAATATTAAAATCACATGAAATATCACAACAAGGAATATAGTATATCTGAGTGTGTTTCCCTTTCAACTAAGAACAACATTGAGTACATGGAATGAACTTGC
Organism: Sorex fumeus; assembly: GCF_029834395.1. Classification (NCBI taxonomy): domain Eukaryota; kingdom Metazoa; phylum Chordata; class Mammalia; order Eulipotyphla; family Soricidae; genus Sorex; species Sorex fumeus. The sequence goes on along the minus strand of NW_026606096.1, from coordinate 15,856,583 downwards.
CTAAAATTCACTACTTTTTAAACAAAGGAATTCATTAGTAAATATGAGCTACCTCATACTCCAGTATGAGTTAATATCCATTCAAGTAAATTGCTAGAAATCTGATCAAGTGAAATTATACTATGGTGATTGCCTCAAAAAACAACATTTTGAGTTGATACATATGCTTTGGTTAAAAAAAAAAAGTTAAATCCTTTCATGTAATTTTTTTTATCCTCCCCCAAAGTTTTCTTTAGAATTCACTATCTAATGAAAAATTTTAGCACTCTCCAAATATTAATCTCCTGTTAGCAACATCTAAAGAAAAATATAGATCCACTGGAAATTCGTTCAGAAAAATATGTATTTACTTCCATGGTAGCAACCCTACCAGCTAAGTCATTCCTGATGTGGAGCTATGCCTAAAGCACCCAATCTGGGACTATAGATGTGTTAAATGGGTAAACATTTAAGACAGTAATGAAGGCAGAATTGCCTACAAAATTTCTAAGCCTACTTTTCAAGTTGGAAGCTCTGTGTGTGATCCGACGCCCAGTGTGGGTCCTGCAGTGACTGCCTGATTACTTCCAGTTGGAGATGGTATCACCCCTCAGCTCAGCCCTGTCTCCCGCGGTGAGATGTGCTAAGAGGCCTCCAAAGCAACTGACTGGAACATTTCTCTTTATTAGACAGATGCTTTTAATAAAGCAAAAATGGATAAGCATTTGAACTGGCTTTAAGTTACTGGATAAAATTTACCAGAAAATTATTGGCTTAAAACAATACCAACTGAGGTGCTGGAGAAATAGTAGAGCAGGTAGGACACATGCCTTTCATGTGGCCTACCTACATTTGATCCCTATCACCCCGTGTGGCCCCCTGAGAATAGCCAGGAGCGGTCCCTGAGAGTAGAGTTAGGAGTAAGCACTGAGCATTGCCCGGTGTAGCTTATCCCCAAAACAAACAAACCAAAATACCAATTGAAATCCTGTCACACTGCAACACGGATAAGCCCTGAAGATGTGAAGCTGAGGGAAAAGAGTAGTAAAGAGATGGCATTGAGTGGTTCCACTTGCAGATTGTATCGAAGTCATCAAATTTATTGACACAGGGGAAAATTATGGTTACTAAGTCTGGAGGGAGAAGGAGAAGGACAGTAATTATTCAATGGGTATAAGTTTCATAAACACAAGATGAAAACTTTCTGAACATCTCTTTCACAGTGATGTAAATGTGCTTATTAAAAATGGTAACAGCAGAATTTAGGAAGTGAAAATAGCTAAAAATGGTTAAGTCCACTCTTGAGTTTTTGACCAACAGTTAAGACTGTAATGAATAAAAACTTTTATTGAATTATACGTGGGATATACGGTTGCAAAGTTATTCGTGATCGAGTTTCAGGCACACAATGTTTCAACATCCATCCCTTCACCAATGAACATTTCCCACCACCAATGTCCCCAGTTTCTCTCCCACCAGCCCCACCCAACCACCCACCCAGCCCCCACAGCCTGCCACTATGGCAGACTCTTCTCTCTCTCATTCTTTTTAACCACAATATTTTTTCATGTATTTGGATTTTCATTTTTCTCTATCGTTGTTGTGATAAGCAGATACTGCACCCCTTGAATGTGGTGCTCACAGACTAAGATGCATGCTGGTGATGGTTACACACTTTACTTGCAACAACTGCACACACTTGGGGGCACTTTCTTATGGTGCTAGATCCCAAATGATAGTGCTACTGGCGTCACATTCCTCACCTGGGACAATGTGGGAATGGACTTTGTGTCAGCAAGTCTATAAGACAAAGACAAATGCTCTATCACTGAGCTTTTCTCAGGTCCCCCAACCACAATTATTTTAAGGAAACTATGTTTTTTTTTATTTTTAAGTATCTTGAAAATATTTTTCAGAAGTCTGACTAGGAGTTCCTATATGTTTCTGAGTCTCCAGTATCAGCTAGAATAAATATGTTTGTGGAGATTTAAGGGTGAACTATCCTTACAAATTAATTTTTATTCTTTGCAGATGCACTTCCCAGCAATTCTAGAACCCCTTTTCCTAGCTGATTCTCAGGCTCCCCTTGCTCCTAAAATCACTTTGAATTCTGTGGGTTTCCTGGGTTTCCTACCTCTTTGAGTCACTGTGTTATTCCAAATTCTTTTCACATTTCAAATTTCTATCTTATTTTTTTTTAATAAGAACCAACTCAAGAAAACATCTTTTAATGGATTCACATGACTGGATCAGTTCAGGTCATATAATCTCTCCATTTAAAGGTAAAAAAAAAATAATCTAATCATGGAGTAAAGTTTATCACACTCATAGTCTTTTTTTGTAAGATACTCTGTGCCATTTATTATTTTTTTTAATTTGAATAGTGTTACTGGTTTTTTTAGATTTTAAAACTGTAGCATAGTCCCCCCATTGTTCATCAATTTGCTTGAGCGGGCATCAGTAACGTGTCCATTGTGAGACTTGTTGTTACTGTTTTTGGCATATCGAATATGCCATGGGGAGCTTGCCATGCTCTGCTATGTGGGTGGGATACTCTTAGTAGCTTGCTGGACTCTCCAAGAGGGAGGAGGAATCGAACCCCGGGTGGGCCGCATGCAAGGCAAACGCCCTACCTGTTGTGCAAGCACGCATGTTAAACTCAAACAAATATGTTCTACTTTTTTTGTTTGTTTGTTTGTTTGTTTGTTTTTATTTTGCATTTGGAGTCATACCCAGGGGGTTACCCCTGGCACTGCACTCAGGAATTACTTCTGGTATTGCTCAGGGGACTATATGGGATTCCAGGCATTGAACCAGGTTGGCCGCATGCAAAGCGAACACTCTACCTGCTGTACTATGGACACACTCATAGTCTTGTGGAAACATTGGGCATGATGAGCGTGGGTGGGATTGTGTCTTTCATAACAACCATTATGAACTTCATTGGAGAGGGAGAAGCAGGAGGAGCAATGAAAATATCTCTTGAAATTACAGCATTGTAGCACTGTCGCCCTGTTGTTCATTGATTTGCTTGAGCGGGCACCAGTAACATCTCCATTCGTCCCAGCCCTGAGATTTTGCAGCCTTTCCTCTCAACCAAAAAAAAAAAAATGCCATATTGGAGGCTCTTTCAGGGTCAGGGGAATGAGACCCGATATTTTTACTGTTTTTGTCATATCAAATATGTCACGGGTAGCTTGACAGGCTCTGCCGCACTCTAGGAAATACTGTGTCACTCTCTTCCGAGAGCTTTGTTTTATAGTCTCTGGATCTTGTCTGTTGATGAGATTACATGGTGCCAGGGGCAGTTGGTGGGTGTGACTGCCAAGCTACTGGAAAATGGGGTATCTGGGTGGAGGAGGCCCAGCCCCGATCCAAGCAGGCTTGGAGATCTCAGCCACAGGTCCTGCAAATCTGGGTTTCTCTGCCAGTTCTTCATGAGTGAGTCTCGGAGCATGTGGAGAGTCAACTTGTGCATGGCTATGGCTGGGTTCTGGAGGTTTTCGGCTGTCAGAGTTCTGCTTGGTGTGGGGAGGTATACTCAACCCATCCCCTCTGAGTGACCCCGGTGAGGACAGGATGGCGTGCGGGCAGCAGGTTGGAATTGTAGCCTAAAACAAGTAGCAAATTGTTTAAGACTATTTTTCTAGATAATCTACTAGAGAAAAGTGCAATTCCCATGTTAGGCAAATATCCATTCTTTACCTGATTCTTCTAAATTAAATGAAGTTTAAAATAAAGAATTGAAAGAGATGTATTGTCCCCTGGGGTCTCCTGGTCTAATAAAGCAGGTTATTGAGTTCTTTATTTTATATTTCCAAGCAGTATCTCCAAAAGCAGTTACATATCTGATTATTGAATAAATGTCATCTCTCAGAGCAATCACATGGCACCACTTGATAAGTCTGCAAAGTAGCTGAATGGAATACTCTTGTTTGATTTTTCTTACAGCAAGCAGAGTCCTGAGACAGGTCCACACTAAACTTTCTCCACGTCCACACTAAACTCCCTCCACGAACCTCACTTTCTCTTCCTTTGTCACTTTCATGCACTTCTGCTATCTTCAATCATGCACATGTACCTAAATTTGATAAATGCATGATCCATTCCTTTTAAGTTCTCATCACATTTCAAAGGTAAACTTTTTAATGTTAATGGTAAAATATCAATAAAATATTAATTCCATTGAAAAAATTAATTATTAATATATTATGATAAATTGCTTCATTTTCCAATGATAGAAATGAATATTTTATTCTACCATAGCATTTTTCTCTTAAAGTGTACATTAAAAACTATTTGTGTTACTGCAGTCTTTTAAATATTTTTAAAATTAAAAAACTCAATTTTGGGGGGAAGCACTGGCTTACAAAAAACTTGTTTAAATATTTCAAGGTGCAATTTTATTATAACAACACAACCACTACCACCCCTAAATTAACAATCCCCCTTGATTATAGTCCAATGCACCATTTTAGCCCACTCTCATCTGTCTTGGTGAGATCAGTTCTGTGATCAAAGTCTAAGAGTTTGCTTTAATAAGACATTTTCTCTTCCCTTACTAACAACAACAAAAAAAGATTTAAAGGAGCTGAAGTTATAGTTCATTGGGGAGGGTGCTTGCCTTGCATTCAGCTGACCCGGGTTTGATCCCAGCCTCCCTGATAGTCCTCCGAGGACTGCCAGGAGTAATTCCTGAGTGAAGAACCAGGAGCTACTCCTGATCATTACCCCCTCCAAAAAATACAGAAATATATTTTTAAAAGTTTTAAAATGTTTAAACCCTGAGATATAAAAAATAATACTATAATCTTAAAATTCTGGATGTTGTGGTGGGTCAGACGTTGGGATAATGATGGAGGGATCCTAATATGCTAGCAGAACCCTGGAGTAGCAACAAAACAAGACTAAAGAAGACTGGTGCCATTGTAAAAATTTAAAAAAGTATTTTAAAGAATAGCTAAAATGAATAAGACATTTTAAAATAAAATGTTTAAAATTAGTTCAAAACTTTGAAAATTGGTAATACAGCTAGAAAAAAAACTTATAGAAATATAGTTTTGACCTTATTAGTAATATAATTTGAAATATTAGAACATGTATCATTTTAGTAACATTTATTGCAATATAATTTATGAACTTATAATTCATAATTTAAAGTACATATTTAATAGTTTTAGTATGATAAATATATTGTACAAGTTTCATCATTGTCAATTTTAAAATATTTTGACTATTCCCAAAAAAAGTCATATATTTTATCAACTATCCTGCCCCCCAAAAAACACTGATTCTATGTCTGTAGGTTTACCTATTATGGGTGTTTTATAGAAATGGAATCAAGCAATATACTGTATTTTTGTGACTGATTTATTCTATCTAAAAATATTCTTTTTTCAGTGCTATGGATAGAACCTAAGACCTCACACATTCAAAACAAGTGCTCTGCCACTGAACTACATTCGTAACTCCAAATTTCATTTCATATTATTTTTCTATAGCAGTATTCAAGGCTTTACTGCTGATTGTTCTCAGGGGTAAGTCCTGGTGGTGCCGAGGGACCATACACCATGCCAGGATCAGTTATGTACAAGCCAAGTTCTCTTCCCACTGTATTATCTCTCCAGACCGCAACCTTCATTTATTCCAGAGGTCACAGCCATAGGTTCTTGGGGCAATGCTGGGTATTCCATGCAGTGCTGGGACTGAACTTAGAGCCCCACAAATTCTGTTAAGAAGGTAACTAGATGAGTTAATGTGAAAATTGGTCTGTGGTGATCTCATGTTGGTATTCCACTTAACTTTGTAAAAAAAATAAAAAATCCAGAAACTGTGTCTGGAAATTGGGCGTCCAAAAACACATAGCAGAAGCACCATCTGCACTCCTATGTTCATTGCAGCACTATTCACCATAGCCAGATTCTGGAAACAACCTGAGTGCCCGAGAACAGATGAATGGATAAAGAACCCATGGCACATCCACACTATGCAGCTGTTAGGAAAAATGAAGTCATGAAATTTACCTATAAATGGATAGACATGGAGAGTATCATGCAGAATGAAATGATTTATTTGTTGTATAGAATATATACATATATATTGCAGACAACAAATGGATTTTGATATATAATATATGTATGTATGTATATATATATATATATATAATATATATACACATAGTATATGGCCAGGAAAAACAGGGGCTAGGATAGGAGAACTGGTCAATGGTTGGAATCAATCACAAGTGTGTGTGGGGTGGAGGGTAGGTAAGATAGACCAGCATGACAATAATAGCTGGGGATGGTCACACTGGACAAGATCTGAGTGTTAAAAGTAGGTAAAGGGATATTGTTAATAACCTTTCAGTATCAATATAGAAAACCACGATCTCTAAAAGAGAGACAGAGACAGAGATACAGAGAGAAGAAATGTGCCTGCCATAGAAGCAGGCTGGAGGATAGGGGTTAGGGGATGATGGGGGGGAACCTGGGGACGCTGGTGCTTGGAAATGTAAACCAATGGAGGGATGGGTGTTGGAACACTGTATGACTGAAACATAATCATGAACAGCTTTGTAAGCATCTATCTCACAGTGATTCAATTAAATAGTAAATAAATAAATAAATAAACTGAAGTATATGTTATATTAAAATCATGTTTTATTTACTTTTTAAAGTATAAAAAGCCATTTTGTGAAAATTGTTCTAACTGATCCTGGGGTTGTTAAGTACTTGTTTAAGAATTCATTAAGCTGTTAGTTGCTGGAGCGATAGCACAGCTGGTAGGGCGTTTGCCTTGCACGCTGCCAACATGGCTGACGCGAGTTCGATTCCTCCGCTCCTCTCGGAGAGCCCGGCAAGCTACCAAGAGTATCTCGCCCTCACAGCAAAGCCTGGCAAGCTACCCATGATGTATTCAATATGCCAAACACAGTAACAACAAAGTCTTGTGGTAGAGACATTACTGGGCCAGCTTGAGCAAACTGATGAACAACGGGAGGACTGTGATCCGATAGTTGCTAGTAAAGCCATTTGTGGTATTGTTTTTGTTTGTTCAGCTTAGCAGGATTCTGTTACTTTCCTATCTAACTTAGTGTGGTCTTACTGAAATTTCGGTATTGAAAGTATTGCACAGTCCAGAGACTTCAGACTCTCTGGTCTGAGAGTTGGCATGGCAGTAGCTATGGGAGGTGGGTGGGACTGCTGAAATTTCAGGAATGAATGGGGTTTTAGCAGGGAGCTACCCACCCTGACTCTGAAAAACACCAGATTTCTCAAGCTGGACACCGGGTACTTAAAACTATTTGCTGTTTGGCATCCTCCAGAGAATATTCATGAAAGCGATGGAGTTGAGCCCTTGGTGTGTCTGCAGCTGCTAGGAGTTGGCTGGGCAAGTATTTGGCTTGCCAGCCTTCCAAGGGGGCCCCAATGAAAAGCATGTTTTTAGAAAGATCACTGAGTTGGAACTTTCACCAATTTCTTTCAAGATATTTGGAATCATATTTTAAATCATTTCCTCCCCCTTAGCTTTATGATACTCTGTTCAAGTTATTGGTTCTTTATGCTACTATTTCTAACACTTGGTTAGGCAGCATTTATGTTGTTTATGCAAGAAAGAACTTTAGAAATTTATTTTAGTTACTCATTTGCTCTATTTCTGAAAAGCCAAGGTTCATAAAGAATGAAAAAAAAAAGAAAAAAAGAAACCAAATGATCAAGGTAAAAATGCAATCCGGATGCCAGGAGCAATAGTATAGCAGGAATTATACTTGCCTTGCATGTGTCCAACCCAAGTTCAATCCCCCAAGTCTCACTGGAGTGACCCCTGAGCACGTTGCCAGGAGTAATCCCTGAGAACTTCCAGGTGTGCTTCCCCCCCCCCCCACAAAATAAAACAATTGCAGTTTCTAAGAATGAATGTACTAAGAGACTGAGCAAGAACCTCCCTGTTACTTTGCATGTCTTCCTGGGAAAGTTCTATTCAATGCTATAATCACTGTGTATTAAGTACCAATAACCTGCAAGTTCATACCCCCAGAAAGGAATTGACACATGAAGAAAAGGTGTTGGACCACAACCTTTTACTTGCAATTCCAAAATCCAAGAGTGATGCTGAAAATGGAGTATTTGTTTTTGTAATTTGATGCTGAAATATAAACAGACTTGGGTTTTGTTGTTAAAAAAATAAGCGTAGGGGGCTGGAGAGATAGCACAGCGGGTAGGGCGTTTGCCTTGTACGCGGCCAACCCGGGTTCAATTCCCAGCATCCCATATGGCCCCCTGAGCACTACCAGGAGTAATTCCTGAGTGCAGAGCCAGGAGTAACCCCTGTGCATTGCCAGGTGTGACCCAAAAAGCAAAAAATAATAATAATAATAATAATAATAATAAGCTTAGTTTCTATGAATGTGTGACTACTGTCTGTAATTTTGCATTCCTCTTAACACATTATTAGAAATGCTACTGTAGAACTACTAATACATTTAATAACCAATTGTTCATCTAGCACACACTCTCCTGGGAGTGTTCTGTAACATGAGAAACATGAATCATTTAACTTGTCTAAAATAGAAAATTCTGAATATAAAACAGATATAAACTCATGGGATTTCTCTAAAGGACTGTAGATCTAAATTAACACCTATTTAATACACCCTGTCTAAATAAATTCAATCACTAAAGCACTCTAAAAACATTTTAACATGACAGTAAAAGGAAAAAAGTATCAATTTTAGCGTGGGAATGTTTAAATAATCTATTAGATTATCTTACAATTTAAATGTATTTATTAAGATTTAAAAATCTGAAACTACAGATTTGTAATCATTGTTAATATTCATAAAGCCTCAAAAATTGCTAGGCACTCAATTTGCATGCACTTTGCTCTAACTCATGTAAAATAGATATCTTTGGTTACATGTTATAAACAAGAAAATTAAGGAAATAATTTGTTAAATAACACTCCAGGACACACTTAGGAGTGGTTGAGATAGAATCTGAGTCTAGTCTGAACCCCTCCTGTCGGGGTTCCTGAGTCCAGGTAATTCTTCGCCCTCAGAGAAGTTCATCATGACTTTTGTTTCTGCCCCTGTATTCTAGTGCCTCTATTTTAAATCAGTCTTCTCATTTTGTTAAAAAAAAAAAAAAGGAAAAAAATCAGGGACCAGAGTGATAGTATAGCTAGTAGGGCACTTGCCTTGCACTCCACCAATCTGGTTGTGATCCTCAATATCTCATATGGTTCCTGAGCCTGTCAGGAGTGATCCTTGAATGCAGAACTAGAGTAACCCCTGAGCATCGTGGGGTATGTACCTCATGGTACAGCAATCAGGAGCCAGGATTGGTCTTAAACATAGAGTGTTCAGCAGTGCCTGAGCACCACTGGGTATGGCCCAGAACAAAGAAACAAACAAAAATTATTCATGCTTTCCAGATGAGTACCTTTCTCAGGTAGGTTCCTGTGTGTAGGTGGGAGCCCTTTTCTTTTTTGAGGAGTTGAGGTATTGTGTATTCAAAAACTGAATACGAAAACTGCGCTGTCTCTCGCAGCCTGTATTCAGTGGTGTTGTGACGCTTCCACCACCCGGGACAGCCAATGGCCAATAGCAAACAAAGGAGGAAATGAGGCCAGGCTGGTTGGTATCAACTGCAATTTATTCCAGTCTCATCCCCATTCTCTCCTGATTCTCCTTCCACCCAGTTCTCCTTGATTCTTCTTGAATTCTGCTTCTACTTTCTTCTCCCCACTTGCCCACTCTTACAGCCTTAGTTATATCTAAAATCATGAAGAGGTTGGGGTAGCAAATACACATGGGTGTGGTCATGTAATCAACGGATGTAAAGTCCTTCCCTCAGGGGAAGCTTCTTCTAGGACAGATTCTCATTGAGCAAGATGACCTGCCTAAGGGTGAAATACCATCTATGGGTATATTTCTCCTTCCCTTAGTTCAGCAACCATATAAACATTCATCTTAATTCTACTACTTAATAATATTATTCATTTTATATGGACACAGTAAGAGATACATTAAGCTTATAGGGTGGCTCTCCTGGGGACTTCTCGCTATAGATCTCAGACTACGGTGCTCAGGCTAGATTAGTCTTTCCTAACCCTATCAGGGTCCTAATCCAGTTGTTACTCTTTGGATCATGACAGAATTTGTTACAGTTAAGTATTATGGCACTTGGCCTAGCCTATTTCAATGCCAAGGTAGCTTACAGCTTGCCTAGAGTCCATCCAGTCTCTCATCAGGACCGTGCTTTTGGGGTGCTAGGAACTAAGGGCAATTGAGGCTTAGGGCAGGAAAACAGATGCTCAGGGGTGAATATTATTCGGAGTCAATTACAAATTATAAAATCATAGCATTAACTGTCTTCCTATATCTATACAGAAAGGACTTTGCTCTGAAGTAACTATGCAAAGGACATAGGAAGAAGAGAAAAGCAATATATCACTTACGAATACAAATTCAGTGTCCTTAGAAGGATCTGACCTTACAAGTTAGCAGAATCTGATTAGGGGAGACGGGTGATTGACCTGTTTGGGAAGCAGAGCACAAAGAAAGAGGTTACAGATAAACACAGAGAAATGGAAGTGTCTCAGGAGCATTGTGATGAGCATTACTCAGTTAAATTAACCTCCCTCTGGCCAGGGAGAAACAACAAACTACTACTAAGCCTAAAATGTTTAGAGCTACATTCCAATAAACACAGAGGAATGGGAGTGTCTCAGGAGCACTGTGATGGGTGTAACCCAATAAACCTAAGCTCCCTGTGGCAAGGGAGAAAGGACAAACCAATGTTATCCTACAGGGTATACACAGTCATGCTCAAGAACCAATCCTGGAAACTCTGGAACAATAAGTTCAGGGACTCCAAGGAGACTTATTGCTGCCATTGCATGCAAGACACCCTTAGCCACGTCCCTGGGCTTCCATACATTTGCTGGTTCTTTATTTTCAACTCTATCTGTTCTTTCTGTCCAAATACACTATATATATATATATATATATATATATATATATATATATATATATACTCTATGTGATTTGTTGATTACTGTCTGAACTCCATCAAACATGGTAATTATGGAAAAGGGGTAGGAAGTGTCTTCTGATGTGTCCGGAAAGAGTACTGGAATGTAGCGGCGGTTGGGTAGTGGAGGTCGGCTGCTGGGCCTGGGTCCCTCTGGGCGTGGAGGGCTCTTGCCCACCCCCCTCTGGGACAACCCGAGTGAAACAGCCTGGAGCGGAGTCAATATTAAATATTAAATACTGTGGTTTTCATAATAGCTGTTTCAGGCATTCAATGTTCCAGCACCAGCTACACCATTAAGGTGATGTTCCATCTACCCTTCTCCCCAGTTCCTTCCCACATCACTCCCCAAGCCTTCCCCCTTAGTAGGCACAAAATTTATTTTATATTGTTTGTTACAACAAAATGGTTAATGGTATTACCAAAAAAAAAAAAACTTCAGTAAAAGAAAATTTGTGAAATATTATGTGTCACAGTGGGGTCATTAAAGTCATTGTCAGGGTTTGCTGTACTGCCTGGAGTAATTTCTGAGTGCAGAGTCAGGAGTAACTCCTCAGCCACACCGGATGTGGCCCCCAAACAAAACAAAACAAAATAGGAACCTGAAAAACACAAGAAGCAAGCAACAAAGTCATTCACAATTGCTAGCACTTATGTTTGACAAGTGATTTTGAGTATCAAAATTGAATAATATAACATTATGTAGAGGATTGTACCACCTGGCATGATTCCTCCTTTTATTTAGATTTAAAGGTACAGTCTCAGATTTGAGTATTCATTGGGTATTATTAAAAGAGGTGAAACTCTATATTCACCTTTAGCTTTATAAGACTGGGGAAAAGTTGGCAAGTGCATTCGACATAGGTGTGTATGAATGAGACTGGTGAGGCATAGGGGAAAATGAATGATCTAATAGGTAGAAATTTTACCTGCATGTTTGATACACCAAAAATTAATAGCAGCAAGAATACTTGTGATACTTTTTAAAGACTTTATTGTTTTTAAAGGTCCATGATTTAAAAGTTAATTATAGTTGAATTTTAGATATACAGTGTTCTAGCACCAATCCCACACCCAACTTCTCTTTATAAATGTTCCTAAGTTCTCTTCAAAACCACAGCCTCCTTTCTTGACAAACATGTTCTTAAATGTGGTTTTAATTTTAATCTCACATTTCCAGTGTTGTTGGTTTTGTGGTTTGAATACAGAGTTATACCACTTTTCTATGCCATAATGTATGTACCCGATGCCCTTGAGTCCTACCCCTGATTACTTCCCATTCTTTTTTTTTTTTTTTGCTATTCCCCTCAATTTCTTTCCTTCTCCTTCCTAAATTCTGGGGTAAAGAATGATATAATTATCCCACTTTAATACCTTTCATTATCTAGTCCAGTTAGTCTATATACAACAGATAAGTTAGATCATCCATGTCTATGTTTCTTCCTTGAATTATTTCATTCAACATGATGTCCTCCAGTTACATCCAAAATGCAGTGAACTTCAAGATTCTGTGGTTCCTTACAGCTGAATATTATTCCATTGTGTATATATGGCACATGTTCTGAATTCACTGTGTGACTGAAACCCAATCACGAACAACTTTGTAACTGTCTTATAGTGATTCTAGTTTAAAATTTAATTAAAAAAAAGAACAGATGCTGTATTAAAAGACATGAAAAATACATTTATCTCCTTACATATTTCCATAAGAACTTTTGGTTTGCCAGGGACATTGACAATATGCAAATATTTTTAATGCAAAAATTTATTGAGCAATAGATGTCAATAAAAGCTTTCAATAAACAGGTATGCTTATCAACCAGACTATCATTTATAAAGCATGATCTATTTAATACAATTCTTAAGAACCCTAATATTTTTGGATGAGTATGGACATTGATTTTATACTCATCCATAAATTTGCCTTAACCACCATAAAAAGTGGCCTGGCATTGAAGCTCTGGAGTCAAGCCTCTGCTTATCTCCAACCAGGAAAGTTCTAGATAACACTGTATTCCAATAGAAGGGTGTTTTGTCTACTTAAAAAATATTTTATGGAGCTGGAGAAATAGTATAGGGGATATGGCACTTGCATTACACATGGCCAAAATCAGTTGGATCCTGGGAACCACATAAGGTCTCCTGAACAGCATCAGGAGTGATAGTGGAGCACAGAACCAGGAGTAAACCCTGAGAACCCCCTGAATACAGCCTAAAATCAAACAAAAATGAACAATTAAAAACCTGTTATTTAGTGTGGCCAACTTCATCAGTTCTCTTAGTTACATCTCCGGAGAACTGGAGATGCTGCAGTGCAAATGAAGTGGGGAGGGAGGAGGCTCCCCTTGTATAGGTAATAAATGAATCATTTGAGATCTTGTTTACAAAAGATGTAGCCAATCAAATAAATCAAGGAAATTGTTAATGGGTAAAGATGGTAACACTTAAAAGAAGAACATAGTACAGATAACTTCTTTGACCCTTTATAGCATAACATCTCTTTGACCACTCACCAGTCCCCCTGCAGTAAACGCAGCAGTGCTCACCTACATGCACATGGTTGGAGAATCCAAGAAATCCCAGGGAAGAAAGAACAGCAAGAACATCAAAGAGAGAGTGAGCGCAAAGTATCCCTGGCAGACCAGGACAGTGGGGGATACTGAACCTTGGACATCTAAGCAGAGAACCAGAGCAGAAGTAGCATAAAGACTGGATGTAGAACATTGGGGTAACCTAAAACCACCTTCTTAAAGCTGTTAAATAAACAACAATAAATTCAAAATATCCAGAATTGTACATGCTAACTTTACAGACACTAACTCAAGGAACACTCATGAGTTTGCCCGTTTTCAGGTAATGGATAGAATCTTTCCTTAAATCTCATGAAATAAAAACACTTTATGAATTTGATATTTTTCTTCTACATTTTTCTTACTTCTTTCAACATGCAAAGAATTTAAAAATTAGGGCTGGATTCTAACTGTCTTAGAATTTGTCTTAAGTAAATGTAGCAATAAGGTAGTTTCACTCTCTTAGCATTTGCATGTTCCCTGGAGTAGCACTCTTAATTTCCTTCAAGACTTTTTTCCTCCATATTTACAACTTGGCTAATTGACTTCTTAGACCTAGCTTTCACACATCTCAGGACTCAACATGCACTGAGAGATGTTTAAAATGTCACTTAGTCACTGTTTAATTATGTCTAGCTTTTGATTTGAAGTAAGTGATATGTGACTCTTCACTCAAACACTTTGAAGTCATTATAGAATTACCAATTTTATATGATATGTGCTTCAAGGACTAGCACGTGACTCAAGGAATATTAAGATTGAAGGACCAGGTGGAAAAACAGAGAAACAGAAAACACATTACACTTACTGAAAAGTTTAGTTTCAGATAAGGGCCTAGTTCATTGAGAGGGTGTGTTTTGTGGTGTCAATAAAATAATTATAATAATGAAATCAAAGATTACTAGTCAAAATTATAACAGATCTATAGTGATTAAAAAGTGCATATTTAAAATGACCAAAATGTGATACAGAGACACCAAGTGAATATACGTTGTAGAAAAGTAGCACCAATAGGCTTGCTCAAACAGGTTGCCACAAATCTATTTCTAAAAAGGCACTATCAGGACTACAGTGAAAGTACAGCAGGTAGCGTGATTGCTTTGCACATGGCTGACCAGGTTCAGTCCCCTGCAGCCAATATAGTTGGCCATGCTCACCAGCAGTGATTTCTCCAGCTCAGAACCAGGAATATACCCTAAGAACTCCTGATTATGGCCCTCAAACAAAACAAAAGTATTATCTTTAAAGTGCAGTAAATGAAAATGCTTTAAAATAAGTCAAACGAGGAACCAGGGAGTTAGCCTAGTGGTCAGAGGTTCAGAGGTTCATGTTTTATTTTGCTTTGTTTGTGGGGGAGGGAGATATGAAAGTTGGTGGTGTTCAGGGCTTACTCCTGGCTCTGTGCTCTGGAGTCACATCTGGCAGTGCTCAAGGGACCATGTGCAGAGCCAGGCATCCATCCTGGATCTACTGCATGCAAGGCATGAGCCTTACACACTGTGTTATGAATCCAGCCCCAGAGCACATGTTTTGCATGAGCAGAAACTGAGATCAAACCCCAGCATTATATGCACACACCCATAAACACACACACACACACACACAACACACACACACACACGTACACACACACACAGAGCACAGCAGAAGTGACCCTATTGGTGCTGGTACCAAGGTCTGAGCAACTCTACATCCTTTAGCGCTAGCATTGAACCACTGCCTGATGTGCTGAGTATCTCCAGGAAAAAAATTAAGTTAGATCTACTACCTCTATCTACCTACTCAGTGGGCTGTTAGAAATTTTCATTCATTCAAGCCTCTTGTTTAAAATCCAGAGTGAAAATGTGATCCTCAAGGACTTCTACAGCCAAAATAAGTAGAATAAATGTACATGGAAGATTTCCACACTGTTTTTATGAAATAAAAATTCAACCTAAATATCTATTGTTGGGGGTGAATAAATCATAACATATAGATATTGTATTAAATGCTTATAATACGTATGCAAAAATAAAATATCACTGTATTATTTGCAATATTCTAACCACTTAAGACAATTTTTGAGAGGAGCTTAGGAATTCTGTACTCAGGAATGACTCTTGAGAGTGTTTGGACAGTATATGTGGTACAGGTGATCAAACCAGTTTTGGCTACATGCAGGAATATGCCTTAACCCTTATCTAACCACAACATCAGCAAATTTCATGAAAAATGTAATTCATTTATTTGTTCCAACATGATGAAAACACCATTAAATTATTTTATTAAAGAATGCAAAAAAATATGTTTTAAGCATACGTTTCTCAGGCTGGAGACAATAGTACAGCGGAGAGGATACATGCTTTGCAGACAGTCAACCAGGATTCAATTCTTACTATACCATATGGTCCTTCAAGCTCTGCGAGAAGTAATTCTTAAGTGGCAGAACCAGGAGTAACCCATGAACATTGATGAGCATGGCCTAAAAACCATAAATAAATAAATAAATAAGTAAAAATAAGTTTCAAATGGCTCTGGATAGAAAGGCATATTTTACTGGGGCTGGAGCAATAGCGAGTAGGGCGTTTGCTTTGCACGCAGCCGACCTGGGTTTGATTCCCAGCATTCCATATTGTCCCTTGAGCATCACCAGGAGTAATTCCTGAGTGCAGAGCCAGGAGTAACCCCTGTGCAATTGCCGGGTGTGACCCAAAAAGCAGAAAAAAAAAAAGAAAAGAAGGCATATGTTACTAAAAAATTTAGAAGAACACAAACATATAGAGGATATCTTAAGTAGTAGAGTAGTGACTAGCATATGAGAGGTTCTGAATTTGATTCCTAGCAATACACATGCCCAGAGCACCACTGGGTGAGGCTCCTATAATTTTTGTTTAAATAACTCACAGAAATATAGAAAATATTACTGAAGATACCATAAGAACATGAAGACAGGAAAATGCCCATGTCATCAGTCACTACTTGAAGAAGTCATACTTAAGACATTTTACTTAGTTTTCACATTAACAGTTCTATAACATTTAGGTTTTTTTTCTCTTTTGGTTTTGGGGGCACACCTGTCTGTGCTCAGGGCTTTACTCCTAACTCAGCACTCAGGAATCACTCCTGGAGGTCTCAGGAGACCATATGTGGTGCCAAGAATTGAATTGAGGTTGAATATGTGCAAGGCAAGTTCCCTACCCACTAGGCGGTAGCTCAGGCCCAAGGGTTTTTATTTCCTTATAACACAAAATTGATTTCCTTTCAAGTACACTTGTGTCATTTCTTTGTGATGATAGCACCATCTGCTGGTATATGTCACCTTAACATTTTTTAAATAGTTTCATTTAAAATAGTGTGATATTTAATATTAAAATAAAAATAAGCAACCGCTTACCATGTGCTTTGCATGCTGGGGACCCAATGTTTTAATCTAGTTTTATTTTTATAAAGTTGTTCACATGATTTACTACATTCAAGATTCCAACACCAATCCCACCACCATTACACCTTCCCACCATCATTATTTCCAGTTTTCCCAATCACCACCCAAGCCTGCCCCAAGAGTAGGTCCTAAATCATTTATTTTGTGTTTCTTGTTATGAATAGTTTGCTAAAAATTATCAAAAAAATGTTTCTTTAGAAGAAAGTGTGTGAAGATTGTTGTATCTCACCCTGGACCCATTAAACCCTTGTATAAGAGATTACTAACATCTTGTTACAGGTGAGGTTTTGTGCTAATATTTTTGTAATCGAGATCGGTTGACTTCTACTTTCCAACCCATCCAATGTGGTGTGCTTCTCCTGGAATATCAGTGCTGTGGAGTATGATCTGTCGTATTGCCATGAATGCAGCCACGCATGGAAACCCAATTTTGACCTTCAACATTGGACACCATACTGAGAATATCCTCTGCAGTGGATACTCTGTGGTATCATGGAGTATACCATGATATACCAGAGATGGACCCAAAGATCAAAAATAGAATTAAATCAATTCATTCCCTTCTGTTAAATCCTTAGCCCAAAATGGAATCCACTGGCAAGATACATAATTTGCACATAGAGGCCCTGGGTTTGATTTTATCTGTAACACCCCCCATCCCATAAAAATAGATTGTAGGGGCTGGGGTGATAGCACAGCATGTAGTATGTTTGTTTGCCTTGCACGTGGCCGACCCGGGTTCAATTCCCAGCATCCCATCTGGTCCCCTGTGCACCACCAGGAGTAATTCCTGAGTGCAGATCCAAGAGTAACCCCTGTGCATTGCCAGGTGTGACCCAAAAAGAAAAAAAATAGATTGTATACCTTAAGCATAATTTCTACCCTTACAAATAATTGCTACTTCAGTAAAATATAAATAAATAAAAAGAACAAAGTCCTTATAGCTTTATTTTAAAAGTTCACAGTTTAGAATAATCTCTAGGATATATTAAATTTACAGCTCAAATGAAAAAATAGTAATCTATCATTTTTTAATAAAATAGAATAGTTTTCTACATATGTAGTAGTATATTTATAAAATATTTATAAAATATTCCTGAAACTCACAAATGCACTTAAATACGACATTAGCTCATGACATTAGCTGTCTTGAATGAGGATAAATGGTGAAAAACAAGAAATCGAGCACTAGAAATTCTCTGTGTCCTTTACAGCTGTTGAATTTCAAGTATTAATACAAGATGTAAAATAAGAACAAAGTTCATATCTAAGGAAAATGTGCTCAGCATAATATTTAGATCCTAATGTTATAATCTCATCTCTATACCTCTTATCTCTATACCTCTATACCACATCGCTCAATGGGGTTTCTTTAAAACATAACTCAAAAGGACTGGGATGCCATTTAATGGTAAAGTACGTGCTTTAAATTCCTAAGGCCCTGGGTTTGATCCCCAACACCACAGACACACAGACACACAGACACAGACACACACAGACACACACAGACTCACACACACACCTCCACACACAACAACACACACATATCTACACACACACACACATAAACACACACACACCTCAGAGGAAAAGGCCCTCCCGTTGATCGTCGATTTGCTCAAGCGGGCCCAGTAACGTCTCCATTGGAGACTTTGTTGTTACTGTGTCTGGCATATCGAATACTCTCGGTAGCTTGCCGGGCTCTCCGAGAGGGGCGGAGGAATCAAACTCGGGTCGGCCATGTTGGCCGCTTGTAAGGCAAACGCCCTACCCGCTGTGCTATCGCTCCAGCCCCTCAGAGGAAATAAAGTCAAATTATCTACTTCAGTTTCAAGCACAGCGGGTAGGGCGTCTGCCTTGCACGCAGCCAACATGGCCGACCCGAGTTCGATTCCTCCGCCCCTCTCGGAGAGCCCGGCAAGTTACCGAGAGTATTCGATATGCCAGACACAGTAAATCTTATAAATTATAGAAAATTCTTTACCTTTCCACACTAGAAAAAAATGTATTTTTCTCCTTATCTTATATCCTCACCATTGTTTATAAAACCCTAGGGTCAGAGATAGTACTGGGCAAAGATGTTTACCTTGCATGCAGCTGACCCTGGTTCAATTTCTAGCACTACACTACTGAGCACAGAGCCAGGAGTCATCCCTCAACACCACAAGGTGTGGGCTCAGTCAATACCACCAGATTAGTTAATTAGCTAATTAATGGATTAGTTAACTAACTAATCCATAATTAGTTAAAATACCATACTGCATTTTTTTCATATTTTAATAAAATATTTTTTCTTTATTTTTTTCTGTGAATCACCATGAGATATACAGTTACAGAGTTGTTCATTTTTAAGAATTTTTAGTAAAGTATGTTGTTTTATCTAGAAAATATGAGAAAGTGAGAGTTCTTTAGGGCAAAAGAAATGGTACAAGGGAGAAGGTTCTGGCCCTGCATCACACAGATCCCGTTTGGTACCCCATACCACTTATGGTCCCAAACACTGCCAGGGGGTGACTCTGAGCACAGAACCAGGAATAGTTGCTGAGCGCTGCCAGGTGTGGCCAAAAACACAAAAGGTGTGTGTGTGGAGGGTGGGAGGGGGTTCTTTAGATCAGCTTTATATATTTTAGTTAATTTAGAGGAATCAACAAAATAGTACCATTGACCACCAGCAAGTTCTTAACAGCATCACCATAATGATCTATGATTAAATAGAAAATTGAATGGGCAGTAAAATCCATATGAAAATTAATAGTTCATTGAATATCACAAGGAAGGCATATTGATGAGTAGGCTGAAATCATATAATCTATTTCAAGAACTATCTTCAGCCCATGCTTTCTAAGCGTTCTATAACAACTTGAAAGACAAAAAAGCATTCAAAGAACACAAGGTTCTGAAAGACACACTACAACTGAGTTAGATGGTCCTGAAATTATGTGAAAGTGAAATAGAATTTAGGAAAAAGACTTGCATATAAATGGGCTGGTATGGGGCTGGAGCAATAGCACAGCGGGTAGAACCTTGCATGCGGCCAGCCTGGGTTCGATTCCCAGCATTCCATATGGTCCCTCGAGCACAGCCAGGAGTAATTCCTTAGTACAGAACCAGGAGTAAACCTCTTGCATCGCCGGGTGTGACCCAAAAAGAAAAGAAAAAAATGAAGGGCTGGAGTGATGATACAGTGGATAGGGTGCTTACCTTGGCTTGCCTTGCACAAAACTAACCTGGGTTCAATCTCTGCACCACATATGCTCCTTCCAAGCCCCATCAATTATTGACCACTGGACTAACGCAGTGAAATATTAGTGAGAGGAATGAACAGGGCAGAAAGAAGAAAGTAACTCAGAACTGTGCTTCCTATGCCACTGATAATTGGTTCTTGTACCCTGAGCATTTGAGCATTTGTCATTTGTTTTTCCACCTCCAAGATTTCATCATTTCAAAGAAGCATTCCTTAGCTTCACTGATGTCATTTTTCAAACTCATTGCCTGGGGCTCATTAAAAACTAAAGTAGCCTGAGATTTCACCCTATGTGCAGGCAGTGCCAGTTTCCCTGTGTGTTAGCAGGAAGAAGCTCCAGAAAATGGAACTTGGACCATTTTCCCTTTAAGGATTTATGGTGGTGAAATCTCTGGAGAATATAATGTAGGTAGATAAAGGAAGACCTCCTTGAAAATCCCAATTGCCCTGTTGTGAGTGCAAACTCCCTTTATGGAGGAACTCTGTTCCCTTTGAAATTCTTTTGGGTTGGCTGCCACTACTCCAACTTAGCCTTGAAAGAGGAAGCATAGGCCAGAATGTATGATCTCTCTCTTCTCCAGTCATTAATGGTCTCTCCAGATATCAAGGCCCAGCTACATGTGGGCCTTGGAACACACCACCAGAGTTACTAGGGAAACTAGTAACTCCTCATTCATATGCATTGGGAAAGATTCTTACACCATGATCCTGACCACACCAATGCTCTGAAGGACAGAATCAAAAAGCTGCCTCTTCCATGAGAAAATGACACCAACCAGTGGCATGTCCGGACAACGGGAGATAACTCCCCTCAAGATAAGACTACTGAAAGTGACTTAAAGGAACCATGGGAAGGGCATGGATATTCTCTGTTTCTATATCCTCTTAGTGACATCTGCGGAGCGAGCTCCTTACCTGCCCCAGTTTTGGCACTGGGTACTTTCTGATACTGACACAGGTAGAATTAATCTTGATCTGTGCCAGTTATGACCCACACTGGGATGTGCGTTTGTTCAGGGACCTACCACTGAGCCTACTTTAACCAACTATAGAGTGGCCTCCCAGTGATTATACCACAGGTCAGCTAGAAGAGCTCCTATACTGGGGACACAACAATACTTGGTTTGTTTACATGTAACCCCTTATTTCTTTCCCTTCTATCTTGCTGATTCCAGTAGTCCTGAATTATGTTTAATGGTAATGATGTGCTACAGGTATCTTGTACTAGAAAGAGAACTGGGAAAGTCAACTTGTCACCTTGATCCCATCCCACCCAGGACCCCTAGTGCTTCTGCTTCTGCTCCTGACTATGGACCCCTTGCATCCTGAATAAGCTAGTGGTCTTTGTTAAGAGTGGAATAAATACAGTACAGCTTGAGACACCAATACCAATACATTACTGACCCTGTGACTGAGGAAGATTCCTCAGTTTAATTTAAAGAAAAGGGTGGAATATGAGGGCGAAACTAATGTCATGATAAGCTGAAGCTAACATTAAGTCTCAACTAGGCCCAGTTTCTGTTTCCCCAGAGTAGGATTTGCAGTTTCTGGTAAACTCCCAGTTGAGTAACGTGCCTAGATAAGGAACTGGGCAGTTTGGGTCTGTCCAGTCCTCAAGAGTCACTATCCCCCGCCCCTCTTAGAAACTGTTACTAACCATTGCCTAATTGCTGACCACCATTGTAATAGGGCCAAGGGTAAAAATAGACCAGTATATAAATTGCCTCTCAACTCTGAACCCTATATAAACTGCTTGTGATTTGGAGTTGGGGTCCTTGTCAAGACTTCACTTGTTGGATGAGACTTGGACCCTACTTCGGGCTAGCGCTGACTAGGGCTAGTAATAAAGTTCCTTTGCTTTTGCATCATCATGTGTGCACTTGGTCTCTCTGCAATAGGAGATCTGAAACTTGGGCACAACAACATGAACACTATTATAGCCATGTTACCTGAGCTACAATAAAAAATTCAAGAGTTAAACAAAAGATCTTGGGGGATGGAGACTTAATAACAGCAGCTACGGCACTTGCTTTGCACACGGCCAAACTGAGTCCCATTCCTGGCATCACATATGGTTCTCAGAGTCTTGTCCAAGAGTGATCTCTGAGCACAGAACCGGGAATTATCCCCGAGCATTGCAGAGTGTCACTTTTACTCCTCCCCCGCAATAAAAAAAAAAATTCTTGGATTTGAAGAAACAGGGGAATCCAAAATGACATCAGCGAGATGAATATAGAAAGCCTAGACTTGTGCTATTCAGTAAAAATATGACTGAAAATGATGTCATTTTCGTTTTCTGGAGCTACATATAAAATAGAGAAAGAAACAGATAAAATTAATGTTAGTGTTGTTTTATTTAACCCAGCTTATCCGAGATATTATTTCAATTGTCTAACTAAATTATATATTTCATCTTGAACATGGATTAACCATATTTCAAAGGCTCAGTTTTCAGTTGTCCTTGAAAGCTTTCATATTGGACATCACAAGAAAAAATTTAAAAGAAAATATATTTTTAAATATGAAATTTAAGTAATGCATAAGAGTGGGCCTTATAAACTCTAAATTGAATTGTTGCAGAAAGAGGGGAGGGAGATGGAAAGCATGGAGGAGGGGATCCAGAGAATAGTAAAACGGGTGTTGGTCCTTGGTTGGTGAAAATAGTGTAACACACATTTTAAAGAGATGTGAAATTTTACCCCTACACCATTTTAATCTTGTATAGCAACACTGACTCAATATTATAAATCCAAATGGTTGTTGGTACAGAAATTAAGGAAATGTTTATCATAAATACAAAAACTCAGTCTTTTATTTGATATGATACAGCCATGAAAGAGACAGAATATTAAACAACATTTGCCAAATCATGTTATTCAGGATATTAGTTGCCCCAAAATATTTGTTTTGTAAGGTGGCTAATGAGCCATAGGATATTCATACTTTTGAAAGATCTGTCAGCATAAATGAGCATTAGTTTTCAACTTATTGAAAATGATCGGCCCTGGCAGTTATACATGTAAAAGACCAGACAGCATACAATAGCAAGATATTTTTTTTTATCTTATACAGACTATGCAGTGAGCATAAGAATGTGGCGGCCCTTGATAATAATTCCTTCCATTCTATGGTCTTAGTTTGAGAAGGTTTATATGTTAGTAAGGTTTCCAGAGGTTTTACTTTTAATTATGCTTTAAAGATGATCAATAACAAATAGCACTGTCCACTATAGCACTGTCCTCCCATTGTTCATTGATTTTTCTCTAGAGGGCAACAGTAACGTCTCCATTGTGAGACTTGTTACTGTTTTTGACATATCAAATATGCCACAGGGAGCTTGCCAGGCTCTGCGGAGTGGGCAGGATACTCTCGGTAGCTTGCGGGGGTTCTCGGAGAGGGATGGAGGAATTGAACCTGGGTCAGCCACATGCAAGACAAATGCCCACCTGCTGTGCTATCACTCCAGCAATTCCTTAAATAAAAGAAAGAAAAGGATCCTCCTTGTGATGCAATCATCGAAAAATCTATTTAAGCAATTAAAACTGACAACTAGCTGTAAAATCCCAAGATAAATAGTGGTTGGAAAGTTAATTGTCTTATTTGTCCAGTCTAGCTTATGATTAAGGAATGCTTTAAAAATTGACCTATGTTCAGTCACACCACGCCTATAAATCACCTGTTGAATCTTTAGCATGTGTATCTCCGCTGACTTGCAGCTGTATGTATTAGAGTCATTTAGAAAAGGGTGTGTGATAGAAAAGTAAATAACTGAATTTTCCTCATATTGTTTCCTGTTTCCTCTTAATTCTTCAGAAGGATATTTTTTAAAGGGACATATTCACCTTGGATAAATTGTATTTGAAACTCCAGTGAGGAGATCAGTAAACCTTTATTAATGAAGTGATACCAGGAAGTGCTGAGGTTTGCACGGCCTGCTAGGTTTCAGAGAAAATATTTATTAATAGATTCAGCCTGTCGCTTCCTGAACCTAGACACTGAAAACTCTGTTTGAATTGGACTCGTAGGTTTCTTCTTGCTCTCAAAGCCAGGAATGCTTCTGGTAAGTTTTTGAAAAACCCTCATATTTTCTTTGCTTCAAAATTAAA
Organism: Sorex fumeus; assembly: GCF_029834395.1. Lineage (NCBI taxonomy): Eukaryota > Metazoa > Chordata > Mammalia > Eulipotyphla > Soricidae > Sorex > Sorex fumeus. The sequence goes on along the minus strand of NW_026606096.1, from coordinate 15,832,230 downwards.
CTTTGTTTAGTCCATATTTGCTAGGAATATAATACTTCAGTGCCATAGATATTAAAATTTACTTATTGTACTTTCCTGGATATTTTTTACTAGAAAAGAAATATAGCTTGAACAGGAGGAAAACTGACTACTATGTAGAATACCTTTTCAGAATATTTTTCTTCTTGTGCTATGGTTGGATTCTTTGTGCTACTATTTTCTTCCCTCAAGTTTTAAGATATGTGTTTTCAAGTAAATAAAAAGGTAGAATAAAGATAATTTAATTAAATCATAATATTATATTGTTTTTGTACTCTCTTACTGTTGAAAATGTTATTTGAAAGTAATGAATAATTTTTGAGGGAGTTTAAAACACTCATGAAGGATTGGATGTAATAGTCTGCAACTATAAAATCATGGCTTAATACTATCATAAATTATACCTCAATTCAAAATTTTTAATTAAAATAAATAATTTGAGGAAAATACTCTTAAAAGACATATTTAACTTATGCTTTATTTATTTTTAATTTGGAAGCAAAACAAAGAACAGTAACATTTTGACTATTTCTAATGGCTTTTACCAATATGTTTGATTATATAAATCAGTTAGTCACCATAATTTTTTTTAGATATTCGACTTGCATGTGAAAAGTTAACTGTTGTTGGCTATTCCTCAAACATTTAATTGGAATCAAAGTGACATTGAATTGCCTAGTGTGGTGTGAGAAATACTGTAGGAAACTCACTAAGACTCCTGTCACTGTGACTCCATTCTGTTTAAACAGAGCCGCCAACAACATCACTTACTATTAAAAACAAATACTATTCAGGGTGCAATATTTATTTCATTCCTTTCAAAAAATCGCTCCCCCCTTCTTATTATTGTGACTCTTTTGGTTGTTGTTGCTGTGTTTTTCAGGGGTCAGATACACTTGTGATGCTGAGAGTTGCACAACTGACTGTGGTTTTTTTGCACACTTAGCTGTGCTACTTGCTAGGATTGCACACTTGCTGGGGTCACACACTTGTGAGAGAGAATGCAATGTCCATGCTAGGGAACACACTGGGAAATGTATATCAGTGTCAGGAATCAATCTTGTGGTTTCATGCATGCACATTAAGCATTTCTGGCACCTAGAATGCAAAATTTATATTTAATCTATGCGGACATGAACATAATATGCTGCTTTGATAGTGGAACCTGACAAAGAGAATGTTTATGCCAACGTCTGCAATAAGCAATGTTTAATACCCTTCACTATAAAATTTTATTTGCAGAGACATTGAAATAACGACACTGTGAACACCCAATATATGGAAAATATACCTGGGTATATAATTTTTATAAATAGACCCTATAATTAACATCTTAGAATATTGGCTTCTCATATTTACTTGTGTATCCATTCATTGATTGTTTTCTTTATGTTTGCGATACATTTTTATAATGGAGACCTCAGGATACTTTACTTCTAAATGTTTATGGATGCATTCAAAAAAAGCTGAATGGGTTGAATGTATGCTTTACAGATAGGAGGCCCAACTTTGATTCTGGTAGGGCCTGATCCCTAAGCACCATTGGGTGACCCAATAAATAATTAAAATTTAGGAATGCATTTCACTCAGTTCAATACTTCTTAAACCTTTTTTGAGAGAAAACTCATCAACTTCACTATAGTGAAGTACATTCTGTATCAAGCTTAAGTTCCATTCCAATTTATTGGCTATCAAATTTATTTTTTAACCACTAAACCAAAGATATTCTCATTGAAGTCAGAGATTATTACAAGTAAGGCACTTGCCTTCCATGTGACTATGTTGGGTGTTCAAATTCCTGGCACCACATATGGTCCCCTAAAACACTTCCAGAGGTCATTCCTGGACATGGAGTGGGCAGGGACATATTTGTGACCCAAAACCAAGAAAACAGGAAAAAAAAGACAATTCCATTGAAAAGGAATCAATCCTTTAATTGCATTTGCCCCTACATTATAGAAAGGGATAAATAAGGAAGGAAAGAAATTAAGGGACAAATAAGAAGCAGATGGGCAGTTGTAGGGCAAGGGGCAGGGTCCTTAGGCACAGTGGAAGTGTAGAGGTGAGTCTATGTATGTATAGTCAAACCACAGAGTAAATGACAGTGTAAGCAGGAGATCCAAACGACAACAATCAGACTTAAAAAATATGCCTGTTGGGGCTGGAGCAATAGCACATCTTGTAGGGTGTTTGCCTTGCATGCAGCCGACCTGGGTCTGATTCCCAGCATCCCATATGGTCCCCTGAGCACCACCAGGGGTAATTCCTGAGTGCAGAGCCAGGAGTAACTCCTGTGCATCACCGGGTGTGCCCCCCCCAAAAAAAATGCCTGTCAATGAGGCAGGCTGGGAGGTGGGAAGGAATCTCGGGGCACTGGTGGAGGAAGTTGATACCAGTGGTGGATTCGTTATTGGAACATTGTAAGACTGAAACATTGATTGTAAACAATCTTGTAAATCATGGTGCCTTAATAAACTAAAGTAATAAAGACTCTGAAAACTCAAAATATAAAAATTGAAAAATCTATATTAAATTCATCAAACCTCCATTTATTCATTCATTTGATTAAACTGACAAATATTAATAGTTCATTATTAATTTAGCACCTACTTTGTGGCAGGAACTTTTTCAGGCAGTGCTGAAGAACAGTAAACAAAACAAGTAAATATCCTTGTAATTGCCAGGAAGTTGTACAAGGGTCAAGGTGTCTATATTGCCAATGTTCAACTCTGGTTTAATTGGTGGTACTCCAGATTTCCAAGAGTAACTGTTAAGTGCAATGCCAGTCATAACTCCCAGGTTAAAGCTAGGGATTAGGAGCTATAACCCTCCATCAAAAAAATTCTTGTTATAGTAAAATTTAAATTCCTCTATTATACTAAGAAAATAATATTAATTCAAGATCTAGAAGGTAATTAATTCTTTGCAAAAATATAACAAAGCAGGGTAAGGAAGTTAGGGTATTTCAAATAAAGAGGGTGAGCATAATCTATATTTAGAAAGTAAAACATCAAGACAAACACTTGAAGGGCCTTAGCAAGCATTCATTGACCTGGAAGAAGAGACTTCTAAGCAAAAATAATAGCCAGTACAAAGACCCTCGGATGAAAGCTTGCCTAGGGGGAAGGAACAAAGCTGAGATCAGTGAACCTAGACCTGGGTCAGTGAACACCAGGTTAGTGAATGCAGAATGGAGTAAGCGAAGAGCAGAGAAGTCGAAGGAAAAAGTCAGATACCATGGGAAGCAACCCATGTAAAGATTTCTAAGAGGCCATGATAAAAGTATACTTTCTTACCCTCAGTAAATAGGAAATTATGGGATGCATATTTTGCTTTATTATTTTCCCCCCACTGAAGATGCCAATGTTCTCGGCAACATTGAACATGTCTCTCCCCTCATTTCCCATTTAACTTATTTCATGAAAAAGCAACAATAAAAAAAGAAATATAGAATTGTGAGTTGGAGTAGAGGCGTAGTGTAATTCTGCTGACATATTTGCAATGTTTTTCTGACTTTAAGAAAAGCAAAGGGAAAACTAGAGAAGGAAATATATCATTTCATTGAGCCTACAAGTTAATTGTGCTTTAATTTAGCATGATTTTCATAGAAATGGTGAGTCTGAAAATATTCTGAAGTTAAAGTCAAACTAATTTCTTTTTTATTTGCTTTTTGTTTTGAGGCCACACCTACCAATGCTCAGGGCTTACTCCTGCTCTGCCCTCAAATATCATACCTGGTGGTGCTTGGGGAACCCGATAGGGTGCTAGAGATTAAACCTAGGTCAGCCACATGCAAAGCAATTACCTTATTTCCTCTATGATTTCATTGACCCCTAAAGCAAATAGAATATCTTAAAGCAAAGAGGAGAGCTTTACAATAGCCAGAATCTGGAAAAAACCTGAATGCCTGAGAACAGATGACTGGTTAAAGAAACTTTGGTACATTTACGCAATGGAGTACTATGTACCTGTTAGAAAGGACAAAGTCATGAAATTTACATACAAGTGGTACTACATGGAAAGTATCATGTTAAGCAAAATGACTCAGAAAAAAGGGATAGACACAGAAAGATTGCATTCATCTGGGGAACATAAAATAACAAAATAGGAAACTAACACCCAAGAATGGCCGAGATAGATTAGTACCAGGAATTTTACTCCATAACTTGGAGGCCAACCACACATACTAGGGGAAAAGGGAGCTCAGATAAAGAGGGGAACACCAAATAAAGGTGTTGGGAGGATCTTCCCAGGATGGGAGAAGATGCTGAAAGTAGACTATAGACCAAACATGATAGCCATTCAATGTTTCTTTTGCAAACCACAACACCCAAAAGGAGAGAGAGAACAGAGGGGAATGCCCTGCCACAGAGACAGGGTGGGATGGGGGGGGGTTGGGGGGTGGGAGGGATACTGGAATCCGTGGTGGTGGGAAGTGGGCACTGGTGGAGGGATGGTATTTGATCATTGTATAATTGAAACCCAAGCACAAAAATGTGTAAGTCTGCAACTGTACCTCATGATGTCTCACTATTAAAAAAAATTTTTAATAAAAAAAAACAAAGAGGAGAGTCATGTAAAAGTAAAAGAAGGGTTCAGGATGACCTTATGGATTTTGTCTTAAGCAAATAGAATTTTAAAGTTGCTGTCAAATGACAGTGAATAGCTATGAATGGAGAAGTTAGAAGTGAAGGAAAACCCATAAATTTTGTTTGGGATACATTGCATTTGACAAATGGTATAAATGACTTCTTATGGCACTGACAATAGAACCCAGGGTCACATAAAAATGAAGCATATTAACTCAACAAATGAGCTACATTCCTTGTGATTAGTGGTATGTAAAGTCCAAAGATGCTTGAAATTTTTCCAGGTGATTTATGTGAAGTGGAAAGAAGAGTGGTAGCAGTCTCTCCACTCACCTTGGTCATTCAGGAACTATCTGGTTGGGTCACGGATGAGACAGTCTCCTGCAAGCACGTGAATGATACAGACCTTAAGACTCTCCAGTTCCACACAGCAGTCGTCACACTGCACCTGAATCCCATTTTATCTACACAGCATGGGAACTGTGTCCTGCCATCCAATTTCTTGGAAAGCAGGAGAACTCAGGCTGGAGACGAACTGTACATTGTGGGAAAGGAAAATCAGCCCTAATCTCTACTCGGGATCTTCACAGGTCCATACCTTCCCCAACAGAAAAGAATTTCAGGAAGAGATGAATATGAAGCAAATCATTTTATTCAGAGATAATGTAGAAGGAAAGAGAAGGGAACATTCCAAAAATAAAGCTGAGGGTTGGAGAATAGGACAGTGGGTAAGTGACTTACCCAGGTTTGATCCCAGTACATTAGGGAACTGCAAATTTGATCATTCTTCTTTCAACAGCCCCTATGCCTAAAAATTTCACTGAGGAATGAAAATACAAACTTTTCCATGATTTCTTCTTATTTTTTATTTTTTTTGAAAATTATCCAATAAACATTATCCAACTCGCGTTGGCCATGTTGGCCGCGTGTAAGGCGAACGCCCTACCCGCTGTGCTAGGAGCTGGAGCTTGCCGGAGAGCCCGGCAAGCTACCGAGAGTATTCGATATGCCAGACACAGTAACAACAAAGTCTCCAATGGAGACGTTACTGGGCCCGCTCGAGCAAATCGACGATATTTATCGCTGGAGCGATAGCACAGCGGGTAGGGCATCTGCCTTGCACGCAGCCAACATGGCCGACCCGAGTTCGATTCCTCCGCCCCTCTCGGAGAGCCCGGCAAGCTACCGAGAGTAGTCGATATGCCAGACACAGTAACAACAAAGTCTCCAATGGAGACGTTACTGGGCCCGCTCGAGCAAATCGACGATCAACGGGAGGGCCTTTACCTTTTTTACCTTTTAAACATTATAACTTCCATAATGAAGTCAGTAAATAATATCTTTAAATCACACTTTCAAAAGTGGTATTGAATTCAAAGTTATTATGCCAGAAGTAATGATAAAAGTATCATTTAAAATAAGTATATAACGAGACTTGTCTTATTAGAAAATTATCTTTATTGGAAAATTAACTCTCATGAAATTAAAAAATGTAAAAATATTAAAGGGCTGAAACTATAATAGTACAATGGGTATGCTTGTCTTGCACATGACTGATCTGGGCTCAATTCCTGGCATCCCACATGGTCTCCAGACAGGGCCAGGGGTGAGCACAAAGCAATTGAGCACAGAGCAATCAGTTAGCTCTCACTGGCACTTTCTTTTTCTTTTCCTTTTCCTTTCAAAAAAATCTACTTCCAAAACAAAAAATAAACATGAAATATTAAAGACAAATTCATCATATCGCTCCATAGTTGGAAGCCTATCTCATGGGCCTGGGGAGAAGGCCCCTAAAATAGAGAAGGGATCTCTAAGTCAATGATGGTTGGAGGCATCATTCGGGATGGGAGATGTGTGCTGAAAGTAGATAAAGGACCAAACATGATAGCCTCTTAGTATCTATATTGCAAACCATAATGCCCCAAAGTAAAAAGAGAGTATGGGGGAAATCTTCTGAAATAGAGGCAGGGGGAGGGGTGGAAAGCGGGGTGGGGTAAACTGAAGACATTAGTGGTGGAGAACATGCACTGGTGGAGGGACATGTGTTAGATCATTGTATGACTGAAAGTCAGATATGAAGGCTTTGTAACTGTATCTCATGGTGATTTAATAAAATAACAATAATTAAAAAGGACAAATTCATCAACAAAAGAGACATTTGAAACGTTTAAACACTTTAGTTTGGGTACCACACCTGGTGGAGCTTGGAGCCAGCCATGTTTCAGCAAGCATGTCCTTAAGCATGACCTAGCTGTGCCAAGAATCAAACGCAGTCCTTGTGAGTATAAAGCATGCACTCCAGCCTTTTAAACTATTTCCTGCATCCCAGTGGTGCTTAAAGACATTTTAAGTAAAAGCTGGAGACAGTGTGGCTTAATAGAGTAATAACTGCTTGTGTGAGGCACTGGGTTCTATCCCTGACGTAGAAAACAAAATAAGTATGTGTATGTATAAAGTAATGGATCAATTATGGCACCATAAAATTAAAATAAAATGTTTAAAAACTGAATGCTAATAACAATACTGTCTATGAAGAAAAAAATCGATTTGAAAAAGAAACACAAAGGCTAAATCTTAAAGAGTTATGTGTTTAAGATAAATAAGCTAAATAAATAACATATGTATCTAAAACCTAAGAATTTAAAATGTTGGGCCAAATAAAGAATCAAAACAAAAAGAAATGGGTTTGGGGTATAACTTAGCAATAGAGCACTTGCCTTGCAAGAATGAGGCCCTAGGTTCAATCTGCTGTCATGACGAAAAATTATAGAAATTGTTTGTTTGTTTTTATGACTAAAAAATCTATAATGCTGGACTAATTTGGGTGATGTTAGGAAGGTAGATAAATCTCAAAATAAAAGTACATTTATCAATCCCACACAAAACATAAGGTATGGTCTCTTATGACCCTCCCTAAAACTCCCATAAGTGACCTCCTAAAACAATCTTAGTAATCTCAGTGTATTTGCATTTTTCATAAGAAACAGATGACTTTTCAGCCAATGCATTAAGGATTTAAATAATTTATTTTCACTAAAGAGAAAACACACTCAATAAAACTGGCTTGCATAAACCTGAAAGAATTTTCATGTAGAATGATAAGGAAGGGATCCAAAAAGATCCAAACGTGTAGATAGATAGATGGACTAGTAGTATAGCAATATAAAATTTAGTAGGTAAAAATTGGGCAACCAATTATAAAAGTCTAGAATTGAAGACCCATGTGTTATTTGGTAATAATACAGTTCAACAATATGTTTTAGTCTGACAGTAGATATAATGTAACAATGAGATCTAACTGGAAACCAGATCTTTGACAAGAGAAAGTAACTAGTATACAGAGAATGCTGATTCTTTCTCATAGAACCCTACAACCTAATCCAAAATATTATCTTCAGTTCACTCTAGCAGGAAGCAAAGAAATCACAGAGGACTGAACAGGACATGAAAATATTTGCTTAGACAAAATAAAAGTACATGTAACATGATATAAATTCATTGTCTTCAAATATTTGTAAAGCCCTCACATAAAAGAGCAATTTGCTAGTTTACATCTGTATTCAGAGAGTAAATGGCAATGGCTATAAGGATAAGAAAAATTGGTCAGTGAAGAGTCTTCGAACAAACAGAGCTATCTAGAGGTCCATGGGTTTCATCCAAAGGTAGTGAGTCTCCTGTCACCAGTAGAATTTGAGCTTTGGCTTGATATCTACTTTGTCAGAATACTTGAGGGTAGATTCAATTATTGCTTGAAATGCAATTTTTTGGTTTTGGCTACATGAGGTGCTACTGAAGACTTACTCCTAGTTCTGTGCTCAGGGATCACTCCTGGCAGACTTGGGGACTTTAGGAATGATAAGGATCAAACCTAGGTTGACTGTGTTCAAGGCAAGCACCCTTATCCATTGAATTATCACTCCAATCCCCAAAAGTGATCTTTAATATTCTTCTCAACACAAAAGTTCCATTTAGGGGAAAGCTCTAAATAATTTATTTAGGGAAGTGACAGCTTTTTTTGTAGATGTTGACAAAAAAGATGGTTTGATGATTTCAAGTATAGATCTATGCAAGAAACAGTGCAAGTCAAAATGACAGGGAATTCAAAGAAGTTGAGAAGTTTAGTAGATGAAAATATGAAGTAGAGCGGCGAGAAGAATAGTACAGCAGGTGGGGCACTTGTCTTGCATGCAATTAACCTGGGTTGCATCCTCAGCGGGCTGGAGCTATAGCACAGTGATGGGGCATTTGCCTTGCACTCAGCCAGCCTGGCCTAGCCGGGTTTGATTCCTCCGCCCCTCTCAGAGAGCCTGGCAAGCTACCAAGAGTATCTCGCCCACACGGCAAAGCCTGGCAAGCTACCCGAACATATTCAATATGCCGAACACAGTAACAAGAAGTCTCAAAATGGAGACATTACTGAGCCCACTCGAGCAAATCGATGAACGACGGGAGGACAGTGGACAGTGGATTCTCAGCATCCCATATGGTCCCCTGAGCTTCACCAAGAGTGATTTCTGAGTGCAGAGCCATGAGTAACTCCCAAGCATCACCAGGTATGTCACCTCCCCCCCACAAAAATGTCCCAAAAGTCCCAGGGAGTTTCAGGAATAGTGGAAATTTCTCCCACACTTCCAACCAGCAACACTCCAGCGCGTCTGCCTAGGTCTTCTGCCAGTCTTCCAGACCCAGCCCTTCCATGCAGGTTTTCTACGGAGGAAAGATTCGGCACAATCTGGTTTTCTGAAACCAGAAAAGCTCCGATTTCCTGAAACCGGCAAAACTTGGTCCAGTTTTCCGAAACTGGCAAAATTTCCAGTTTTCTGAAACGCGGCAAAATTTGGATAAAGTTTCTGTATCACATGTGGAGGGATCTCAACTGCTAGGGCTTCCCAGCCAATGAACAAGATGTTGTGCCCGAGTTTCAGATCCCCAATTGCGGAGAGACCAAGTGCACACATGATAATGCAAAAACAAAGGAACTTTATTACTAGCCCAAGCCAGTGCCAACCTAAACTAGGGTCCAAGTCTCATCCAACACAGTGGAGTCTTGACAAGGACCCTGACTCCAAATCACATGTAGGTTATATAGGGTTCAGAGTTAAAAAACAATTTATCTACTGGTCTATTTTTAGCAACGGCCCTATTACAATGGAGGTCAGCAATTAGGCAATGGTTAGCAGTGGCCCCTCATGAATGGCCAGACCCAACTGCCCAATTCCTTATCTAGGCACATTACTCAACTGGGAGTTTACCAGAAACTGAAAGTCCTGCTTTGGGGAAATAGAAACTGAGACCTAGCTAAGACTTAATGTTAGCTGCAGCCTGTCATGGCATCAGTTCGCCCTCACATGTTTTCATTCAATTTTCAATTTTTTGGTAAAAATCCAAAGGTCATTATTTTTCTTTTTTTATTCCAAGTCTGGAAGCACCCCACAGGGTGAGCTAAAAATAACTTACCAGGGGTGGTGGAGAGATAGTGCAATAGTAAGGTCGCATGCAGTTGGGGTATCCAGGCTTAATCCCCAATACTCCAGATGCTCTCCTAAGTACTGCCAGAATTGATCTCTGAGCATAAAGCCCTGGCTGTCTCCTATTATGACCCACAGACCAAAAGTGCACTGTAGCACACTGTCCTCTCGTTGTTCATTGATTTGCTCAAGCGGGCCCAGTAACGTCTCCATCTTGAGACTGGTTGTTACTTTGTTTGGCATATTAAATATGTCACTGGTAGCTTGCCAGGCTTTGCCATGTGAGTGAAATACTCTTCGTAGCTTGCCAGGCTCTCAGAGAGGGCAGAGGAATTGAACCCGGGTCAGCTGGGATGGGCGCGTGCAAGGCAAAACCCCTTCTGCTGGGCTACGTTCCCACCCAGACCGAAAGTGAAAAGAAAAAATAAAAAAACACTTGCGGCTAGTGTTTTTAAAAAAAAATAGTGATGTCTTGTTTTTTGAGTTTCTTTAACAGATTTTTTTTTCTGATAAAGTCTAGCATTGTCAATATAACTTTCAGGCAGAACAATTGCTTGAAATGCAGCCAATCCGGGTTCAATTTCCAGCACCACCAAGAAGTGATCCTTGAAGATGAGCCAGGAATTTAATAATATAAAGCTGACAGGGCTAGATGAAGATTCCTGGGCCCCCAGCAGCAAGAGTATCCTGACTTGGGCACTATTATGCTCTGTAAGCCCTGAAAAACACTCAGGTATGCACAGTAACAAGTGTCAAAATGGAGACATTACTGGACCCGCTCGCAAATCCATGAACAACGGGAGGACAGTGACAGTGACAATGATCCTAAAATGAACAAAATTAACCTACCACATACCATCCATTTTCATAGCAAATGATGCATGTATACTCGGAAATTGCATCTTTTTTAGAAATAAGTGGATATCCTGGACATAGGACAAACCTATATATGAGAAAATGTTCTCTCATTGTATGCGACCCCACGTTCTTGTAAGGAACCAGTGGGTGGGGGATTGATCATTTCTCTCCAAGCTATAGTGCTCATTCCCCACTAGATGGTACTATTTCTCTGCTGTAGGTTTTTATTTTTGCTTTGCCATTTTATTTTTTCCAGAGTTCTCACTGATAATAAAAATGATGTCTTGTTTTTGAGCTTCTTTAAGAGATTTAATAGGGTATTTTTTTCCTACATGAAGTACTACCATTATCAATATAACTTTCAAATATTGAAATGCTGCAGACGTGTAATAGTATATTATGCATTTCTCCTAATGATGAAGAAGTTTTAGAAACTAATCTTCTCTACTACGGAATACACGCCTGAATAAAGAGATCTTTACTTCCAGTGATCCGATCTTTCTCATTTTCCTTATACTATAGTTATCACACTGCTGAAAAAAAAAGTATGTTTATTTTATAATAGCATTTTAATTTGGTCTAAGCTCTCATGTCAGCACTGAATTCTTTCAATTTTCCTTTGCATAACCAATATCTCACTACTAACATAAAATCTCCTATCCAATTAATTCATGTCAGGTTTTACAAAGTAAAATTCTAACTACTAATATCAATTTTAGTTCATTTGTTTGCTTGCTGATTGGATATGTTGAGAAGCAAAAATCTGCCACTTCAGAGGTGTTCTGGGGAGTAATGAGGGTGGGTAGGAAAACAGCTAATCTCAAAGGAGGGCCCCTAAAGACTAGGTGGGGGTTGCTTTAAAAATGCTGTTGAGGGGCTGGAGCAATAGCACAGTGGGTAGGGCATTTGCCTTGCATGCGGCAGACCCAGGTTCGATTCCCAGCATCCTATATGGTCCCCCGAGCACTGTAAGGAGAGATTTCTGAGTGCATGAACCAGGAGTAACTCCTGTGCATCGCTGGGTGTGACCCAAAGAAGCAAAAAAAAAAAAAATGCTGTTGAAATGTTTACATATAAACTTTTCTCTGTAAAAACACCACCCTCACTGTAATGGGAAGACCTGATCTCATTACCTTTTTCATTGAAAAAGGCAGAAATTATTAGGGAAAACTAGAAGAATCCTTGGCTCCAAGCTTGTTTGATTATTTATCAGTCTCTGCAGAAACCAGAGAGTTGTTGGATGATTTGGGGTAGAGGTAGAGTATCTATAGTTGACTGTCTTTCCATTCAGTAAGTATATTGACTGAGCGAACATCCTGAGACCAGTGATATATACTCAGAGACAGAGTACATGTTTCACTTAATACGAATCTGAGTTCATTTCTGCAACAACAGCAGAGCAAGAATCCTGGAACCAGACTCCCAGAGTTGATGTTCTGGCCCTGTCATAGCTAGTTTTCTTGGTCAAGATGGTTGCTTTGTTGTTGTCATTTTTCCATCTGTGGCCATGCCTTGGCCACAATAAAAGCTCAGGGACTATTTCTGACTCTTTGCTCAGGGGTCCGTGCATTGCTGGATTGCTGGGAATCGAACTTTTTGCCCCCAGTACACAAAGTATGCACACTACACCATTGAGTTATCTTTCTTGCCCCCTCTTTCATTTCTTTTCTTTTCTTTCTTTTCTTTTCTTTTCAGGGGTGGGTGGGCGGCTTTCCTCACCTGGTGGTACTCAGGGCTTACACTTAGCTCTGCACTCAGGGATCACTCCTGACAGGGATACAGGACCATAGGGGATGCTGGGACCAAACCATGGTCAGCCATATGCAAGACAAATGCCCTACCTGCTATGCTAGCATTCCAGTCCCGGCTCTCTTCCATTTCTTATGCATACAGTGGTATGTCCTTAAATATTTTCAATACATATCTCTATCAATTATTTAGCTATAACTTTCCAATACAGATGTGATCCTCTGCAGGGTGAAAAAACATAGTGAAAGCAGGCTAGGACAAAGTGGAAGCTCTGGCCTCCAGAACTAGATTCCTCACAGAAGAAGGAAGACAAGACGCAGGGTGTGATGTGCTTAGCAGTAGGAGGTGGTGACAGCTCTGGAGACTGGAGGTGGTGAACAGGAATCGGGAGCTAAGGAGAGACATCTTAACACGGGAACACTGGGCCAGAGGAATGAGAAATAACTGGAAAGAGGCCAGACTCCACTTGGGAGGGAAAAGATAAATCAAAACATGATTTTTGAAAAAGGTGGGGAGGGCTTGTTAAAGTGTTACCGAAATAGTCACTTTTCCAACTACTGCCCAATTTTTGTTCACTGTCTGAAATTTTGATAAATAGCGAGTTTAGCTCAGTTTTGAGTCTCACAGCTGCTCTCATGCATCATGACAGAGAATACATGAAGAGGATCTCTGGAAGAGCACTTACTACACAAGGCTAAGAGCTGGACTATTCATGAAAGTAATTCATCTCTGTCATATTACATGAAAGCACCTTCGAAGACCACAGAATCAGCACTTGAAACATGAAGAAGGGCCATCGGTCAGAGGGACAGTTTAGTGGGGATGGTGCTTACATGACTTACTGCCAACCTGGATTCAATCCCCAGCACCCTCTACAGCCTTCAGGCTTCACCCGGACTGACCCCTGAGTTTAGAGACAGTAGTAAACCCTGAGCACTACCGGGTGTGGCAAAAGAGAGACATACAGACAGACACAGACAGACAGATAGAACAACTACCTGAAGATAGTCCTTAAATCTTTCATAAAAATTAAGTCATATATTATACGACATAAGATGCACACACATACATGTATACATATATTAAGCTAATGTAAATGAAAAACTATGAAACTTCTAGAAATAACAAAGAATAAAATATTTAAGGTCTTGGTTTTAGGAATTCAGTTTTGAAGACAAAAACCAAACGCGTGGTTCACAAACAAAAACTACTGAACAAAAGACACTGTTAAAAGGATGAAGAACCAAAGCACAGGATAGGATAATCTGCTTGGAAACTATTTATTTGATATGAGACTTGGATTCAAAATATGAAAAGAATGGTGGGTTCAGAGCCATAGAACAGGGAGGGTGTTTATTTTGCATGACGTCAAGGCCCTTTTGCTCTCTTAGGAGTGATTTCTGAATACAAAGCCAGGAGTAAGACTGAGTATCCCCCAATCTCCACCCCCCAAAAAAAAGGTTAAACTTTAATAATTACATAGCTAAATTAATAATTTAGAAATATCTGAACAAAGAAGCTATAAATTTCAGATCAATATATGAAGAGATATTTAGTAGCCTATATAATAAATAAATTATAGGTTTAAATGAGATACTATCACATATTTATTATAACTAAAAATTTAGAAATCGATGCAAGGATGGACCATCACATGTTGCATTAGGAATGAGAAATAGCATGGCAATGGTAGAAAATATGTTGTCAATTTCTCACAAAGTTAATAAATATTCTCTTACTATATGACACAGCTCCTATGTTGTAGGCATGTGCACAGGTCAAAAACATGCATGAGAATGTGTATGGCAGCTTGAATTTCATGCTGGTCAAAAACTGAAAGGAGACAAAACAACTTTTAATTCAAGTGAATAAATGAATAAAGTGTTATGCAGCCATACATTGGACTACTATTCAGTGCTAAAAAAGAAAAAGGAAATAAAAAATAGAAACAGACTATCTAGTCACAAGAGACCCAGGGTTGCTTATTCCATTCTGAAGGTCACCACATTTCAACTTTCAAATTATAATTCCATCCTTTACTTCCTGTGGCTCTCTCCTCTCTGGAGAATCCCACAGTCTCTCTCTCTCTCTCTCTCTCTCTCTCTCTCTCTCTCTCTCTCTCTCTCTCTCTCTCTCTCTCTCTCTCTCCCCTTCCTTCCCTCCCTCCCTCTCTCTCCCTCCCTCTCCCCCTTTTTCTCTACTCATCTCCCTCTTCCCTCCTTTTCAATCTCTTCTTTCTTTGATTTTCTCTTCTTTTTCCTCTTCTCTTCTCTTTTTCTCTCTCTCCCTCTCCTCAATTTCCTAAATAAATCTATTTCAAGGAAGAGAGAGAGAGAGAGAGAGAGAGAGAGAGAGAGAGAGAGAGAGAGACCCAGGGTATTTCAATGCATATTTTTAAGTGAAATGAAGTAGCCAGAAAATACTTACTTCTATATGGTTACCATATGATAACTAGAAAATATCAAAACTAGAGACAGTTAAAAAAAAAAAAAAACAGAAGTTGCCATGGGGTGAAGAAGGGGGAAAAAGGCACGCAAATTTCAAGAGAAACTATTCTGTACTACCATCATGTGAATCTTAATGTGAATTATGGTGATATTAGATAATAATGCATCAATATTTGTTCATTATGAAAAACATATCACACTAAGGTAGTAACAGTAAGATAAAAATAGAGGGGGTTATGGGAAAAGTGCATGTGGAACATGCTGTACTATTTGTACAAATTTGATAAATCTAAAACTGCACAAAAAACCCTAACATTATTATTTAAAAATATTAAAAGTGTAGTTAGAAGATAAAAGTGTATGTAATTTTTGGCAAGAGCCAGTAGCATATTGGATTACAACAAAAATCACCAAATATATGTACATGTGCCTTTACTTATTGTAAAGAATGATATATTTGAGTAAATCACTAAATGTTACTTACTTATGACATAATTTCCGCTGGTTTCTGTAGTATTTCTCAAACTATTACTGTTAGCATGATTTCACAGTTTCTGTCTCCACTTACAAATATATACCTTGGCTTTTGGAAACACAGTAGTGGTGAACAAAACCAACATAGTCCTAGAGAAACAGACTATTAGAAATTCTGAGAATTCCACAAAATGACATCCACTTTTTCCTACACTCTAATTTCCTCACTAAAACACCCACTTCTTTTTTCCTAACTACATTCACAAACCATATAACAATATTCTGGTCAGTAACTGACCACATACACAATGGTGGTCCCAAAATTTCTGCTACCTAGTGACATCAGAGTTGTCCCTCAGGGTGTTTCACGGCAACAGCAACCTCATTTATCTTGCATTTACTGCATTTCTTAATACTTTCCTTTACCCTAAGCACTGTGCGGTCCTCAGAGCACTGATGGAGGGACCCCACTGCAGGGAGTGTCCCCAGAACAAATAAAAGAAAAAGATTTAAAAAATAAGGATTCTCCATATCACATTCCCGGCAAGCTACCGAGAGTATTTGATATGCCAGACACAGTAACAACACAGTCTCCAATGGAGACGTCACTGGGCCCGCTCGAGCAAAGTATATCAAATATCATAAAATACATTGAGGGAAATTGTGAAGCTATGCTCCAAGATTTGGACCTCAAAGGTGTTTATGATTCTATTGACAAAGGCAGCCGAATGAAACTGAACAAATGGGACTACATCAAATTAATGAATTTTTGCATGACTAAAGAAACACAGGTTAAAAAAATGACAAATTGAATGTATTTGGAGAAAATGGAAAAAATATTCACACTTAACATATCAGATAAAGGGTTAATATCCACAATATATAAAGTATTCATAAAGATCAACAACAATAACAAAAATATATATTTTTTCTAAATACATTGGCCTGTTTTTTAATCTGAAATTGAAAGCTCTTATATTTGACACAAATATGTCTTTTTTTCTTGGATGATATCACACCCAGTGGTGCTCAGGGACCATTGAGCACCATTGAGTGTGACTACTTGAGGGTACCATATGAGAGTACCCTGAGGGGAACCACACAGTGGCAGGGTTCAAAATCAGATCTGCCACAAGCAAAACATGCTCCCAGCCCAGTTATTTGTCTGGCCCAACACACATATTTTTCTTAGCACTAAGATTGATTTAGCTTAGATGTGAAGTTTTACATGAAAAGTTGCTTCAGTGTTATTATCATCACGTAGTCAACAGAAGCTGGGTGACCGTAAACACATAAACTCAAGAGAGTTTACTCTGAGCCTGAGCATAGTTGTATCATTACTACACTTCCTTCATACAAAGAAATGTAACCTGTGTTTATCTCCACAGTTTGAGAAAAAAAAAACTCCCACATATGTGTAAACAAACTGAGTCTGTCATTCATACTTCTATGTTATCTTCCGATCTATACAATGAGGTATAAGTTCATTCATACAAATAGTTTCATGCTGAATTACAAAAAAAAAAAAAGAGAGAGTGCTCTGCAATTTGTCATCACTTAAAATACTTCTCTAAATGCTAGAAATAATTTAATACATTTTAGTACATTTGATGTGTGCTTGATTCTAGTATAAATAATTCTATATAAACTCTTTCAGGTTAGAGTGTGCTAAGCCAGTGTTTGCTTTTTATTGCAGGTGAAGAAGTGTTTAGAGATTCATGGAACTTCCATTCACCAACCTGGAAATGGCATTCATTTTATTGGCTTTTGTTATCTTTACCTTATTTACTCTGGCTTCCCTTTATACTAAACCAGATGAAAGGAATGAAGGTAAAAAAAAAAAATAGAGCTCTTCGCAGTTAATCCTTGTCTTGCTTCTCACAATCATCTTTCTGAAAGATTTGATTTGGTTTCTTTTCTATTATGTCTATTAGGATGTTTCTGTGTGTCTGTTTCTATTCATCTATGCACAGAAACTAAAATTTGTAATTACTCACGAGTTCTTGTTTAAGTCCAAACATTTGGAAATTACATAAATATATTTTTAAAACTCAACACTACATGTTTATGCATTGCCAATAATAGTATAAACAACAGAAGTATGTGATTTCAGTGATGTGTTTGATACTTCATTATAATTAAGGATTCTCTGAGCTTTATAAAAAAAATGTTAATAGTTGGAAAATTTTTGAGGCCAAAAATATACACATTTGTGTTTAGATGTAAAACTGGATCTATATATTCATACCAAAGAAATTATACAGATTTGAAAAGGATAAGATAAAATTATAAAGAGAAAATTATCTGTCCAATTATGTGTTCAAGAATGTTCCTCCATCCATTCTTGGCTAGAGAAGAAATTTTCTGTCTGAAACAAAATATTATTCTCTTGTCTTATAGACTTACAACACTTATAAAAGTAAAAAATAGAAAGCCACAAGTAAGTGCCCATTCCAAGTCATGCTGACATGCAGATTGTAAAATGTAATTGAGGTCCATGAAATCTTTTTCTTACTCTACATTGTGTTAGTTTAAAATGAAATTGGCTGAAAGAGTAAAACCAAAACAGCCATCACTTTAACTAGATCATAATGTATTTCTCTCACAAAGTAAGGAAGACTGGAGGTAGGAAATTTATGGCTGATACAGCACTGCGTGGTGTCCTACTACTAAGGTACCTTAATTCCCAACATCTTCAACTTACTGCTCTGAGTCAGAGACCAATGGAGCTAATTCAACTTTTTCTTGCCTTTATGTGTGGTAGTCAACAGAAAGAGCTCTTTCCATTAAAAATGCTTCCAGATTTTCATTTGTTTGTTTGAGGGCCACACTAGTGTTGCTCAGGGAAACGTGCTTCCAGATTTTTCACATGACACTTTCTTTTTGTTATCCCGAAAGGAAAAGTAGGTAATGTGATTTTTATTTATAAAGGTGAGTATAGAGCTTAAAGATTAGATTTATGTTCCTAAAATAATATGTATATGTATATATATATATATATCACTGTCACTGTCCTCCCATTGTTCATTGATTTGCTGGAGTGGGCCCAGTAACATTATGAGACTTGTTACCGTGTTTGGCATATCGAATACATCACAGGTAGCTTGCCAGGCTTTGCCATGCAGGCGAGATACTCCCGTAAGCTTGCCAGGCTCTTTGAGAGGGGTGGAGGAATCGAACTTGGGTCAGCTGTGTCGTCCGCATGCAAGGCAAACACCCTACCTGCTGTGCAATCGCTCCAGCCCAAGATATATATATATATATATATATATATATATATATATATATATGTATTTATATATATATATATATTACTGCCCTCCTGTTGTTCATAGATTTGCTCGAGTGGGCCCAGTAATGTCTCCATTGTGACAATTGTTACTGTGCTTGGCATATGGAACATGTCACAGGGATCTTGCCAGTCTTTGCCGTGCAGGCGAGATACTCTCGGTAGCTTGCCTGGCTCAGAGACAAGTGGAGGAATGGAATTCTCATTGGCCATGTAGGCCACGTGCAAGGCAAGCACCCTACCCACTGTGCAATCGCTCAAGTCATACAACTAGAAAAGTGTGCAAATACATCGCCCAAGTGCTACAACCAGAAAAGTGTGCAAATACATGACTCCTAACCATGCAGTCAGTGTGGTCCTGAGACTCATCAGATTGGAGAATAGTTGAGCTTGAAGGAACGTAAACAGAGCATTTTACTTACAAAAAGTAAGGAGAGCACTTTTTATTGAATCATTGTGAGATAGACCCTTACAAAGCTGTCCATGATTAGGTTTCAGTCATACAGTGTTCCAACACCCATCCTTCCACCGGTGTACATTTCCCAGCACCAGTGTCCCCAGATTCCCTCCCATCACCCCCCACCCCCTGCCTATCTCTATGGCAAGTGCTTTTCTTCTCTGTCTCTGTCTCTCTTTTAACCAGACATGAATCTAAGCAGATACATCATACTTGAGACTTCTTATAAAGCTTAGGAACATAGATGTCTGGGTATTAGTCCTGGCTGTGTATCTTTTAACAAGATTTTCATGTTAGTTTAGTTTTATTGCTGATGAATAAAAACACTGAATAAAACAGACTCCAAAATATTTAATGAGCATTTCAAGCTCTCAGTAAATCAGCAGATGAGACTAACTAGAGCACAGATTTTCCAACTCCAAGTTGAAGACCTCCGAGCTTGTACCATCTCACCTCCCTGATCATAATCTAGGAACAAAAGGGATGAGGGAATTTGATCAGCCGTATAAAATATCCTTTACTCTATTGTTTTCTTTCTCTTCGTGAGCTGGGAGGTTGTTGGGACCACCCCAGCATGGGTCAGGAGTAGCACTGTAGCACTGTCCTCCCATTGTTCATTGATTTGCTCGAGTGGGCACCAGTAATGTCTCCATTGTGAGAGTTGTTGTTACTGTTTTTGGCACATTGAATATGCCATGGGGAGCTTGCCAGGATTTGCTGTGTGGGCAGAGTACTCTGGGCAGCTTTCCGGGCTCTCCGAGAGGGACGGAGGAGTCAAACCTGGGTTGGCCCGCTGTGCTATCGCTCCAGCCCACACTTAAGAGTAGCCCTTGGCAATGCCAGAAGACCATATTCTGTGCTGGGGGTTGAACTAGAGCGGGCAGCCTAGAAGGCCAGAGCCTTACTTCCTGAAACAGAGATGGTTCCACTCTCCTTCATTTTCTTTTTCTTCAGCTCAGTCCCTTAGATGCCTCATGTTTATTTCCCAAACAAAATCTCCTTTTGAATACTGTCACGCTGAGGGCTAGAACAAGATACTCCAAGAAAACCATTCAAGAACACTTCCAGCCTGGCACCTGTTTCTACCCAGGACCATCAGAGCTCACATAAGCAAAATATCACAAGAGAGCAAAGAATGTTCTATTACACAGTGTAAGGATGCTTCCTTAAATGTGAAAAGGGGCCTGGGGAGGTAGTACAGCAGTTAAGGTGCCTGTCTTAAAATTAGCTGACCTCGTTCCTCTCTTAGAAATCGTATATGGTCCCCCAAGCAACACCAGGAGTGATCTCTGACATCAGATTCAGGAGTTGGCCCTGAACATCAAGGAGGAGTGCCTCCTCCCCATCCCCAATAACAATAACAAACAAGTGAAGAGACCTGTTTGTTATTGTTATTTTTTATTGCTATAAAACCAGCTCTACTACAAAGGCAGGGCTATTTTTGTTTTCTTTCTCAGGATCAGTAGAGAATTTCAGAAGCCAATAAAATAGGCATTAACTATTTTAGACATAAATCTGATATGTGTGAAATTACCTGATTAATTAATAGAGGGTCCATTCACCAAGAGATGGAAAGAATTTAGTTACCCCATCAAGGAAATGATAGCCTTATGGTCAATTCAAATTCAATAAGTGGTGTGATAGAAGTAAGAAGTAAGGGGACATCTTTTGCAAAGAGCATTGAGATCAGCTTTACAAATAAATGAACACCTTGGTACAGTTAAATGCTTACAGTATAGGTAAGGCAGGATGCATTCCAAGTAAGAGGATAGGGCAGAGATAACACAGTTGGTAAGGCATTTTCCTTATTTACGACTGCCCTGGGTTTGATCCCAGACACTGCATATGGTCCCCTGAGTACTGCCAAGATTGATCTCTGAGTACAGAGCCAAGAGCAAACCCCTACCATCACTGGTGTGCCCCCCCCCTTCACACCAATAACAAAAAAAAATTTAAATAAAAAACAGAGGAAAACTTAAGAAAAATTATGAACTAGCAAAATTAAATCTATACATTTCTTTTCATTTATAGTTTAATATAATGTATTAACCAATTAAATACAAAGTATTTGAAATACTGTAAATACTACTGCCTACTATTTCTCAGGACTCCCTGAGACTCTTGATGACTCAATTGTTTACCTGAGTCAGTGCAAACACAGACCTTTTCCTCTTTTGTTTGAACCTGCTGACAAGGGTAGACAGAGATCCTCCAAACCTCCCTTCTTTGTCTCAGGAATGATTTAGCTGAGATTAAAACTGTTTGTCCCCTTGCAACCAGTTAGCAACAAAGAAAAAAACATTTCCTGCATAGCTAAAAGAGACTTCCCTTGATTACAAAACAATTTCAACTATGAAGCACCCTACCCCCACCAATAACTCTTCTATCTCCCATCTGCCCCCTATTGAAATCTAAGGTAACACCAAGAGGTAATACAGAAATATGTGACCTTCATCATTAGGACACTCTCCTTACTGCAGTAACTTGGAAAAAAAATCAAAATCAGAACTTTTTGATTGTCTTTGAAAAAAACATGACCTGGCTTCTGGATATGGATTACAATTTTTAATTATATATGATACATATCTTTTAGGGCTGGAGCGATAGCACAGCGGGTAGGGCGTTCGCCTTACAAGCGGCCAACATGGCCGACCCGAGTTCGATTCCTCCACCCCTCTCGGAGAGCCCGGCAAGCTACCGAGAGTATTCGATATGCCAGACACAGTAACAACAAAGTCTCCAATGGAGACGTTACTGGGCCCGCTCGAGCAAATCGACGATCAACGGGAGGGCCTTTATTTTATTTTTGATACATATCTTTAAAAATGCAGTTGCTACTAGGAATATGACTATTTCAGGCATGTATAAGAAAGAAAAGTGCTCCCTAGTAAAGAATCTCACTAGTATTTCTAGTTCAATGGTTTTGAACTTTTGTCCTGAAATCTACTCCCTTATGTCATAGTCACACAGACACACATGCAGACACAAGCATGTGCACACACAACCATATGTGTATGTTTAAAATGACTATTTGTTAACAAAAGACTTAGTCTCACTGTAGCGTCATAATTTTTAATATTGTATATCCTGATATAAATAGGTTTCATTCCTTTTTTGCAAAGGTTGATTGAAAAAAACACGTAACAGACAAGAAGAGTAAGTTCTTTGTGGGGAGGAGACGAAAAGGAACTCTAGTAGGTCTCAGGGGTAGAACCTGCCCAGAATTGAACCTGAGATTTTCAAACACAAAACATATGCCCCAGCATTTTGTATCATCTACTCAGTCCCTATCCATTAAGTTCCACTGGAATTCTTTTAAATCCAATTAAATTATGGGACAGCAGTAATAAATAGGACAATGGGTACTGTGCTTGCCTTGCACTGGCCCTCCTAGCTTTGATACCTCTAATCCCATATGGTCCTCTGAGCACCCCCAGTAGTAATCACTGAGTGCAGAGCGAGGAGTAAGACTTGAGCACCTCTTGGTGTGTCCCTGAAATAAAAACAACAAATAGCATCAACAAAATTCTACTCAATTGTAATTATTTCGGGCATTAATCACTATAACTGGGAGGATCATTTTTACAAGTCACACGTTTGTTCCACAAAAATACCTTTGCTAATTTATCACTCTTCTGTATTCTTCCAAGTGTAGTTCTTCCATCACCCACTAATAATGTCTTCTTCTACCTGAATTTTACTTATTCAAGGCTAATCTCATTCCCTTCTAAAATTATTCTAACCCAAAATTAGCTATATTTTCTTATATATGAGATCTCCAAACCTGCTCCGATCGGGACTGGGCCTCCTCCACCCAGATGCCCCATCTTTCAGTAGCTAGACAGTTACACCCACCAACTGCTATGTAACCGCATCAATGGCCAAGATCCAGAGACTATAAAACCAAGCTCCCAGAAGCTAATGGGGTTACGTGACCTCTTTTTGTCTAGTTCTCACTCTCAGAGAACCCGGCAGGCTACCGAGAGTATCTTGCCTACATATTTGCCTGACTGGGAACCCTGAAAAAGTGATTAGAGGCTGCGCCAGAAGCCTCCATCCCTCTCAGAGAGCCTAGCAAGCTACCAAGAGCATCCTGCCTGCACGACAGAGCCTGACAAGGTGCCCGTGGCTTACTCGATATACCAAAAACAGTAACAATGATTTGGTCCTCATTCCCCTGACCCTGAAAGAGCCCCCAATATTCCATCAGGCTACACTACCAAGTGACAGAGACAAATGGAGACGTTACTGGTGCTCGCTCGAGCAAATTGATGAACAATGGAGTGATAGTAATAGTGATATATATGTGTGTGTATGTGTGTGTGTGCATGTGTGTAGATATGAGTGTATACACATATAAAATCAGTATGACACTTGCCTTAACCACTTTGTACTGCATATAGAATATAATATAATCACAAAATAATGAGATTCCGTTCTATAATCTGTTACTAAACTTGATTGACCATTCAGCAAAGATGCTTTAATTTTTTTTCATTTTCAGGAAGACAAAGTAAGAAAGAAAAGGTAAAGTCATCATAATTCTTTCCATTAAACATTTCTTTAGAAGAAATAAAATAGGTAGATAAATATAGAAAACAAGGGTGGGAGATATAGCTCAGTAGACTCAGGGCTTCTACTTCATGGAGACAACGTGGGCCGGGAGCCCTCTTTCCCTGAGCACAGCCATGAAAACCCCCAGAGCACAACCTGGTATTGCCCCAAAGCAAAAACAAACAATAAAAGTACAAAAGAAACAGTTATTCACATCAAAATAAAATCCCTCATTTCAACACGAAGTTGTTGAAGCAGAAAAAATAAATAAATAAAATGGTCACCAGGCAGCAAAAGCAATGTTTTTTTTCTTATTGTTTGTTTGGGTTTGAGGGTCATTCCCAGCAAAGCTTGGTGATCACTCCTGGCGGTACTCAGGGAAGAATAAGCATATGGTGTCAGAGAACCAACCACGGTTGACCGCTAGCAAATTAACCCCTGCACTAACCTTTATTCGAAGGTGGCTGTTTTTTATTTTTTTTATTTATTTTTTTTTTTTTGTGCACATTTCTTTTTTTTTTTTTTAATTTATTTATTTATTTATTGAATCACCATGGGAAAGGTTACAAATCTTTCAGGTTTAGGTCTCAGTCATGCAAATATCAAGCACATTTCCCTTTACCAATACTTATTTTTTACCATGAAGAACCCCAATAAAACCCCACCCCCCACCCCTCCCAGTCCCTGTGGGGCAGATGAATTCTAGTTAACACTCTATCTGCTTTGATTAGATTCATTGTTTCAATAAAAGATTCACCACTATTATTTAGAGTTTACCCCCCCCCCCCCCCGAATCAGACATGCTGACAAAGCATTGTGAAGTGATTTGCTTTCTACAGCTGGGTTCAAGAATTATATGTTGGTTTTGGATTTCTGCTATTTTACTTATTGACCCTGGAAGTATTTCTACTGAAAGTCAGATAGTTAAGAAATTGGTTTCTGTGCTCTGGAGTCGTGGCCGTGCTGGAGAGCCGCTAGTGGGGGGCAACTGGTGGCCTCGGTAGGGCGTGAAGGGCGGACCGAAACGCCCCCCTTCCCATGAGGTTTTAGTCGCCCCCAGTCCCCCGGCTCATACCTGCTGTTTTTATTCGTGGCCTTCCTCAGCTCGGCTTCAGACCCAAGGCCACTCCCCATGATGCATGGCCTGGGGCGGGCTTGACAGTTTGGCTACCCCAGTGGGTGAGGTATGCAGGGCCAGGGATGAAACTCAGGGCATTACATAAACCAGCATGTACTCTAAACTGACAGCATACTTTTGATCCCCAAAAGAATGTTTTTAAGAGAATCAGGAAGAGTGGTGTCCATATCCCCTGCTCCTTTTTTGTTTTCTTTTTTGTTTTTTACTATCACCGGGTAATGGAAATTCTAAATAATCATGGTCATGGTCACAGTCCTCCCATTATTCATCAATTTGCTCGAGTGAGCCCAGTAATGTCTCCATCGTGAGACTTCTTGTTACTGTGTTTGGCATATCGAATATGGCATGGGTAGCTTTCCAGGCTTTGTCATGCAGGGAAGATACTCTCGGTAGCTTGCTGGGCTCTCCAAGAGGGGCAGAGGAATCAGACCCGGCTCAGCCAGGCTGGCTGCTTGCAAGGCAAACACCCTACCACTGTGTTATCGCTCCAGGCCAATTCTAAATAATAGTAATACAAAATAATTTCCTTAAAAATTTTTCTCAGTCTAAGTTAGAAATAGCTGTTGTGGCAAAGTTAATTTTAATATTCTATGCAACTGTTAAAACAGCGTACTATTATTAGTCATTTTTTCATTAGTGAATCACCATGAGGTACAGTTACATACTTACAAACTTTCATGCTTGCATTTCAGTCCTACAGTGATCTAATACCCTTCCACCAGTGCCCACTTTCCACCACCAATGATTCTAGTATCCCTCCCATCACCCCCACCCCATCCCCCACAACCCCACCTTGCCCCTAGGGCATTTCCTTTTGTTTTCTCTCTCTCCTTTTGGGTGTTATGGTTTTCAATAGAGGTATTGAGTGGCCATCATGTTTGGTCTATAGTCTACTTTTGGCACATGTCTCCCAGCCGAGTGGGTCCTCCAAACACCCTTTACTTCCCTTCTCTATCTGAGCTGCCTTTTCCCCCAGAATGTGAGGCCAACTTCCAAGCTGTGGAACAAACCTCCTGGTTCTTATCTCTACTGTTCTTTAATCCCCTGCTTAATCCAGATACAAGATGTCTAAATCACCATCTTATTGCAATAGAGACTGCCTGAGACCATGGTATTTCTCAATAATTCGTACACACATATTAACTAATGCACACATAAGCTCAATATTTGAGTTTCAAATATTATTAGCAAAATGTATTAAATTTCTCAGTTGTTCTACTGTTCTAATTACTACTCCAATACCACCCCTAATACAACTACTTTTAGCTCATTCATTGTTTTACATTTATTCATCACGTAATCTTCATGTTTCTCTTCTGATGCAAACATTTTTATTGTAGTATTTCAAAAACAAACAAAAAGCTGAAAAGCTAGTCCCAGGATTAGTCATTTACCTTCTATGTGGCCACCCCCAGTCCATATGGTTCCCTGAACACTAGGAGTGATCCCTGAACAGCTCAGATGTAGCTTCTGAGCACAGTCTGGTGTGGTGCGTCTTATTCTACCCCCCAAACTAAAATTCAGAAAGAACAGCATGGGCAAAATTGTATATAAATTCCATGAACTTGTTTTGTTTTGTTCTGTTTTTGCATTTTCATTGCCAATTATTGAACCCAGGACCTCACACCTCTCTGAGCTATATCCCTGGCCCAAATTCCACAAATCTATGAATGAGCAGAATGGCTATGATGTGATATTTTGTGTACAAAGTTAGCATCTGAACTATTCATAAACCTTCTAGAAAATTTAATGGCATGCAACACAAACTACTTCAGAATCACATGCTTCAATATAAAAAGATTGCAATTCTACGCAGTGTATACTTGATCACCCTTTACTAATATTTAGGATCAGTACATTTCCACCATGGTTTATAGAATATAACTAGGGATCAGAGAGATAGTTCAGTAGGCAAGATGTAGCTTTGCCTGAGGCTGATCCCAGTTTGATCCCCGGCATCACAAATACCCCAACATTGCCAGAAATGATCCCTGAACTTAGAGCTAGATAGAAATGGACTCTGATCACCACCAGAGTTGTCCAAATCCCCCATGCTCCCCCAAATCAGTAAGATAAATATACTTATTGGACAAAGGGAATTATGCAAGAAATGCCAGAGCCAAGTATAAGTATAAATAAATCATGTGGATTTACTACTTTTTTTTGTATCATCAAGCACACTGTTTATTTTTACTTCCCAGGATTGTAAAGAATTGCTTTCCATCCGTGTGATGATTCTTTAGTTTTTGTTTGTTTTTTTTTTTTTAATTTAACACTGAAGCTGCAG
This sequence comes from Sorex fumeus, assembly GCF_029834395.1. Taxonomy (NCBI): domain Eukaryota; kingdom Metazoa; phylum Chordata; class Mammalia; order Eulipotyphla; family Soricidae; genus Sorex; species Sorex fumeus. The sequence continues at coordinate 15,804,902 of NW_026606096.1, read as the reverse complement.
AATCAATTTAGACTAGATGAGTGTAATGGCCTCTTTAATTCTTTAGAGCGTAACACATTGTGATCCAGCAACAACAGCTATATCCTGCCTGAATTATATTGTTGTCCATCTGCACACCGGGCTATTCTTTGAAAGCTGGCTGGTCTCATGATCAGTAGGAAGTGATAAAATGTAAGTGACCCATCAGGGAATTATAAGGATATTCTAGGGAGGTAATGATCCTTCATCAAAGGTGTGTTTAGCTTCCTGACAAACATTCTCCTACCAACATCCCTGTGCTAGAAGTCGCCTTCATGGTTAGCTGTGGAAACCGCCAGGTGAATTGCTGAGATGACTTCATCCAGGAGGCACAGAGCTCTGGAGAAGGAAACTTAGCCTGGCTCCAACTTAGACAGAGCTCCAAAGACTGAGTGCTTGCTTTGCATGTGAGAAGGCACTGCTTAGTCTAAGCATCACCAGGCGAGCCCTAAGCACAGGGCTGGGAGCAGCTCCCAAGAACTGCCAGTGTAGCCCAAACCACAACTCCTCTGCAAAAAATATGTACCAAGCTGGTGAAGCCTGATTCTGATTAAGAAAAATGCTAAAATGTCTGGAATCCTATAGTCAGATTCCAAATGGGATTCTTTTATCCTCTGTGCTGCAAAAGTGTGGACATGTTAGACAGATTCTTAACTCCAGGAATACTTTCTGAAGTGGCATACTAAGTCATCCAAAGACAGTTCCAGGTTGCCAGTGGTTCCCCAAGACACTGACAATGAAAGTGTGATCTCTTGGAGTCAAAAAATAAAAAGAGAAACAAAAAAACTCTGATATCTGTGTCTAACAAGTCCCAAGGGTCCTTCAGTTTCACGTATGAAGTAGTGAGTTTTCCTCTGCTCTTTTGATTGATGAGTGCTATAAATGGCATCTTCAGAGAGGAAAACAGAAAACTGATGGGGGGGGGTGGGGAACGGGAGCAGGGTGACAGTACAGCTGGTAGGGCATTTGTCTTGCACACGGCTGACCTGGTGTTTGATCTCCAGTTCCCTGAGCACAAAGACAAAAATCAGTCTTGAGTAAGCACAGCCCGGTGTGACCCAAAAACTAAAAATAATAATAAAAAGCTAAATTTTATCTCACAATAAATGTTCCAACTGCTGTTTTCTACCTATGACACCGTGACCCCAAAGCCCTGAAACTGTCACCACCAAGCCTCTATTTGTCCTAACTAAAGAGAGTGAGTAAACAATTGTGGTTAGAATATAAATGTTTAATCAGACAGGAGTGAATTGAACTCCTCTTCCTCTCATTTATTTGCAGTGTGACTTGAGAAAGCTGAACAAATGTTTCAAGGATCACATAATTTATATAAAAATTATCACACACATAAGGATGTGAAAACCGAAACGTTAAATAACATATTTAAAACATACCCTATAGTTGTAAGATGAAATCACAATACAAGGTTCATTAATTTTATTGTTATTTTTGTGCAGACAACTTTTTGGCTTGTGCTAATAACTTGCTCTTTGTAGGGCGACACTATTTATGGATCTGTAAGTCTAACAGAATGAAATAGTCAGACCAGCAGCTGTCTTCTAGATGGAGTGATTTGCTCTTGTTAATACTCTTGGCATTTTCCTAGACTTGTTATTTATTCACTCTGATGAGCAGAGCATCTTGTGAGGTTTTGGGGACCCGGGATTTGGCATTACACCACAGTGTTGGATGGCTGCTCTCAATTCTCTGGTAAACAGTTTGAGTACAACTCATATCTATAATGGTTTAAAATTAGGTCTAACTTTGTTTGGGACCCTTCTGGCAGTACTCAGGAGTTACTCAAGGTTCTGTGCTCAGGGATCACACCAAGCAGGCTTAGAGTACCATATTTAGTGCTAAAAATTAACTCCATATTGACTGTATGCAAGGCAAGTGCCTTACCCACTATACAATAGCTCTACCCCTTAGATCTAATTTTGTTTTCATTGTTTTTTGTTTGTTTGAATTTGATTGTAATATTGGGTATCAGTTGAGAATAAGAAATATTTATTGAAGGCTTGCTATCAAACTCTATGGCAGATATTGTTAGAATTCTTTTTTTAAAAAAGACAGTATACTTCCTCTGTTTTAAAAAAATGTGCTGACTGGTCAAAATTTTATTTTCTTTATTTTGTTGCAGGCACATTTTTGAATTCTGAAATGTGGGTGGCTATATTCCAAAATAAATGAGACAAAATATGAGAGAGGATTTTTTTCTTTTACTTTTAATATTTTTTCAGTCGAACCTATGTGAAATACACAGTTACAAAGCTGTTTATGGTTGGGTGTCAGTCATACAATGTTCAAAAACCCATCCCTCCACCAGTGTTCATTTAAAAGTGACAGTTGTTCTAACCCGTTCATAGTTCTGACCCTTTCATCTCTCATATGGTCAAGCCATGCTTCCATCATTACTTTAGTAGACAGCTGGTGGACTTATGTGTCAAGGTGACTAGATGGGTTCACTGCCCTGACCACAATCTTTTAAATATTCATGAGACAGAATTCTTGTACATTCCAGTGAACACTTAATCCTTCAGTAGTGATGTGACGTTAAGGAATTCCTCTTACTTCTTAGAAGGAGGTAATCGTATCATGCCATCTTACATAGAGCCCCATACAACTCACTCAGTGTAGCAAAAGAATATTTTTATAGAGAGATCAAAATTTGGCAGTGAGCTCTAAAGGGTAGGTAGCCTTTGGTACACCAGTGATTGTTATCCATCATTAATTTAAATTGTGGGCACTTACACACAATTAGTAACTAAAGAATTCTTACTAAATATTTATATCCACATGTGTTTCTAGTACTGTTCTAGTACTGTTCTAGTACTGGGTGTTCCTTCCTGGAGTCCCTTGGAGGGGAGCGGGTTGAGCTTTCCTCCCCGCCCCGACCAGGGTTACGGCAGCCGAAGACCTCCAGGACCAGCCACCACCATGCTGAGACCACTCTCCGCACACATGAAGGTACTGGCAGAGGGACAAAGCCACGCGGGTTCCGGGGCCGAGACCTCCAAGCCTACTCGAATTAGAGTCGAGCATCTTCCACCCAGATCCTCCAAATTCCAGTAGGCGGGGGTCACACCCACCACCTGGCCCCCTGGCGCCGTGTAATCCCATCAGCGGCCAAGACTCAGAGACTATAAAATACAGATCCCGGAACATCTTATCAGAACTTTTTTTTATGACATCTTATTATCTCATTCCTACTTTGGACAAACTTGCAGGCTATCGAATGTAGCCTGCCCACAGGGCAGAGTCTGGCAAACTCCCCGTGGCCTACCAAATATGCCAAATACCAGTAACAATGATGGGACTCGTTCTCCTAAAGAGCATTGAATATAATCTCAGGGCTAGGATGAAAGAGACGTTACTGGGGCCTGCTCGAGGCAATCGACGATTAACAGGATGATGAAATGAAAAAATGAAAATATTTGTCTTTAAGAAATAATTAAGGGGTTAAAGTGATGTTACAGGGTGTAGGGCACTTGCCTTGCATGTGCCCAATCAAGCTTTGAACCCCAGGTTTCCTGAGCCCTCCCCAGAGTGATCCCTGAGCACATAGCCAAGGATTAACAGTGAGCACAACTAGATGTGGCCCCCAAACAAAAATAAAATAAAAAGTAACTTAAGTAACTTGAATGTTTAAAGTTTCAAAAAAAATGGTAATAGAACAAGCCTATGCAAACACCTTGGGGAAAGGTGTATTTTCAACTGAGTCTGGAGGCAAAAAATAAAGTGGAATTCATAAAGACCTTTAAGGGAACATGTTGGCACAGTAGATTTAATTAGTAATGAAAAAATATATAGAAATAGAATGATACACACAGTACGAAGACCAGCTTAACCAGAACAAGTGACAATTCTCAAATTTCTCAATTTTTCCTGAAGCTAGAATTTATATAATAAATACAACTTTGCTTCTGTCACTATTTTATAAACACCAACTTCTGCCACAGAGAGCATAAGATATGACTATAAAAACCAGAAATGAATAAGCAGAGAAGATAATATAACATGAAGGGATAATTTTTAGAATTAAAAAATAGAAACAAGCTTCATATTCATCAGTATGAAAAAGATCAATCAATCAAAGATTTGTGCAAAAGGTTCTATGTTGTGTTGAAATAATTCAGTATACACTCTCATTAAAATGTCCAAGATACAGTTAAGTGAAGCAGTATAACTGAGTGCTGAATACTATAATGACTTAGTTTATATTTTATGTTTATGTATATGTTTACATGTACTTAAAAATATACGCACATAAGTGTCTCTGTATAAATGCCTATCTACTTTGATCCATATATTGCTCAAAAACAGGAAAAGAAACCCCAGGAACAAGCAAGATAGGGTAACTGAGGATTTGGAGAGGGGAAATTCATGAGCTGATTTAAAATACCACTTTTTACCACCAGCATGTTACAAATTCCTTCCACAGTTAAATAATCACACATCAGTAGCTGTTTAGATACAGAGTACTTTTATTTTTTTTTCCTACTGAATTTTCATGACCCTGTTATGTTGGTGGAGGAGCCAGGAGAATCCCTGTGTTTTCCTGTCTAGGAAATGGAGAAATAAATGTGACTGTCTGAAGTTACACAACCTGAAAATGACAGGACCATCAATTTTGACACAGTGTAACATCCTGTAAACTCCCTAAATAAGCAAAACATGAGAAACTTTGCACCCAAAAACTCTGGTGTATTGACAGTTAAATAGTTCATTGCACTTTTTTTCTCTGGGTTTTCAGTGTCCTCCTATGTCCTCTCACTATATTCCACTACAGTTTTTCCCCCCTATCACAAGTGTTTCCCTTTTCTTTCTTAGACAAATTTCATTTGTTTATTGAGCAAAGTCTGATTTAGCATCTGCTATATTCTAGACATTGATGATATGGTACATAAAATACCATTAGGTCAAATATTTGCCAAGTATTGACCAAAGAAAATGTGATTTGATCAATCGTAGAGAGCCAGGTGTTGAATTTTGTTTTGTTGTTTGTTTTGGTTTTCCCCCAAAACACTGAGTGGTACTTAAGGCTTATTCCTGCCTCTACACTTAAGTATTGCCCTTGGTGAAGCTTAGGGATCTATATACAGTAACAGGGATGAAACCTAGGTCAGCTGCATACAAGGCAAGTGTCTTACCTGCTGTAATATTTTACCGGTCCCTATATTCCTATAAATAAAATTTTGCTCATAAAGTTTATGTGTAAAAATAAGACTTAAACATATAACTTCAATATGGCTGTAATAAGTGCTAGAAATAATATAAAGTTCTAAGAAATATACAAAAATCTAGCCAAATAAATGGCCAAGGAAACATCTTGTAAATAATATTTCTAATGAAGCATTGATGAAATTGAGCATTGATGTAGATTTGGAGACAGCAATGAGAGACAGAGGAGAGTGAAGAAAGAAAAGCCAGCTTCCTACCTTCCAGAAAAGCAAAAGGATAAGCTACCGGTTGAAAAGTGGCATTAAGAAATAATTAGATGCAGGGGCCAGAGTGATAATACAGCAGGTAGGGTGTTTGCCTTGCATGCTGACAACCTGGGTTCGATTCCCAGAATTCCCAGCATCCATATGGTCCCCCAAAAACTGCCCGGAGTAATTCCTGAGTTCAGAGCTCAGAGTTCAGAATTCAGAGCTCAGAGCTCAGAATTCAGAATTCAGAGTTCAGAGTAAACCCCGAGCATTCTGAGCTCAGAGCTCAGAATTCAGAGTTCAAAGTTCAGAGTAAACCCCGAGCATCCTGGGTGTGACCCAAAAGCAAAAGGAAAGAAAGAAAAAAAGAAAAGAAAAAAGAAGTCATTAGATGCAGGCTGGAGAGATAGTACAAGACGTAAAGTGCTTGCCTTGCATTGGGTTGATCCTGACTCAATCTCTGCATTACGTATAGTTCTTTAAGCATAGTCAGGATTACTCCTGAACACAGAACCAGGACTGGCCTCTGAGCCCCACTAGGTATAGGTATGGTTCAATCCTGCTATCAACCCCACACCCCCAAAAAATGACTAATAGAATGTCAACTATGATTTGATCACTGAATATGGGCCAGAGTGGACTGGGCAGAGATATAAAGATATAAGAAATCAAAATCAGGACCTTCTATTGTGACCCAGGAGAAAGCGTACAATTAATGATTTTAAGCAGGAGGGAGACATTCTTAGATAAATTTTTTGGGGGGAGAAGTCAATGGTTTTAGTTTCATCTAAATAAGTGTGGAGAGAGACAGAGAGAGAGACAGAGTAAGACACAGAGAGAGACACAGAGAGAGGGAGACAGAGAGAAAGAGAAACAGAAAATGAGATAGAGATAAGTCTTCAAAAGAGGACATGAGTTTCTCCTGTGAGTGAACGTACATATTCTAGGTTGAGATTCTGGCAAATCTTCAAAATAGCGAAAGCCTAGACTGATCTTTTTTTTTTTTTTTTTATTGAATCACTGTGAGATAGTTACAAGCTTTCATGTTTGAGTTACAATCACAGATTATTTAGACTATTTTGGAAAGATAGTGCTGGGCAGGGCAAGATAAATCTTATAAAGAGATTTGAGGGAGATTATTCAGACCAAAAGTAATTTCAATGAGGAAGGATTAATGAATGTATTTTCAGTCACCACTGGAATTGTGTAATTCATTGAAAGACCCACTGTCACTGTTCTCCTGTTGCTCATCGATTTGCTCGAGTGGGCCCAGTAAAGTCTCCACTGTGACACTTGTTACTGTGTTTGGCATATCGAATATGTCATGGTAGCTTGCCAGGCTTTACCATACCGTGTGGGTGAGATACTCTCGGTAGCTTGCCAGGCTCTCAGAGAGGGCCGGAGGAATCAAACTTGGGTCGGCCAGGTCAGCCACATGCAAGGCAAACACCCAACTCGCTGTACTATTGCTCCAATTCCAATCACTTCAATTTATTGAAAGACACAAATGGAAAAAAAAAAACCTTCAAAACCCATGGAACCTGAAGCTGGAGCAATAGCACAGCGGGTAAGGCGTTTGCCATGCACGCAGCCAACCTGGGTTCGATCCCCAGCATCCCATATGGTCCCCTGAGCACCTCCAGGGGTGATTCCTGAGTGCAGAGCCAGGAGTAACCTCTGTGCATCGCTGGGTGTGACCCAAAAAGCAAAAAAAAAAAAAACATGGAACCAGATGAATGTAAATACATGAATCATCTTCGATCAAACTTTTTGCTTTATAAGTTTTGTGAATCTGCCAATCACAATGTCTGATTTAAATATATCTGCTTATAAAAGAAAATCACTGCTTTTGTGATTCCATGTAAATTAGAGAGCACCAAGCATGCATATCATTTTTTCTTCCTTTTGGGGTACCAACCTCTGATACTGGGAAACTGCTCCACACTCAGGGCTCAGGAAGTGACTTTCTATGGTAGACAAGAGTAGATGGTACTGGGGATTATAAATGTAAATGAAATTTTAACATCTCTTTGTGCATAAAAATGCTGGAAAGCTTGAAGCATGTGCTACAGTCTTTTTCTCTATCCAGGCCACATTAGCCATTTAAAAAATTTTTATTTGGACCAGGGCAACAGTACAGGAGGTAAGGCACTTGTCTTGCACATAGTCAACCCAGGTTCAATCCCAGCATTGATCCACCAGGAGTAATACCTGAGTGCAGAGCCAGGAGTAAGCCCTGAACATCATCTGATGCATCGTCCCAAAAATTCTACTATAAGTCCAAATCAGATTTATCAGATAGCAAGAAGAGATAAATCTTGAGCAGTCATGAGTAGCATGTCAGAGGCAAAGAAAGGAGAATGTAGAGACCAAAGGGATTGCTCCGTGAGCTGGAGCACAGACTTTGCATGTTGGGGGTCTGGTTCCACCCCCAGTGCCACATGATCCTCAGAGCACCACTGGGATATCCCCACTCCCCACAGCATACAGCTAAGAGTAGCCTCTGAGCATTTCCAGGTGTGTCCCTCAGATTAAAAACAGATAATAAAAAAGAAGTAGAAGATTAAAAGAAAACAGGAAAAGAAGGATGTACATACATTTCATCGATGAAAATAGCAGATGTATTTTGTACTACTGCACCCTCTTCCAAAAACAATAAATTTAATACAAATAATATGTAAGTATATGAATGATTTCATGTGTCAACACACACTGGGAATTATGACAAGATTCTTCCTTTTTGTACACAATCTGTTTTTTAATGTATTTTTAAGAGCTGTCACCTTTAGAGCAAATATCAACATTTTGAATATTTACTACATGTCACACAATATATTTAGTCTTAATTTGATCCTCAGGAGTACATTGTAAAATAGAGATATATTCTCCTCTTCATTTAAGACATGAGGAAAATGAAACTCTCGGAAGCAATATGCCCAAGGTCCCAACTATGAAGAAAGAGTGTTTGGTTTGTGTTCATGTTCTTGATGGCCCATATTTTTTTTATCTGCATTATGAGTCAGGGTTGAATGTGGAAAGAAAAACTGATTCAGAACTAGCTGTGTAATTGAGAATGAGTTGCCAAATAAAGCCATCCATTTATAATAACAATACACTTTGTGAGTAGTGAGTAAACCTTCCAACTTTGGCCAATATATTCTAGGAGTCAGAGAGGTAGTACAAGGTTAAAGTGCTAACCTGGTTAGACCCTTAGCACCACATACAGATCCTCAAGCATTGTTAGAGGTCATTCCCACACTAAGACCACATAGTCTCCTGAGCACTGCTAGGAGAAACAGAACATGAATAGCCCCTGAGAAACTCTAAGGTGTGGCCTAATGTCCTCCCCTTCCCCCAAATAGAAAGAAAATGTAAAACAATATTAAGAATACAAGGAGGCAGGTACGGCATTTGCCTTGCACGTGGCCAACTTGGGTTAGATTCCTAGCATCCCATATGGTTCCCCGAGTACTGCCAGGAGTAATTCTTGAGAGCAGAGCCAGGAGTAACCCCTGTGCATCACTGGGTCTGACCCAAAAAGCAAAAAAAAAAAAAAGGAACAAAATGAAATTCATTAAAGTCATGTTTGCACTTTTATTAAAACTTAATTTTTGGATTTGGGGTCACACCTGGAGATGCTCAGGGCTTATTCCAGGCTCTGCCCTCAAAGATCATTTGAGTGGTGTTCAGGGGCCCCCAATATATGGTGAACTTGGGTTCAGCTTCGTGCAGCTTCAGAAAGTGCCTTAAACCCTGTCCTATCTCTCCAGTCCTACAATTTCTTAAATTTGAACATAAATGACTAACATGTGAGTGTAAATTAATGTTTTAATTGCTGAAAAGTTCAGTATTAGGGATATGTATAATTAAAATAGTGTGATTTTGAGGAATCTAAAAGACTGTGTGTTCGTTTCAAATTCTCTAGTAATCAGAGGAGGAGTTTTGCTTACCCTAGGCTATTTCCATACTGTGGGTGAACTTCTGGCCATACTGAACTAATATTTCACATAATAGCATCTGATTGCCAAGGCCACAGGCACCAACATTTCTGTTAAATTGTTGGGAGAAAAATGCCAAATGTCTGCATTATAAATTGGAGGCCTCTCTGCCCTTTCTTCATAAAAGTGAGGAAAGCCCCCATTAGCGAACTACCAAGCTGACATCACTGACCAATAAATAGATTCACTATTACTACATAGAGTTTTAAGACTTGTTTTGTGCAACTTTTCCGTTCCTGTTGGATACCCTGATCTTTAAGCCCTTCTTCATCAGTTTCCAAAGTTAAGAAGGTAATGGGCATCAGTAGCTAGAGGTTGTCCTGTCTAATAAACTTACTAGAAAGTCATGAGTGTGAATGGAATGATAGAGAATTATAGTTGGTTAATTATTCTGAGGACAAGTTCCAAATTTGTTGTAAATCAAATAATAATACCATCTGTGCTTCAATACTGCTGACATACTTAGGAAAATTCGGGTGGTCACTATATGTAAATATATACACATATATGCATATATATTTAAGTGCAAAATGGCATTTAATAATGGATTGCTATAGATGGGAGTACAGAAAATTTTAAGAGCAGATAACAAGTTGGCTTTCTCCATAAAGTTTCTTAGAACCAATTTTAGCAGCCAACCAATAGGGGGAAATATTTCACAAACACTTAGATTAAAAATTCATTTTTCTCTCTCTTTCTCAAATACCACATCTATGAATTCACTGAATTCACTAGGCACCATACTAGACAAATGGGAACACCAAAGTTGTGCACCATTTGAAGTAAACTATGAGAAATATATGAAGCGCTTACAAACAATCCCCTAATCATGTTTAAAATAGGGATACCTTGCTAAATGAAGTGTGTCAAAAAGTAAAAGATAAATAAATACCAGATGATCTCACTCATATATGGAATATGAAGCGACAAAGAAAGGAATTAGATGAACCCCAGTGGAAGCAAACTTTGAGACGGATAGAAGTGGCAACTGTCCAAGCGGGAGAGGGGTGGGAGTGGGAGGTGTAGTAGTTCTGCTACTTTAAAAAATAATTTAAATTTAAATACCTCAATTAAAAAATAAAAATAAATTTAAGAAAATAGGAGGGAGTTCTCTTTTTCCTTTTCTTTAGCCTTTGAAACAAAGCCCTGAATCATGTATGTGCTAAAGATTCTTAGATTCTTAGAGAACACTGAATTCTAACATTAGTAAGCTATGTTCTCTTAACACAGAAATTCTAAAACGATTAGTAGTTTTACAGTGAGAAAAAATAAGAATGGTGATCCACAAAGTATTAATAACTTTGTGCTGACTAGAGAGATAGCTCAATGGGCTGAGTCTCTGACCCCAGAGTTGGGAGTAGCCCCTAAGCACCACTAGATGTTGTTACCCAAAACAAACAAATAAAAATGTAAACAACTTTCTCCCAGTTACCAATAACTTTATTTATATAAGACTACTTCTAAATCTTAGAAAATATGAAGAGGCCAGAGAAAACAGATGGGAGGTAAGGCACTTGTTTGGCATATGGTTGATATGATTGTGTTCAAAATCGTATTGAGAATGGAAAATACTCATTAGTAATAACATTATTTAGTAATTTGAGTTATGAGTAAACCTTCTATCCTAAGAAAATGTATAATAAGGGCTAACGAGGTAGTATAAGTTTAAAGCACTAAACACTTTGGATTCTTGACACTACATAGGATCCCTCCGTGGGGACTATACCAATCCCCAGCACCACGCATGAGCACTGCCAGGCATTCCCCCTCAAATAAAAGAAAATAAAATATGCATTATAGATTCTCTTTGTGTGGCAGAAGGGTTGGATCATATCTAGCAGTGCTCAGTGGCTACTCCTAGCTTTGAGATCAGGGGTAATACCTGGTAGTGCTCTGGTAACCATAGGCTGTACTGGGCCTCACCAAGGTTGGCCACATATGAGACAAGCACCTTAACTTCCAGCACCCAAATGATTAATTCTGAAAGTAAGTCCGAATGGGCAAATTTAAAATTATGTGATACCTCTACACCCCCCTAGAAAAATGACTAAATTAAAAAATTCAACAAGGACTAGAAAGATAGTATAGTGTTAAGGTTTTTACTTGCATGCTGGCAATATCAATTTCTAATCCTAGCACTGCATATAATGATGTTATATGAATTCAAGAAGCATCAAGAAATAGCCCTGGTGGGGAATGCCCTGCCACAGTGGCAGGGGGGGATGGGGGGATGGGAGGATGGGGGGGGAGGGATATTATCCTGGTGGTGGAAAATGGGCACTGGTGGAGGGATGGGTATTTGATCGTGGTATGACCGAGATCCAAGCACAAAATTTGTAAATCTACAACTGTACCTCATGGTGTTTCACTAATAAAAAAGGAAAAAAAAAGAAAAGATGAAATTATGCAAGTCTCTACTATGTGGACAGAAATAGATGGTGTCCAGCCAAGTGAATTTAGTCAGAGTGAGAAGGAAAAGTCCATCTAGCATATGGAATGCAAAGAAACATAAAATGTGAATAACAAATGGCCAATGGCAGCAGACCTTGAGGGTTTACCTACAGGACTCAGTTTGGAAAGGGAAGGGGGTAGTTGGGAAGGAGGAAATCTGGAGATGCAGTGGAGGGATATTGGGACTCTGGTGGTGGGGGTGGTGTTGTAACTACTTATGCCTGAAGACTTATTATTAACAGCATCGTGAATCATGATGTGTTTATTAAAAAATCTTAGTCACCACGTCTATAAATACAAAGTAATTTGAGAATAAGCCATATCTATGCTAAATGAAAAGAATATAATAAAATTCTGTTTTCAATGATAAAAAAAATAAAAGAAATAGCCCTGGAGTAATCCCTGCACACTACAGATTGTAAAAGCCTCCCCCTTAAAAAAAAAAAAGGAAATCAAACACCAACAACAAAACAAACACTATCAAAGATGTATAACATCTAGAAATCTCACATCATGCTGGTGGAAATGAAAAACTAAATAGTATAGCTACTCTAGAAAATGGTTTATAATGGCTTATAAAGCTAAGATACACTTGACATGCAACCCAAACACCTACTTTTAATACTTCCTTTTACATAGTTGATTGAAGCTTTATTTATTTATTTATTTTTTTTGCTTATTTTGGGTCACACCCGGCAATGCACAGGGGTTACTCCTGGCAGTGCTTAGGGGACCGTATGGGATTCTGGGTATCAAACCTGGGTTGGCCTTGTGCAAGGCACATGTCCTACCCACTATGCTATCACTCCAGCCCCAACTCAAACTTTTAATAATAAAAGAGAGTTCCTTGAGTGCACACCCAGGAGTAAGCCCAGAGCATTTCTGGGTGTGGCCCAAAACAACATAAGGATAGATAGATAGATAGATAGATAGATAGATAGATAGATAGATAGATAGATAAAGAAACTGGAACACTAAGCATGTTCTTTAGAAGGTAATTGGGAAATGACTTATAAAATATTCATACAATTACTATTACTATTACTCAGAAATGAGAAAGAATAAACTGGGCCTCAGAAAGAGAAAAGAGGTTAGGTGTTTGCTTTGCATGTGGCTGACCCCAGCTTGATCCCCAGCACCACATGGTCTCCTGAGCACTGCCGAGTGTGTTCCATCTCCCTCAAAAGAATGAACTGTTGATATATGCGACAGATGGAATGAATCTCAAAAGCATCATGCTGTTATTATTTCTCAGCCTTAGCATCATTGGCACTTTAGATTAGGCAATTCTTAGTTGTGGGAGCTTGGATACGCCCTTCAAAATGGTTAACTGCTTCCCAGACCTCTTTCCACTAGATCCATGTAGACACATTCACAACTCCTTCAAGTTTCAACACTCCAAATATGTTTTGAATTATGCCAAATGTCCTCTGGAGGGGACAAAGTTGTTCCACTGAGAACTACTGTGCTAAGTGAAAAGCAGTCAAATATCAAAGATTACTACACTATATGATTCCATTTACATGTCATTCTGGAAAAATCCATGCAATTACAACATAAAATAGAAGAGATATTGCCACTTATTAAAGGTAAGAGAGAGGATTGTGGTGTCTCGGTGGCAAATGAATAATGGATCAGCCTTCAGAGCTAAGATTGTGGGTTTATATCCCCTTTGGGTCGCACAGAGATAAGTTTAGGGTCAGAGACATAGTAGAGCAAATAAGGCACTTGCCTTGCATGTAGTCAATCTGGGTTTAATCTTTGGCACCCATTGTGGTCCCCTGATCCTGCCAGGAGTGATCGCTGAGCTCAGAGCTAGAAATCAGTCCTGAGCACCACCAGACAGGCCCAAAGACTAAGAATAAATAAGTGAAAGGATTGACTATAAAGAATAGTACAATGAAAATTTTGGAGAGAGATTCTTATTCTAAATCCTGATTATAGCTACACATTTGTCTAGGTGTATGTCAAAAAATATTGAAACAATAGACTGGAAAAGTGAACTTTCTGCAAATTGAAAATACTTTTTAGGAGCTGGAGAGATAGTAAAGGAATTTCCCTCACTCAAGGCAAATGTCTTAGCTCCTGTACTCTCTCCGGCTCCAAATTCTTCAGTTTTTGTAGAAAGAGATAAAGCACGTTTTGTTGAACTAATTACTCTTTTATATGTACAGGGATTGCACTTCTCTATAGCTACTTACACAGAAAACCCTCAGAAAATACAAGCAAGAGAATCAGTTTCCTTTGTGACATGTAATTTTTTTATATATGTAACTACAAAAGTACTGCTTTAGTGAGTTGGAAATGACAAGAATTCCACACGTGATTTTCTCTCACCAGGGCATAATAAATTCCCCTGTTCACACACCATATGCTGAAAAGCAAAGTAAGAATGGTAGCCCTAAAAATAAAAATTAGAAGTAGATGGAACTTTGAAGAGAAAATGTTAGAAACAGAAAGGGGCTCAGCATTGAGATGAGACTAATAGTGTGGGAGTTATATCAGAGCATCAGGATTTTCTCACCATTCCCTGGGGAGATACAAAATACATGATTAGAGGACAAAAGACATTCCAAGCTTGACTCCCAAGGCTGCCTTTGAATTATAGACTATTGATGGCAGCTTACTTACCTCTCTGAACTCTGTGACTGCGGTTTAACTTGTGGTTACTAAATATAAGTGCTAAATGCCATTGGCTCGTGGTATCTTAAAATGCCACTTATCTACATAGAGTATTTTTTGAATGCAGAAAAGAGCACTTAATGGGTAGCAGAAAACTTTCCCCCAAATGACAAAATAACTACAAACAGGTGGAAGTAGCTACTACATAATGAATTTCCTCGTAACAAAAGGCCAACATTAAAACAGTAAATTAAAGATAAGCTTGTTGAAACATATGTAATTTCGTTGAACCAGGAGGCATCCTGATTAAGAGAAAAATACAATATCTATAATATCTTTCAGCTCCAAAGCATTTATTTCTCAAATTGGGCCATATGGCCCCTGTGGACCTCCAGAATGTTCCAAAGTGGAGGTGGGGAGAACAGGTAAAAAAGGTATAATAGGGGAAGAGAGTTCAATAGCATGTAACTGCAGGACAACCAGTAGGACAGAAGGACACAGGAAGGAAACAAGATCAGAAGCAGTAAAATGGGTAGGGAGCAGATAGCATAGGGATTATGGTACTGGTGACCTCGCTTCAATCCCCAGCATCACATAGCTCTTCCACACCAGCCCTCACTGGTGTGGAAGTACATTAAGCAGACCGTGTCTTTGAACGAAAAGACTCCTATTAAGGTGTTTAGGGGGTTTTTGTACATTTTTTAAATTTTCTGAAAATTGAAAAAAGACATTTTTCTGAAGCGTTACAAATAGATTTGTAACACTTAGAACAAGAAATGTTTCTTCAGGAAAGAGGCATTTAAGAATTATTTTAAGGGGATATAAAGAGAGTACAACTGACATGTGCCTTGCATGTGGCTGACCCAGGTTCAATCCCTTATATCCTATATGGTCCCCCAAGCTCCACCAGGAGTAGTTCCCGAGTGCAGAGCCAGGAGCAACCCCTGAGCATCTCCAGTTGTGGCCCAAATACATACATACATATGTATGTGCATATGTATGTGTATATATGGTGGGTGGGTGTATGTGTGTGTATGTATGTGTGTTAAAGGGGAAGATTAAAAATATTTTTGTTGCTTTGCACAGCTCTGTTTCCCAAAAATTTAATTAAATTGGAGATTCAAGATCCACCATTAAACATCCGTAAGCCTCAATCTCTTGCTGTACAATGGAGTAACAATGTTTACCATGCTTAGTGTGAGGATCTAATGAATTATACCTTCAAATGAACCTCAGAAACCATAAAATACTAAATATATGCAAGTAATTCTTCTTATGGGCATTAAATTATATCTTATTCATTACCAAGATAAATTATTGAAATAGACAGTCAACACAATCATGCAATGTATATTTAACTTAGCATTTTCTATATGTCTCTACTATAAATGTTCTCTGCCGTGTATACATGGAAACCTTTTTTTCAAAAACTTGAGAACAGATATTTCCTTAAAGTAGACACAGAGGGGCTAGAGATATGGCACATGTGAGGTAGAGCATGCGTGAGGCTCTGGCTTCAATCCCTGTCATCGCCAAACAAAAAATAAAACTAGGGGAAATACATTCTATGGAACAGCTTGTTAAATGTGATGACTTAGAGTATAAGGACTCTATCCCTCTAAATCCTACCCCAAACTTCAATTTGTTGATAGTAAAATTTAAGTAGTATGAGGGATAGTGGTTGCCCCTGAAGATCATAAACTATGGTTTCCCATCAGGGGTGGCCCAGAGACCGAGTGTGTATTACAATAAATCAAGATCAATTTTACATCTAAAATTATAACTCAGGAAAAATCAACTCTACAAATTTGAAGAAAACACTAGGATTTTTTATGACACAATTTCCCAGGAACTTAAGGATGTTAGCTAAGCTATTTGCCTAGTAAACCAACTCCTAGCCAACACCAGCTACTGTCTTTATAGCTCCAGTTGTTTTTTAGTGGTTTATATATAGACAATTCTAGGAGATTATTCCACCCAATAATTTTTCAGAAGCTATTCCTCAGGTAGTCTGTGCTCTAGGTGAAAAAGAGCATCAGTGACATCTTTCAGGAAACTTTTAATGAATAGTTCTTTATGAGTATTTAAAATTCTTCTTCTAGAATTAGAACTATTGCAAGGTACCCTAGAATTTAAGAATATAACATACCAACAAAGAAGAGAATATTTGCTGGAACTATAGTTTATATGTGTATTTTATTCTAAAGTTTAGGACTACATTTTGCACTCTCAGATTTAAAAAAAAAAGAAACTGGTTTTCTAGAAAACAGACTCTCACTTTAGGTACTGAAGTTCTTTTATGTATAACTGTAGGTGGCAAAGTTTTCTAGGTAAAACTTCCAACATAGTAAAACCTCCAAAACGGTAAAGGAGTTTATTACAACCTTGTTTGGAAACTTTGATACCTTAAGTTACGTTAAGAGCTTGAAGAGCTCTGGATTCAGAAGTTCCTTTTATTAAAAAAAAATGGTAAGGGTGACAGAAAGAGTACAGGGTTAAGGCACTTACCTTGATGTGACCTACAATAAAATTCCTGGCCCACAAGTATAGACCTAATTTTCTCCCCTCACTGCCCTCCCTGGGCTCCCCTTTCCCATACACCAATGAATGATCTCCAGAAAGTTTTATTGACAGATAACTAAGGGAGAAAAGAGACATTTGCCCTATATTTAGAGACAATTGGTTATATTTTAATATCAGGAATTTTATTTAAATTATTATTTCCCTTTGTTTTGGGACCACATACAGATGTGCTCAGAGCTTATAGCTGACTCTACACTCAGTGCTCACTTCTGGTTAGCTTGGAGAACCATATGGGTTGCTGGAGATAAGTGCCTTACTGGCTGTACTGTCTCTCAGGACCCCTCTTTAAATAATAACTAAAGTGAATTTTAAAAATAAGATAAGCTGAAGATGGAATTCAGTAGTCGAGCATATGCTTCACAAGTATAATGTCATCCTCACACTGAAAAAATAGAAGAGGAGGAGGAGGTGGAAAGGAAGGAAGAGGAGAAAAAGAGGAAAAGGGAGAGGAAGAAGAAGAAGAAGAAGAAGAAGAAGAAGAAGAAGAAGAAGAAGAAGAAGAAGAAGAAGAAGAAGAAGAAGAAGAAGAAGAAGAAGAAGAAGAAGAAGAAGAGGAGGAGGAGGAGGAGGAGGAGGAGGAGGAGGAGGAGGAAGAGGAAGAGGAGGAGGAAGAGGAGGAGGAGGAGGAGGAGCCGGAGGAGGAGGAGCCGGAGGAGGAAGAGGAAGAAGAAGAAGAAGAAAAGAATTATTATTTGTGGTTAATTGGAATTAATTTACTCTTCCCTGGATAGGACTATGGGACAAACTAAAAGATAAACCAAGGTTCAAGAATTTTTATAACTACTATGAGGTGCTTAGAAAAAGAAGAACATATTCTCTAAAATATAAATAGTATTTTGCTGGCATTCCAACTTTCTTTATGTCTCTCTCCTTTACTTCCTTCCAACCTTTTTCCCTTCTCTCCTCATTCCTCTCATTTTCCCACCTATGCTCCTTCTGTTTCCTTTTCTCATCATCTCATTCTTCAGGTTAAAAACAAGCATTTGAATCTTGTTTATTAGGCTAAAACTAGTGGATAAAATCAAGGCAAGCTCAATGTTCTCTGGGCTCTTTCTTCTCTGACAGTTGAATCTCAAATGTCATAAACTAGAATTACTTCACTTGGATAATTGAAATTCTAGATCTCTTAATCCTGACCTCCAAATCCCTACTTCTGTAGGAAATGTGTTTTCTATAACATGCACACACTATCATCTGCCTAAGGATGTAGGTCTGGTTTTTACACTCTTTTAAATGTTTTAAGAAGCCAATCATTTAAGAGAAAGTCTTTGAAGTTCTCATTTAGACACATTCTTGTCCCTTGAAATTCTTGACAATGTATTTGTGTATATTTGGACTACCTTGGGGCATATGTTATTGTCAGTTTTTCAGAGTTTTACCATTTCCACTCCATGCTCCATGCACCAGTTGAATTCTGTTCAAAGACTTTCCGTGCCATTCTCTTGTGCTTTAGGAAGACTTAAGATGGCATAAATGTTTTCAGGTGTTATTTCAACTCCTTGTTTTTGTGGAAAGTAATGTATCACCAGTGCTAAAGCCTCTGGTTCTAATTTGAAAGAATTTCTTAAATTCAGTATAATACTTATTTTTTTCATAAAGTAGAAGAGAAATAAAAATGTTTGTCTTTAACAGGTTAGGCACACTGTAATTGAATTAACTGATAAATAATGTTATTAACAAGCATAGATATCATTTTACAAGTATTTTACTTACATTCTTTTGTTTCCTACATAAAACATCTGTGAAAAGTATTGGAATTTCCATGTCATGAAAAAGAAAAACTAGGATGGAAAGATAGTATAGGAGTTAAAGTTTTCCTTTTATGTGACCAATCCCATCTCGATCCCTGGCACTACATACAGTGCCCCCCAACATTGCCAAGAGTAAGCCCTACACACTGCCAGGTACGGCTCACAAAACAAAAAGAAAGAAGCAAGAAAAGGAGGCAAGAATAGGATGGTAGAAAATAGCATAAGGCCCTAGGCCCAACACTGCTAAAAGCATGGGATTGAAACTACAGTAATTAAACTTAAAATGTCAAGGAGGCAAGTTGACCTGGGGTCAGAGTAGAGTGACTGGGTGACAGATCGGCAGGATCAGGATAGGATCAGAGGTGGGAATATTGCTGTGCCTGAAACCCTATTGTAAACAACTAACTCTGCAGGTGGATGGTGTCTAAATAAAAAAAGAAATGTTAAGAGAGAAAGGGAAGACAAAAAGTCAGGGATGTAGCTCAGTAGTGGGGCTTCCCTTGCATGTGTAAGGGCTGGATTTGTTCACCTCCCACCGCCTCCCCCCTACACACAAAAGGAAGACAAAAGAGAGTTACAGACTTCCAGAAATCAGTTTCCTGTTATAGTACTGGCAGAAAAATATTTCAAATCAATTAATCTTTACTCTTAATGCACAAAATACAGTTTGGGGGCCAGAGCAATAGTTCAGTGGTCACTTGCCTTGCATGCGGCCAACCCAGGTTCAATCCCCAGCGTTCTCTGGTCCCTGGAGCACTGCCAAGGGTGATCCCTAAGCTCCAAGCCAGGAGTAAGCCTTGAGCACAGTCAGGCATGGGCCAAAAACAAATAAAAAAATGTATATATTTTTCTCAAATTTTGAATCCATTTCTTCAGTGAGATTACAGAAACAATATTCTTTCACCTTTCTCAAAATTTTTAAGTCATTTTTAAATAGCATTCTATTGTATCTCAATGTGAGATTTTGCTGTGATAGTCATCATTTTAGAATGTGAAATTATTTTGATTTTATGCCTTAATAGAATATGGAACATTCTTAGACACTGATGAAATGAGTTAAGAAACAGTCAAAATAGGGGCCAGAGAGATAGTACAGCAACCAGAATAATAATACAGCAGGTATGACATGTTTGCCTTGCACACAGGTAGCCTGGATTCAATCACCAATATCCCATATGGTTCCCTTGAGCACCATCAGGAATTATTTCTGAGTGTAGAACCAGGAATAAACCCTGAGCATATCCATGTGTGGCTCCAAAACAAACAAAAAAAGGTTAAATGATAATTTAAAGTAGAAGTATTAATGCCTTTACTCAGGTGAACACCTGAAGTCTCTCCTTCACCTGCACAGGCATTCCATATGTATCACAAAAAACTTGATCCAATATCTATATGGATTAAATTAAGAAATAACAATTTGAAATAGTAAATAATACTGTTATGTAACTTTTTAAATAATGATTTAATAATTACTGATTTTTCAGTAATCACACTTTAGGGGTTCCAGGATATAGTCCTGGACTAGTGTCTAGAAAGCCCTGGGACTAAGCCCCAGTACTGTGTGCTCCTATGAGCACTACCAGGATCAACCCCAACTCTTAGGCACCAAGTCAAGAGTAGTATTTGAGCACCACTGATTATGTCCCCAAGGCTAAAATTTTAAAAACAAAATGGTAGGGCTGAAGCGATAGCACAGTGGGTAGGGCATTTGCCTTGCACGCGGCCGACCCAGGTTTGATTCCCAGCATCCCATATGGTCCCCCAAGCACCACCAGGGGTGATTCCTGAGTGCTGCGCCAGGAGTGACCCCTGAGCATCGCTGGGTGTGACCCCAAAAGCAAAAAGAATAAATAAATATATTCATTAAATAAATGGTAAGTTTTATTCTTGTCTACCAAAATATTTGTAACCTCCTTTTTGGGGGGAGGGGAAAGGGACTGGGTTTGGGGGTTAGACCCTGTGGTGCTCAGGGGTAAGTCTTGTCTCTACACTAAGGAATTGCTCCTGGCAAGGCTCAGGGAATCATACAGGATGCCAGGGAATGAACTTGGGTGGGCAGAATGCAAAGCAAGTGCCCTTCCCTCTTGCTATCTCTCCAGGTCAATAAATGTAAACTCTAAGAAAAACTTCAGAGGCCAGAGCGATAGTACAGCGGCTAAGGCACTTGCCTTTCACAGTGGACCTGAGTTTGATCTTCAGCACCCCATATGGTCCCCCAAACAACACCAGGAGTAACCCCTGAGCAGCATCGCCGGGTGTGACCCAAAAAGCAAAATATAAAACATTAAGAGAATCTTCACTGAGTTTGGAGTCCTGATGTTCTCATGGTATAAGCATTAATGACCTGGTTTTTTTTAATTTTTTTTTCCATTTGGGTGGTGCAAATGCAACAGTGATTAGGAGCTGTTCTAGCTCAGTAGTAAGTGGAGCAGAAGGAGGGCCAGGAGTGATCCCAGTGGATCTTTGGGGCCTAGGAATAAAACTGGGGTTTCCTGCATGCAAAGCCAAGCCTGTGCACAGACCTTTGAGCTGTCTCTCTAGGCCCAAGTATAAGTGAGTGAAAAGCCTCTTTGGAAACTTGTTCTTGCAAACGTATAGGATTTATCACTAGAAAAGAGTAGTATGCAGGTTTGGAGAGCTGATTCAATGGGCTGAGCATAAGTTTCAGAGGCCAAAGGACCAAATTCAATACCCAGAGCCAGGCGTAGCCTCTAAGCACTGCTAAGGAACTCAGGCACCCAGGAACAGAAAATTAAAGTTAAATGAAAGTCAGTTTTACTTTCACACAGGAGGTAAATTTAGCAATGAGAAAAGATGGCCCTGCCCTCGAGAATAAATTCTTTTAATCTATTATTATCTTTTTCACACACAAAAAAAAGTTAAATTAATGTTTTCTTCCTTGAGTCCCTGTTCTCTTGGACCTCTCAGTTGATCACATGGTAGATCAAAGCAACATTTCTATATAAAACTTTCATCTTCCTATAGAGCAAAAGACCAGAGTCCATTTATGCTGAGAAAAATAATTAAGAACTGGAAATATTGGTTATTCACATGCTCAAGTCTCCTCAGCATGCCTTCTTTAGGTAAAGCCTATAAAGCCTACTTCTGCCTGATAATGACTATCTCACTGTCACTGTCTTCCCTGTTCATCGATTTGCTCAAGCAGACCCAATAACATCTCCATTGTGACAATTGTTACTGTGTTTGGCATATCGAATACATCACAGGCTTTGCCATGTGGGCAAGATACTCTTGGTAGCTTGCTGGGCTCTCCGAGAGGGGCAGAGGAATTGAACTCTGGTTGGCCATGTTGGCCGCTTGCAAGGCAAACGCCCTACCCAATGTGCTATTTAAAAATTAAAAATGGATCAGGTAAAGCCATGAAAATATAGCATTTGGTAGATTGCATATAACATCAGATTTATACTACTTTCTTTTTTAAAATCTAAAGAAAACCCTACACTTTGAAAGGGCAGTAAAGATGCTATATTGACTGAAAAACTTAATAAACAGAAAGTTGGGTGGAGGGCGTGACCTAAGCAATTACTTTTCTTGGCATCACTCACTCAAACATGTGGCGGAGAATAGAAAATTTCTCCTGACCACTAGGTTCTTCTCAGTGTTGCCAAAAAATCTTATTAATCAGACAGCTTAGTAGGAGAAAAAGAAAATTAAATCCAATACTCTGAGGCAATCTACAAAAACATAAAGATCTCAAAACAGTGAGACAAAATGGGGGTTAAAAATCTTGTGCAAAAGAATGGCAGAGGAGGCTGGAACCTTGGGGCTAGGGGAGAGGAATTCACATGCCAAGGGGAGATTCACTTAACAAAGACCAGATGCTCTAGGATTAGATGTTGCACTGACATCTCAATAGTTTATTCAGGTAAAAAGTTTATTTCAGGTATGAATCCAACTTCTAAGTAAGACCACCAACTTACATTCTTTCAGGTAGTTAAGGGAGGAGAAAACATCTTTAGTGAGTTGGCAAGGCCTCAACTAACGTCACTTTTAAATAAAACACATGCCATGCTTTGCACGTGGCAGAATGGAGCGGGCATCCCTGCCATGAGAGTGGAAGCAGTAATGCTTGTACAAACATAATTTGGTCAGTTTGTCTTGTGTCAGCTGACCTGTCTCCTGTCTACAACACATCACAGTCACACCCTGAGTCCCTTCCACTCTCAAATGTTAAGTTCATTGTGCCCGTACAATTGTTTGCTAGTACTATGTGATTTTTTTATTATTTTTTCTTTTACCTTGTTGTTTTTCATTTTGGGGGTCTTCCCTGGTAATTTTCTGAGGTACCACTAGTTCAGTGCTCAGGGATCACTCCCATCAGTGCTCAGGAGACCTTGTGTTACCAGGTATCAAACCCATGACTCTAGCATGAAAAACATGTATTCCAGACTTTTGTACTATGTCCCTGGAAGTTTGAGGTTCAATGTGTGTGGTAGAATGTGAGGGTAAACCAAGCGAAGTGCTCAGGAGCCACTCCTGGTGGTACTTCAGAGACCAGTGGCCAGGATCAAACCCATGATTCCTCCATTCAAAGCAAGCACTCCATCCCTCAAAAGCAAGTTGCTTCTTGTGTTATTACACAATAAAATCTGAAGCCCTAAATGAAGCCACAAAGTCAAACAGCAAAACCTCCAAAGGCAAGAGTTATCAACATTCAATACTATTGGTTTGTTTTGTTTCTCTAAATGAAAGATGAGTGGGATCATCTAGTATTTGTTCTTTCAAGAAAAAATAAATAAAGCTAAAGTTTTATTTCTCTAATTTATTCCGCTTAACAAGATACCTTCTAATTCCATCTAAGCTGCAGCAAACTATAAGAGTTCATCTTAAGAAGTTTTTGAAAGAATTCACAACCAAATGAAAACGCTATTGAAGACAATGATGGACAGTGACAAATCCCTGCTTCTTATACACAAACAGCTTTGTAATCGCTTTAAATATCTAAAACAAACCTTTTCTGTTGGAAAGAAGTTAATAAAATCTTTCATCTTAGAGGTTGGTTGAGAAATTTTAGGTTTTTAAGTCACTAACACATTAGCGGCTATGCTATTTTTTGAACATTTATAACCAACATTCAGAGAACAGTTGACATGACCACAACTTTGAAGAATAAGTTGTATAAAGATCTGGAACTTAAGAGAGTCAGTAAGACATCTCAAAGTTTGGAGAAAATGCATCGCAAATGGGAGTTTAGATCTCTGGCACTGAAAAAATTCCCCAAGCACCACAAGATATGTCCCCCCCCCAAAAAAAAAAAAGAAAAGAAAAGGAAGGAAGGAAGGAAGGAAGGAAGGAAAGATGGAAGGAAGGAAGGAAAAAAAAGAAATTGAGAGGAACCAGAGAGAGAGTATAGTGGATAAGCATTTGCCTTGCATGCAGCTGACCCAGGCTCGATATCCACACCACATATAGCCTCCACCCCCCAAAACCCTGCAGAAATTAAGAAGTATTACAATTTAATTTGATGCATAACTGACACAAATTGCCATGCTATTCTCTCTTTCCTGAGAAAGAATAAAATAAAATGAGAACGTTAGAGAAAAATTCCTTTGTTGCCTTGGCTTACGTGGATGGCCCCACTAATTCAGAGCTATTTAATGTTCTGGATGAGTATGCCAGACTCCAGGCTTAGACTGGGGCAAATACGTCAGAGTGTGCACTGACGGTGCTGTGAGCATGACTGGCTGTTGCTCAGGTGTAGTTGTGAAAACACAGGTTGTTGCTCAAGCAGAAATTGTGTGCCCTCACTGTGTGATCCCCCTCATTGCAAAGAAACTTCCTACCAAACTAAACACTGTGATGTGACTTGGGAAGCTCCAGGTTATTCACAGATCTGCAGGACAGAGTGGATGCGAACCATCCACATCTTCTCCATGCAGAGGGAAGGAAGTGTTGAAAGCAAAGCTCTTCCATACCTTGTCAGAGTGGAGGAAGAGGTAACGCACTTCCGGTCAGAGTAGAAGTCTGTCCTACTCTAATGTTTGTCAGGTGGCTAAGCACGTTGGATATGGCCCTCTCAATGAATTTCTCTCCTCGGGGACATTAAATATTTTCATTTTTTTAAATAAATGGATTTATTTTGGTGCCTTTTTCTGCACTCAGTGGTGTTCAGGGCTTTCTGTTGACTTCATGCTCAGGGGTCACTTCTGGTGGTGTTCAGGGCACCACATGTTGTGCCAAAGATTGAACCGGGTTCAGATGCAAGCAAGGTAAGCACCTTAACCCCTGTGTTTAACTCCAGTCCATGTTTCTATTTTTTAGGGAATAAAAGATTTGGGGGCCAGAAAGATAGATACCATAGGGGTTAAGGTGCTTGTCTTGCACCCAGTTGACCCCAGTCCAATACTGAGCACCACATATGGTCCCTCTACAGTCCTCCAAATTCCTCCAAAAGAGATCGCTATGTACAGAGTCAGAAATAAGCCTGAGCACTGCCCCATGTGGCCCAAGAACCAACAAGAGAAAAAAAAAGTTTCTACTCCCAAGGGTTTGTTTTGGGGTTTTGGTTTTTGGGTTTGTTTTTTATTTTTTGAGGGGCTTTTATAATGATAATCATGTTTTATTTGTTTTTTGTTGAAGGGGATAGACATATGCAGTAGGGTTCAGACGCTAGTTTCCCCTGAAATTCATGGGAGACTATAGTGCTGCAGGGGATGAAGTATGGTCAGGTGCCTTTGAGGAAAGATCCTTACTGCCTGTCGTATGGCTTCAACTCCGCAAGAATTTTCATTCCTGTTGATGCTAACCATAAATTCATATTCAATTTATTTTTTTAAGTTGAGTTAAAGGCCTTAGAGACTGGAGTAATAGTACTTCAGGTAAAGCACTTACCTTGTACATGACTAACCCAACACCCCATATGGTCATAGGAGCCTTCCAGGAGTGATCTCTGAGTTCAGAGCAAGGAGTTAATCGTGAGCACCACCAGAAGTGTCCCCAAAACAAAACAAAGAGTTAAGGGCCTAAGTTCAAGATTTTAATCATTATTACTCTGGAAATGAGAATTTTCATAAACGTAACCTCTGAATTAATAAGCCCTTCATGAAGGATGCCAACCAATGCATATTTGGTCCTTGTGAGAAAAAAAAAACCTCGGCTGAGTCCTTGTGAGAAAGAGAACCTCAGTTGTCTGTCAATGCATCCTGCTATTCTAACATAAAATTTAATTATTATCTCAATTTTGGATATCACTAAGAGAAGAACACCTAATTACAGAACTATTAAATTTTTGGTTCTATTTTTAACTCATGTGAAGACTCTTCCAGCCTTGCTGAAAATGAAAAGTGAACAGAATGAGCACATAGATACTGGTGTAGCATATCATCTCACTGAAATAATGCTGCAGCCGAGGTTATTAAATTTTCCAATGAAGAAATTCAGTCGATTTTTTTAATTTATTTATTTATTTGGTGTGGAGTTTGGGGTGGGGGGGGGCATCTGGCAGTACTTTGGTAGTTCCCAGCATGGTGTTAGGGGATAGCTCCTGGCAATTTGGGAGAGAATATGTGGTGCAGGAGAGTGAACCCAGGGCTACCATATGGAAGGCATTCACGCCAAGCCTTTAAGTCATCTCCCCAGCTCACATTATTTGAACTCAAAAGTACTTCCTCAGAAGTTTACAGTATTCGATTAGAATTTTTGCTTAGTGCTCATTTTGGGAGTATTTTAAATTTAAATAAGCATAAGTGTTCATTTTTATAATGTAAGATCTTAAGCTGTAGATACAAAATATGATTATAATGCTTTTCATTTCTACTGTAGAGATGCACAAAGTTCTGTTCCTATTTTCCCCAGCCTAGAGGTGCAAAAAGGTTGAAGACTATTACAGTGCAGGTTTATTTCTTGTGAAAACACTAACTTCAATGAATTGGGGTCCTTTCCTTAGGAGCGTATTTAATATTTCCTGAAGGTTATCTTGGTAAAAAAAAAAAAATCATAGAATGAGTTAGGATTGCAGTATGTGAAGATGGGAAGGGATCATCAAAGCATTCACTACACAACAACAACATACAAAATTTAACTCAAGCTGGGAACATCATGACTTTGGATTTGCAATTTCTTTTCTATGATACCAAAAGTCAGGCAAAGACAAACCAATAAGATTATTTTAAACTTCAGAGTTTTGCATATAATAGGAAAGCAATTACAGATAAAAAGGCAAGTGATCTCATTCTTTCAATAATAAAAAAAATTATTAGTAGATATTTCCAGCATTTCCTTACTACCCCACCTCTTTTATAGATTCCTCTTAATATTATGGACCGAGGATATTTTCCTTGAGCTTCTCCTTTCTTTCTTCTTTTCTTTCTTCCTTTCTTCCTTCCTTCCTTCCTTTCTTTCTTTCTTTCTTTCTTTCTTTCTTTCTTTCTTTCTTTCTTTCTTTCTTTCCATTCTTTCTTTTTTGCTTTGGTGGGGTAGGTGGGATAGGGTGGTACACTACAGTTTGGGGGGCTTTATCCTGGCTTTGCACTCAGGAATCACTCCTAAAGCACTTGAGGATCTGTCTGAATACCTGAAATCAAACCTGGGTCGGCCACATACAAGGCAAGCACCCCTCCCACTGTACTACTTCTCTGCCTCAGACTTCTCTTTTCTAGTTGTACAGACCCCATTAGTGATCTCTATATCATCTCTAAAAATTATGGCTCACAGATTTAAAACCTCAACCTATATCTGTTTACCACTCAACACATCTTTAAGTCTAATACCCAAACATTAATGCTGGAACGATAGCACAGCGGGTAAGGTGGTTGTCTTGCACCTGGCTGATCCCAGTTCGATTCCCAGCATCCCATATGGTCCCCCGAGCTCCACCAGGAGTAACTCCTGAGTGCATGAGCCAGGAGTAACCTCTGAGCATTGCTGAGTGTGACCCAAAAAGAAAAAAAATACCTACACCTTATTTTTGATATTGTACTCCAAGCCTCTTCCCGCTGTAATCTTCCCTTCAAAGTTGTTGAAAATTCTACTTTTCTAACAGAGTAAATAATTCTTTTTTTCATAGCCCATGTCCAAACTGTGAGTGAATCCCATTGTCTCTAGTTCCAATGTTTAACTAGATTTTTGTCATATCTAATTAAACATCCATTATACTATCACCATCACTCATTGCCTCCATTATCTCTCACCTGGAATGCTGCAATAACATCATATCACCATATGTTTAAAACCTTGGCATGCTTTCTCATTCTCTCAGAGTAAATGCCAAAATACCTACAATGACCAAGAGAGCCAAATGTCTTTCTCCTGGTCTTTTGACCACTTTCCTAATCCCTCTATTCCCTTACTCTCCTTGCTATTTGTCAAACTTTCAGAAACATTTCTTCCTTTCTGACAATGGGTGGTTCTCTTTGCTTAGATCACAACTAATATATACATGGCTTAGTTCTTCGGGTTCTTCAAGTCTATACTCAAGTCCCTTCTCAATACAATTTATCTTAAGGAACATAAATTTCAATAATCTCCTGGTATCACCACTCTTCATTGGTGTTCTATATATTCTCTCTTTTATCTTAGGAATCACCCCCCAGGGTTGAAGGTTATGGAGAGCCTACTAGGATGTTCAATTCTTAGGCCCAAGAATGTGGTGCTTCTCCATCTCAGGAAGTGCTTGGGGCCACGAGGGCCACACCTGGCAGTGCTCAAAAGGTTATGAGGGGCTGAGGATGAAACCAGAGTCCAGCACATAAAAGTATGTGTCCCTCATCCTATGTTATCTTCCAAGTCTGTTATTTTTTTTATATTTTATTGTTATTTATTATCTCTAAGAATATGAGCTTGCATGATGAGGGAAAGAAAAGATAGGAACATTTGTTAGTTTTATTCATTAATGCATCCTAATTATCTGGGAGATCAAAAATTGCTTGAGGAAGGAAGGAATGTATAAAAATTTAGAGTACTAATTATTAATCTAGAAGTGATATTAGTGATATGAATGGTTAAAGTGGATAAGATAGAATTTCAATGTCTTAAGTTACTTTTAAACTGATATATTGGGGGCTGTAAATGTGAAAAAGTACTCATTATGAGGACTGGGGAGATCACTGAATACATTAGAGGCCATATTTTACATTCAGAAGGTCTTGGTTTGGTCCCAGGCAAAGCAAATTCCAAGTACCAAGACAAGAGTAGTTCTGAAGCAATGTTAATTGGTTGGGACCCCAGAACAACAACCATAAAAACTCATTTTGATATGGCCAAAACAGGATCAGAGAATTATGGACCTGAAATAGAGCACAGGTGTTTGCCTTGCACCTGGCCAACCTGGGTTTGATTCCTGGCACAGAATATAGTACTCCCAACATAGCCAAGAATGATCCCTGTGCACAAAGCCAGGAGAAAGTCCTGAGCTCCAAAAAAAAAACAAACAAAAACAGAGAAATCTGTTAAAGAATCAGCAAGAAATAATACTGGTAATTCATAGCAAATAGGATTGAGAATCTGGGTCTTTGGATTTTTCTTCCTCTGATTCTTCTTGAGGCTCTTGAGCAAAATTGTAATTATGTCCTGGTGTCAAGGTTTGTTTTGAACTTTTGGGGAGAAGGATGCTCATTACTCAGGAGCTTTCCCTCATTTTTCGTTCAGTAGTGACCACTGGCAGTGGTTTGGTGACATATGTGGTGTCAATGATTTGAATTGAATTTGGCGGCATGCAAGATTAGCACCTTGACTTTGTATTTTGTCTCTAGAAGAAGGGGTATCTTGAGAGCTCATATACTAGTTATAAAAACCCCACAACTGAGATCAATTTCCAGAGCAAAGGATGAACTTACAAGTTCTAGCACTATTGCTTTCCAGGGTTATCACAAACTTAAGGATTCAATTCTCTTGTACTAACTCTGTCTTTGAAAGATAAGTTTTGAAATTTCACTAAATCTATAAGCAAAATAACTAATTTAAAAGTCTCTCACATGCAGTTGATTTTAACGTCAATCCAACACACAGTACCAAGGCACCTCATATCTTAGCAGAAAAATTAAAGCCTCTGTGTGTTGAACAGAAACATAGATGGTGAGAAAAAATGTTCAGCAGTCACTTCTCAGTGGTGAAATTTTTGTTTCATTTTTGCTTTGTTCTCTTTTTTAGGTGCTATTTCTTTAGTGGCCAAGAGAAAGAGAAAACAAAAAAAGACTGTGATAATGAGTTCTAAAGTCCTTTGATAGCCAGAGTTAATATCTACTCTTCAAAATAATTAATTCTCAATCCTTTAAAATTCTTTTTTATTATAGATGAAGTGCATCAAGCAAAGACAGACAAAGGGAAAAGAAAAACGTTTGGAAAGAAGAAAAACTACTTAGAAAAAGAGCAAAACAATACAAACTATTTAGGTTCAGAACTGCCACCTACAAAGTCACAGCCATACGTTTCCCACAACGGAGATGAGGAATTGATGCATGGGAACTCCTGATCCACAGTAAAGAAAATTATGGGGTTATCAAAAAAATCAAAAGACAGGGGCTGGAGCGATAGCACAGCGGGTAGGGCGTTTGCCTTGCACGCAACCAACATGGCTAACACAGGTTCGATTCCCAGCATCCCATATGGTCCTCCGAGCACCGCCAGGAGTGATTTCTGAGTGCATGAGCCAGGAGTAACCCCTGAGCATCGCTGGGTGTGACCCAAAAATCAAAAAAAAAAATCAAAAGACAAACTTACAGGATGGAAACAACCATTAATGAACTGAACACTGGGGATGGGGCTCTGCGGTATTTTTTTCACTCAACTTTATTTAATAAATTCTTACAGAGGTTTGCCTCCTATTCAGAATTTTAACACTCCTATGGAAACTTCTATAAGCCAAAATGAGATAATGTAAAGAAAATTTACCACTAAGGTAACAGAATATTTATGAGCATTCCCAGATGCCCCCCTAAACACTTTCCAAATCAGTCTACCAAAGGACATCTAATAAAGTCAGAGCCAGAGTGACATCTCAAAATGCTGGAGCACATGCGTGGCATGCAGAATACTTGGGTTCAATCACTGATATCACATAGTGCCCCCTGCATGGCCAGAAGTAGTGTATGACATCACTGAGCATCACTGGGTATGACCGAAAAGGAAGAAAAGAGGGAAGGAAGGAGGGAAGGAGGGAAGGAGGGAAGGAGGGAAGGGGGGAAGGAGGGAAGGAAGGAAGGAAGGAAGGAAGGAAGGAAGGAAGGAAGGAAGGAAGGAAGGGAGGGAGGGAGGGAGGGAGGGAGAAAGGAAGGAAGGAAGGAAGGAAGGAAGGAAGGAAGGAAGGAAGGAAGGAAGGGAGGAAAGGAGAGAAAGAGGGAAGAAGGGAGGGAGGGAGGGAGGGAGGGAGGGAGGGAGGGAGGGAGGTCCAAAATAGAGGGAGGGGAGGGGAGGGAAGGGAAGAGAGGTGAGGCGAGGGAGAACAGTGGAGGGGAGGAGAGAGCAGAGAAGAGAAGAGGGGAGGGGAGAGGTGGGGAGGTGAGAGGTGGGTAGGGGAAGAGGAAAGGAGACATGGAAAGGCCTAGGTTAAATCCCTGACATCAGGTTTCCCCAAAATTACTGAGAACAATTCCAGACAACTGAGCCAGGAGTAGTCACTGAGTACCATAAATTGTGACCTGCACAACCAAAAATTAAAAATCCAGAGTCAATGGTAATCATACCATTCAATACCTTTACTATAAACAAATATAACCCTAAAAAATGAATTATGCCATTCATATCTGCCTGCAATATGTTTTTAGATTTCATCCCCATCGAGCACAAAATTCTCTCAATGATTTAGAATCATACCTGACCAGAGTCAAGGCTTACTCCTGGTTTTGCACTCTGGAATCATTCCTATGATTCCAGGGCTCAAGAGACCGTATGGGATGCAAGGATCAAACTCTAATTGGCTATATGCAAGGAAATTGGATGAGAAGTTTTTCTGTGTCACACAGTATAAAAAGCATTGATTTTCTTTCAAGAAATTCATTTCTTGCAGCTGCCCATCCTGGAACTTGATGAAACTGATTGAAAGACTGATTATGACACTAAGCCATTTTGAAATGTACCCTGCCTATAAATGTACCCTAATTTTGACATAGGTTAAATAAATATTTGCATGTGACATGTATTTAATATGTAGATAGTGAGTCTTTGCTTTATTTTCCCTGATGAAAAAGTGCTAGAAATTTGAGAGGAAAGAGAGCTAGCTTAATAGACTGAAAAATGGCTTTGCATGCAGAAAACCTGAGTCTGATCCTGGGTACCACATGGTTCTCCGGCATCATAGAAAATCACCCGAAGCAAGAGCCAGGAGGAGGCCCTGATCATCACAGGCTGTGACCAAACTGACAGACGAAATGAACCCTCTGAACTCAAACTACATTTAATTGAAAAGTTTAGTCTGATTTAAAAATTTAACCTTCAGACAGACATGCATAAGAAAGAACAACTGCTATTTCTCCAGGGCCTCTCTTGGTGCTTGTTCAAAAGAATTAGCCATTTTTATTCAAATACGTATCTTGCGAGCTTTTTAAAGGTAGTAAAAAAAAAAAAGAGCTAAACATTTGAGAAATAGAATGAGTCCAAATAGTATTTCAGGGGCCAGGGAATATAACTCAGCAGTAGAATTCAGGCATCTTGTACAAAGTCCTGGGTTTTTCATTTTTTATTCCCACCCCCCATTACCAACCCGCCAGCTACCTAACCCCCAGAATTGCATTTCAAACGTATACTCCTTAAACAGAGTCCATGCTAAAGTTAATGGGTCGTTCTTAGGTCCACTCAAAGAATGAGTTAAAGATAAGAGAGATTGCTCAGATAAGGAAAAGGAAAGATAGGAGAGACACTTGAAGATATTGAGTTCCAATATGTAAACATTTTCTTTTGCTTTACAATAGGCCAGGAAAACAATCTACTATTTGTCACATTCCCAAATATCAGTTTTTTTTTTTAAACTGATTAAGGACTAAAGTATTTTATTTCACTACTTTGGTCTAATTGGGGATCGGAGGGAAATGTCTGAAATTCTGGATCACTATTCCTAAAAACCTACTCTGTTACTTCATACACTCATGACTGGAAGGTGAAAAAAAAAAAAAAAGAAGAAGCACTCAAACATATGTGTTCCAAATGTTAACTCTGCATTCACCTACCTGAATAAAATAACCAATGTCTAATGACTCAAAAATTGAAATAACTTTTCCTTAGAGTAAAACCAATAAACCATTATTTCTGCTACCTGGAAATAGAGCATAAGTAAAGTTTACAAATAATACAAAAGCCAAATTTACTCAACGATCTTCAGCTATCCTCAAACTTTATTATTTGAAGAACTGAAGAAATTAGAACAGTTTTCTTAATTTTTCATCCTAAATCCATTGAGAAAGGAAAATTTTAAAAGAAGAGACAAAAACAAACAAACAAAAACCCTATCAAACTCAAAATGAGAAACAAAAATGTAGAAGTGAACGGTTGTGGGAATCCCCGTTATTTTAGAATAAATGAATTCTATCCTACATTATCCAGAAGCGACATACCCATCTGCCCTCACCTGCCTGCTGCTTAAGATGATTTATTTTCTGGCCACTGGTTTTTCTCCCAGAAATCACATGCGTATCCTCCCCCTCCCAGTGATAAATATCTTCAGAGTTCCATTCATTACTTTTCCACCCTCTGGACAAAGCTTACACAAACTAATGGACTCCAGGTTTATTTAAAAATGTGGTTGGCATTAATGGGGTTTGAGAACATAAAGCCATGGGTGTGAGAGAAAATTAGCACGTGAACACTGAGCATCTCTGCTTCCAGGATGACTGCGGGGCTGGTGTGGGAGATTTAAGGAACTGCAGAGTCAAGAGGATGAGTCTGACTACAAAGGGCTTCATCCTCCACGGGTGCCTTCTGCTGCGGGAACACAGCATTCAGGTTTCAAAGGGATTAGTTTGACATTAATTGCAGCTGGGTTTTCTAGATCACAGCCCTTTTTGCCCAGAGTTTGCCAAAGAATTAGCCATGCAGGGGCCTGGGGGCCGGCTCAAAGGACCAGAGTGGATGCTTTGTATGCAGGAGCTTGGGGTGGGACCCGTAGCTGAGCAGTGGCTCCGGAGTCCAGTGTGCAGCTTCCCCGTCCGCGCCCCCCCCCCCCCATTGCAAATAAAAGTATTTTTTTCCATTTGATTTTTCAGAAAGCTTAGAGTTTTAATAATATCAAGAGATGTCCTCGGTGTAGGGGGCGCAGAGCGCAGAGAAGTACTACAGGATATAGGGACCTGCTTATGACAAGTGACTGATCCAATTTTATCCCTAGAACTGTCTGTGGTTCCCTCAAGCCCAGTCAGGATCGACTGAAATACAGAATCAGGAATCCTGAGCACCAGCTGCTGTGGTCCCAAACTTTCCCTCACCCTCCCATAAAAGAGATGTCTGGAGTAGAGAAAGGGTAAGGTATATTGACTCTGGCAGATTTATTTATTTTTGTAGTCACAGAGGCGTACAATACTGTTCAGGATAGGGTTCCACACATTAATTTTCCCCTTCACCCATCCCCCACCAGAGAAGCTGCTTTCTTCCATCATTGTCTAAAGGTTTGCTGAGCCCCCACAGACAGACTTTAAATGATACCTAAAATTTAGCACCAAATGAAGTACTAAGAGGAATGTGTACCACCGTTTGTACTTTTTTTTGGGGGGGGGGGAGTTGGCTTTGGGGGTCACACCCAGCAATTCTCAGGACTTACTCCTGGCTCTGCACTCAGGAATTATTCCTGGCTATGCTGGGGGATAAAATATGGGATGCTGGGGATTCAACCCAGGTCAGTCACACACAAGGCAAGTACACTCCCTGCTATACTATCACTCTGGCCCCAACTACTGTTTGTACTTAAAAATAATAATAAATAGATGAGGAAGAGCTGGAAGGATAGTACAGGAGGTAAAGTGCCTACTTGGTACATTCCTGACTGAGTTTCAAGGCCTGGTACCACATAGGGTGCCCCCGTGTCCCGACCTTGAATCACCCCTGAACAAAACCTGGAATGAACCCTGAGTAATGGTTCTGTGACCCAAACACCAAAGAAGAAAAAGAAAATAGATGAGGGTGTCTAGAGAGATTACGACTCAAAATGATGCCCACACGCTTTGCATGCAGGAGCTCTGAGTTCAATTCCTGCCACCACATGCCCCCCTAAGCAACAGAGCAGAAATTAGCCTCAGAAACTGCCAGAAATGGCTCCATCCAATAAAAATGATGCAACTCAGAGCACTGTATGTATGAGGACCTGGCTTTAGTTTCCAGCCCTGGAAAAAAAAAAAGTGGGCCAGGGAGAGCCCTCTAGGGACTGGAGCACAAGATTGATTTGGGGGAGCCCTGAGTCGATCCCTGTCACCACATGCTCTCCAGAGCAGCAGTGGGAACAGCCCCTTAGCCAGCACCCCGGATAGTCCCCAAAACAAACAAAAACAAGATGAAGATGATATCTCTAGATCACTGTGACACCTCTGGAAGAAGCAAAAAGAAATGAGTAGCTATACTTGCTCCTGAAATATTGAACTAAGGGTCTGAAACACAGTAGAGAAAAAAATATATATATGCAGTTTGAATTATTTAAGTGAAAGAAAATCCATCCTTTAGGGGCTAGAGAGATAGTACAGCAGGTAGGTCTCTTGCCTTGCATGGTGCTAACCTGGGTTCAGTTCCCCAGTATCCCACATGGCCCCTCAAGTACCACCAGAAGTGGTTCCTGAGCACAGAGCCAAGAGTTATGACTGAGCATTGCTAGATGTGGCCCAAAAACAAAACAAAAAGTATTAATCTTTAAATAAGCTTTTGAGGGGCTGGAGTGATAGCACAGCGGGTAGGGCGTTTGCCTTGCACGCGGCCGACCCAGGATCGATTCCCAGCATCCCATATGGTCCTGGGTGTAGGGTCACCCTGGGCACTGCCAGGGGTAATTCCTGAGTGCATGAGCCAGGAGCAACCCCTGTGCATTGCCAGGTGTGACCCAAAAAGCAAAATAAATAAATAAATAAGCTTTTGAAGTTTTTTTTCAGTTTTGGGAGGGTTACATTCACTGATACTGGGGGGCTACTCCTTGCTATTCCTTGCTCGTACTTGTGGTTGCTCTTACAGATGCCCAGGGGCCATGTGGTACAGGAGAACCAAGCCTGAACCTTTGGATGCAGAGAACATGCTCAGCCCTAAGTTTAGAATTTTTAATTAAAAGAGAAACTATTGCCCTATGTTCAGACTACATCACATACTGCCAGTGCAAAGGTGAATTTTCCTGTGCTGATGGGTTCTGAGAATTGTATGAATGATTTGTATATAAAACTCAGAAAAATAAAACTTAGAGTTTATTATAGAATTTAAGTAGATGAATTTGTCCTCTCCTTTAACCATGAATGATGTCACTTGTCCTGTCCCTGGTACTGCCCTGTCCTGTACAAGATGTCCCAGTCCCAACCCATGCGGTCTACTCACCTGCCGTGTATGACAGCCAGGTACTGTCCCCGTATCGTTCTCTGTCCAAAATATGCTTTCCTTGTCTGATACTGTGCTACAGTGTTCCTCTGAGATCTGATCCTGGAAGTTCTGGGTCTCTGGCCGTGCTCAGGGGCAAGATCTCTGTGCTTTCACCTATCACAGGGCCTCTCTCAGCTGGACCCCAGCAGTTCTTGTCATCCTGTCCCAGCTTTTCTAGTCTCTGGCCATGTTCACATGCACGTGGTGAGACTCCTATGTCCAGGATGTGTCGCTCCCTGGGTATCTGAGCCCTGTCTGAATCTGAGCTCTCCTGGGCGCCTGAACCCTGCCTGGATTCTGCCCCGGTCTGGGCTTCTGAGGTCTGCCGAGATTAGTTAGTGCAAAACTGGATTTTCCTGCACTGGTGGGCTCTTGAGAATTGTATGCAAGATTTGCATATAAAACACAGAAGATTGAAGTTAGAGTTTATTGTACAATTGAAATAAATGGGTCTAGGTCACTCCCCAAATGCCCAGCCCTCTCCTTTATTCAGGATGTCACTTACTCTGATCCAGTGGGTGAACCCTGCCATATTCCGCCCCTGTCTGGGCCTCTGAGGCCTGCCTCTGTCTGTTTGCCGGCATGAGGTCTACTGGTTCTGTCGTTCATCTCGGTGCAGGCAAGGAGAGTGCAAAAAGACAGAGTGCCAGGAGCGTGCCAAATAAGAGACCCGCTGGAGGCTTCCATCTCATCTGTGCTATCTCCCATCCCATTATCTATTCTGGTTGGATACCTTTTCGTGGATAAGATTTAAACTGTCCAGCTAAACTCACCCAGAGCTCTACCCTTCCACTGCCATTGTATCACTAGCTTTGTAAAAACAACTGAGGAAAGAAGAAAAATATTAAATCAGCCTCATTCCATTATCCAACAGTTCTCTCTTCAAACTCATACCTTCCTCCAAATGTAGGAAGAGAACCAGAGAGATACTGCAGGGCTTAAGGCAGCCGACCAGGTTCTATCACCAGCGCTGCATATGACCCCCCAAGTACAACCAGGAGTAAGCCCTGACCACCACTGGGTGTGGCCCCCAAACAAAAAATATATATGTAAGAACAAAACTAATTGGAGTTTTCAAAATACAACCCTTAAGTAACTCCAGGCACCTGACCTCAAATAACCCCAGGCACAGCTAGATGTAGCCTAAACAGTACACACACACACACACACACACACACACACACACACACACACTTTATATGCCTCAAAGTAATTCTCCTCTTCTAAATTACACTTTAATAATTACTTTTATTAAAAAAAATATGAGTCCAGAGAGATGGTACAACAGGTAGGGTGCTTGTTGAATCAGTTTGATCCCCAGCGTCTCATATGGACCCCTGAGTACCACCAGTATTTCTAGAATACAGAGCCAGGAGCAACCTCTGAGAATTGCTGGCTGTGACTCCCCCCCACCCCAAAGAAAAGAGTCTGATATATTATATTTGCTTTAGTTATACTTTTATTTATTTGCAGTTCTACACTTTCAACATAGGACCCACATGTGCAAGGCATGTACTCTGCCAAGTCACATCCCCAGCCTATGCATTTATTTATTGATCAAATATTTACCTTGTCTCACCCCTCTCCAGGGCACCCCGAATGAAACATCTTG
Organism: Sorex fumeus; assembly: GCF_029834395.1. Classification (NCBI taxonomy): domain Eukaryota; kingdom Metazoa; phylum Chordata; class Mammalia; order Eulipotyphla; family Soricidae; genus Sorex; species Sorex fumeus. The sequence goes on along the minus strand of NW_026606096.1, from coordinate 15,766,954 downwards.
GAACAGAGTCCAGTGGCATGGCTGGTGTATGTCGTGTTATGCTCCTATCTGGAAGAGACTCAATAGAGTTTTTGCAGAAAGTTCTTCCTATTTTCTCTTTTCCCTCTCCCAAATACCTTTCAATTCATTGTACTTTTGTTTTTAATTTCAGGGCCACACTTAATGACGTTTGAGCCTTACTTCCAGTTCGGTACTTGAGGTTCACTTCCAGGAGTTCTCCAGGGACATGTATTGCCAGGGATGTAACCTGGGGGTCTTAGTACGCAAATCTTGTGCTCAACTAAGTAAGCTATCTCTCTGACCCCATTCACTGTACTTTTGACCCATGCACACTTATCACAATATATTGTATATATCTATGTAAATTCTGTCAGAATCAGACAGCTACCTCATCGTTCCTATCATTGTTCACAATATCTGGAACAATTTTTTTTCTTTTTTTGAAGTTTTTAAAAATTTTAGGTACTGTGATTTACAGTGCTATTAATGGTACAATTTCATGCATAAACATTCCAAAACCACACCCTCCACCAGTGTCATTCCTCACAATATTCTCTTCCCTTGTTCTTATTATAGTGTTCCTGCTTATTGTAGAGCCAGGAGTAAGCCTTGAGTCCAGCTAGGTGTGGCCCCAGAAAACAGAACCAAAAAATTAGGATCTCAGATTGCAGAGATAGTATAGGGCTGAAGGACTCTGCCTTGCACACTGTCAACCCTGCTTCCGTTCCAGCACCACATCATCCCCTGAGCACTGCTAAGAGCAACCCTGAGCACAGATCTGGCAGTAGCCCCTGAGCACTACCAGGTGTAGCTCCAAATCCAAAAGGACAATAATTAAAATATTAAAAAAAAAAAAACTTGGGAGCTGGAGTGATAGCATAGCGGGTAGGGCATTTGCCTTGCACGCGGCCGACCCAGGTTCAATTCCCAGCATCCCATATAGTCCCCTGAGCACCGCCAAGAGCAATTCCTGAGTGCAAAGCCAGGAGTAACCCCTGAGCATCGCCAGGTGTGATCCAAAAAACAAACAAACAAACAAAAAAAAAACTTGGGGCAAGTGATAACCCTGTTTTCTCAAGCCTTTGCTGGTAAATTTAAAGGGAGAGTTAGTTCCCAGTACCCATTGTCTGCACTAGGTACGAAACTGACTTTTTAGCCTGGCAGCTCAGTTTGCTGGTGCTAGGCCCATTGAGCCGACTCTAAAACCAATTCAACTATCTCCTCAGCCCACTGAAGGAACTCCCTAGACCCACAAGTGTGACTTTCCTAAAAAATGTGGGAAGAAAAGGGAGATGCATTTGTCAACAATTCAGAAAAACTAAAAAGGAAAAATAGCAAAATCATTACATTTCAATAGTTTTGTGTTGGTGTTTGTTTTTCCATAATGCTGTATGTTGAACATAAGCCCTCACATATGCAAGGCACGTGTTGTACCATGAACCCACAATCCCAGCCCTTCAACCCATACATTTTAAATAAAAATCTTGGAAAAAGAGGCTGCCTTTGGAATTTTAGGAAAAGAAATAGAACATTCTTCTCTGTCCCCCTAAAGATCTAGAAATAGTTCCATGTATAAAACCAAGTTCTCTGAAACACAACACCTGAACTGAGTGATGGTTATACATGGATTAATTTATCAGCAAATGCTATTTATTAAAACAACAACAACAAAATTCCTTTGCACTTAGGAGGAAATACTAAAGAAATACAGTTTTATTGTTTCTGCTATTCTTCTTACTGTGTTTAAATAACTCAATTCTAAATGACATAGACCATATGGAGAACATATGTCAGTATTCTATAGATTAAATTATACTAGCTTCTCAACTTGAAATTGTTTTTAAAGCTATGAGTCAAAGAGAAGCAATTTCACCAATTATAGCCTAACGTTTTAAGAAAAAATTTCACCAAAAAATCTGTGACTTTGATTAAGTATTCCAATTAAATCTCTTGCTATAAATACCAAGATATATCTTCCTTGATCTAATCATATGAGGAGTTTAAAATTTCTAAAGAGAAAGACTTCTCATTAATCTTAATTAATATAATATGTTGTTGGATATTAATTTGCTTCAGTTGGACAGGGTTTTTTTTTCCTTTCATTTTCTTCTTCACACGAAGGGAGACATTTTACCTATTATGCTTTAGGGAATTCGAAAGCTTCTCTTAAATAAAAAAAACAGATTTCATTTGCTTTACCCAAAGAAATCTTACCCAAATAATTACTCTAGCCCTATGATAAGAAATGATTGTAGGGGCCATAGTGATAGTGCCATGGGCAGGGCATTTTCCTGGCACGTGGCCCATCGGAGGCATCCCAAATGGTCCTCCCCAAATGGGGAGAGTAACACTCTCCCCATAAAATTGTCCTCCTTTGTCTTTTTCATATACTTTTGAAAGTACAAATCCTTAGAAATCTAACTCGTTTGGGGCTGGAGCAATAGCACAGCAGGTAGGGTGTTTTCCTTGCACGCGGCTGACCCGGGTTCGATTCCCAGCATCCCATATGGTCCCCTGAGCACCGCCGGGGTAATTTCGAGTGCAGAGCCAGGAGTAACCCCTGTGAATCGCAGGGTGTGACCCCCCAAAAATAAATCTAACTCTTTTAGTTATCTTCCCTTTCTCACCACTAACTGCATCCCAGCTATCGTCATTTCTTTTTTTTCTTTTTTTCTGTGTGTGTCTGTGTGTGTGTGTGTGTGTGTGTGTGTGTGTGTGTGTGACACCCATCGATGCTCAGGCATTACTTCTGACTCTGCACTCAGTAATTACTCCTGGTGGTGCTTGAAGGGCCATTTGGGATGCCTCCGATGGGCCACGTGCCAGGCAAATGCCCTGCCCATGGCACTATCACTATGGCCCCTACAATCATTTCTTATCATAGGGTTGGAGTGATAGTTCAGCTGGTAAGGCACATGTCTTGCATGATGCTGACCTAGGTTCAATCCCTCACACACCATATGGTCCCCCAAAACCTTCCAGGAGTAATCGCCAAGGGCAGAGCCAGGACGAGTAAGCCCTGAACACCTCCAGGTGTTGCCCTCCCAAAAGACAAAGCAAAATAATCATTTCTCATCAAAGCACTGAAGAAGCTTCCCAATAGCAATGCATTTTCCACTGGCAGCCGAAGACCTCAGGAACCAGCCACAGCCATGCTGAGACCACTCTCCATGTTCAGACAAGTCTCATGCATGAAGGAACCGGCAGAGGAACCCAGGCATGTGGGTATGGGGGCTGAGATCTCCAAGCCTGCTGGGATCAGGACTGGGCCTCCTTCACCCAGATCCCCCATCTTCCAGTAGGTAGGCGTCACAGCCACCAACTGCCCCCTGCCATGTAATCTCAATCAACAGCCAAGACCCAGAGACTATAAAACAGACTATAAAACCCAGCTCCTGGAAGTGTGCGGCCGCATTTTCAGCCTTGGGACATCTTGTTATCTAGTTCTTACTCTGGAGAACCCAGCAGGCTAGCAAAAGTATCCTGCCTGCATAGCAGAGTCTGGCAAACTCCCCGTGGCATATACAACATGCCAAAAAACAGTAACAATGATGGGTCTCATTCTCCTAACCTTGAAAGAGCCTTGAATATGGCACTTTCTAAAATCTCAGGGCTAGGACGAAGGAGACGTTACTGGTGCCTGCTCAAGGAAATCGATGAACAACAGGATGACCGTCATACCGTGATTTCCACTGGTTACTGCACATCCAGATTGATCACTTTTATATAATGTTCTCCTGCCCCCGTGCCTGGTTGTCCTCGCCGGGGCCCCTTGGAGGGGAGTGGGTTGAGAGTTTCCCTCCCCTCCCCACCCCGACCAGAGCTCCAGCAGCCAAAGACCTCTAGAACCAGCCACCACCATGCTGAGACCACTCTCCACACACATGAAGGTACTGGCAGAGGAACAGAGGCATGCGGGTTCTGGGACTGAGATCTCCAAGCCTACTTGGATCGGGGCTGAGCATCCTCCACCCAGTTCCTCCAAATTCCAGTAGGCAGGGGTCACACCCACCAACTGGCCCCCTGGCGCCGTGTAATCCCCTCAACGGCCAAGACCCAGAGACTATAAAACCTAGCTCCCAGAAGCGCGCGGCCGCATTTGCGGCCTTGCGACATCTTATCATCTCATTCCTACTTTGGACAAACTGGCAGGCTACCGAAAGTAACCTACCCACATGGCAGAGTCTGGCAAACTCCCCATGGCGTACCCAATATGCCAAATACCAGTAACAATGATGGGTCTCATACTCCTAACTCTGAAAGAGCCTTGAATATGGCACTTTTTAAAAAATTTCAGGGCTAGGACGAAGGAGACATTACTGGGGCCTGCTCGAGGCAATTGATGAATAACAGGATGGTCGTGATCGTGATATAATGTTCAAGTTCAGTGAGTTGGCTCAAGGGTTATGGTTGTGCCTTGAGTGGGACTCTGTTTTTAGCCCTAGCACCCTATGTTCCTCAAGCACTTTTTGGTACAACCCCCAAATGTCCACACACCTTACCCCCACTTTCTGGATCCTTAATAACACTGTGTGCTGGTGTAGATAGTCCCTGGCACTGCCCAGCTTGGACAGCACTGAATTCCCAGGCTTTAGCATTGAACCACCAGCACAAATGGCCCAGAATTGCTAGGAGGGAACCCAGGCCTCCTGAACACCACTTAGGACACCACAGTAAGTGTGTTTCTCCCCCAAAAGAGAAAATTTGTCCAGCACGCATTCCACTTCCTATCATCCATCCATCCCCAGTATCCTTTAATCCCACAACAAACACTTTTTATTTACCCATTTATTTATTTTTTATTCAATCACTGTGAGATAAACCTTTACAAAGCTGTTCATGATTTTCATTTATACAGTGTCCCAACACCCATCATCCCTCCACTCCACCACTGTATATTTCCCAGCACCACTGTCCCCAATTTCCCCCCCTTATCCCAAACCCCTCACCCCTAGTCTTCTCGTCTTCTCTCCCCTTCTCTCTCTCCTTTCTCTTTTCTTTCTCTCTCTCCCCCCCCCCCCCCCGCTTTGGGCATTATGAAACAAACACTTTTTAAAAACCTTAAAATTCCCCACTATTCTACTATGATAAAGCCAAAACTTCTTATTTAACCCAGACAGCAAGGTCCAATAAACTCTAATGCCAGAGTGATCTCACTTCTCATCTTCAGCCACATTCCTCATTCCCAGTCTTGGCATCACTGACCACCTTTAAATCCCTGGCACTCCCTACAAGTTGGGCATCTTCTTCTGCAGTACTTCTTTCTTCCTGACATACCATTTTCCTTGTCAATTCTTATTTCAAGGTTCTTTTTTTTTCTGCTTTTGCTTACATGCGGGACTCACACTTGGGGGGGGGGGGGGTAGTACAGGGATTACTCAGGTGGTGACTTCAAGTGTTTCTTTAGGTAGGGGATCAAATAGGGATTCTCACATGCAAAGCATCACACTAGCCCTTTGAGCTACGCTCTGGTCCCTCAAAGAACTTTTTCAGAGATGCCAATGTTTTGAATAAATCCACAGTGAATTTGACTTGAATTGTCTGCCTATAGGTTTGTCTGAGGAAACCTTTAATCTGGTTCCAGTGACTAAGAAAAGCACTTTCTTCAAAGTTAGTGTGAAACATTATTGTATTCAAAATACTCATTTTTGGAGACTGGAGATAAGATTTCCCCACGGGAAAAGAAAACTAAGGCTGAATGCAGCATGTTCTTAACGTGTGACCTACCTGTTTCCCTTCGTCCTGTAAGAATCAGAAGCATGTATGCTAATAAAGCCAACTCAGCCCGTGAAATGTTGAAAAGACTCATGTGTTGGAACAAAGAGAAGGGTCTAAACAGCTAGTGTGTGAAGGTTTATCAGAGCTTAGTCATATGAAATCTCTCTCACTGTCATGTATTCCAGTTTCATGGGCCCAACTAGGAAATAGTCTCACATTGTCTGATCTCTTGAATAGACAGTCCTTCTAAGAAACCAAGCCTGCCATTAACCTGGACCTTGAAAATCTAAGTGAACTCACACGTATCAAGAAAAAGAGAGGGAAAGGTGGAGGAGGTGGAAAAGGAAGCAATTTCTTTTTCTTCTAATGCTAAAGAATGAAGTCTTGAAGCTTTCCCAGAGCAAAGATATTTGTAAAAAGATCCTCTGATGTCTTATCAATGTTTACTTGTGGCAGTTAAAGATGATGGCGGGTGAGAGCAGTTAAATAAACTTCATCTCATTGTTTTGGTGTCTCTTAAATGAGGGGCAAATGGTCATGGAATGTAGGTCAATAGATTAATTTTTTTTTCTCTAAGTAATTCAATAAAGATAGCTTAAAGCGCCAATAGAGATGAACAGTAAATTGACATAAATTTATTGAGTGCTTCTGGGTACTGCTTATGATTATTCTTAAAGGAGTAAATCTGATAGCAGCCACTAGCTCCCACCTGTTGTAAAGTTTTGATACTCTTATACATATAAAAAAACAGTGATTGGATTATAGAAAATATAAAAAATGATATTTTTGGGGCTGGAGTGATAGCACAGGAGGTATGGCGTTTGCCTTGCATGAGACCAACCCGTGTTTGATTCCCAGCATCCCATATGGTCCCCCAAGCACCACCAGGAGTAATTCCTGAGTGCAAAGCCAGGAACATCGTAGGGTGTGACTCAAAAAGAAAAGAAAACAAAACAAACAAAAAATTATATTTTCTATAAACTATCTTATAATTTATAAGAAAAATATAAGGTAAGGTAAAGGCCCTCCCGTTGATCGTCGATTTGCTCGAGCGGGCCCAGTAACGTCTCCATTGGAGACTTTGTTGTTACTGTGTCTGGCATATCGAATACTCTCGGTAGCTTGCCGGGCTCTCCGAGAGGGGTGGAGGAATCGAACTCGGGTTGGCCATGTTGGCCGCTTGTAAGGTGAACGCCCTACCGCTGTGCTATCACTCCAGCCCAAGAAAAATATAAATTATTTTATATTAATAAATATAAATTTATTTATAAATAAATAGATGAGTTTCCTGCCCCGGCACCTGGCTGTCCTCACTGAGGCCCCTTGGAGGGGGGCGGGTTGAGTTTCCCTCCCCACCCCAAGCAGAGCCCCAGCAGCTAAAGACCTCTGGAACCCAGCGATAACCATGCTAAGACCACTCTCCACACTCTTGGATGAGCCTAAACCATGAAGGAATTGGCAGAGGAACCCAGGTGTGCGGGACCCAGGGCTGAGACCTCCAAGCCTGCTCGGATCAGGACTGGGCCTCCTCCACCCAGATCCCCCATCTTCCAGTGGCTAGATAGTTACATCCACCAACTGCTGTGTAATCGCACCAACAGCCAAGATCCAGAGACTATAAAACCAAGTTCCGGGAAGCGTGCGACCTCTTAATGTCTAGTTTTTGCTCTCAGAGAACCCAGCAGGCTACCAAAAGTACTCTGCCTGCATACTCTACCTCATGTAGGAGGTCCTGGGTTCCCTCTAAAGCACCACCTGGAGTGTGCCTGACTGGGAACACCTGTAAAGGTGGTTAGAGGCTTCCCCAAAAGCCTCCATCCCTCTCGGAGAGCCTCGCAAGCTACTGAGACTATTCCACCTGCACGGCAAAGCCTGACAAGCTACCCATGGCATACTCAATATGCCAAAAACAGTAGCAATGATGGTCATCATTCCCCTGACCCTGAAAGAGCCCCCAATATGCTATCGGGCTACACTAGTATGTGACAAGGACGAATGGAGACATTACTGGCGCCCACTCGAGCAGATCAATGAACAAGGGGATGATATAGTGATCTTATAATTTAAATTCAGTTCCCAAGGTAGTTTGGCATTTTAAAAAAATTCTGGTTTATGTTCACATAACAGAAAATAGAGAAATACAATTCCTCTCTAGAATCATTTTTTTCTTATTGGTTTTATTTGGGGGCCACACCTGGTGGAGCTGGAGGGCTCTTCGTACCTCAGTGTCTGGGAGGTCATTGCTGAAGATGCCCTGGAGACATGTGGTGACCATAAAATGCAGGGCTCCTGCATGAAAAGCATGTCCATCCATCTTTTGAGGTATCTATCTAGCTCCATTTTTTTCATTTTGATCCAATATACTAGTTCTTAGTTTGTGATGAAATATCCACATTCATTTGATTTCTATGGGAGAACTGTGATGAGTTATGTACATATATTGTTTGGAGGGGAGTTTCACCCCATAGAGATCAGAGGCTACGCCAGTTCTGGGTTCTGGAGTCACTTCTAGCATTGGTTTAAGGAACCATGCAGTTCTGAGAATTAAATCAGAGCGTACTGTATGCAAGTTATACATTCAGCCTAGTGCACACACTCTTTATAGGCCAGAGATGTCCGATGGGCAGAGCATGTGCTTTTCATGTAGGAGGTCCTGGGTTCCCTCTAAAGCACCACCTGGAGTGGCCCAGAAGCACAGAGTCAGGAATAGCCCCTAAGAACTGCTGGGTATGCCCCAAACACACAAACAAAATTATACCTTTCAATTCTCAATGCAAATTCAAAGCACATCTAGAAAAACAAGTAGTCCTCTACATTTAAAATATACAACTTTTGATGTTGTAAAGATGTGGGTAAGGCATTTGCCTTGCATGGTGTGATGCCTGACACCCCTTAAGGTCTCCGTAAGTTCCACATATGACACCAAGATTTGATTCTTGGCAACCCTGAAGCTATCCCAAGCCCCACCCGGAGTACTCTCTGAGTGCAAAGTCAAGAATAAGCCCTGAACTTACCCAAGTAATAAAAGTAGAAATTTTTGTTATCCTTCTTATAAAATATTTTAGCAGTTTTTCTTTATCATGTAGTATAAATTCAGTTTTCATGGAAGTTTTATGGGGTTTTAATCTTATTTATCACTTCTATTCAATAAAAAAAAAGTTAGGAAAACTAATTTCCCCTTTAGAACTTTTATTCTATTATTGTTCTGACAAAAAACCTTTAGTACAAAGGGGACACAAAAAATAATCTATGATAATAATTACAATGCCAGAAAATAAAACTCCTGTTTTTATTCCTAAATATTGTGAGAAATAAGAAAAATGTGCATTTTTACTAATTGATACTATTTCTAATATCTATAAAATGCAAAAGTGCTTGAGAAGCATAATGGCTATAAACCATGCAGCCAACAGACCACCAATACTAACATTGATTACAAGGAATCCTGCTTAGTATTCATGAAAACTACACAGAAACACTGTTGGGGAATGTCTCCTTATTTGATTTGCTATTTTGTTTTGGTTTTCAGGGCTTACTCCTGGCTCTAAGTCCAGGGACAGGCTCAGGGAACCATATGGAGTACCAGGAATCGAACCCAAATCCAGATGGTCTACACGCAAGGCAAGCCCCCTAACAACTGAACTACTCAGGTCCCCTATGTCTCTTTATTTGAAACAAGGAAATACTATTCAAATGCAATAAGGTGCTCAGGAATTTACATACACAGCTAGCTTAAATTATGATATCAACCTTTCCCATTATAAACAAAGACAGCATGAGAGAGAGTCAATAACTTGTTCATGACTTAAAAAGACTAAACATTTAAGGGTCAGCGAATATAAAGCACTTGCTGTGCATATAACTGACTCTAGCTTGATTCCCAGTACCACATTTGATGCCCAGAGGACTGCCAGAGATCACTCCTGAGCAGAAGAACAGGCTCCTAAATACTACAGGTTATAACTCAAACTCTCACCCATTCCGAACAAAAAAAGATTAGAAAATTAAATTAATAGCTGATTAAATACACTGCTAGTTATCTAAAGTTTTCAAAGTAGCACAGTACGTCATAAACAGATACATGCATACACACACATTTGATTATAGGAGATCAGGAAGAGAAAAAAAATGAGCCTTTTAATCTACTTTGAAAGCTTCTCAATCTAAACTCTAGAGCTGTAATTTTAATAGAGCTGTGATTTTAATAGATAGTTTCACAGAAGGCAGTCAATTCTGTTTACTTTGACTTTTTTTTATGTCTCTCTTTAATATTTTCTATTATCGTGAATACTAACTGCTAATTTACATTAAAGGCAAGCGTGCCTTAAGATAAACAAATAAGATCATACCAACTAAAAAGTTTTCACAGTCAAAGAAACTATCATTAAAACAAAACAATGGGGGCTGGAGAGATAGCACAGCGGGTAGGGCGTCTGCCTTGCACGTGGCCAACCCGGATTCGATTCCCAGCATCCCATATGGTCCCCTGAGCACCGTCAGGAGTAATTCCTGAGTGCATGAGCCAGGAGTAACCCCTGTGCATAGCCAGGTGTGACTCGAAAAGCAAAAAAAAAAAACTAATAAATAAAATTAAAAAATAAAATAAAACAAAACAATAGTGGGAGGATGACTAAAGAGTACAGATGGTAAGGTTCTTGCCTTATGTGCCGGTGACCTAATTTGAATACCCTGCACCATATATCACCTGAGCACCACTAGGGGTCACTCCTGAGCACAGATCAGGGAAAGCTGCACCATTGGATATACACCCTTGACAAACAAAATTTTTAAAAACAAACAAACAAACAAAATAATGCCAAAGGGGTTTTGAAGTAAATGGGGAAAATGTACCTACAATAAACATTCACTTTCAGGAAACAGATAAAGCAATTCCTACTTTATTTATTTATTTATTTTGTCTTTTTGAGTCACACCCAGTGATGCTCCGGGGTTACTTCTGGCTCTGCACTCAGGAATTACTCCTGGCGGTGCTTGGGGGATCATATGGGATGCAAGGGATTGAACCCAGGTTGGCCGCGTGCAAGGCAAATGCCCTACCGGCTGTACTATCACTCTGGCCCAGCAATGCCTACTTAAAAGAGTCATATTAAGTATATAAAGCAATCATTCTATTATTTGAACCATATAGGATTATATACACATTTCTGTGTTCAAGAATTGTTATTGTCACAAGCTAATAAATTTTTTTCACTAATTCTATAAATGTCTTGCACAGCTATAGGGGAGATACACCTAGGGGTGCTCAGAGGTTACTCCATACTCTATGCTCAGGGGCACTGCCAATGGTGCTTAGGAAACCATGACGTGCTAGGAATTGAACAAAGGGCTCCTGACATGCATTGAACCTATTCAGCTATCTCTCAGGCCCATCAACCATTATTTTTAGCATCACACCTCACTGAATGTAAAACTATTTGTGTGTGTGTGTGTGTGTGTGTGTGTGTGTGTGTGTGTGTCTGTGCGTGTGTGTGTGGTGTCCAAGGCTTACACATGAAGGTATGTTCTCTACTGCTGGGCCACATTCCTCACCATGGAAATAGGCTTTGGTCTGATAAGGATTGCACTGACCGCAAAATCTAGGTGCAAAGTTATTAGTATAGCCAGTGGTTGAGCGGATGGAACAATCACCTTTTTATATTTATTTACACAAGAAATGGCACTAGTAATATATGACTTCATTCAGAAAAAAACACGGTCCTATAAATGTTCTCCTGCTTAATTAAACAGTCCCCTTGACTGAATTTTGTTGGAACTTACTCAGATTGCTAAGGGGTCATAGGGATGAGAGTTCGTAAGCTGAAAACAAAAGAAAAGTCTGAAAACTTAACAGCACAAATGAAAAGTGCTTCAGTTAAATTCAAGACTGCTTAGGGTTACAATAAGCACTAGATGACATTTCTTCCCCCTCAAGTCTATGTACTCTTAGCTTTCTTAATGTGACCCACAGAGAATTGCTATTTAAGGATTTCCCCTACTATAGCCAGAAAGATAGTAGAGCAGGTAGTCACTTGCTTGCCTTTCAAGCAACTCAAGCAGGTTCAATAACCAGCACACCAGACAGTGCCCTGGAGTGAGCCCTGAGCAGTCAGGTGTGGATCAAAAATCCCCCCAAAAAAGAAAAAATAAATTTTTTATTCCCCATAACCTTTCTAACAGCTCCATTTACATCAATATTCAATGCAACTCTGGGTAAAAACACTCTGAGTTAAGCGTATAGCAAAAAATTCTCTAAAGCAATAATAGAGAACATAAACTCAGCCAGTCCATTTTTCTTGTAGGGCCAGAAAAATAATACAGCAGGTAAGGCGCTTGCCTTGCCTATGTGACCCAGGTTCAATTTCCCACACAAGTAAGTATAGCGCCAAGAGTACAGCTGGTGGGACCCATAAGCATAGAAAACAGCTGGGGAAAAAATTGCATAGCTCTTAACAATGAAAGTAGGAAAAAATCTTTCTTACGAATCATAAAACAGCCAAGAAAGTGGGCTTTTTCCTCCTGTTTACTATTTCTTTCCTTGAAACTGTTATAATATTCACTTATAACAAAGCTTTGTATACTTAGGGTTATTTCCATTATTTTATTCCCTAAAATTCGGAAAACATTTTTGAATTTTTTTATAAATAAAACCTTCATTTGTTATTAAAATGGCAGTGTTTTGAGGGGAGATTGTCACTAAATCAATTTACTACACAACTCATCTATGCAAATGAGGGTTAAATCTGTTCCATTCATTCTTTCTGTCTTTTCTTGGCTAGACTTAGCCCAGAACCTAGATTTGCCTTCTCTTCTTTTTTCTTTACAGCCCTAAGTGACAGCCACATCTAAAACTGTCAAATAAATTATCGGAGTTTTTTTTAAAAAAGTAGAACAAGTAAGAATAGCACAGAAATGTTCCACACAAACTAGTCATTTGTTTCTCATTCACTGCTTTCACACCACTTTCACAGAAGGGTTGAAAGAATAGTGGGGAGTGACAGCAATAAACTCAAGGGATTAGCCTACTGCTTCTGAGTTCAAATTTTATTAGTCCTCCTGAGGTTTACTTGATAAATCTTTTCTATTGTATGTCGTCTATACACCTTTAAGAATTAATCCTTGTTTTACAAGCCCACTGTGTGTTCAGAAACTAAGTTAAAAGAAGTTTGTTTCTTGCACTGTGATTAGCAACTTTCTCGGTGTAATAAGAATACAAATGGAATTCTGCAAGAATTTAAATTTAGATCTTCTTTTCCCATCCATGTCTGAGATCCATTTACTGAAAGAAATATAGAACTGAAATAAAATCTGTCTGAAAAAAAAAGCATCTTTTCCTTCCTAGTGAATATGTAATAATTATTGACTTCTAAAACTAAAAGATTTCAATCAAGCCTTTCTGAGCAATAGACTCCTACATTAATTAAAAGTAATAATATGATGGGCCAAAGTGATATTATAGGAGGTAGGCTGCTTGCCTTATACATGGTCAACCTGGGTTTAATCCACGGCATCCCATATGGTTCCCTGAGTACTTTTAGGAATGATTCCTTAGTACAGATCCAAGAGTTATCTGAGCACTGCTGCTGTAGCCCAAAAAAAAAACAAAAAAATAATTAATTAATTTAATTAAAGCAGTAGTGATATTAACCCAAAGTTACCATCACTGTCACTGTCCTCCCGTTATTTGAGAGGGCCCAGCAACATCTCCATTGTGATGTTTGTTCGTGTGTTTGGCATATCGAATACATCACAGGTAGCTTGCCAGGCTTTGCCATATGGGCAAGATAGTCTTGGTAGCTTTCCGGGCTCTCCGAGAGGGGCGGAGGAATATGAACCTGGGTTGGCTGCGTGCAAAGCAATTGCCCTACCGGCTGTGCTATCGCTCCAGCCCATAATTCTTTGAAATAAGAACCAGCAGGAGTGGGGTAAAAATAAATGCCACATTGAAAAAAAAAAAAAGACCGAAAGGGCTGAAGCCAGTGGGTATGGGGACCATATGCAGTGACAGGATAGAGTCAGGTTGGCAGCATGCAAACATTACACTAGCGGTACTATCATCCAACCCCCTGTTTTACTATTTTTTTTCTTTTTGGGTCACACCCGGCGATGCACAGGGGTTAATCCTGGCTCTGCACTCAGGAATCACTCCTGGTGGTGCTCAGGGGACTATATGGGATGCTGGGAATCGAACCCGGGTCAGCCACGTGCAAGGCAAATGCCCTACCTGCTGTGCTATCACTTCAGCCCCCCTGTTTTACTTTTTAACAGAATGTAACTTTTCTTATTTTGGGGGAGAAGGGCATATCTGGCTATGCTCAGGGCTTACTCCTAGCTTAATGCTCAGGGTTGTTCCTGGAAGAACATGGGGGAAGTTGAGGGGTCAAACCCTTTTCTCAAACCCAGTCTCCTGCAAGAAAAGCATGTGCTCAAGTTTCTTAAGCTACCTCTCCTGCCCCACAGCAGGTAAACTTTCAATAACCAGTTGGATTAATTTTTTGGTTTGCTGAGCAAAACTTTCTCCTTTCTCCTAGTTCATTCTACCTATAAAATCTCTTGTCTTGAGGCTGGAGCGATAGTACAGCAGGTAGGGTATTTATTTGCCTTGCACACAGGCTGACCCGGGTTCTATTCCCAGCATCCTATATGATCCCCTGAACACCACCAAGTATAATTAATTCTGGAGTACAAAGCCAGGAATAACCCCTGTGAATTGCCAGGTGTGAACCAAAAAGAAAAAAAAATCTCTTGCCTCTTGAAGACTTGTGTTTCCCAATTCAAGAATCATTGAATAAAGCCAGTACAATCTTTAAAATTGAAGTATTTGGGGCTAGGGGGTGCAAAGGGATGGTCACATGCAAAGTAGGCCACAGGGAATAACTTCAAGCACAGAGTTCAGAATATCCCTGAGTGACACCAGGTCTGGCCCCCAAACCAAAATAAGTAAATAAAATTCAAATATTTAAAACCATAATTTTCTTCAAATATTTTAATAAACTACTGTTACATAATATTTTATTAAATAAATATGTATGTAATATTTGCCTAATATTATTTTATTACATATATGTATTTATTTAATGCTATTTAGTATAACATCATATTTTATTGAAATAGCATTAAAATCTAAAGAGGAACTAGATTCACTTAAAAATGTGAACACAGGGGGCTGGAGTGATAGTACAGTGGATAGAGCATTTGCCTTGCATGCGGGCAACCTGGGTTTGATCCCCGGTATCTCATATGGTCCCCCAAGAACTGCCAGGAGTAATTCCTGAGTGCAGAACCAGGAGTAACCTCTGAGCATCGGTGGGTGTGAGACCCAAAAAGCAAGAATAAAAAAAGGTGAACACAATAGAGACAACTGGTAAATAGCTCAGAAAGATACAACCAATCCTAATCTTAAAAAATAGTTATTGAAATTTAAGCTTTTTGACAGAAGAGTAAAGGGTGTTTGCCTTGCACACGGCCAACCCAGGTTGGCCAACCCGGGTTCGATTCCTCCGCCCCTCTCAGAGAGCCCGGCAAGCTACTGAGAGTATCTCGCCCACACCGCAAAGCCTGGCAAGCTACCTGTGTTATATTCAAAATGCCAAACACAGTAACAAGTATTACAATGTTACTGGGCCTGCTCAAGCAAATCTATGAACAATGGGAGGACAGTGACAGTGACAGTAACAGAAGAGTACATTTTATAAGGTATTCTGGGGCGAGTGATGTGACTTCCTGGAAGAATATCATCTTGCATGTGTGAGTCTCTAGGTTCCAAATCCTAGCACCACAAAAGTAAACAAATAAATAAAGATGTTCACTGGATTTCAAGATAAAGTAATAAATACACACACATTTATATGCACACATTTATCATTGTTATTACCATGAATGGTCTTGGTCGACATGATGAACTCAGACAGTCTCTCACCCTGTTCGTTCCATTCTAGGCCATGGGTCCCGATGTGAAGTTCTTCAGCTGATCTTCTCGGTCCTATCTTGGCATTAAAATCACCCACAATGATCTTGTAGAAGGTGTGGTCTTCTTTACCATTCATGGTAACTCACAGTTCCAGAAGGCAGAATCTAAACGATGGACATGGGAGTCTCCTGGTGGACGATTCCATAACGAAATAGACCACATCATATTCAATCGACGGTTTTGCCTGACTGATGTCGCTGTTGTCCCAAAATTTCGAACGGGATCGGACCACCGTCTCCTTCGTGCAAAATTCTACTTCACAGAGCGGGGAGAAAGGGCTGCAAAGTTCAAAAAGAGAACTCCCAGAATGACCACCAACTGGGAACTCTTTGGTACTATTGCGGCAACATGGGAAGATGCCATTGTTGACAACATTGACGAGGAATACGATCGACTGGTTCAGCACCTCCATGAATGTGCGAGGAACGCCAAGAGAGAGATAGCCACAAAAAGTCGCCTATCTTCGAAAACTCTTGAGCTAATTCGCCAGCGTGGTTTGGCGCATGCCTCAGGCAACCGCAAGCTAACGTCCGAGCTTGCAAAGCAGTGCAGAGATGCGATCAAGGAAGACCTCAAAGAGAGAAGAGCAGAAGTACTGATAGATGCGGCAGAAGCCGGGAAAAGTATTCGTAACGCCCGCCTGTCCTTCGCCAACTATAAGACCAAGATGACTGCCCTCCGACGTCCTGATGGATCCATCACATCCTCCAGAACGGCAATGGAGAAGATTATCCATGACTTCTACTCAAATCTCTTCGATAGCCATGTCCACTTGCCGACATACCAAATTCCACAGGATGGGTATGTCGTTCCTAACGTTCTCCCTTCCGAAATCCGACACGCCATTTCGTTGGTAAAGAAGCAAACAGCACCCGGCCCAGACAAGGTCAGACCTGAACACCTGAAGAACCTGCCGTCAGTACTCATCAATACACTGGCTCGGCTCTTCACTCGCTACCTGTCTGAATGCAAGGTTCCGTCCCAATGGAAAACCAGCAGGACCGTACTACTGTTCAAGAAGGGAGACATCCATGACATTGGCAACTATCGCCCGATCTGCCTATTGTCTGTCATCTACAAGCTGTTCACTCGAGTCATCCTGAATAGGATTGGCAGAACACTAGATGAAGGACAACCATGCGAGCAAGCAGGGTTCCGCAAAGGATTCAGCACCATCGACCATATCCACACGGTAACCAAGCTCATTGAGGTTTCTCGGGAGTTCAAGATGCCGCTCTGCTTAACGTTCATTGATTTAAAGAAAGCCTTTGATTCTGTTGAGACGGAAGCGGTCATTGAAGCCCTAGCCAATCAGGGCATTCAAGCCCAATACATCAGGATCCTCCGTGAGCTCTATTGCGGATTCACTACCAGGATCTCACCATTCTACAAAGAAGTGATCGTTGATGTCAAGAGAGGGGTGCGGCAGGGTGATACCATTTCACCGAAACTCTTCAGTGCCACCCTCGAGAACATCATGCGACGACTGGAATGGGAAGGAATGGGAGTGAAGATAGATGGTCGGCAACTACACCACCTCCGCTTTGCTGATGACATTGTTTTAATAACACCAAACATCAGCCAAGCGGCACAAATGCTGGCCGACTTTGACCGTGAGTGTGGAAAGGTAGGACTACAGCTGAATCTTACGAAGACAATGTTTATGAGAAACAGCCTTGTTCCTGACGCCCCATTCGCTCTCAATGGAACGACCATCTCCGAATGCAACAGCTATGTGTACCTAGGTCGAGAGGTCAACATGAGAAATGACCTGGCACCCGAGCTTCGCAGGAGGAAGAGAGCGGCTTGGAACGCCTTCAAGAACGTCGAAGAAATAGCTAAGAGGACGAAGAACCTCCGGCTCCGGGCACATCTCTTTGATTCCACTGTTCTTCCTGCATTAACATATGCCTCAGAGACCTGGGCCCTACGCAAACAAGATGAGAACGCCATTCAGGTCTCCCAAAGAAGAATAGAAAGAGCTATGCTTGGAATAACACGTTTCACTCAAATGAGAGAACGAATCCGGAGTTCTGACATCCGTCGACGATCAAGGATCAGGGACGCTGTCTCATATGCCAAGGTGTCGAAAATCAGATGGGCTGGTCACGTAATGAGATTTAAAGACGACCGTTGGACTAGAGCTGTTACTGATTGGATTCCACGGGATGTCAAGAGACCGCGTGGCCGCCCACCTACCAGATGGTCAGACTTCTTTGTCAAGATCATGAACGATCGGTTTGAGGCCCTCCATGTTCCTGGAGCGAAGAGATGCCATTGGGCTACACTAGCACGCGACAGGGACAAATGGAGACGTTACTGGCGCCCGCTCGAGCAAATCGACGACTAACGGGAAGTTAAGTGATTAAGTGATAAGTGATCATTGTTATTAAAGATACCCAGCCAAAGCCATGTTAAGACCACTCTCCACATGCTTGGACAAGGAACCGGCAGAGGAACCCAGGCGTGCGGGACCCGGGGCTGAGATCTCCAAGCCTGCTCGGTTCGGAACTGGGCCACCTCCACCCAGCTTCCCCAACTTCCAGTAGCTAGACAGTTACCCACCAACTGCCGTGTAACCCCATCAAACGGCCAGGATCCAGACTAAAACCAAGCTCCCAGAAGACCTCTTATTCTCTTGTTCTCACTCTCATAGAACTTGGCAGGCTACTGAGAGTATCATACCCCCTATATGTCTGACTAGGAACACCTGTAAAGGTGATTAGAGGCTGCCCCAAAAGCTTCCATCCCTCTTGGAGAGCCCGGCAAGCTACCGAGAGTATCTCGCCCACACGGCAAAGCCTGACAAGCTAATCAGGGCATACTCGATATGTCAAAAACAGTAACAATGAATGGTCCTCATTCCCCTGATCCTGAAGAAGCCCCCAATATGTCATCGGTCTATACTAGCAAGTGACAGGGATGAATGGAGACGTTACTGGGCCTGCTCGAGCGAATTAATGAACAATGGGGTGATAGGGATAGTGATAGTGATTAAAGATAAACTTCTTGGGGCCCAGAGACATAGTGCCTTGGGTAAGGCTCTTGCCTTGCATGCCGCTGACCCAAGATTCATCCCTGAACACAGAGCCAGGAGTAAGCCCTTAGCACAACTGGGTGTGACAAAAACAAACAAAGAAGATTAATTTCTTGCCAAGACACTTCGAAAGCAATTCTTTCATTGGGTGTGAAAGACAGACTACCTGCCAGGCCTTCCTTCCGCTCTCAACTTGGGTGCTTTTCTCTTTCTTTTATTTTGCTGTTTAATTCTGGGTTTAATCTTAAAAAATAAGATTTTTTTATTTAAAAATTAAGATTAGGATTGTAATGTTTTAAAAAATTAAAGTTGCTGTTTTGTAGCAAGCAACTTTCCTTTTTCTTTTTCTTTTTCTTTTTTTTAAATTGGCGCAGCATAGGCATAGGGGTGAGGTTGGGGGTGGGGGCATAAGGATAGAGTACTCTTCTCTCTAGAGAAGCCCTCACTCTTCTTCAAATTAGTACATTTCTGGGACTTGAGATATATAGAGCAGGTAAGGCACTTCAGGTTCTTACCGTGCACCTGGCTGACTACAGTTCAAACCCAGGCACCCCATATGGTCCCTGGAGCCTGGCAGGAATGATCCCTGAGTAAAGAGCCAAGAGTAAGCCTTGAGAACTGCCAGATGTGACTCTAAAATAAAAGCAAAAAGAAACGAAGCAAATAAAAAATAGTAGCACTGCAGCACTGTCCTCCAATTGTTCATCAGTTTTCTCGAGCAGGCACAAGTAACATCTCCATTGTGAGACTTCTTACTGTTTTTGGCATATCAAATATGTCACAGGTAGCTTGCCAGAATTGCCGTGCGGGCAAGATACTCTCAGTAGCTTGCCAGGCTCTCTGAGAGGGGCGGAGAAATCGAACTCAAGTTGACCATGTACAAGGCAAATGCCTTACCCACTATGCTTCAAAGTATGAGCTCTAAAATAAAAGACACAAAACAAATAAAAAATAGTACATACCTTAATAAAGTTATTTTACTTGAAAACTAAAAGTACCCATCATCCCAATAATCTCCATAATTATATAAAAAGTTGTGGCTTCAGTCTCATTAGACCCTTTGGAAACTTCAGAGAGAGTAAAGCTCCACCGTGACCCACCACTGATCACACCACCACAAGCCATTCATTTTCCCATCGCATCAATCTCTATATTGATTAGACCCACCAATTCTTGAAATATTCTTAAGACATCAAAAGTTCAATCATTGGCTGCACATTAAGCTCAACAGTAAAGTATTTGCCTTTACTGTTTGAGGCCCTGATGCCTCAAACTACCAATATAAAATCGCTTATAAAAATTATAGTAGGGGGCTTATTCTCCACTCTGGAGATTGGCCCACATCTCCTCCCACCATTTTTTGAGGGCTGTCCCCCACACCTGGTGATGCTCAAAGGTTACTCTTGTCTCGGCATTCAGGCATTACTCCTAGCAGTGCTCATGGGATCATATGGGGTGCCAAGGATTGAACTCTGGTTGGCTTTGTGCAGGCAAACACCCTACTTACATTATCCCTCCAGTCCGTAACAAATCTTTTTTTTTTTTTATAATTTACTTATTTATTGAATCACTGTGGGAAAAGTTACAAAGCTTTCAGGTTTAGGTCTCGGTCATGCAAATATCAAATACATTTCCCTTTACCAATACTTATTTTTCACCACGAAGAACCCCAATAAACCCCACCCCCCACCCCGTAACAAATCTTAACCCAAGATGTGTACTCCGAGGCCTCTGCCCCTACCGGAGATGTCCATGCCCTCTCTCTCTCT
The DNA here is from genome assembly GCF_029834395.1 of Sorex fumeus. Taxonomy (NCBI): domain Eukaryota; kingdom Metazoa; phylum Chordata; class Mammalia; order Eulipotyphla; family Soricidae; genus Sorex; species Sorex fumeus. The sequence continues at coordinate 15,746,463 of NW_026606096.1, read as the reverse complement.
CTCTCTCTCTCTCTCTCTCTCTCTCTCTCTCTCTCTCTCTCTCTCTCATTCTCTCTCTCATCCTCTCTCTCTATATATATATATTTATATATATAATATGTGTGTGTATTTCTCTCCCCTCAAAATAAATTTCTTGAGTTAAAGATATTTTCCCTTACTTAAAAACAAAAGAGTGGAGGGCCAGAGAGATAGCTCAATGGGTTAGTGTGCTTGCCTTGCTAAAAGGAGACCTGGGTTCTATCCCAGTATCGCAGAGACCTCCAAACACTGACGGAAAAGGCTCTCTTTTGTTTTTGTTTTGGTTCGGAGCCACACCCAGCAGTGCTCAGGATTTACTCTCCTCTGCACCTAGGAATGACTCCTGGCAGACTTGGAGGACAATATGGAATGCCAGGAATTGAACCCTAATTGGCAAGTTCCCTATTCACAGTACTATCTCTCCAGTTCCATGATGGCAAATACTCTTGACCATGGGGAAAGGATTTAGTATCTAGCACTACTAGATGTGTTCCTGCTGTCCCCACCCTCACGAATTAGACTCATCAATATAGTACAGGGATTAAGGCATTTATTTGCCTTGCCTGCCTTGCATGTCACTGACGCTGGTTCCTTCTCCAACAGCATATATTGGTCCATGGAGCACTGCCAGGGGTAGTCCCTGGACAAAGAGCTGGGAGTAAGCCCTGAGCACAGCCCAGATCACACAAAAGCAAAACATATATAAATTCACACAATAATAATGATCTGAGAAGAGCAGGGAACAAAAAGGTCTGGGATGGAAGCTTTGGGTTTTATCTCACCATGGCATGAGTACTAAGCAATGTCAGGAGCAACCTCCAAGTACTGAACTTGAAGCAGGGGTCAGAGAGACAGCACACCTGGTAGGGCACCTGCCTTCCACGCAGGCTACTCTGGCATCTCATATGGTCCCCTGAGTCCTCCAGGAGTGACTCCTGAGTGAAGAGCAAGGAAGAAACCCTTAGCACCACCAGGCCTCAAAACAAAAACAAACTGGAAGCAGTCCCCAGAACACTCAGATATGGCCCTCAAAAATTTTGCTTTAAAAATGTTTTTCTTAAAGTGTGAGGCTAGAGTGATAGTCCAATGGGTAGGGTGTTTACCTTGTATGTGGCCCACCAGGTTCAACTTCTGTCGTTCCATACGGACCAACCCCACGAGGGATGCCTGAATGCAGAGTCAGGAGCACCCCCTGAGCACTACCAGGTGTGGCTCCAAAACAAAAGCAGAAATGGTCTGGAGCAATAGTACAGCAGTAGGATATTTGCCTTGCACATGGCAGACCCCATATGGAATGCCAGAGATAGATGTCAGCATTCCGTATGGTCCGCAGACCTGCCAGAAATGATTCCTGGGTGCAGAGCCAGAAATAGGACCCGGTGTGCCCCCTCTCAAAAATAACAACAAAAAAAATTTAATGCAGCGAAAGTCAAACAAACTTACTGTTGACAATTTTTGGTTTTTTTTTTAGAAGAGTAACACATTTTATTAAGAAAAGAAATAGATAGTACACTTCAAAGGCATTTGGCAAAACTGAAAGCAAGAATATACTCAGAAGTATTGAACTGAGCTATCCAGAGAGTGTGAGTAACCTGTGCACAAAGTTTCAAAGACTATTTTCAAGTTAAAATATGGAAACAAGTGATGGAGAAATAGCTATTAGCTGAGTGCATGCCTAGCAGGCAGAAGGTGCACACCACAAGTTACCCCTAACCACTTCTGATATGGCTCAAAACACACAAACACACACACACACACACACACACACACACACACACACAAATATGGAAACAAGTCAAGTGGTCAAAAAATAAATGATTCCAACAACACAATCAAATATTATTCCTCTATAAGGGGAAAAATATTTCTTTTTTTTAACAACATGGATGGAACTGAAGGAGTCACTGTAGCACTGTCCTCCCGTTGTTCGTCGATTTGCTTGAGTGGGCACCAGTAACATCTCCATTGTGAGACTTATTGTTACTGTTTTTGGCATATCGAATATGCCACGGGGAGCTTGCCAGGCTTTGCCGTGCAGGCAGGATACTCTCGGTAGCTTGCAGGGCTCTCCGAGAGAGGAAGAGGAGGAATTGAACCGGGTCAACCGCGTGCAAGGCAAAGGAGTAACACTAAAAATAAATCAGGACAAAGACTTATATGTGGGATATAAGGAAACAAAGCAAGGGAAGAGATAAAGTCAAACAAAAACAAACCCTTGGACTTTAAACACAGAATTGAGGTTACCAGAGTGTAGAGAGTTCAGTGGCTTGTGAAGGAGGGATACTGGTATTTGAAGAGTGGGCATGATGTGCTGAATAGTTGTGAAACTGCACCTCTAAAACATACAGCATACAGTCTGATATGAACATTTTATGTACGTTCAACATATAGTAAACAAACATCAATTGAAAAATAGAAAGAAGGAAAGAAATATTCTATTATCATCCAACATACACTAATCAATGCCAGAGCCCAATTTGGCAGTCTGCATTTCAGGACCTTACTCTGAAAAAACTAAAATAACCACCAGTCATTTCCTATAAACCCCAGATAAAATTTCAGATGGTAGGCTTTGTTTTACATCTTGAGATTATTGAATAAAAGTCAGAAATACAGTAAGCTTTGTAGCCAGTTTCTGCAATTTCAGAACTATAGATTGCTTGTGAATTTAAATTAGAGAGACAAACCGGATCCATGATAATTATTTGCTCAGAAATGTATGTGCTTTTCTTTAGTAAATTTTGTATGCCAAATAAAACTTTGTATGCCTGAGGTCTCGCCGCCAAGATCCATCTTCCTCTACATGTATATTTTTTCTTTTCCGTTCTTTCTGTTCCCCCTCCCACTCCTTTTGGTGAAGCAAGAACGTTTTCATTGAAACTTTTTTTAGAAAAGATGTGAGGATATAAAAAGACAGTAGTTTTCAAAAAAATGCAAACTTCTCCATAGTGGAAATAGGCAAGCAAAGAACAGAGAGACAAAACAAGAGATAAGTGAGATTCATGTTTGAGGGAGAACCCAGACTTGAAGAGCAAGCTAATTTGAGTTTTCTTACCTCAAAAAAATGTTGCTTAGATGGATTCAATTTAGGAGTTATCAGAATAATAATAATTGAGGTGCTCGGGGACTATATGGGATGCTGAGGATCAAACCAAGGTTAACCATGTGCAGGGCACATGCCCTCCCCATTGTACTATCTCTCCAGCCCTCCAAATCAGATCAATTTAAAGATGGAAAATAGAATTGAAAACTTTATTTTCCCAAGCCAACTTAATCTATAGCCTTAGTTTTTCTGATGAGTCATTCTCATCATCTTCGACAAAGAGCCAGGTAAGTTTCATGGTGACAAGATGTTAGATATAAGGCCGTTAAAGGTGAAGGATGGGGGTTGGGAGGGAACCATGGACACTGGTGGAAGGACACTGATACTTGGGGAGGGTTGGGGGCCATGGATGCATGAAATTGGCACACTGTAGGCCTGAAACTCTATTAACAGTATTGGAAATGACAGCGCCTAAATAAAAATTGGAAGGGGAGAGATGAGACTGTTGGTAGGTGAAGCATATTCTACTCTGTTACAGTTGTCTGGGCAACCCTTTGAAATAGGTTCATCACCAGTTACCACAGACTTCCTCTTTGTATACATACTTGTGCAAATTAGTTTGAAGAACATTCATTTGTGGGCAAGGGTTGGAAGGAGGGTATTCCACCTGCACCCCATGACTATCTGTTTGTATTCAGAACACTTCTTTCATTTTTGTAAATGTGTTAGTTACTCAACAGCCTATAATTAGATGCTTATAATTTTGAAAGAATATTATTTTGTAGCTTTACAAATATGCAGTTGAAGAATACTTCTCCTTGAGACATGTTACTTTGGTATGTGGATTATTTCAAGTTAATCAAGGCCTTGTTGACTCAAGAGAAGTTCTTTGCCACTCTCTTAACAACCTAAAGGAATGGAACTTTGGGGATGTTCCCCACATTTAGAGTTGTATCCAGAAATAAACTTTCTATCAGAGAAATCCCAATACCATTGCTTAACTCTGATCCCAAGCATCTGGTCATGGGTATCTGTCTTCTCACCTTGAAGTTCCAACACCCCATTTCTAGCTCAGGAAAAATACCATTTAATATTTAGTCTGATTTACTTTCAAATGTGCATCCATGTACATTTCCCATGCATATGTAATCAATTCATTCTTTTCTCCCAATTTTTCTGAGGCAAATTTGGTTGCTTAATCTTCTGAGAAGAACTGAGAGCAGTGGGAAATTTTCTCTCCACTAATACGGAGTATGCAAAAGTTCACTTTGAGGAATTTATCCTGAAGAAATACAGCACATGGGCACAAAGATGTTTTATGGAGATGAATGTTATAGTAATATCCATGAGAGCTAAGTTGAAAACATGCAAAATATGCAAACGTGGAAATTATTAGAATAAGTCATGACCCAAACACAGAAACCTTTGGAGAAATACAAATGTGCTACGGCACTTAAAAGATGATCTTGTTCTGGGCTGGAGAGATAGCACAGCGGGTAGGGCATTTGCCTTGCACGCGGCCGACCCGGGTTTGATTCCCAGCATCCCATATGGTCCCCTGAGCACCGCCAGGAATAACTCCTGAGTGCAGAGCCAGGAGTAACCCCTGTGCATCTCCAGGTGTGACCCAAAAAGAAAAAAAACAAAAGATCTTGTTCTTAGTGTAAGAAATGGTCACTTCGGCAACAGAATGCTCCTCTGTCCTCCTGATCCTGACTCATGCCTTGCCAGGTAGGAAACCATTCTTTAGTCATGGTTTAGAAAAATACAGGATGGGCTGGAGAAATAGTACAGTGGGAAGGACACTTACTTTGCATATACCCAACCCGGTTTTGATCCCTGGTACTGCATATGGTCCCATGAGTTCTGCCAGGAGTGATCCTTGAGTACAGAGTCCTGAGCACAATTCATTGTGACTCCCAAACCAAAAATCAAATTAAGATACTGGATATCCATCCATGGCAAAAGAAATGATATCCCACCAATTGAAATAACTATAAAGAGGGGAGACAACTCAAAGGGCTAGACTATGCCTCTGGGTTTGATTCTTGGCACTGCATGGTCCCCTGAGCATCAGCAGAGTAGCCTGGGGAGGGGGTAGGGAGGGGTGGGATGTCAGCAGTGGGTGGCCCAAGTACCACAGGGAATGGTCTTGGGCCCACTGAGCACTTCTTGAGAGACCACAAAAAAAATCAAATAATTAGTGCTAACCAGGTGCCAAGTGATATCTTTGACTGTTTGTGCTGACTTGAAGAGACACGCAGGAAATCAATCTGAAAATGAAAAAGGCTCTGCCCCAATGCCTGTCATGGAGTACAAGTTTGGAGAAGAGAAATCGTTTCCGATGACAGATGACCCAAACCACTCAATGATTTTCACTTCCCTTCTAAGATTGTTAAGTAGATTCTTTTCCTTGCCTTGTCTAGAGCAAGAAATTGAGGTTGAAGTTGCAATTTAAGATGCTGAACTCAACTTTGCAGTAAGTTAACAATCAGTGTGTTACAAAACCGATTAACTAAGAGGCAGAGAAATAGTATGGCAGGTAGGGTGTTTGTCTTTCATGTATCTGACCTGTTCAATTCCTAGCACCCCATATGGTCCCTCGAACCCACCAGGAGTGATCCCTGAATGCAGAGCCAGAAGTATGTCCTGAGCACTTCCGGGTGCTTCCCAAAATCCAGGTTATAATTTATTGAACTTTGAAATTATTGAACACAAAATTTTATTGAACATAGTTATAATTTATTGAGCATTTATTGAACACATACATTCCTAACTCATTAAAATGTTTAATGTAGTCTTTTTTAAAATAACTACTTCCTATTAAGCAGAGAAATAATAAAGGAAGCCCTTGCTTCACATGCAGTTGCATGACCTATGCCCTGGTTCCAATAGCCAGCACTGCATATGGTCCTCTGAGAATGCCCGGAATCACTCCTGAGCACAAAACCAGGGTGGCCCCTAATAATGCTGAGTTGTGGCCCACCCACTCTCTGCAAAAACAAGTTTGTATAAGTCAAAATAGAATACATTTTATTGTTGTTGTTTGCCACACTACTAGTGCTCAGGGCTTACTCCTGGCTCTGTACTCAAGGATCATTCCATTATTTCTGGTGGGCTCAAGAGACCATATGGGGTGCTAGGGATCAAACCCCAATTGGCGACTTACAAAGCAAGCACCCTGCCCACTGTACTATAACTTCATCCTAGGATGCAATTTATTAAAATTGTGATTGTCTCCAGTAGGCATGAATGTAGCTCAGCACTTGTCTTGCATGGGCGATGCCCTGGCTTTGATGGCAGGCACTGCATTTGATTCCAATCACTGCAAAAAAAAAAAAAAAAAGGAGAGGGCTAGAGAGATAGTTCAATGGCTGATGCATGCTCTGTAAGCCAGGGGCTCGGGTTCTGAGCATGGCATAGTCTGAGCACTGATGGGGAAGGCGGGTGGTGGGGGACAGGGAACACATCCCTGAGCAGGCTCTGGGAACAGAGAGTAGTTCCTGAGCATCATCAGGTGTGGCTGTAAGTGATGAAATTTCTATTGATTTTGCTTTTTATTTTTAATATATTTCATTTTAAATAAAATAATGCAAACTTGCGTGCTCGTGTGTGTGTGTGCATTACTCAGTGCCTCACACATGCAAGTACTCTATAACTGAGCTTATGCTTGACCACAAACACACCCATACCCCCCTCCACATACACACACACACACACACACACACACACACACACACACACCTCTTTTTACAGTGCCCAGAATCAAACCCAGGACCTCACTTTTTTTTTTTTTTGTGGTGCTCTCCAGGAAGACCTTCTGTTATGTTGCTCATCCATAACTCACTGATGCAGCCAAAAATTGCTTATTGGCCCAAGGACCATGGAAAGCTTAGCTGGCAGATTCATATACCAACACAAAGCTAGCGGGATCACAGTTGACTGATTTTATTTTATAGGAGTTATACCAGTGGAACTTGGTGGTGCTGAGCCTAGCAGTGATCTGGAGTCACCAGGGTCATAGCAGGGATGCTAGGAATGGGGAAGGATAGAAAGTGGAGAATAGTGTAGGTCTCGACACAGAACACATTAGTCATGTGTTGAGTTGTCTACTGGCTTCCAGTCCAAGTTTTGTTTTCTAGCAGACTATATCAATATTTCATTGCATAAAATATGTGCAATGAAGGTCATTGTTCACTGAGCAGAGTTTAGTTGGGTGATGCTTCTAAAAAAAAATTTAGAATGTTATTTACCTGTAATTAGTTTTTAGAGAATCTAGTAGAAGCTGGGTAATGACTATGGTGGTGTTTGGACAGAGATGGACAGAGGTAGCTCAATAGGCTAAGCACGTATTTGCATGCAGGAGACCCAATTTGATCCTCAGACTCTCATGTTCCTCTCTCTCTTTCCAGCTTCCAAGCATTGTAAGATGTGGTCCCTCTAAGTAAAAGTATAGTGAAATTTATTTTCAACCAGTTCTCCTTTGGTTTATGTTTTTAATAATAATAAGTCAAGGTGTCGGAAATATAGTACAGTGGGTAGGGCTTCTGCCTTGCAGGAGGCCAATAGGGTCCCATCACCAGCATCCCATATGGTCCCCCATGTACCACCAAAAGTAATTCCTGAGTGAGAGCCAGGAGTAACTTCTGAGCATCTTCAGGTGTAGCCTCCAAAAATAAAATAAATTGTTTAAAGTCATAAAATATAAAGCAATCAAAAGAAAATGATAAATCAGAGACAAATATTTTTTTCTTTCTTGCTTTAAGGTAACTCTTTTAAAATTTTTGTTTTAAAAAGGAGAAATACGATGGTAGCTGGAGGGTTAAAGTGATAATACAGCGGCTAGGGAGTTTACCTTGCACGCAGCCAACCCAGATTCGATCCCTGGCATCTCATATGGTCCCCCAAGCACCATGAGAAGTGATTCCTGAGTGCAGAGCCAGGGGTAACCACTGAGTATGGCCAGGTGTGGTCTCAAAACCAAATTAATTATTTAATTATTTTTTTTAAAAGATGGTAGCCGGAGGTTATCCGAGATCCAATGAAAACTACGTGTGTTTGTGTGTGTGTGTGTATGTGTGTGTGTGTGTGTGAGAGAGAGAGAGAGAGAGAGAGAGAGAGACAGAGACAGAGACAGAGACACAGAGACAGAGACACAGAGACACAGAGAAACAATATAGTTTCTATTGAATGAAAGTTACTTAGGAAGATGTAAGGGGAGAAAAGGAGATATATTTCAAGAAAGAACGTGGTCCTCTCTAAAGTGATAAAACAAAAAACTACAAGCAACGAGATGTAGAGATAGGCCAGCAAGAAAGAACACAGGCTTGAAGAGCAAAGCCCAAAGAGAATGTTTAAAGTGTGAGAAATTATAGCGCTTGCAAATAATCTAGGCAAGTGGGGAAGTGGAGGAGAGGAGAACAATGCAGAAGAGATTAAGGACCAATGCTGGCGAGATAAATATGAGTGAGAGAGGAAGAGGATTTATATGCAAGCAGAATGTCAAGAAAAAAGACAGAAGACAAGGAAAAGACCTAGGATGGTAGAGACTTTAATGCCTCTAAAAGGAACGGGATTTTACTGAGAAGGTTACTGGATACCTTCAAAGGATTTTAAGAAGAGAAGTGGTATGTTAGATAATAACCAGGTATTCAAGATAGGATTTAATTTACAACCTGAACTGGCTGTTGCTGTTCAGTCTTTGGTATTTCTTATACTGCATTAAAATCTAAAGGACTCAAGTGAATGCCTTTGGATAGAGTTTTACATCTTTTTGGAAGTACTTTCAACAGAAAAAAAATATAGTCAGACTCAGAAAAGGATATCAACAATAATTATTGCATAATGACCATTTTTTAAAATGCATGTTTTATTCACAACTTAATATAGATAAAATATTTTGTCATTGCTTTAAGTTGCATTTACTTAATTTTTTTTTCTTTTTGGGTCACACCCCTCGATGCACAGGGGTTACTCCTGGCTCTGCGCTCAGGAGTTACCCCTAGCGGTGCTCAGGGAACCATATGGGATGCTGGGAATCAAACCCGAGTCAGCCGCATGCAAGCAAACGCCCTACCCGCTGTGCTATTGCTCCAGCCCCACATTTACTTAACTTTTTATGGTGTTAGGCATCAAACCCAGGGGCTCACACATAGAGGAAGCATATACTCTACAAGTGAGCTCCAGCCCTGGCCCCTGTTTAACTTCGGAGGGTAAATATTTCCATGCATGTACTTGCCTTATATATTTCTTTTCCTTTGTATTGTTAACAAACTTTAATGAGGCTGAAAGTAAAATTGTTACTCGGTATGTTTTAGTAATTTAAGAAGTTGCTTTCAGTAATGAAAAAAAAAATCTTGACTTTCTATTTTCGGTCTATAATTTCTTTGCAAACATCTCAGGTGTTTATTTTTAAACAGTCCTTTTGTTGTTGTTGTTGTTGTTGTTGTTGTTTCTTCTCCTTTGTATTACTTTTTAATTTTTTAATTTTTTTTAAATTTATTTCTTTAGTTTCCCTCTTTTCCTAGATGGTTTTGGTATAAGAAGAACAAACAGTATTGAAAGTTTGAAGAGAAATAATCACCTAGAACATTTTATCCACTCAAATATCCTCTAAGTTTTATAAACTATACCCTATAGATTTTTTAATGAGACACTAAAACCCTTTCATTCTGGGAACCCGAGGGAAAGCACAGGAGCTAATGTGCTTGGATCGCATGCGTAACGGGCCATGGTGCTCTAGCATCTGTTCTCAGTTGCTGTGTCTGTTGGGGTTGCACCTGTTCCTTGGTGCTTACACATACCTGGCTTACACATACCTGAAAGTACACTTAAAAATACACAATAAACATGACTAACTAGGGGATGGAGCAAAAGTACAACAAGTAGGGCACTTGGGTTCAATCCCTGGCACCTGACATGGCCCCCCAAGTCTCCCAGGAGTGATCCCTGAGCACGACTGGGTATGACCCAAAAACTAAGAAAAAGAAAAGAGAGAGATAAAGAGTAAAAATTCTGGTACTTATAAGATGCAGAGTTCGGTTTTCTCCCCCCAAGCAAGAAATTCAAGCAAGAAATGATTGAATGCCACCAGGACATTCTACAACTCAATTTTATTTTGGGGGTGAGGGTAAAAAGCCATATTTGTAGTATTCAAGGGTGACTCTAAACAGTGCATGCTGCCTTTGAGCTGCTTCCCTAGCCCTTAACTCTTTCACTATTATTCCAAAATGCACCCGATTCCACAGGCTAAGGGTTCAGTCCACTTGTACCTCTATTTAGAAAGCTAGACACAGGGGGCTGGAGCCATAGCACAGCGGGTAGAGCGTTTACCTTGCATGCGGCTGACCTGGGTTCAATTCCCAGCATCCCATATGGTCCCCCAAGCACCGCCAGGAGTAATTCCTGAGTGCAGAGCCAGGAGTAAGCCCTGTGCATCACCAGGTGTGACCCAAAAAGGAAAAAAAAAGAAAAAAAGGAAGCAGACACAGTTGAATTTTCTCATAGTTGGGTTTCCTCATATTTGTGATTCTTCAACTTTTTCCACTCAGGACCTTTGTTTGCCCAAGAATTGCTAATGGGCAAGTGGTGCCAGAAAAATCTTGGATTCCTTTAGTCAGAGACCTCCTATATTTTCAAGTTCAAGATCTTACCTTTTAGCTTATGGGCCCTGCCTCCCTTATTAAAAGGACATAAATTCCTGGGGGCGGACAGATTGAAACAGGTAACATGCTTCTCTTACACACAGCTGACCTGGAACTCTATGTGGTCCCCCAGTACTACCAGGAGTGATTCCTAACAGCAGAGACAGATATAACAACTCCTGAGCACTGCTTGGGTATGTCTTCAACTAAATTTTTTTTTTAATTTTTAAAGCACATAACTTAAATTTCTGCTTCTACCATTACACTGTCCTCCAGCTGGTACTGGGGGTTCCATAGTAATTACATCTGGCCTAAGGTTAATCCAGGATTATCCCCCCATCTTAAGACATTTAGTTTAGTGACTGGATATGTGGGTCAGGTGAGAAGCATGTGCTAGGTCCTTGGAATAATAACAGACACTGAATTGGACTCCTGAATTCAATTAGAGTGTGATCTCCACAGCAATGTTTTTTAAATGATCTTTTGTTTTAATATAACTGCAAACTCTCTAAGAAAGTTCTCTTAAACAAAAGAGAGATAGTATAGCAGATAGGGCACTAGCCTTGTACACAGACAATCCAGATTCAATCCTCATATGGTCCCCCGAGTAAGAGCCCCTCCAGGACTAATTCCTGAGCCCCGCTGTTGTGTTCCAAAAACAAACCAAAAAAGAAAATTGTCTTATTTCTAGTTTTCTAAGCCATTTTCTTATTTTCCAGTAATAGGTGGTATATAAGCTTTATCCACATAATGCCAAATTTCTTAAACTAGGGTAATAACCCCATGAAGGTTTGTTTCAGTAAATATGGGAAGTCATGGAAAAATCTGGCAACAGCAAAAGGTTTCTGAATGCACAACCACGAAAAATTAATTAAAAATCAACCATGTAAAGGAGTCCATGCATGTTTCTTGCAGCACTTACCCATGCAGCAATTTTGGGGCAAGAAGGGACCCTGAGAGGAAGAAGATGAAGAAGCATAGAAATAAGGAAACCCAAACTATGTATTACTCAACTGTGTCCGCTTACTAAGTAGAGGTACAAGTGGAAAAATACTGGGACAGAGGCATTAGGTGTGATAGTGAAGAGCTTTGCCAGGGATGTAGCTGAGTAGTAGAGCACAAACCTTATAAATGTGAGTTCCTGAACTCCATCCTCAACATCAGAGAAGGGAGCTGGGGTATGAATGAATGCAGGAGGACCTAAAGTCTGTGCGAGATGATTTAATTTTTTGAAGGAGATGGACCAATATTTGATTCAGGAGTAAAAAGAGTCAGAGAATTTTGCTGTTTTATGAGAAAGCAACCCGAATATGTTTACACTCTTGAGAAACCAGTAAAGAAAATGTAAGCTTGAGGCTGGAAAGACAGTACTGTGTAAGTTACAGAAGACCCCATTCAAACTCCATCATTGTGAGTGGTTCCTTAAGCACCAACAGAAGTGACCCATGAGCACAGCCTCAGGAGTAAGCCCTGAGTACCATCAGGTGTGACTCCAAAACAAAAGCAAACCTGAAAAAGGATAGAACATAGAAGGGTGCAGAGAATAGGTGCAGAGCAATCAACAGGGCATGGCTACAGCACAATTTATTGATCTCAGAAGTTTTCAGTTAAGGGTCTGGAGCGATAGTACAGTGGGTAGGGCATTTGCCTTGCATGCAGCCGACCCAGGTTTGATTCCCAGCATCCCATATGGTCCCCTGATCAGCCCACCAGGAGTAATTTCTAAGTGCACGAGCCAGGAATAACCCCTGTGCATCGCCAGGTGTGATCCAAGAAGAAGAAGAAAAAAGAAGTTTTCCATTAATATTCCAAATTAATGAATGGCTGTGTTGAAGAAACAGTTAAACATCAAGTAGAGTCCCAAATAACTTCTGGATTCCAGTCCTAAGTCTCTGGGATTATAATGTCTTCAGAAACAAATAATCACAAGGGCTGGAAAGATAGTACAGGAGCAAGGTATTTATCCTGCACTCCCACAGCCCAGTTTGACTCCCCAGAATCATATGGTTCCCCAAGCAGTGCCAAAAGTTCATTCCTGAGCACAGGGACAGAAATTAAGCACGTCCAGGAATGGCTCAACTCTTCCCCACTCGGCAAAAAATAAAAATAAAAAACCTACCACGTTTGTTGCAGCATTATTCATAATTATTCATATTCAGTGTGGAAACAACCTAAATGGCAATTGATAGATGAATGAAAAATTATCGCTTTGTCTTCAAATTAAAACCTTTTAGTCTTAAAAATGAAAATTCTACTCAAGGGCCCCAAAATGCTATTCAGGAGACATCTGCACTCCTATGTTCATTGCAACACTATTTATAATAGTCAAACATTGGAAACAATTCAAATACCCAAATACAAACCACTGTCACTGTCACTGTCCTCCCGTTGTTCATTAATTTGCTCGAGCAGGCCCAGAAACGTCTCCATTTTGAGACTTGTTGTTACTGTGTTTGGCATATTGAATACGTCATGGGTAGCTTGCCACCGTGCAGGCTAGATAGATACTCTCAGTAGCTTGCTGGGCTCTCCAAGAGGGGTGGTGGCAGAATCAAACCAGGCTCGGCCGTGCAAGCTGCACACGCAAGACAAATGCCCTACTGCTGAGCTATCGCTCCAGCCCTTTCTGGCTGGAGCCCTAAATTTCTTTAAATAAATGGAAATTTTGCCAGATCAGACAACAGAGATAAGAGACTGGGCAAGTCACAAGACATAAACTGTGATTCTACTTATGAGATAATTAAAACAGCCTTTGCTCATGAAAGCAAAGAATAGAATTATGGTTGCCTTGTGCTATAGGACAAGAATCAAGAATGACAATTTTGTCATTCAAAATTAATAATCTCTGGAGATCTACTATACAACATTGTGCCTCTAGTTGAACCCACTGACAATACTGCTTTATATTGCACAAACCTGGGAAAATCTGTTACGAGAATTATGTTAAGTTTTCTTACCACAGACAGGGGTAAAAAAAAAAAATGCATTGCCATTTTATGTTGAAGTGCCAGGGACTGAAGTCATGTATGTGCTCTACCATTACGCTACTTTCCTGCCACAATATATGTCACAATATATTCGTTCATCATATTTTACTAAGCATTCTGTTACAATTCATTTTTGTTGTTGTTCTTTGCTTCTTGGGCGACATCTGGCAGTGCTTACAGGCTCAGTGCTCAGAGGTTGTCCCCAGCAGGGCTCAGGGCACCATGCAGTGCACATACAGTGCAGGGATCAAACCCTGGCCTCCAGCATACAAATCATGCATTCTGCCCATTGAGCAATCTCTTTGAACCTAAAAACAATATTTTCTAAAGACTTAATAATTTAAAAATGAAAAAACTTTTCCACTAGTATTTTTTTTCCCCCCCAATGTAGAGAGTATCATACAGGAGACATCCATCCTTGGTCCAGGAAGCACTTTCCTTTGCTCTGATAATTCTAGGTTTATCAAAAGGTAAAATCTTTAATAATCGTAAGGAAAAAATTATAAAAAATTCCCCTTTTCCCTATATCCATATAGAAAACAAAATGAGAAACACCAAACATTCCACAGAGCAATAATTCCCCCAAATAATCCAATTTGAAAATAACTAAATAATAATGGGAAATATGACTAAGGATATCATCGATATAAAAATAATTTTAAAGAGCTTCCCTTTCTTCTTTTTTTTTAATGTTGGAATACTGCTATTTATTCAACCACTGATTAGCTGATTGAATTGGGCATGAACTCCACCTTTTTTTTTCATAATTTTATTTATTTAAGAGCTTCCCCTTTTTATATCCTATAAAATAAAATTTGAGAAACACACCAACATTTCCATGGAGCAGTAACTTCTAATAGCCAGTCTGAAAAAAAATTTAATAAAATACAACGGGGAATATGACTAAGGCCACCATCACCTCCTCAAGGGCTAGAAAAGTCCCCCCCATCCTTGACAAGTGGAGGGAGGTGAGGGCTGGTGCTCTTTGACCTTCAGAGGAAGTGTGGGGGGGGGACAAGATGACACCTCCAATGACTCTACTTCAGCATTCTCCCTGCTATAAATTCTCAGAAACAAATGCCAGACTTTTATTGAAGGTGATCAAATAAGACCAGCCCGCAATTCTCAGTGTCAGTCTCTGCAGCCAGCTATGGCATGCAGATTATTGAGCAGAGAACAATGAAGGGCCCTTAAATTAAAGAGAAGCCATTGTCCCTTCCCAAACAGAAGAAACTACCACTCCCTAATCCTTTATCCTTCCCCCTATTCAAAATGATCACCACTTCCTAAATTGGGGTTCCCCCCCACCCTACCTACAAGGAAGCGGATTACTGCTCCCTAAACAAACCCTCTAAGTGGAGACTCCCTCTCCTTAGTACCCTGGCCCTTCACCCCATCATTGTAGATGGAAATTTCTAACACTGTGCTTCCCTCCGTTATAAACAGTTTTAGGCTGTTTGGTGACGCATCCATCCCTAGAAGTACCCAGAGCGCTGATTTTCCCAGGTGCAGAGACTTTGAAAGTCGCTTCTCCCTCCTCTGCAGGCTAGCAGATAAATAAATGCACGGCCAGGAGTCTTCTCAACCCTAAGCAATTTATTTTATTCTTTGTAAGTCACTTTTATTTGTATCATATCATGAAAACTGCTCATGGGGAGGGGGAGGAGGGACGAAAAAGAAGAAAAAGCCAAAATTCATACAGGATTGAAGATCACTAAATTCAAACAAGAGATTTCTCAATGGTAAGAAATCTGACCAGTCTGCTATCCAGTACTGCAACGGATCAAAGTTTTCTAAAAGTCTACCAAAGTCCAGTGCCAAATTCCAGTTCTCTGCTTCGGGGAGCAAAGTTCATAGGTAAAGGTCAGGGGAAAAAAATCACCCAGGCCATTAATAGTGTCCCCCCAATCCCAGGAGGCCCCCCACTTCGCTCAGCTGCCCTTACAAAGCCAAGTGAATACCTTTGGTGACAGCTGTGTGGTAGGTCTAAGTCACTGTGGGACAATCAGGCGGAACCGGGCCCCAAGATCTCACTGGTTATCTCCACACTGACCATCCAGCTTGTGCTGTTTCACCAGGGTGCATTCGCCTCCTTCCTGGGGGTCCAGGTTGTAAATGTATAAATACCCGTCGGAAGAAGCCACCAGTAACCGGGGCATCTTTTGGATGGTGGCCACCGAGCAGACAGTTTTACGGCCGCCACAGGGCAGGCGGACGGTGGCAAAGGCCCTCCCCTGGGTGAAGACTTCGGTCACCTGGGAGGGCAAGTAGAGGCTGGACGCCAGGAGGGCTTTCCCGAAGTAGCCGAGCCAGGTGGTGGGCTCCTCCTGGAGCTTCTCCTCCTCGGTCAGGAGTTTGAAGACGTGCACCGTCTCGGTGTTGCTGCACGCCGACAGGAACGTGCCGTCCACGCTGAAGGCCAGCGAGTAGATGCTGACGCACCGCTTGAGGCCTCTCCGGAACTCGTGCAGTTTCTGCCCCTCGGGGACGGAAAACACCCTGATGACCGTCCCCTTTTCGGAGGCGGTGGCCAGCTTGGTGCCGCTGGGGTCGAAGGCCAGCGCGGCCAGGGGGCTGTCGTGCGCCAGGATGGTGCTGGAGGCCTGCAGGTGCGTGGTATCGAAGACCTGGACGTTGCCAAAGCTGGCACTGCCCAGGTAGGCCAGGGAACTGCTGCTCGCCGACAGCGCGCACACGCCCGCCGGGTTGGGGGGCGTCTCCTTGATCACGTGCAGTAACTTCAGGTCGCGCAGGTTGTAGAGGAAGAGGCATTCTTCCAGGCACACGAGCAGCCGCTGCTGATTGGCCTTCACGGCCACGATGTTGTTCGAGAAGTGGAAGCAGCAGAACTCGAGGTTGCGCTTGATGTGGCAGATGCTGAGCTTCCGCGGCGCCTTGAGGCTCACCAGGGCCACGACGCTCCTCAGGCCCGAGAAGAGCGTCTCGACGATGCACACGTCTTGGAGGTCGGGGCACTCGTGGAACACTTCCAGCTCGTCCACGGAGGACAGGGAGAAGATGGAATAGCCCGACGTCCTGCCCGCCACCAGGGACCACTTAGCCGCAGGCGACTGGGGCTCCTCCGATCTCTTCTCCGCAGCGGCGGCGGCCGCATCCCAGTGGAAGTTGGCGTAGAGCAGCTGGCCGGGGGGCCCGGCCTCTCCTGGGACCCCCAGGTTCATGGTGGCCATGGGGTGGCAGGCAGCCGGGGGTGGGCAAGTCGAACGACGGCTGGGGCCGCCAGGGCCCGCGGGTGGGCGCTCGGGGGGTTCTGCTGCGGCCTGGATCTTCCTCCGGTCCGGATGCTCAGGCCCCAGTGCTCCGGCCTGCTCTCTCTGGCTCAACCGCCACCCCAGGGCCCTGCTGCTCGGCTTTATAGCCTGGCAGGCCGGGGCCCTGCGCGCCTGCGCCGCCCCGCCCCCTTGACGCAGCCAGTTAAGCCGATTTTTAGAGCACAGTTGAGAATAGTGCGTCTGGGGGTGGGGGTGGGGGTTTAATTTTAAATGGAAAGGGGATTTTTTTTTTTTTTGGCTTTTGAGGTCACACCCAGTGACACTCAGGGATTACCCCTAGGTCTGCACTTAGGAATCCAATCCTGGCGGTGATGGGAGGCTTGGGGGGGTGGGGGACCATTCGGGATGCTGAAAATAGAACCCGGGTGCGCCTCGTGCTGAGCTTTACCACCCCCACCCCCACCCCCAGACGCACGCTCCTGCTGTTGCTCTGGCCCCCGGGATTTTTAATGACTTGTGAAAAGGAGTAGAAAAAAAAAAAATACGCATTCTTATTTATTTATTTATTTCAGTTTGGGTCAGACCTGACGATGTTCTGGGGTTACTCCTGGCTCTGCACTCAGGAATCACTCCTGGCAGTCCTTGGCGGACCATATGGGATGCTGGGAATTGAACCTAGGTTAGCCGTGCAAGGCAAATGCCCTACCCGCTGTGCTATCGTTCCAGCCCCTGTATTCTTAGCTTTTAAGTATTGGTAGCATAGCTCCAAGTAGATTCATACTATATGAGTTTCATGTGCTCACTTTTCAACAATAAGGGATTAGACCCTGCAATCTACTTACTCCAGTGTTTTGAAAAAGAAACGTATTTCTCTTTGGGATCATTTCTGGCTTGGCTTCAGGGACAGTATGGGGTACCAGGGATCCAACCCAGGTCAGCCACATGCAAGGCAAGAGCCCTAGCTGCTGCACAATCACTGTGGTTCTCATATTCATCTTTTCATAAGTGTAGACATGCAGACCTGTGTGCACTGCCACATTATTTTTTTGCAGTAGTCAAGATAAGAAAATAGCTCATGTGCTTTGGTAGTCGAACAAGTAAAGATACACACACACACACACACACACACACACACATATATATACACATATGTTTGTATGTGTATGTATATACATACACATACGCACAGATATATCTGTCACTGTCACTGTCCCCCCATTGTTCATCGATTTGCTCGAGAGGGCACCAGTAACGTCTCACAATTGTGAGACTTGTTGTTACTGCTTTTGGCATATTGAATACGTCAGGTGTAGCTTGCCAGGCTTTACCATGCGGGTGAGATACTCTGGGTAGCTTGCCTGGCTCTCTGAGAGGGACAGAGGAATTGAACCTGGGTCGGCCGCATGCAAGGCAGACACTCTACCCGCTGTGCAATTGTTCCAACCCACACACATATATAATATAAACATTACCCATCCACACACACAAAAACAAAAAGAATGAAAATGCCATCTGAGACAGTCTGGAGACAGTATGGACACACTTCGAAGATAAAGTATTAAAATAAACAAGTTGGACAAAGAAACAAAGGAGTGGCTGTTGATAGAGGGGATAAATTTTAAAAAGATAAGACAGCTGATTCAGAAACAGGAGGAGAGGGAGGTCCAACTCTGGAGAACATGGTTTGTTAGACTAGAGAAAGTCCCAAACCAAAGAACATCCAAATTACAATGTAGGTTTTTTTTTTATGTTGTTGTGAGGTTTTTTGTTTGTTTGTTTGTTTGTTTTCCTTTTGGGGGTCACACCCAAGGATTCTCAGGGATTACTCCTGGCTCTGCACTCAGGAATTACTCCTAGCGGGTTTTCAGAGAATCTACGGGATGCTGGGGATTGAATTTGGGTCGGCCACATGCAAGGCATATGCCCAACCAATTGTACTATTATTCTGGCTCCTAAATTACAATCTTTTAAAAGTTACAATAGGTACCGCATGCTATCAATGTTAATGCTAATGGGAAATTCCTGAAAGGAGGAGTCTCAAGTTTGCTTTTTTGCTTTTTTGCTTTTTTCCACTACTGACAATCTAACCAAGAATCTGGTACAGAACCAGGTACAGGATCTCAACTACTGAGCTACATCCCTGGTCCACTCTTTGAAGTTCCCAGCACAGAAAGTAAATTCTTACAACTGTAAGCACAGATGTTGATTAGAATCATCCTGGTAATTGTTTTATACACTAATACCAAATTATGTTACACACCTGAAATGAATCTATTGTGCCAATCATTCTTCAATTTAGAAAGAGAGAAGACAAGTTAATACCTTTTACTTAACATACCATTCTATCAATGAGCCATATCTTAGTTAAGCAGTACTGTTTATGGGGCGGGTAGTTTTTTTTTTTAATACATGACTAGTGCTGGATGAATATCTCAGTATAGATAACAATACCTCTTCACCCTATTTCCTGAGAAGATTTCCTATACTTAGACTCACTGAGTCAAATTGCATGCACATTTTAAGGTCCATGTATGTATATTGCCAAATTGTCTCCCTAAAAGATGATTAAAATGCTTTCTATTATTAAAAATAGAAAAGAAAATAGGCCTAAAAATGGAGCTCTTTCTAATAAGCCCCAGCCAGACTTAATAACTAACCTAAAGGCTGTTTTTAACCTCTCCCCAAAGTGTAATCTTAAACCAGTCTGCCTGGAGTTTCCTGCTCCTTGTGCTATAAGATGCCCCAGCTTTTCCCTGAGGGAAGTTGGTATTACCTGAAATAATCTTTTTTCTTCTACTAACAATCTCGTTAACTCTCTTACTGACCAAAAAAAAGTGGGCTTCTTAGAAAAAACAACTTGATTTTACCTGGATTTTTTACTCAAATGACCTCAACTCATTTGTTACAAAAATAACAACAAAAGAAGCCGGTTAAGATTTAAGTAAATGTAAATAGATTGAAAGTTTTTATGCAAACTCTTTAGCAAGAGTGTGTGTTCTGTTTGGAGGAAGAAAAGTCCTTTAAGATTTAAATAGATGTTAATAGCCAGGGAGATAACACAAAGAGACTAAGCCCAAGACTGCAAGGTCCTGGGTAAGGCCTTAAGTTCAATGCCCCTTCTACCACCACAAAATAAAAAATAAAAATGCCATGGAGATCAAAGTTTTTAGGCCAACTCTTTGAGGTCCAGAATGATGGTTCAACAGCATCAAGCACTTGTCCAGCAGATGCAAGCCCTTAAATTTAAACCCTAGTACCTGCCCCCAACCGCCTCAGCTTCTCAGGTGATGAGCACTGCACTGCTCTTTGCTGATCAGATCAAAATAGATCCCTGTTTATGATCTGATCCCCAGAAAGAAGGACCTAGAAGATGGCTTAACGAATGACTTAGTGGCTTAAAGTGCTTGCCCAACAAGCACAAGGCTTAAGTTCAAAGGCAGGGCCTAAACAAAACAAAACAAAAGCTGGAGTGATAGCACAGTGGGTAGGGCGTTTGCCTTTCTGCAGCCAACTCGTGTTCGATTCCCTAATCCCATATGGTCCCCTGACCCCCACCAGGAGTAATTTCTGAGTGCAGAGCCAGAAGTAACCCCTGAGCATCACCAGGTGTGACCCAAATACAAAAATCAAACAAACAAACAAACAAGGCAGGGCCGGCCCCAAGGACCAGGGTAGTCCAGCAACTCTGCTCTTAAGGATCCCAGCAAGAAAAGGGCCTGATATATGGTCAGGCAGGCCAGCAACTCCAGTGGGAAAAATCCAAAACAAAAAAACATTTCTTCAATATTATTTATGATCTCAAAAATAGATGCTCTGGGGCCTGGGAGATAACTCACAGAGCAAGCTTTAAAAACAATTTTTTTTTAAGTGTTTGTATTTGTGCATGTGTGATGCATATATTGGGGGTGAAGGAGTATCCAGGATCCAACTGAGGGTCTCACACTGGCAGCCTCAATCTTTTCTTTCTGTTTGGGCGAACACACCTGGCAGTGCTGAGGGGTTATTCCTGGCTCAGTGCTGGGGTGTCACTCCCAGCCCAGGAGACCTTGTGGTGCTGGAATCAAACTCGGGCCTCCAGCATGCAATGAATAAACTCAACCCATTAGCTTTTAATCTCCAGCCCTACAGACATTTGTTATATTACAAAACCAGATTATATCCCTGGCCCTCAAAATGGTTTTCCTAAAAATCTTTCCTTTTTTCTTAAAGTAAGTAATATAAAATCCATGGAATGTTCAGATCATTCTATAGAATATCAATTGTAAACCTTTTGGAGGAACTTAAGAAATTGTTTCATAAATATTGGGTGAGACCTGGGACCTCACTTCCGCAAACCAGGTGCCTCATCCTGAGCCACATCCCAAGACCTGGTACCTTACATTTTTATCAGATCTCTCAAGCTGTGGGTTTGTTTTGGTTTTGGTTTGGTTTGGGGACCACATCCAGAGGTGCTCAGGGCTTACTCCTGGCTCTGCTCTCAGAGATCACTCCTGGAGGAGCTTTGTGAAAATATGGGGCACTGGGGATCAAATCTGGGTCAGTGTGTGCAAGACAAGGGCCTTATCCACTGTTCTATCTCTTTGGTCCCCAAGGTTGTGAGTGTGACCAAATGGGGAGGATTATTAAAAATAGAAAAAGCATACCCAATGCCCTGCCACAGAGGCAGGGTGGGATGGGGGGCACGGGGAGTGGGAGGGATACTGGGATCCGTGGTGGTGGGAAATGAGCAATGGTGGAGGGATGGGTATTTGATCATTGTATAATTGAAACCCAAGCACAAAAATTTGTAAGTCCACAACTGTACCTCATGATGTCTCACTAATAAAAATTAAAAAAAAATTAAAAAGAAAAAGAAAAAGCATACCCAAAATGGAATCCTTCAAGCATCATGCAGAGTACATAGTCTAATTACTAATCTAGTCAAAGTATAAAACCAGTCACTCATTTAAGACCATTAAGTTCAACTACTGAGGATTTGGTTTCCTCTTTTATTAGGTGAGATAAACAACATTTCTATGTGATACTACTTTTCCCTGCGTTTATTGTGCAGCTTTCTATCTGCACCACACAGGCAATTTGCATTGCATGGAACTACTAGTCTGTTTCTCTTGAGGGAAGATGCTTTTTTTCTGAAATAATATTTTGTTTCTTTTCTTTTTGTTTTTAGGAGGAGGACGATCATGAGCCATTCTATGACTAAACTACATTCTGGATATTAGAAATCTTCTATCTCTTTTGCGAATAACCTAATTCAATCTTCTTTCTGACTGTAAACACTTTCTAATTTATGTTAAGCCCCTTGCAGTGGTTTTCTACTTGTTAGATGGATTTTTGCGTGATTGATGAGTGCAAGAATATGAAATCTAGTTTGTCAGTGGATCCCACAGGTGACTCATGTAGTCACTGTCACTGTCCTCCTGGTGTTCATCGATTTGCTCGAGCGGACACCAGTAATATCTCCATTGTAAGACTTGTTACTGTGTTTGACATATCAAATATGCCACGGGTAGCTTGCCAGGCTTTGCTGTGCAGGCGAGATACTCTCAGTAGGTTTCCGGATTCTCCAAGAAGGGCGGAGGAATAGAACCTGGGCTGACCAGGTCTACCGGGTGCAAGGCAAACACCCTACCCACTGTGCTATCGCTCCAGCTAAAATCTGGTTTAATAAAGAAAATGTCACTGTCACTGTCACTGTCCTCCCACTGTTCATCGATTTGCTCAAGCGGGCCCAGTAACATCTCATTTTGAGACTTGTTGTTACTGTGTTTGGCATATTGAATGCATCATGGGTAGCTTGCCAGGCTTTGCCATGCAGACAAGAATAAAGCAATTTTGATTTACACTTGCCCCCCCCCCCCCGCCTCTGTGGTGCTAGGAATGAAGCTACACCTCACACAAGCAAGGCAAGTATTCTACCACTAAGCCACATCCCTAATCTGAAGAAAATGAGTTTGATCTCTAAATTTTGTTTCTTAACGGTCTTAACACATTGCCTGTGAGTATAAACACACCAGCTGATATCTTAGTACCAGATAACACACCAGCTGATATCTCAGTACCAGATAACACATGACATGTGAAGAGATCAAGTTCTAGAAAGAGAACGCCTTACTACGAATCCTAACTCAAGCAGTATACTAATGCTTCTCCATGAGGTCTTGAGCAAGGTATTCAACTACTGGGGTTTCCATTTCCTCTTTCATAAAGTGAGATAATAATCATTTCTATGTGATATTACTTTTACCTATAGCTTATTTTCCAAGAAAGAGGAAACACTCAAAAATCAGAATAACATTCTGATTGTTATTATAATGTTTTTTTATTATATTTTTTATTGAGAGGCTAAAGTAATAGTACTGCAGGTAGGGCACCTGCCTTGTGCATGGCTAATCTGGGTTTGATTCCCAGGTTCCCTTGAACACCGCCAGAAGTGAGCCCTGAGTGCAGAGACAGGAGTAAGCCCTCAGCACCACCAGGTATGACCCCAAAATAAAATTAAAATATTATATTTTCATTGATATTGAGACCAATATACAATTAAACAGATACTGTTTTCAATTCTTCACTCCTTTTGATTTTTCTTACTGTGTCTTGACAGTATTACTTGTGCCTAATTTTGATTGGTATGTTTAATTTTTGTTCTCATTATTTTTGGTTTTGTTTCTGGGCAAAACCTAGTGATGCTCAGGGTATATTCCTGGCTCTGTACTCAAGAGTCACTCCTAAAGATGCTTGGAAGGGCCATGTGGTACAGGTTCGGCCTTTGCAAAGTTGGTGTCTTAACCGCTGTATTATTTCTCCAGCCCCTGTTCTCACTACTTCTTTAAGGGTTATATATACTTTAAGGGTTATATATACTTTAAGAATAATAATCATATTCATATATATGACAGTTTAGTAAGTATTTTATAAAATTCAGTTGAATTTAACTTAACATTTCTGGCTCTGAATAGTGGGGGGAAGACTTTTTTAATTTAGAAATTTTGCAAACTCCAGAAAAGTTCAAAGAGTTTTATATAGGACAAGATTGTACCAACTTGTTAGCACCAAAGTTTTAATAATTTGCCACATTTCTTTTACCGATCTTAAAGTCTCACGATGAAGACGTTACTGGGCCCGCTCGAACAAATCGATGAACAACGGGAGGACCATAAAGGTAAAGGTAAAGGCCCTCCCGTTGATCGTCGATTTGCTCGAGCGGGCCCAGTAACGTCTCCATTGGAGACTTTGTTGTTACTGTGTCTGGCATATCCAATACTCTCGGTAGCTTGCCGGGCTCTCCGAGAGGGGCGGAGGAATCGAACTCGGGTCGGCCATGTTGGCCGCGTGTAAGGCGAACACCCTACCCGCTGTGCTATCGCTCCAGCCCTGATATTTTCTTCTGTTGAAGTATTTCAATATATGTTACACATATACTTATACATGTATCCTACATCACACCATTCCCCATCTGTATGCTTTTTGCATGTACCATTTATAAATTGAGGCATTTGTATACATTCATAAACATTATTGCCTTGAAAATCACCTAACACTAATAGAAACATTTAAGTTATTTCGCTAAAATTTTATAAAGAAAGAAAAAGGAAGGAAGCAAAGAGTTTTCCAGTTGAAAGGAGATCTTTTATTGATTAAGTTGTTCATGTGTATAAAATTATTGGTGAATTTGCAATTATCTAGAGAAATCACAAATAAAAATTACAAGTTATTACTTTTGAACATGGGATATTTACACTACAACTACAAAAAAAGCAGAGGCAAAAAAAGAAAAGAAAAAGAAAAGAAAAGAAAAGAAAAGAAAAGAAAAAAATACAAAGATCAACAATAGACTGTGAGAAACCTGTCACCTTTGGTCACCCTTTGTCTCTAAATATTCCTCATAAAGTCATTCAAATGAGCCCAACTAAACAAAAGACACCTGGGAACAAACGCCTGAAAGGCTGTTGTGGAAGTTGTTAGCCTCATCTAAACATAAGTAAACAAACCAAATAACAGCTTAAACTATTTAGTTTAAACCTCAAAGAATCTACTGGATGTGCAGCCTATTTATCATGCAATTATCTCCCATTCCCTAGCCACAGACTTATCTGCTTCATTCAGTCTTTGCAAAGCAGCCTTCTTTTCAACATTTGCAGTAAAACAAACCCCAGAAGAGGTACAGTGTTGGTGTTGGTGTTTCCAGATCTTTGTGCAATCCCATATGCAATAAAGATCAATCTGTATGTATGTGTGTCCAACCATTTCTCACTATTCAATATTCCACCAGTAAAGGAGATACCGGTCTTGAAATTCAAACCAGCAATGCAAAATAAAGGCCATAAAATATGTTCTCATTTGAACTCTCACACTGAAGTGACTATTAAGATTTGGGAGGAATTCAAGTATTTTGATTTTAAATATGACTTCGCAAAGGCTGGAAGGCATTAGAGACTGCAGAGCTCAGCACCTGTTTAGTGACATTTAATGAAAAGCAGAAGCATCCCCCTGTAGCCATGAATTCAAACAAGTTTAAATTATTTCCAGTAATGAGCCTGAAACCCATTAGGCAAAGTATGTTTTTGTGTCCTGTATTTTATATCATTAGCAACTCCTTAGAACCCAGGACTTTAGCCTTATCAGCAGAAAGGGAAGAAGTATCTGCATCTTGTATTCATAGACTCTGCTGAGAGAGAACCTGATCAGGCAATCCTGCATGCTAATAGCATGTCCTGATGCTCAGCTCAACACCTTGTCTTCCTTTATGACTCAAATTCCATTTTTTAAAAATTTTTAATAGTGTCAAATTCCATTTTAACACATAAAATATTACTACTTCTCCGTATCTTACTAATTCATCCCCAAAGACAAAACAAAATGACACATAAAAATGCAAACAATAAAATTACTAGCTTATATGCATGGCTATTCATAGTGTGGGAATCCTTTGCATAGACTGTTTTAACATATGGCATGTAGTAAATATATAACAGTTCAGTTAAATCCATTTTCTCAATTTTCAGTTTTTCACAGTGATCCTTTGAGAGAATACAGATTCATAAACCTGTTTGGTTTTTTCCCCTCCTATTGTCAAGTCTTCAGATAGCAGAAAATGGCATGAACGGGTTATCAAGAATATAGAAACTGAACATTCTGAGAGATTGCTCTCACACCGTTAGTCATCTATCATTGTTCATATAAAAAAATAACTATTATTATAAAGGAAGCTAATATTTAGCTCACTAGTCCTACACCAAGAACATCACAGACCTTCCTACTTATTTGCATGAATAAGAAGTAAAGTAAGAGCACACAGTTAACATACAGTAAAACTAACATTTGTGATCTCTTTCGATTCCAGACTACTGGATTCTTAACTACTTTATGACATGTACAGAAATAAAATAGGATATCAAAAATTAAATAAAAATAGAGGAATAGAAAAGACATACATGAATATATGTCTGGTGTCAAAATATTGAATGTGATCAAAGTAGAGAGAGAGAGTAATGTGGAAATCATCTGCCCCACAGGTAGGGGGAGGGTGTGGGATGGGGGTATACTGGGGTTTTTGGTGGTGGGGAATGGGCACTGGTGAAGGTATGGGTGTTTCATTATACGACCGAAACTTAGACCCGAAAGCTTTGTAACTGCTCTCATGGTGATTTAATAAATAAAATTATAAAAAATGAAAAAAAAATGTGAGGGCCTCCTGGCAGTGTTCAGGTACAGACAGTACCTAAGTGATGCTGGGATTGAAACTCAGGGCTTTACACGTGCAAGATACTGAAGTCTCTTGAGCCATATCCCTAGCCTAGTCACATTCTTTAAAAAAGGCAAATTCCATTCCCATGTGAAATATGCAGATGATGTTTCCTGCTGCATTCAAAATGTCACTGTAATTGACATCCATAAAACATTTTCTACAGTGCATGCCCCAAGACCAAGTGAATGTGGTGTCCAACTGGAATGGCAGCCCCAGATGGCTTGCAGAAGGTGAGGATCTTCTGAGCTCTCTTCTGAACGTTTACTAGAATCTGCCTTCTAACTGCAAATTGAATTGCCTAAAGACTTCTAGATTTGGATGCAAATCTTGCAAAGGATGAGAAAGGTATGGGCATTGCTCTCTCAGGGAGAAATCAAAACGATTTGCCTGTCCACATTCCAAAGCTGAATAACAGTGTCGCTTTTTAAAGAATATTTTACGGTGCTTGGAAGTCATCCTTAACAAGCAGAATATAATTTAATGGAAGAAGACAATGAGGAGGCCATATTGTCTTTGAAAGTAAAAGTGTTTGTTTCTACTCTTTAGTATGTTCACTGCCATGGATAATTAGACATTCCTCAACTGTTGTTGATATCCCAACGGACAAGTTTGGGACTCACCATAGACAGAAGATGGCTAAATTTATTTGGCTTATTCTAAATCATGAAATGCTAAAATTTTTAAGTATTGAGCTATGTGAAAGACCTAATGACTAAATAATAGAAGGTAATCTTAATGAGACTTGTTCTTGGAAGACTAAAAAAAAGATATAAAATAGGACCAGAGAGATAGATCAAAGGATTAATGCCAAGTTTTCCAGGCTGGAGGCCTAGGTTATTGTTTTGTTTTCCTTGGGATGCCACACCCTGTGGTGATGGAGTTAGAGGGTTGCTCCCAGTGGTGCTCAGGAGACCATACACTGCTGGGACTGAAGCAGTGCCTACCCCCTGCAATCTCTTCCACCCTTGGGAGGGTCAGGTTTGCTCTTCCCAAGTATTGGGAGCAGCCCAGGGTCACAGCTAGGCCTGACGGCCATAATCAAAGAAACAAAGTTAGAGAGAAGGGGGAGGGGTATAGGCGCTTGACTTTTATGCAGTTTAGAGAGCAAGAAGCACAGAGTTATCTGCCATGTTGGGTTTTCCATGGCATGGGATTTTGAGAGGACACACCCAATTATGGGGGACCATGTGCTTAGAATCAAACCCATGTTGCATGTACAACATGTTTTTCAACCCTTTTAACTATCTCCTCAATCTCTGCATTGTTTATCTCAGGTAACATTTATTGACTGCTTTGTGGCAATTTCCAGGTGTACTTTGATTTATTGTTTTGTCTTTACTATATTTATTTTTGTGGTGCCAGGGATTGAACTAGAACCTACATTCTTTGCCGCTAATATGGAACTTTAATATTTCCCAGGGTAATGAGCTACCTGAAAAATCAAAACAAAAGTCACAACATGTACACACAAGCATGCACGTGCACACACACGCATACACATGCACTCGTGCACACACGCACTGTGCTCATGTGTCCAAAAAATGATAAGTGTCCACAAGTGTTTTAGTTCCCTGATTAACAAACTTACCTGCTTTCACAGGAAAAAGAAGAAAGAAAATCAGGAAAAGTGAGTCAAAGAAGAAAACCTCTCTCTCTCTCTCTCTCTCTCTCTCTCTCTCTCTCTCTCTCTCTCTCTCTCTCTCCCTCCCTCCCTCCCTCCTTTACCCCCCTCTGTTGATTTTGTCCCCTCCCCCTTCCCATGCCCTCATTGTTATTGTTCATGTTATTGCTTTGATCTGGAATCACACACATGCCTGATTCTGCACATTTTTTTGCACTCCTTCCATTGCAGTACTTGCATAAGTGCTCTCCCAAGGGTCACACTTAGTTCAGGCATGCAGGTTTCTGTGCTCACATACATGCTTGCCTGGGATGACAATTTCTGATCATGACACTTACACAGTTATTTTTCTTGTTTGGGAGCCACACCTGGCATTGTTCAGGGGACTGTGTGGTGTTGGAAATCAAAACTGGACCTCCATAGGCCAGAGAGATTGTAGAGTGGGTAGGCACTTGGCCGACCTAAATTTGATCCCTAGTACCCCTGATGGTCTGCTGAGCTCCACCAGAAGTGATGATCCCTGAAAGCTCCCCAAGTATGGTCTAAAAACCAAAGGAAAAAATAATGCACACAAGACTGAGCTTCCTGTATGCAAAGCATGTGCCCAGCCCCTTGAGTTATCTCTATTCATCATACATCTATTAAGTTGTGGTGGCCACAAGCGTGTGTGGGACCTACACACACTAGGCTGCAGCGAGGCTGAATATTGTTTGCATACCGACAATCACAGAGGTAGAGCTGCCAAGTACAAAATTTACAGTTGTCTTAATGACACTTGGTATACGTGGCAACCCTGGGGATTTGAATACCTGAGCAATCTTTTGCCAAGCAGATGTGTTAGGTCACCGAGTCATATTCCTCCAGGCCTTCCCCAAAACTCCCCGTTCGTCATCACTTTATAGTCAACATTTTGTAACTAGCACCATAGCACTGCAGTGTCCTTTCATTGTTCATCGATTTGCTTGAACAGGCACCAGTAATGTCTCCATTGTGAGGCTTGTTGTTACTGTTTTTGGCATATCGAATACGATGGGGGGCTTGCCAGGCTCTGCCGTGTGAAAGGGATACTCTCGGTAGCTTGCTGGGATCTCTGAGAGGGACAGAGGAATTGAACCCGGGTCGGCTCCATGCAAGGCAAATGCCCTACCTGCTGAGCTATTGCTCCAGCTCTGGGTAAATGAATAGATAAAGTAAAATATTTAAGGGGCCGGAGCAATAGTACATACAGCAGATAGGGTGTTTGCCTTGCACTGATAGAACTTATTCCTATGTGCCGAGCTAGAAACAACCCCTGAGCATCACCAGATGTGATCCCAAAATAAAAAAAAAAGTTAAATACTTAAGAGGGATAATACCACTACTAACTACACTAGATGATAATGACATTTGTCTTAAATAGGCTAGGACAAAGCAAAAGAGAAGCAGCTTGTCCCTTCTCTTTTCCCTCCCTCCCCCTTCTCTCCTTACATATTTCTAAATAAAAACACTTCATTTGATATAACTAGAAAGCTATGCAATTGAGCAATGTTTATATAGTAAGGCCAATTTGATAGGTTTTTGCTCCATTGTTTAAGGTCCAACTCATAATTTAATTTATACCCAATAATGGAAATTTAGTGAGAAGTTGAATGCTGATCTTAGTTAAGACTAATTTAACTGGAATTAGCTGTCTTCTAAAATTAGCTGTAAATCATGAACTAATATTTTCCAATTTCCTTATTATATGTGCTGCTCAAAACCCCGAAGTCCTTCCTGAAGAGCTTCTATTAAATAATGAAAATCTTTCTTCAGTGTAATTTCCCTCTTAATTTTATATTTCTCTCTCTGTAGATCAATACGGCATTTTGTCCTATTTTGGAGTAATGTGATTTTATCAATTTGCTCGAGTGGGCCCAGTAACATCTCCGTCATGAGACTTGTTGTTACTGTGTTTGACATATTAAATACATCACGGGTAGCTTGCCAGGCTTTGCCATGTGGGCTAGATACTCTTGGTAGCTTGCCGGGCTCTCCCAGAGGGGCAGAGGAATCAAACCCGGCTCAGCCGGACCGGCTTCACACAAGGCAAACACCCTACAGCCGTGCTATTGCTCGCCCGCATGGCAAAGCCTGGCAAGCTACCCTTGACGTATTCGATATGCCAGGCACAGTAACAATGAGTCTCAAAATGGGGACATTACTGGGACCACTCGAACAAATTGATGAACAATGGGAGGACAGTGCTACAGTGCGATTTTATAGTAGAATATTTATTTTATAAATAATTCTGAACTATCATTTCATCTAAAAATTATCAATGGGGGGAGGGGTCTGAATGGTAGGATAATGGGTTGGGCACTTCCTCATGTGCTGTTCAATCTCTGCCACTACGTAAGTTCCCCTGAGCCCACCAGGAGTGATTCCTGAATGTAGACCTGGGAGTGAATCCTGAGCATCTCCATGTGTGGCCCAAAAGCAAAAAAAAAAAAAAAAAAAAAAAAAAAAAAAGAAGAAACATTCTAAAACGTGAGCAATCCTCTCTGTAAGTGGTAAGAGTCTTTTCTTTTTCTTCCTTGCACTTTTAAACTCTGGGTGTTATAAAGTTTGCAGTGGGTGCAGGAGGATCTATGGTTAAACTTCCTAAATTAAAAAGAAGGTGGTTCATATGGTAATGATTGGGATTGGTAGTACCTAAAATAAGTATCATCATCAATTTCTGTTGATTCAGGCAACTTTTCTGCAGGTACAGGTAGTTCTGCCAACATGAAAAAAAAAACCTTAATTAAAAATACTTCCTTGCATTTAAACTCTAAGACCTCAAAGAAAGAAAAAGGTATATAAAACCTTTTTAATACCACTTATTATTGGAAAACCTGGGAATAACTTTTAAACTACACTCATGATCAATTTTTTCAGACCAATTTATTTTTATTTCTCAGGGTTTACAAAAATCCCTTAAGTAAATGCCACAAATCTAACTTGTAAAGCATATAGATTGACACATTATACATTTGCATAAATTAAACCTATCAGTCATTAATCCGGAGGTGACCTTTGTCAGCGCTGGATGTTTTCAGATTCTCTGGATACAAAAGGAATAGACCGCGTATTTGAATGGCTCCCTCTATCTGGCATTTTGTGAGCCACCAAACTGGTGTTCAGCATACAATGACTCAGCGCTGGGCTGTCTTTGTCCTGAGAACACTGACAGACAGAGGACTCTTGTGGGGTTGGACCCTGACTATTGCCAAAGGTCTTGCAAATTAGATACTTTCACAGAATAAGAAAAATAACTTCCGGACTATAATACTGTATAAACACTTTCCCCTGATGTTAATGCAGCTGAGTCATAAACATGGGGTGTAGCATGGGTGGTCAAAAATAAAAACATATACAAGAAAGAAGGAATTTATTATGGAAAGGGTCACTCATTTCTCAGTCTGGTAAGGTTCTCAAAAGTTGCCTGTTTATTGCAGAATGCTAAATCACATGGTTGGTTCTTTTGTCTTTTTGTTTTGAGGTGTGTGTGTGTGTGTGTGTGTGTGTGTGTGTTGTTTGTGTATGTGTTATGATTATCAAGAATAGTTTCCTTTTTTTTTTTTTTTTTTTTGCTTTTTGGGTCACACCTGGCGATGCACAGGGGTTACTCCTGGTTCTGCACTCAGCAGTTACTCCTAGCAGTGCTCAGGGGACCATATGGGATGCTGGGAATCGAACCCGTGTTGGCTGCATGCAAGGAAAACTCCCTATCCGCTGTGCTATCCCTCCAGCAGCTCAAGTATTTTATTCTTGAAGTTTGTCTTTTTTGAACTAATAAAGTTTGTGCACACAGGTTATGGTTTTCTGCAATGTTACAGCAAAAGTGAAGGGATTCCTGCAATGGAAATGCTTTTTCCACTCCCAGCATGCACTTTAGGATTTTTAAAAATGAAGTAATACTGTACATATCTATTGAAAGAATGAGTATAACATAGCAGATGGGGGACATGAGCATGAGTTAATCATGCAGAGACTGTCTGCATTCATTCAATTATTTTTTATCAGCTTTCTACTTGATACCTACCATGTATACAAGACATTCTTTTAGCATCTGTGGGTAAACTAAAGACCCTAAGAAACCTCTCCTCTCCTCTTCTCTCTTCCTTTCTCCTCTTTTCTCCTCCTTTCTCCTATTCTCTTTCCCCTCTCCTCCCCTCTCCTTCTCACTCCTTCCCTTCCCTTGATATTTACCTAGACAGTCTTATATACATGGTATATGAAATATCCCTCCCATCACCTCCCCTCTCTTCCCCTCCTCTCCTCTCAACTTCTCCCTCCCTCCTTCCTTTTCTTCCTTCCTTTTTCCTTCCTTCCTTCCTTCCTTCCTTCCTTCCTTCCTTCCTTCCTTCTATAAGTCCTTCCTTTCTTCTTTCTTTCCTTTTTTTGAGGATTTCTCTAAAGTCCCTCTGGAAGCTAAAAATGGATTTATATTCTTATCTGAGCAGTTCAGTTTGGGTACAAAGGTAATTCTATTTAAAAAATATTCTTCCAGTGCCAGAGTGTATACTACAGTGCATTTGCCTTGCACACAGCTGACCTGAGTTTAACCAACAACCAGTATGATCCCCTGACCATATCCAGAAGTGATCACTGAGTACAGATTCAGGAGTAACTCTTGAGCATCACCTGGTGTAGGCGAAAACCAATCAAACAAAGAAAAAGCCATAATTAATTAATTAATTAGTAAAGACAGTCATTTTTGTATTTACTCCCTCAACGGTCGAGAATCAGGGACGCTGTCTCATTTGCCAAGGCATCGAAAATCAGATGGGCTGGACACATAATGCGATTTGGAGATGACCGCTTGACTAGAGCCATTACCGACTGGATTCCACGGGATGTCAAAAGATCGCATGGCCACCCACCTACAAGATGGTCAGACTTTTTCGTCAAGACCCTGAACAATCAGTTTGAGGCTCTTCGTATTCCTAGAACGAGCAGATGCCATTGGGCTACACTAGCATGAGGTAGGGACGAACAGAGACATTACTGACGCCCACTCGAGCAAATTGATGAGTAAGGGGATGTCAAGTGATCAAGTGATTAATTAGTAAAAATATTCTTCCTAGGGTTGGAGAAATAGAACAGCAGGTAGAGGGTTTGCTCACATGTGCCCATTGCAGGGTCAATACCTGGCACTCCACATAGTCCCGGGAGCACCACCAAGAATAATCTCTGAGCACAGAGTCAAGAGTAACACCTGAGCATAACCAATTGTGGCCCCCAAACAAAACAAAAACAGCTCTTCCTAATATTTTTTTCAAATACACATACACATGTACGCTGTTGAATGTGGTAGGCCTAGCTCAATCAGTGAAGGATGGATCTGTTTTGTAAAGAAAGTTCTATGCCCTGGGATTAGAATCTTCCCGCAAGCATACAGATCTCACCTAATCTTGGTGTCCTCTGGGTGCCTTTAACCTGCCCAGTCTCTCCTAACCTCTCGGCACCAACACCTTTCCCGTACATACCAGTTCCCAGTCTTTGCAAAAACACTGCATCTTTGCAAGGTCATCATAGAATGGAATAACCCGATGAAATCCTAACCCCCAACCCCACCTCCATGAAAACATTGAACATTTAGGGGTTTCAAGAGGATCGAACAGCAGAAACATCAGGGCATAATTGGCCAAATGAGGTAGTTCAATATTCTATCCACTCCAAATAGGTTTCCCTTGGGGAGCAAACAACAAAACGTGTCCCTGACTTGCAACCCAGAGCTGCTGCCGATTTATCCCTGAGTTGCTCCTTGAGCCGAGAACATGTTGTAGGAAAGAGGCCCCTAGATTCAAACACACAGACAAACCAGAATATGTTATGAAGAACACGAAAATGCACAGGATATGACATGTACACACAGCTAGTGAGCGTGGCATCTTTGGTGAAAGCAGGATTCACGGTACCAAGCCAGCAGATAAATAAATGGAATTGTAGTGGGGCAGGATGGGGAGAGAGCTGCTCTGGTTCCATGGGTCACCCTTTGGCCTTTCATCATGATCCATAGCTTGGAACATTTCTCAACTCTGTTCCGAGCGTGGGTTTTGAGGAGATGAGACGAGCCAAAACCCTGAGCACTGAGATTCCCTCCCACCAAATGCAGAAGTCTGTGGGTTGGACCCATCCACATGTTCTCTTATCTGATCCATCTTTACACTCTGTCATGGAAAAATAGTTACACAGCCCTTTAAAAAAGGAAAATGAAGGGCTGGAGTGATAGTACAGCAGGTAGGGCGTTTGCGTTGCATGCAGCTGACCTGGGTTCAATTCCCATTATCCATTATGGTCCTCCAAGCACTGCCAGAAGTAATTCCTGAGTGCATGAACCAGGAGTAACCCCTGTGCATCACCCGCTGGGTATGACCCAATAAGCAAAAAAATTTTTTTTTAAATTTTTTTTAAAAAAAGGGAAAGGAAAACCACTTCTGTGTCCAGGACATTTCAAAACCTGGGCATAGAGATTCAGATAACTGCTCCACAGCCCATGGGTGCATTGGGAGCTTCTTTATCTCCCCCCCTGCCAGCCCCCAAGAGGGAAGATGACGTGAAGCTCTGGATCCCATCCTGAGATACCCTGATGGCGATGCCAGCCGCCTCTTTCCCATCCTATCTGCTCACTGATGCCTGCTTGCTCTGTGAAACTTCCTCATGGCAGAATAGGCTCCATGCATGAGGACCTTGATTTGATCTAGTACGTACTCTCCACCTCCCCAAAACACTTAGTGTTCCACTATGCAAAGATGATCATGATATCTGTTGTATAATGCACAATTTATTATCTTATTATCTCATTCTTACTTTGAACAACCTGGCAGGCTACCGAGTGTAACGGCAGAGACTGGTAAACTCCCCGTGGCATACCCAATATGCCAAATACCAGTAACAATGATGGGTCTCATTCTTCTAACCCTGAAATGGCCCTGAATATGGCACTTTTAAAAATTTCAGGGCTAGGACGAAGGAGACTTTATTGGGGCCTGCTGGAGGCAATCGATGAACAACAGGATGGTTGTGATCGTGAATGCACAATTCATTCCAAAATTTAATTTTAAATTTAATTTAATTTTTTTTTCTTTTTGGGTCACACCTGGCAATGCACAGGGGTTACTCCTGGCTCTGCACTAGGACTTACTCCTGTCAATGCTCAGGGGACCATATGGGATGCTGGGAACCGAACCTGGGTCGACTGTGTGCAAGGCAAATACCCTACCCACTGTACTATCACTCCAGCCCCTCATCCCAGTATATTTATTTAATATACAAAAATTCATGACCTAGGTAAATAGTTCAAAGGGCTGGGGTTTGCATGGAGAGGTCCTGGGTTAAAATCCTTGTATACATGAGTCACCAAGCACCAATGGGGTGGCCCCGGTCGTCTCCAGTCCCCTTGAGTCTGAGCAGTACTGGGTGAATATTGCTATGACTGCCCCCTGGGCATGATTGAAAGACACCCCCCTATGTATTTGTGTGGTGTGCATTTACCCACCATGTAAAAATGTAAATTTATGCAAATATATGCACATATGTGGAAATTGATATAATATGGTAGATTTTTTTTCTTGTTTACATCTTTTTTTTAAGGTGGGTTCAAGCTAAACAATGCTATTTTGGGAGCTAAGGACATCTTTAAGCCATTCCTAACATTCATCCTCTTATGTATGTGTTCAACATAGTTATATCATGTGTCAAAATAATTTCCACATCGGTAAAACTTCTATCTAGTTGGAAATAGAAAATTAGAAATGTGAACTCTGGTTCCAATCTTTATTCTGCCTTTTAGGCAAGAATTACGTTATTCACCATCATATGGCTCTATTTCACTGCTGGTAAAATAAGGCACTAATAAAATTTTTCTCTCCTACTGTTGTTGTAGATAATGTAAAATATTGTACATATATGTGAAGTTTCTAATAAACCATGAAATCAGAAAATAATACTAAGTTATTATTAAAACATTTGAGATTGAGAAACTAAACTTTTAAAGAATATTGATTTCATACTCCCCAAATTTGTAGTAGCATCTATAGTAAGTCACTACTTATAACCATCTAACTCAGAAAGCATATTTGCTAAGTCATTAATTGAAATTAGAACATAATGTTGTGATGGCATTTTATTTATAAATTAGTGTATTCTAAGTAATATTCTACTTAAATGCCATCATTTATCAATGTGATATTTATATTGGAAACTAGTCTGTTTTTAAGAAAGGCTGGCTATTACCTGACTAAGTCTCTTTTGGTGGGAAGTCTGGGGGGAGGAAAAACTATTGGTGTGAGAAACAAAAAATGTGTTCCTCTTCATTAATTGAAAGTAGAACTGTAAGAAAATAGGGATAATCTTTGCTAGCACCGGTATTCATGCTAATTTAAGGAACAGTTTACATTAGTCACACCTAATAATTATCTGTGTTTCTTAACCCAAGTCACTGTCACTGTCTTCCTGTTGTTCATTGATGCTCTAGCCGGCCCAGTAGTATCTCTATTGTGAGCCTTGTTGTTGCTGTATTTGGCATATTGAATAAGTCACGAGTAGCTTGCCAGGCTTTGCCATGAGGGCAGGATACTCTCCATAGCTTGCCGGGCTCTCCGAGAGGGGCGGAGGAATCGAACCCATGTCGACCGGGTCAGCTGTGTGCAAGGCAAATGCCCTACCTGCTGTGCTATTGCTCCAGTCCCTTTACCCAATTACTAAGTAAAGGAATATGTTCTTTTAAAGAGTAGATGAGAAAGCCATCTTCTTGGGGGTCAGAAAAAGAGCTCAACTGGCTGAACTCATGCCATGCAGAAGGCCTGAGTTTGATTCCTAACCCCAAATGGTGCCCTGAGCACTGCCAGGGATGACAAGGTCAGAAGTAGCCCTTGAACACTCTGAGTATTGGTCCCCAAACAAGTAAGATTCTACCCTAAAACTTTCCTTTTATTCTGTTTTGCTGGTATAATTCCTTTTGCATTAGAAGGTACTTGCTCCCCTCTAACCCCCAAACTCCAAAAATGAATTAGACTTAAAAAGAAGCAGATTCAGCAGAAAAAAAGGGAAAGGTGAGAATTTAAGGAAAATAACATTGCATTGTTCTCTGCTACAATCAGGAGGAAACTCCGATATGTTAACTGACTTCCCTCTTAGCCCTCCAGCTGAAGTGTGTGATTAGATGACTAGCAAAGCATTTAAAACATTTAAAGTTGTTCCTACAAA
Organism: Sorex fumeus; assembly: GCF_029834395.1. Classification (NCBI taxonomy): domain Eukaryota; kingdom Metazoa; phylum Chordata; class Mammalia; order Eulipotyphla; family Soricidae; genus Sorex; species Sorex fumeus. The sequence continues at coordinate 15,708,966 of NW_026606096.1, read as the reverse complement.
ATTTTAATTTCAGCTCTGCAACTTCCTTAAATACAGTTAACTTGGTATTTCTCTAATGTTACATGTTACCAGGAGCAATGAGATTATGTGGCAATTAAATCTACAAAAACAGATTTTCCTAAGAGTAAACAAGGAAAGATTCCATGTAAATTCCTTAACACTCTCCAGCTCTCATTTTAGCCTTGCTCCCTCTATTTTTTTTCTTTTAATTATCCCATTTTTCTTTTAACTTCCCACTTTGTTGTTTTCCTTTCCAAATGACTAATTCTTGTCAATATTTTTCCCTTCACACTCACACACACACACACACACACACACACACACACACATGCACGCACACACAAATATACGCAAACCACTTCATCCTCCTCATGCATCTGCTACTACTGACTGACATCTTCCAAAAAAGGACAAAGGGTCAGCGAGAGAAGTCATCCTTCTGTTTCATGTAGAGATCTGGCTAACTGGATGGAATTGGTAAAAGTAACTGTCATTACAACTCTGCAGACAATTAAGTAATTGCCTCCATATGTGGCAGATTACAGACTTTTTAAAAAAAAAAGTTGACTTTAACATGGACTTGTGACTTCAGAAAGGAATATATTAAGCAAGGATGTAGAAATCAAAGAACAGACCTACAATTAGTGATCTAATTTACTTTTTTGGCAAATTAGTATATCATCTTTTTTTGAGGATGTGTCAGAATCACACCTAGCAGTGCACAGGGCCTGTTCTGAATGGGGTGAATACTGCAGGTATTATAGGATGCTGAGGATCAAACCTGAGCTTCCAATATGCAAAACTTGAGTCATCTCCTGATCCAGGATGCCTTTTATGTTTTGGCCACATCTGGCAGTGCTCAGGGTTTACTCTGTGCTCAGAGATCACTCCTGGCTGGGATTGGGGGACCATATGTGGTGCCAGGGATGAAACCTGACTTGGCCATGTGCAAGGCAAGAAACCTACTCTCAAGCCCCACCAGGATGCCATCTTTTGTTGACACCTTATATTCATAGATTTTTTTGTACTTGTGTTTCAGAGTACCTGGATATTTTAAAATATGAACAAGAAAGTAATATTCTAATCACATTGTTTCTTTAAGTACATATATATTACAAATGTAATTTTTATAACTGTAACTTTTAAAAAAATACATTTAATGAGACAGTCAGTAGATTTTTGATTCCCAAAAATCATTACCTATGGCTGAAATCCAATACAAGGTTTTAAATTTGGAGATGAGATCATGAATAAAATTTATATTCAAATAAAGTTTTCATAAAAGTACAAAATAATTTCTTGTGTGGGAAACAGGGTACACCCAGTGGTGCTCACACTTGACTCTGTGCTCAAGGATCACTCCTGGTGGTGTTCAGGGGACCATACAGATGGGGTGTCAGGGATCAGCCCGGGTCTTCTGTGCGCAAGGTGTGCACCTTAACCCCTGTATTATCTCTCTGGCCCCAAATTATTTTAATTATAATATTTTTCAACGAAATATTAAAGAAATATCCTCAGAATTTAGCATATGATAAAGATTATTTTATTCCAACAGCTATGTAGATATCTATCAACTCAACAGGAAATCTAAAGTCTGACTATCTGAACTTAAATGCTGGATTTATTTTTTACTAACTATGTAGTTTTGGAAAATTATCTCATTTTTCTGTGCCTTGTTTATCTAATTTGTAAAACAGGTACATGAGGATTTTAATGAGGATTAAATTAAGTTAATTTTTATAAATCAAGTATTGTTAATTTCAACAACAATTCTTGCTTGTGAAAATTATAGAAGTAACAATGTAGTATATACTACATTAATTATATATATATAATAATACTTTATTATTATATGGGCTGGAGCGATAGCACAGAGGGTAGGGCGTTTGCCTTTCATGCAGCCAACATGGCCTACCTGAGTTCAATTCCTCTGCCCCTCTCGGAGAGCCTGGCAAGCTACTGAGAGTATCTCGCCCACACGGCAAAGCCTGGCAAGCTACCCGTGACATATTCAATATGCCAAACACAGTAACAACAAGTCTCACGTTGGAGACGTTACTGGGCCCGCTCAAGCAAATTGATGAACAACGGGAGGACCGTGACCGTGACTTTATTATACATACCTCACATTGAACTTGTTTTTGACACAAATTTCTGATGCATACTTATTCTGTTACTAAGTTGCTTTACCTTCATCAAGCCATTTAATGACAGTCTCTCACTTGTACAAAGGAAGCAGATTTTACTTCTCATATATGTTTATGTCAGGATAAACTTCAAAAGTACATAAACTAATTTAAATATACTAGTCTACTATATGGGCTCAGCAAATCTAAACAGGCACAGTAACATAATAACTGATCTCAAAAATTCCTAATTCAAGACCCATGTTTGGGAAATGAAGAGGTAACAATATCATAACATGTAATAATACAATGCCCCTTGCAGCAAGGTCATAGAGGTCATAGGGCATGACAGAGAATGTATCTAACATTCTTATCAAAGAGTCTCTTTTCACTATAGAAAACAGAAAGCTGGAATCTTCTTTAGTAGTTATCAGCAAGAAAGGCAGGCAAAGTGTAGCAGTGTTAGACAACTGGGCTGAGCATCCTGGGATAATATTAATTGGACAGGATTCTCTGGGAAAGAGAAATGATATTTTGCAGGATGCCACTAGGGAGTGAAATAAGGGTAAGGGTTGAAAGATGAAATACTTGGAAATTGATCAACAAGACTCTCTGTACTTTGTCAACCACATATCAATTAGCATACCATCACTAATGTTCTGTGTCAGACAAGGATGCTTGGAGTATATATTTTTCTTTTTCATAAAATGCAACAAAATCTGTGCATATTCGAAGCATTCATATCATGTTAATTAAATGAATTAATGAAACTTTAAATGTTTAGCCAAGGGAAATTGAAGTAGAGCCAAAAGCTAGGGTTTCAAAGTGCTTACAATTTGTAAATCTAAAGACCAAATGCCTTCCATTCTACGTGAAGGATCTGAAAATAAATAAATAAATAAATAAATAACATGACCAAAGCCATATGACTTAGTAACAGAAGCCATGAACAAACACTTAACTTCCCTTACTCCTAATGCTATTTCCATTGTGCCAAACTATATCCATTTTGGTAATGAACAAATTCATCAAGGGAAGATTCAAATACCAAATATGTAATATATCAGTTTAAATGTTAAGTTTTGGACTATTCAATCTCTATGGTGAAAGAAAACAGCCAAAATTCAATCTGAATCTGAATCTCAAATCTTATACATACCTTAAGGGAATTACAACATAAAGCTTATTAGCAGTTTTATGTAATATATAATTTATCCAATAAGAAAAAATTGTTATATAGGCATCACACAGATTTATTGTAAGAACTACTGAGACTGTTTTTGATTAAAATAAGTACATAAACAATGTAGGAGTAAAGAACCCAAAAGGATATATTTATTGCTATTTTTTATTGCTATTTTTAAAGAATAAATAAACATAACTACTTAGGAACTCTTTTATGTCAAATGAATGATTTTTTTACTTAAGTTAATGCTAATTAGAAAAAAACTTGTGAAGATCATCAATATCCCCTTTAATGTATAGAAATAAATTTCCTTCGTGCCATTTAATCCATCACTTAAATCCAGCATTCTAAATAAGAATAAGTTACAGTAACTTCATATATCAAGCTAATAAATTCACACACTATTGTAACCATGTATCCAAGCAAAAATCAATTAATTTTTTAAATAATCAGAATAAATGGGGTGTCTATACATATTGTACTTCTATTATTTTGCACAAGATATAACTAGCAGTCTACCTATGGCTGTGTTATTTTTTTTTCTGTTTTGCCAGATATATGAGGGTTAGGATGATGTCCATACTCTTAAAACTGTGTGCCTTTTTTTGAGTTATGGCTTCTTACAAAAATATATTTTTTGGCTCAGATATTAGCTTGATGTTGCATTTATGATCAGTAATGTTTTTTCAACCAGAACAAGTGCCCAAGAAGATCCTGGGAAAATTTTTCAGTGAGTATTGTACTGAATAAATGTTTTACCACACTCAGTATTCTAATTTTATATACTTAATATCTCCAACATGTCTAATTCACCATTTCCTCCTAGAAGGAAAGTGCCAATTATGGTTACACAAGCATTTACAACCATTCTTTTAAAAAAATTTACTACGACTTTAAAAAAACAACTTTGGTTGTTACCTTCCTTTTCAGGGTTAATTTAGCAGTAGATAATTAAGGTGCATTGGAAAACTTCTGTGAAAAATAAAAATGATTAAAAAAAAGTCAATTTTTTATCATCATCATTATCAAAAGTGATCAAAATGCAACCAGGGATAGAGTTTCCATATAATACAGCAATACCACTTTTGGGAATATACCGTGGGGGGTCAAAAACACACAGAAGAAATGCCATTTGAACTTTTATGTTCATTATAGCACTATTTACAATAGACAGAATCTGGAAACAACCCAAATGCCTGAGAACAGATGACTGGTTAAAGAAACTATGGTACATCTACACAATGGAATACTATGCAGCAGTTTGGGAAAATGAAGTCATGAAATTCACTTATCTGTGGATGGATATGGACAGTATCATGCTGAATAAAATGAGTCAGAAGGAAAGGGATAGACATGGAATGATTTCACTCACTTAGGGGACGTAATAAACCATAATATGAGACTAATACCCAAGAATAGTAGAAACAAGTGCCAGGAGGATTGATCCATGGTTGAAAGGCTGACTCAAATGCTGGGAGAGAAGGTATTTGGGGTAGAGAAGGGACCACCATGAAAAAGATAGTTGACAATGATCACCTGGATAAGAACTGTATGCTGAAAATAAGTAAAGCAATAAAGATGATAAACCTCTTAGTATCCGTATTGCAAACCATAGCACACAAGAGGAGAGAGAAACAGAGAGAGAGACACAGAGAGAGACAGAAAGAGATACAGAGAGAAATGAGAGCGAGCGAGAGAGAGAGAGAGAGAGAGAGAGAGAGAGAGAGAGAGAGAGAAGGAAAGTGTCTCTATAGAGACAGGCTGAGGGGAGGGTTGCAGGAGATAAACTGGGAACATTAATGGTGGGAAAAGTACACTGGTGAAGGGATGGGTGTTGGAACACTTTATGACTGAAACGTGACCATGAATAGCTTTGTAGTTCTGTTTCTCATGGTGATTCAATAAAAATAAGTCACTGTCACTGTCACTGTCCTCCCGTTGTTCATCGGTTTGCTCGAGCCGGCCCAGTAACATTGAGACTTGTTACTGTGTTAATACACTGTCAAAATAAGATGACAGCACATGTCTTGGATATCTGGATCTAAAACCAGAAAGAAAAATGGAGTAAATAAGAGATCAAAATGAAGCAAATCTTCAGATAGGCATTTGAAGTCATGATATTGGGAAAAGATATTTGGCACCATCTGAAAAACATGGAAAAATTTGGGAAAATAGACCCTACAAAAGCCATATTTTCTTTTATTTTTAACATTTTAAATTTGATTTTATTTTTATAAAGTTGTGCACTGCATTTATTACATGGCCGACCGGAGTTCGATTCCTCTGCCCCTCTCGGAGAGCCCGGCAAGCTACCAAGAGTATTCGATATGCCAGACACAGTAACAACAAAGTCTCCAATGGAGACGTTACTGGGCCCGCTCGAGCAAATCGACGATCAACGGGAGGGCCTTTACCTTTACCTTAATATTCATTACATTTAATATTCAACACCAATCCCACCACCATTGCCTCTTCCCACCACCACAGGAGGAAAGTGTGTGAAGATTGTTGTATTTCATCCTGGAGCCATTAACCCCTTGTATAAGAGTTTACCAGCATGTTTGTTAAACCCAATCAAATGTTGTGTGCTACTCTTGGCACATCAGTGGTGTATGCGAAGTCGCTCCAGGAATTCTAAAATCTAAAATTTAGCAAATTTACTCATGGGTAAGGCCTATGCTGCTCTCTTTCGAGAACTATATTTCTGAGTCTCTGGGCCTTGACCATTGATGAGATTTTACAGCACAGGGACAGTTTGTGATTGTGACTGCTGAACTACTGGTAAACTTGGGAGATGGGGGCAGGAGGCCCATTTTTGCTCCGAGCGAGCTTAGAGATTTCAGTCACAGGTCCGCATACCTAGGTTTCTCTGCAGATTCATTCACGGGTGAGTCTAGTTTTTGCCTGTGGAGAGTGGCCGTGAGCATGATGGCGACTGGGTTCTGGAGGTTTTCAGCTGCTGGGGATCTGTTGGGGCAGGGAGGGAAACTCAACCCGGCCACCTCTGAGTTGCCCCATGAAGACAACCTGGCATGGTGTCAGGATATACTATGCCAGTCTCTTCCAGGAGCTTTATTTATAAGTCTAAGCCATATTTTCTACAAGATTAGTTTTTAAATTTTTTTCCAAAAATTTTTGTTTCTGGGTTTAGTTTTGTTTAGTTTTGTTTTGGGGCCATATCAGGTGCTGCTTAGGGGTTACTCTGTCGGGTGATGTTGGGGACTGAATTCGCTGTCCCATGTCTGCAATGAAGGCACTCTGGACTGAGCTACCCACCCGCCAATCATGCTTTTAATGCTCATGACTCCCATGTTGAGTTCAATTAAACATAAATTCAACTGAACATGAATTCAGTATTTTTAGGCTTGGAGGATTTACCAAAAGGATAAAGGACAAATACCTCTAGTCAAGGAATTTTTTTTTCTCCAGGAGTTCATATGTCTTCAAGAAACTGTCAGAGCAGGATGAGTGTTCTATGATCCACAAGGGATGCATTAGGGGCTATGGTGGTGAAAAGACTGTGATAACACAGGAAATTTTCCAGATCCTCTAAACAAAACCAAAGTCATTTTTAACTAGTAGAAACCAGGAAATAGTTATAAAGGAAACCTAATGAATTTATTTTACATTTAACTTAAATTAGGTAAAATTCAGTCAATAAACATTAAATTTAAGAGTGAGGACCAAGTCCATTTCTTTCTTTCTTCCTTCCTCCTTCCTTCCTTCCTTTCTTTCTTTCTTTCTTTCTTTCTTTCTTTCCTTCTTTCTAACATATCTCTTATGTTATCCCTAGTACCTATGATAAAGCTTAAAACACAATGGTAAAGTACAAAACACATAATACTAAACACATACTTGTCAGAGATCTTAAATCACTGAATTAAATGCTGAAAAACAAATACTACTTCAATAAAATAAAATTAAGACTAACATCGAATCTACCCAAAGGCAGGAAAAAACACCTCATGAATAAAAAAGAGAGAGAGAGAGAGAGAAACATGAGTAATATCAGTTTAGCTGGAGTGAAACATTCATCAAAATGACCATATTTGAAAGTTTAATGATTATATGTGAGACATAGCAATCTCAGTACTATGGTTAAAGCTAGAGTCTAATGTGAGAGGTGTTCCTAGAACAATCAAGGTATTCTTCTTATCTATTTTTGCTTTGGGGGGGCCTCCAAAGAAGGGCTCCATAGGCATGGGGGTCACTCCCTGTGGTATTCAGACAGGTTGTGTGTGCTGTAGACCTGCTAAATGGTGCTGCTTCTTTTCGCACCATTTATTTAGCTTAAAGGAGCTCACTCTTTCACTACTTTCTTGACACCTAGACTTTTATTTATTTATTTTTTATTTCCTAAACTGCTCGGGATCAAACTCAGGGCCTCAATCATACGAACCAGTGCTCTAGACTACTGAGAGTAGAGCAATCAGTGCTCCTCTAGACTTTCTATTTTTAGGATAGAGCAATCATCTTTGTAGGGAAGGAAATACGGAGAGAAAGATTGAAGATGAGAGTGGAAAAGAAGATAAGAAAGGTGGACAATTGAGTTCACAGGACCAAACTGAAAGGAGCATGTGGCTAGCCTGAGGGAGACAGTTCTTATCTTGGCTTTGCTACTAGTTATTTCATTAGGAGCAAGTCATCTTATTCTCTGAATTTGTTCTTTCATCTTTGGAATGGAAGTAAAACTTACATCGTAAGATTGTGGTTATGGGATCCAGGGATGTTCAGAGGTAGTGGCTGTCTTCTGGCATAAAGACAGGAGTTCAATTCGAGGCATTGACTCAATAAGGTATGCAATGTCCAGTGTGCTGCAACCTTGTGAGGGACTATAGGACATTTTAAAAATAGGCACAACAAAGGGGAAGAAAGGAGATGGGAGAAGATTGTGATTATAAGTCAAATATATCACAAATAAAACAACTTTTGTTAAATAAAGAGAATAATCAAAGAGAATAATCATGAACAAAGAGAATAATCATATAAGAATATGAATGTTCTGAGAATATAATTCAGTGGAAGAGTGTGTGCCAAACATGTGTGAGGCACTGGCTCTAATCCCTAGCATTGCACACACACACACAAAGCTCTTAAAATAGAATTATGAGGGCAGAGCAATAGTACAGTGGGTAATGGGTACAGTGGGTTTGCCTTGCACACAAACAACCTGGGTTCTAAAGCCAGCAACACGTATGGTCCTCTGAGCCCTGTCAGGAACTATCCCTAAGCATAGAGTCAGAGTAAGTCCTAGGTACCATAGGATGTGACTAAAAAACCAAATAAATAGAATTAAATAAAAACATAACTATTTAGGGAATATATAAATATTTAGACATACATTGAATTCCCAGGATTACTGTAATAAAGTACAATAAACTGCGTGGCATATAAAACACACATTTATTCTCCCATTTATGTTGGAAACCAGAAGCCCCAAATAAAGATGTCAACAGCTATTTTCCTTCTTAAGGATCAGAGATAGCAGGCTCTGTGCCTCCCCTAAATTCCAGGCACTGCAGGCGACCTCAGTGCCTCCATCCTGGTTAGCTTTCCCTCACCACTGCCTCTGTCATCTCAAGGCTTTCTCTCTCTCCATCTTCGCCACTGTGTCTCTCCTCATAAGGACCCCAGCCACGCTGGATTCAGAGTTTACCAAACCCCCGTCTGACCACAATCTTAACTAATCACAACTAAACTCCACTTTTCAAAAGTTCACGTTGGACCCTCTGTTGCCATTGTTGCCAGTGGGGGCCGGGGAGGTCACAAACACTTGACTGCAGTGTTCTTATAGTTGGCTTCCAGGAGTCGTCCACGTTTGCTGCATCAAAAGTTCACATTATGCCACTTCATCCTTACAAAAGACATTCCTGCCTGGGTGGACTAACTGAAACAAATCTGAAGAGGATTTTTTTCATTTTTGCAACCAGTAGCAGAAAGCAAAATAATAATAATAACAACCAGTATATTTTCCAGCCACTGCTCTAGAGGTGGCATACATGTGAACAGCAAGTGGTTCCACAAAACTCCTTCCTCAGGCATCAATTTATACAGGCTACTGAGCCTCTGTACATTTTTTTTCTTGTTGGGTCATACCCAGTACTGCTCAGGGATTGCTCCTGACTCTGCACTCAGGAACTCCTCCTGGCGGTGCTCAGGGGATCATATGGGATGCAATCCAACCCAGGTCAGCTGCGTGCAAGGCAAATGCCCTACCCGCTGTACTATTGCTCTGGCTCTGCCTCTATCATATTACACTATCCCTTCTTTTAATCTATGTTTTGAGGGGTATTTTTTAAAAGGAGTGTTGTTATTGTTGTTGGTTTGGGTTTGGGAACACACCCAGCTGTGCTCACTGCTTACTACTGTCTTTGTGCTCAGGGGTCTTCAGGGGGACCATATGGGCTGCTAGAGATGAAACCCAGGTGGAGTGCACGCAAGGCCAAGTGTTCTACCCATGGTCCTATCACTCAACCCTGCTGGTTGGCTTTATTTTATCCCCCTTCCTTCCCGTTGTTAATGTTTAGATGACCTGGGTTGGTAGGCGAGGTTCACAGACGTGGTAGTGGCGCTTGTTCTTTCGGTTGTGTACACCAGCGACTGGACTCTTTTTGTTGTGGTACAGGGTATCACCACTATCACCTCTGTAGCGCTATGATCAGAGCCAGCATGTGGGATGGGGTCAAATTCTGGCCTAATGTAATGCATACCACTGAGCCCTGTTATTTTAGATTTTATGTGTTTACTGTGATTTGAAGATTATGCTTTGAGTTTGGGGATCCAAACTTTTTCCTATATAAATTAACTGCAATTGCTTCCTTACTTTGCATCACTACAGCTAACAAAGGGAAAAAAAATCATAGCAATACTTTATTTTCAGTTATCAGGGAAAACTGCACAGCTGTGAGATCCAATTCTTGGCTGCATCCTGAGATTTCTGGGTGAGATGAACTTGAGGGGAGATATCATCCAATCTGGTCTAAGAAGTATTTACATATGAAAGTATTGTAAATCATGGTACTTCAATAAAAATGGAATAAATGGCATGTGTTACATAATTTAAAAAAAAAAAAGAACTGGAGCACTGTCCTCCCGTTGTTCATCAATTTTCTCGAGCTGCCACAAGTAACATCTCCATTGTGAGACTTGTTGTTACTGTTTCTGGCATATCAAATACACCACGGAGAGCTTGCCAGGCTCTGCCATGCGGGTGGGATACTCTCGGTAGCTTGCCAGGCTTTCTGAGAGGGGCAGAGGAATCGAACCCAGGTCGGCCGTATGCAAGGCAAACGCCCTACCCACTGTGCTACCGCTCCAAAGCAGCAGTGGAAAAAGAAGTATTTTCTTGGGAGCTGGAGAGACAGCACAATGGGTAGGGCATTTGCCTTGCACGCAGCCGACCCGGGTTCGATTTCCAGCATCCCATATGGTCCACTGTGCATCGCCAGGTATGACCAAAAAAGCAAAAAAAAAAAAAAGTATTTTCTTAACATGTCTTCACTTTTATAACAACTTCAATAGGAGCATCTGGACATCAGAGGGAAAGATAAAAAAAGAAACTGAGAGCTCAGGTCATGGAATTTGAATTTCATTTATTGCTTTTCCCTATTGTATAGTCCAAGAGGCTACAACCTCTCATTTGTTACCTTCTCATCTGACAATCAGTAGTACTAGAGTATATGGGGGAGACTTCATAGTGTATTTATTGCATCTAAGATGGTGTGCCTGAGGTACAGTGCTTGATTCCCTCAAAGGAAACCAACCACTGTACATGGGGTGCAAGCAGGGTTATCTGTTCACATACACAAAAGGCGACTCATCATTTCATTCAGTTGTAGGTTAAAAGCACTATTTGTAGAACCACTTGAATTGTTATTTTATTTTTAGTTTGGAAGCTTTTTATTGAGTGTATGATAAAATAGTTTACTTCACATAGATATGAAGGACAAGAGAGATACTAGGCAGATTAGCCATGGATTTGTCTTGACTGGCCACTTTGCTACCATTTCTCCTGGCCTCTTATTCAATAGTAACATGAATGATTCTCTACTTCAGTTAATCTACATTTCATGGAAACACCAGACTGTTCACCATTTTCAGCTTGCCCAGCAACTTGATAGTACTTAACTACTGTAATCCAAAAGCAGCTACTTAAACGTCACCATTTTCAAGCTGCTTTTTAGTTTTATTTTTAATTGAACATTCTTGTTTTGTTTGTGGGGGATATCTAATAGTGTCAGGAGCTACCCCCAGTTCACTGCTGGTAGGTTGTTCTACAGTGCTGGGGGACCGTGTCGAGCTGGGGCTCAAATCAAAGGTTCTTGCTTGCAAAACATATGCTCCAGGGGTCAGAGCAACAGTAACAGCAGGTAGGATGCTTGCCTTGCACATAGCTGATCTGCACTTGATCCCTGGTACTGTCAGGAATGATCCCTGAGCACAGACAGAGCCAACTATAGCACAACTCCCTCCTATGGCCTCATCCCCCCCCCAAAAAAAAAACTCATCCCAGCACACCCCACAAAGCCTTATGTGCTCCAGGTTTTGAGTTATCTCCCTATTTAAGTATTTATTGTTTTCTTGCTTTTATGTTTTTGTTGTTGCTGTAGGGAGCCCATCCCTAGCATTGTTCAGAGATTACTCCTAGCTGCCTATGGTTATTCCCAGTGATGCTGTGGTGGAGGGCACATAGTATGAGGATCAGACCCAAGTCCCCTGTATGCAAATCGTGTCCTTTGAGCTCTCTCTCATCCATAGCTATTTTTCTTTCTTTCTTTTTATTTTTTTTCTTTTTTTTTTTTGGCTTTTTGAGTCACACCCAGCAAAGCTCAGGGGTTCTTCCTGGCTCTGCACTCAGCAATTAGCCCCAGTGGAGCTCAGGAGATCAAATGGGATGCCGGGAATCGAACCCAGGTCAGCCACATACAAGGCAAATGTCCTCCTCACTATATTATCCCGATAACTATTTCTTAAACAAAAATTAAATAATAAAATTTCTTGCATCTTGTATGTTTCATACATTATCTTGCTATACACTTGTAAACACACACACACACACACATACACACTTTTTCTTTTACAGTGTCAGGGAAACACTTGGTTATGGTTTCAGGCGAAACTTGATAATTAATTCTCAATCTTGATGGTCTGATTCCAGTATTTCTTTTTTTTTTTTAACCAATTCACTTTTAATTTTTTTTAAATTTTGACATTACAGAGCTAAACTGAAATTTATTAACATTCCACTCTTATATTTCTAAAAATATGGAACGCTTCACGAATTTGCGTGTCATCCTTGCACAGGGGCCATGCGAATCTTCTCTGTATCGTTCCAATTTTAGTATATGTGCTGCCGAAGTGAGCACAATTCCAGTATTTCTTGATGAATTGGGGTCAATGAATTGAGATAAGATGAGGAAGTCTAGAAAGAGAGTTATATTAGAAGTCAGAAGCTGTAATGAGGATTTTTAGAATTAAAACACCTGTATGCTTGTGTCAATTACAAAGCACAAGCATAACTAAGCAGGCAGTGAATGTTACAGACCGTCTTACAAGAGCAACACAATTATTCACCAATTTTAGACCTCAGAGAAGAATGAGGGAGCATCCAGTGACTAGGTGTGTCTGGCTTGTAATTGTAAGTTTGTAGGTTCAGTTCTTGGTGTTGCTGCAGGCACTGAGGACTATTGGCAGTTTTGTTGTTTGAGTCTGGAAGCTCTGCTGTCTGTAATTCACACTGCAAGTGATTTGAGACAGGTACGTGGAGCACAAATGAGAAGAGGGTGCAACCCTTGACGAGCATCACAACTGAAAGATGTGCAAGGACTATTCCAGGAGAATCATGCATGTGTGAGCACCAAAGTAACACCCAGCAAGTGCACGTGCAGTTCCACCGCTAAAGAGGTGTAGTCCTTAGCAAGCACTGAGGCTGAGTTTGCACAACCAGCTGTTTCAGTCCTGGGGAGCACCACAACCAAATATACGCCAAATAAATATACACACCACAGCCATCATGTGTGTGACCCCAAATCTCTGTATCAAATCTCTGTATCAATGTATCACTGTCATCCTGTTGTTCATCGATTTACTAGAGGTGGTACCAGTAATGTCTCTATTCCTTCCAGCCCTGAGATTTCAGCAGCCTCTCCTTACTCATCTTTCTCAGTGATTGGAGACTCTTTCAGGGTCTTTTATTGCTACTGGTTTTGGCATATCAAACACACTACGGGGAGCTCGCCAGGCTCTGCCTGTGTGTGACCCCAAATGGTGGCAAAAATAACCATGATGAAGAGAAAATAGTCAGAATGAAGAAAATCCCCCCTAAAACCTCAGATCCCAGGATTCTGTCCAACTCGCTAAATTGATAGAGGTCAAATGCTATGAAATTCCCGATAGTTCTTAAGAAGTTATTAATGATTTGGATGTTAGGTCTCAGCTTACTCTTCAGAAGGTATCTATAGTATCATTTTTGTATACCTTATTGGTATAATAATTTCCATTTCTTATTGTTTCAGGCAATAGAGAGGAAGGGAGCATTTAAAACAGAAAGGGATCATGGTACTTGAGATCAAGAGACAACGTTAGCCTGTTTTCAAGTAATTTGAATTCACTGAGAAATAAAATAAGAAACTCTATATCTCTAACTTCTGTGATAGTCATAAGCAATGTATCTATCTACATGTATATAAATATATAATTTTAAATAGAAAACATTCCAGGAATTTGTTGTTTCCTTGAACTTCTTAACAAACCCTGAAAATGATCTTTCTGGACAAGAACTGAGTGGCTGAATAAATAGCAGTATTCCTACATTTAAAAAAAAATTTTTTTTTTAAGGATTTTGGGCCAAACCTGGCTTTGCTCAGGGGTAAGTCCTGGCTCTGCATTCAGGAATCATTTCTGATGCTGCTCGGGGACCATATGGGATGCAGGGATGGATCTTAGGTCATCTATGTGCAAGGCAAGTGCCTATCTATTGCTATCTCTTCGGCCCCAACTCCTCATTTTTTAATTAAAGAAATCTGTTATTGAAAAAAAAAAGTAGTAAAAGGATATTCTTTTTTTTTTCTTTTTGGGTCACACCTGGTGATGCACAGGGGTTACTCCTTGCTTTGCACTCAGGAATCACTCCTGGTGGTGCTTTGAGAACCACATAGGATGCTGGGAATCGAATCCGGATCGGCTGCATGCAAGGCAAATGCCCTAGGTAAAGGGATATTATTGGTAACCTTTCAGTATCAATATCATAAACCATAAAAGAGGACAGAGAGAGAGAGAGAGAGAGAGAGAGAGAGAGAGAGAGAGAGAGAGAGAGACAGAGACAGAGACAGAGACAGAGACAGAGACAGAGACAGAAGAAAAACCCCTGCCATAGAGGCAGGCAGGGGGAAGAGGGTGGGGGGTGATGGGAGGGAATATGAGGACACTGGTGCTGAGAAATGTACACGGGTGGAGTGATGGGTGTTGGAATATTGTATGACTGAAATCTAATCATGAACAGCTTTGTAAGGGTCTATCTCACAGTGATTCAATTAAAAAAGTAAAATAAAAACAAATAAAAAACAAACCCCGAAACATTGCAAAATAAATTATTTCCATTATTTTTAAATTTCATTTTACAAAACAAAAAAAGGTAATCATTTTCACATTTATTGATGTACCCTATTAGTTAGATAAACTAGACAATTAAAAAAATCTTGGGTAAACAGCCACCACTTTGAAGTAAGATAGGTAAAGAGAAAGCATTTCAACACGAGTTTTGCTGCCACAAAGCCCTTGGGAGTCTTAAGTAAGAGCTTCAGAAATCCTTCTGAGAAGGACAAAAGAGAGACTTCCTGTCACTTCCATTGGTTTCTGCATGTGGGACCGATATGGGCAATGCAAAGTTTAAACAGATGCAAATGGTGAAGGGAAGGAGGCAGAGTCTTGGCTTGTGACACAGAGTTTTCGGTATCCAGAGTCACTTGAAGTCAGTTTTCCCGAGTTTTTCTGAGTAACATCCTCTGAAGTTACTGCACGCTGGAATGCTTTATTTCACCAATATTTGCTTATGGAAATAAAGGGGAGTGACGGCGGGGGTGGGTAGGCAGGGGACGGGGGGAGCGTAGGAGGAGATGAGTGGAGGAGGGGTTTGAGGCCGGGGGAGGCTGACCACAGCGCCGCGCACCAGTAACCTTGTCTGATGTGATCATTAACCTTTTTGGAAAGTGCAGCTGGCAGATCTCCGAGGTTTGTCATTAGAATGTGAGGAGAACTACTTAAACAGTCAGTTGCACGGACTATTCACTGACTATTTACTCTGAGAGCTACTGCTTTCCTTCGGCGAGGCAGAAACATGAGAGTTCAGCAAGTCTTCTTTGTAGTTATTTTTTTGCTGAGTCTTGTACTCACCAATGGACAGAGATCAGGTAAGATTGATGATTTTTATGGAGTTAAGTTGTTTTTGATGCCTGTCTGTGTCTGTGGGTCTCTGAGTGGGACCGCGTTTATGCTGAGAATCCTTTACATGTGCTTGTGGGTAAGTGGGGTTAGTAAATATA
This sequence comes from Sorex fumeus, assembly GCF_029834395.1. Taxonomy (NCBI): domain Eukaryota; kingdom Metazoa; phylum Chordata; class Mammalia; order Eulipotyphla; family Soricidae; genus Sorex; species Sorex fumeus. The sequence goes on along the minus strand of NW_026606096.1, from coordinate 15,693,115 downwards.
TAGGATTTCGCGAGTGTACTAGCTAGATGTATTAATTTGATCTTTTTTTTTAAAAAAAAGGTAAATGTATTACCAGTACTTTTTTAAATGATTGAAAATTGATTCCTAAGCTACTGTGATGTTTTTAAGTTAAAATAAGAAAAATGGAAATACTTAGCCTATTCCTTATAGAGATAAGGAAAGTTAATAGATTTTAAGTAAAATGCAGTTTAGTCTCTTTTGCGACACAGTTTTTTGAAAAGGATGTTGTTGACAGGAGTACAACAAGGTTAGTGAAACGAACCACATATGCAAATCATAATGTTGCAAATGTAGACGAAATCTTAAATTCGGTCAATAGTTATTTCTTCTTATAATGATCTATGTGTCACCTCTAAAAATAGTGTATGGGGGAATCATTTCCAGTATTTTGCTTCCGGAGCCAAAAATGTCAAAAATATCTACGTAAAAAATTATCTATGGTGATAGTAATATGATTAACTTGCTCTATTTTTCAAGGATAACAACTGTGTTTTTACTAAGCAGCAAGTATAGCTAACAATTATTTTAATGTGTTTTTACTCCAAATTCAAATATTTAGGATTTTAAAATATGGGTAAGTAAAATTATAGTTTGCTACATTAAGACAAAACAGACTTAAATGAAATAAAAAGGTGAATACATTTATATTTAAGTGCTAGAAAATTCATTTGAAAACATACTCCACTTTAAAGCAGAAAATGGTTCATAAATGATTTGAAAAAAATCATTGTCTTTTACTTTAAATGATGTCCTCTGTCTGGTTGCCCTTTTACATGAATTAGGAGTTTCAAATCTGAAACTCTGAAGACAGCTGATCTGTTCTTACTGTTTATAGCAGTTGCTATTCAAACTATTTCTACTTTTTTTGAATACTAATCACCTTGGGCAGTGTTCATGTAAAATACTTGTTATTAATTCACTACATAAGGAAACTTCAGGAAGAAGTCATATAAGACAGAAGAGGCAATTCCTAGCAGATTCTGACATAATGAACTGGTAAAAATGCAACTCATGTATACGCATCACGTTTATTTGGATATCATAAACACATTCAAACATAACAATTTTCAGGGAATTGCTTGCGATATTTCTTTTTTTTTTTTCTCAGCTACTTCAACAACAAGAATAAACTCATACAGAAAAAACTGCCGTCAGAGGAGATGTCGACCTCTTCATTCACGGGTGCCCTTCCCCTGAGGTATTTCTCACAGAAAATTGTTTTGCTGCATTTAGGCAATGGTCCAGATAAGATAGATAATACCAAAGAACATTCATTCACATTTTGTGATATATGATAATAGTCCTGTGGTGAAGCTTGTTTAAGGGATGCAAACCAACAGAATGGTAAAATGGGATGATGTTTGAAAATTAAGAATTGAATGGGGTGGATGACGAAATAGACGGAAAATCTTGATGTGTGTTGAATCAGTGACAGTAATATGGGATTGATACTATTTTATGCATTTGAGAATTTTCATAAACAAAAAGCAAACAAGCAACAGGGGTCGGAACATAGCTCAGAGACAGGCTAGATGGAGATTGACGGTTGATCCTTGACACTGCACGGTTTTCCCAGGTACTGCTGGAAGCACAAGTGAGGAATATTCTTTCCTTGAGCCCAGCTAGGTAGGAGTGGCTCCAAAACCAACATATAAGATAAAAATCATTTAAAATGTATTTTTCAAAACATTAAATAGTTCCCTGTTATCCAGCATATTAGTGGTTGTAGAGCACTGACTGCCCATGTGTCAGGCCCTAGGTTCTGTCATCAGCACCAGAAAAACAGCAGCAACAACCCAAAAACCCATGTGATTCCCCCAGGCCCACCGGGAGTGATGTCTGAGCACAGAGCAGGGAGTAATCCCTTAACAGCACTGGGTGTGGCTACGAACCTCCCAAGATAATAAATAAAATTTGAAGAAACCCAAAACCAAAACTCCAAAAAGACAAAAAAATGTATTTTTCATTTTCCTTTTTTGCCTAACACCAACTAAATGCGATTTAATTTTCCTGAAAATAATTTTTTTTGGGGGGCAGGGGTAGGTTTGGGCCACACCTTGTAGTGCTGGGGTTACTCTTGACTCTGTATTGGGCTTAAGTCAAGGTTACTCCTGGGGGTGCTCAGGGAATCATGCAGTGAGTGTCCAAATCAAATCAAGACAAAGCAAAGGCTTTAGCCCCTGTAATATTTCTCTGGTGCCATTTTAAAAAATATATAAAATCAACCTAATATTACAACATGGCAGCTTCCCAGCTTCATTTCATTCATAGAATTGTTCTTCCTCTCCTTTTTTTTTTTTTTTTTTGCTTTTTGGGTCACACCTGGTGATACTCGGGGCTTACTCCTAGCTCTGCACTCAGGAATTACTCCTGGCAGTACTCGGGGGACCATATAGGATGCCGGGGATTGAACCCAGGTTGGTTCCTACCTACTGTACTATCGCTTCAGCCCCAAATCATAGAATTGTTCTTGATGGTTGCATCCTTAAAGATAAATTCTGAATATAACTTGGCTCTGCCATTTTTATAAACACTCACTGAAATGTCATTGATTTTATTCCACCACCACCAATAATCATACCTGAGTTCAAACAGTAGTGTCAAAAGTTGCCCAATTTTGCTTCTTCATACAAAAAGACAAGTAACAGTATTTTATTGTAATTATTTTAAAGCTCTTTCACTCATATTGTCTACCTAAAAAAATCTCAAGCCTAAAGACACAGGCAATTGCTAAATTAGCTAAGTCAGTCAAATCTGTAGACTGTTTATGACACCATTCATTCAGAGGAAAGGATTGCTATGCCTATTGTTTAATAAGAGCTTTTCAAACTGTGCAAATGCCGGGTAGTAGGACTTTAAATGAAAGACAAGCAATTAAGTCATAAGCATTTATCAAGAAAACTAAGACAAAAAGCCAAATTCTCTATGCCTGTATCTGTAACAAATTGTTCTTTGCTATCAAAATATGAAAAATAGGTTTGGTGAAGGAATCCAAAAAGATACAAAAAGATGTTCCCAGGAAACCAATTAATGGGCACTAAAACATACTTTGAAAGGATTTTATGTGTTAACAAATCCTTTGGTATATGTCAATAAAGCATTTCAGTCTCACATATAAATAATAGTAAAATCCACTCGTAGGGGGAGTAAAGAAGTTCAAGATTTTCCCAGCACTCCTCCACAAATAACAAAGAGAGAGATGGCATTTCACAATAGCAAGGGAATTCCTGCATATACAGAGAAAGATACTGGCAGAAAGTAAATAAAAGCTTTTAGTTGGCCACACAGGTTATATTTGGCTTTCGCCACAAATCACCTGCCATAAAAACCAGACTTACAAGTAAACAAAACAGAGTAGTGAAATTTGAATTGTCAAAGCTAAGTGAAAATTTGACCTATAAACCAAATGTGTAAACTAGAGGGAAATTAAAACAAAAGCTATATAAACTATTGAATAATAACAATCCTTTCCAAAATTTGGCTGATTGCTTTAAAGAACTGCTCAGATTACAACATTAATTTTCTCAGTGTTTAGACTGGACCTGCATTCAGTTATAGTTCTTTGAAGAATGTGTAAAATTCCCATCTTGGAATCTACTAATAGCATAAGAGCCAATGCAAAATAAACTGTAATTTCCAAATTCTTGCTCAGCCAGCACTTATAATTACAAGTGCTACCTTAATATTTTACAGTGTGATTCTCACTGTCTTAAATACTTGTGAAAAAAATGTTTTTGAGTTATACCTGGTGGTATTTAGGGGCTTCTTCCTTGCTCTCCAGCAGGACTGGGAACCATACAGGGAGTGATGGAAATAGGATTCTCATGAAAAGCGTGTGCTCTGCCCATTGAATTATTCCTCCAGTCCCAATTCTTGCACATATTTAATATATCTTAAAACACATCAACCCAACCCTTGGGGAAAGTCACATAAACCCAGTAGTGCAACTCTAAAGCAGACTTTTCGTTTCACCCATGACCCTCTGCTTTCAGCACACTTTAGATAAAAATCACAGTAGTTACTTGATTCAGGTAGGGTCAAGTAAGATTGTTAAAGGATAAGTAAAATAAACAGTTGGCTTTAGTTTTCCATATTAACCCTCTAGAACTGCTTCAGACCCATCAGAATGAATCTTTTTAGCTTAGCTCACTTGATGGACCATGCTCATTGGTGCTCAGGGACAATGCAAGCAGACATTTTTCAATTGTTCTATTACTGATGGACTGAAGTGATAGCACAGAGGGTAGGGCATTTGCCTTGCACACAGCCAACCCGGGTTTGATTTTTCCGCCCCTCTCAGAGATCCCGGCAAACTACTGAGAGTATCTCGCCCACATGGCAAAGCCACGCAAGCTATCCGTGCCATATTTGATATGCCAAAAACAGTAACAACAAGCCTCACAATTTGTTGTGAGACATTACTGGTGCCCGCTCCAAGCAAATTGATGAATAACGGGAGGACAGTACTACAGTGCTATTACTGATAACAACTAGTTTAGTGTTTGTCTATAGATTTCCTTATCCTGGAAATTTCCTTATCCTTTCCTTATTCTACCACATATCAATTGATTCTTACAGTTGTTTCTTCTATGGTTGACTTCTTTCACTTTGCATGTTCAAGGCCCACCACCGTCAGACATATACTTTACTATGAATTGTTTTCTTAGTGGTTGCTCAAAGACTGTTTAACTTACCAAGATCTTCAGATTATTCTATTTTCAATTCATTGAGATGGAGAAGTACCTATCTAGCACTATTCTCTCTTCTTTTAAATTCTACTGCAGTTACATATATACATTTTGTATCTGGTTTGACTATAGTTCTTCTATTTATTACCATGCTGAGGATCAAAACGAGGGCCGAACTTGTGGCCATGGACACTATCACCAAGTCACATTCTCAGCCCTTATAATCTTTTGATAAAATTTCAGCTCTTTTAAACCAATAGACAAAAAAGAGCAGAAACACATTTATAAAGTTTGTTAGATAAGGCTTCTTCGTTACTACTCTTGGTGCTTATCATTAACAGATTTTTCTGTTTTAATCTATTCAGGCTGCTATAACAACCTGGCATAAAGTAGGCGAGTTTATTATTTTTTTCTCATAATTCTGGTGTCCAAGAAGAAAGCACTGGCTGATTCATTTTCTGCTGAGATTCCTCTTCTTGGTTCAGACATCTGCTGTCTGCTCTGACCTCAACTGGTGACAGGAGCATGGGAACTCTCTGATTTCTGTTCTATAAGAACATGAATAAATCCCAATCATGAGAGCTCCAGGCCTATTACCTGAAGTCCCCCCTTGCAGATACTGGAGATGTAGTTTTAGACATTAATTGGAGAGAAGTACATTCAATCTGCATAGCACTGGGATAAATGTTTCACCATTAGCGATCTTAAAAAAATGTTCAAGAAATTTAGATAGTTTTTAAAAATAATACACTTTTCACTTGTCTATTTTAATTGAGATTCACAGAGCTCTTTACAGAGTAAAAAATTTTGTTGCTCTCCGTTGGGCTGGAGCAATAGCACAGCAGTTAGGGCATTTGCCTTGCACGTGGCCGACCCAGTCGACCCGGGTTCAATTCCTCCACCCCTCTCAGAGAGCCCGGCAAGCTACCAAAAGTATCTCACCTGCACTGCAAAGCGTGGCAAGCTCCCCGTGACGTAGTCAATATGCCAAACACAGTAACAACAAGTCTCACAATTTGTTGTGAGACGTTACTGGTGCCCACTTGAACAACGAGATGACAGTGCTACAGTGCTACAGAGCTGTTAGTTTGGAGGTGCTAACATATCTGGTGGTTCCCAGGGTCTGCTTCTTAGTTGACTGCTTGGGGGTTACTCCCAGCCTTTGGTTCAGGGGACCATTTGTGCTAGGAACTGAAGCTGGGGCAATCGCACATGAAAAACATTTGCTCTCCAGCCCTCTGAACTATCTCCCTGGCGTTAATTTTTTTTAAGTGGCCACCAGATTATTCATAGATTTATTCAAATTATTCAAATTTATTTATTTAAAATATTTTTCAAATTATTTGAGTTTACATGGATGCTAGTGGAAAAGTGCTCTCTAGAAAAGCTTCACATCTGTACACTTCAAATAATAAGTCATGAAAAGGCCTAAGTCCCATACTCTTGCCAACAGTGCATCTTCTCCTTTCTCTTAATTTTTGCCATTCTAATAAACCAAGAATTCATCTCATTTGTATATTCAGATTTTAAATTGCCTGGAAAAGTATATTGCACCTTTTTCTTATATCTGGTACCCTACAGTTAATGTCAGGAGAGTGATGGAGGTGACTTCTAGAAACCAATGAAGAGCTTCCTCACATCATCAGAAAGTTTTTTGTAAAAGATCTGTATTTCTCTTAAATAAAAATTAGTTATATTTTGCCCTAGTTTATACCAAAAACTTACTGCTAAGTACTAGCTATTAAGTAGTCACCTAACATTAAAATATAGTAGGATCAACAATATGATTCTTTTTCTTTTTTCTTTTGGGGTCTTACTTGCAGTTCTTGGTAGCCCATGTGGTGCTGGGAATGAGCCTGAGCTTCCGCATGCAAAGCATGTGCTCAGACCTTTGAGCTCTCGCTCAGCCCTTGATTCTATTATTTTGTTTTGTTTTTGTTTTGGAGCCATGTCTGATTGTACTGGGGTTACTCCAGGCTCTCCACTTAGGAATGACTCCTGGTAGTGCTTGGGGGACTATATGGACTTCCCAGGATCAAAACCACTGTGCAATAGCTCCAGCCCCTGTTATCATTTTTTTTTTTTGGCTTGCTCCAAAATAACTGTCTTGCCTATTATAAATAGCTGGAATCAAATCCAAAACATTAAGAAAATTGTTGCAGGGCCAGAGTACTCAGGAAGTACTGAGAGTACTCAGAGTACAGCAGGAAGAGTACTCACCTTGCATGGGATAGACCAAGCATCACCTGAGCAACATGCACCACTTGAGCCCAGAGCCAGGAGTAAGCCCGGAGCACCATCAAATACAACACACACAAAAAAAGACAAATTGGTTGAGAAACACAAAACTAAAAACATAAAAACAGGAGCTGGAGTGATAGTACAGTGGGTAGGGCGTTTGTCTTGCACATGGCTGACCGGGTTCGATTCCCAGCATCCCATATGGTCCCCTGAGCACTACCAGGGAAATTCCTGTGTGCATGAGCCAGAAGTAACCCCTGTGCATTGCTGTGGCGCGACCAACCCCCCCAAAAATAAAACCCCACAAAAACAAAAGACGAAAATTGGTTGAGAAAAATGTGAATCACCAAGCAAATAGAGGCTATTAAGTGATAATTTGATGTCAAGCATCTTTTTAATGTGTAATTCAGATTTTGAGTGGGGATTTTTTTGTTGGGTTTTGCTTTTGTTTTTTGTTTTTTTTTCTTATTTTTGTGTGTGTTTTACGGTGTTTGGGATTAAACCCATGGCCTTACAAACCCAAGGCTAGAATTCTGCTACTGAAGTTCATTCTCAACCCTAACTTCAAATTTTTGAAGAAATGAAGGTCCTATTTATTTTTTACCTTTTGATGTAAAGTTGTGTTTAGCACTGGAAAACACTGGCTAATTTTCATAATTTGTCATCTTTTAAAAATTAAAAAAATATTAAACCTGTCAATTTACTTTCTGGGTATAGCATTTCTTATCACAATGTGTTCCTTTCTCTTTTGCCTTCCAAATACAGGTCTACCCTAGTTAACTTCAGGTCTGCAAAGAGAAGAGGAGTGAAGGAAAGATAAGGAGTGAAGGCAAGATACTCACCGCATAGTAGTATGATTGCAGACAAGTTCCTGGAAGAAAGAAATCATTTAAAAGTGCTTGGGATAGTCTGCTAGTTTTGTAGAACTTTTTTTTTTTTTGGTTTCTTTGTAGAGGAAGATAACAAAATCTAAAGTGATTTTATTTTATTCTGAAGCATAATTATTTACCTGCATGACAAAAAAAAAATCTCTCATTTTCCTGCACATAATTGTTTTATGGGTTAGTAAGAAAAATATTTTTGCTATTATAGTAAAAAGTACCTGGTTTCAAATTTTTTATTTTATATTCTGATAAATTTCCAGAAGTGTTTAAAATAAACTTATATGTTTAAGTAATTAAACACATACAAACACAATCTGAAATTGAGGGTCAGAGAGATAGTACAGGGATAGTGGGTATGGCATTTGCCTTGTAGGCAGCAGACCCGAGTTCGATCCCCAGCATTCCATATGGTCAGTCCACCCCCCTCCACCCCCCCCCCCCATCACTGCCATGAGTAATTCCTGAATGCAGAGCCAGGAGTAATCCCAGAGCATCACTGGGCATGACCCAAAAAAAGAGAAAAAAAAATCTAAAATCAACTGCATTGACCATGACTTTACAGAATAGGAAGAAAAATTTTCATTAATTACTTACATAGACTAAAAGAAAAGTTATTAATTGCTTCCACTATTAGGAAAGAATTTTAATGTTTATGAAAGTTTTTATTTTGAGTGATACCCACTTTAAATTGCAAAAGAAACTTTAAAAAACTAAGGACAATTAATTTTAATTTAAAACTGAAATGGTGGTCTCTGACTCATTCATCATTTAGACTTTATATTGTACAAAATACTGTTTGATTTTCTTTGAAGTTTTGTTTCAATGTTCTCAATTCATTTATACAGATAGTTCCTTAAAGAGGCATTTAAAGTTGATATGTACGAAACTATAATTATCCAAGGCCCAAGGAATTATACAATGGTAAGACTTTTGCCTTCCATGTGGCTGACCTAGGTTTGATCCCAGCATTTCAAGAGTCTCCTCTAGCACCAAGCTTAGAGCCAGAAATGGGCCTTGAGCATTGCCTGGGGTGGCCCAAAAGCCTAGGAAAAAAACGGTCACGGTCACGGTCCTCCCGTTGTTCATCAATTTCCTCGAGCAGGCGCAGTAACGTCTCCATCATGAGACTTGTTGTTACTGTGTTTGGCATACTGAATACGTCTCGCATAGCTTGCCAGGCTCTGCCATGCGGACTAGATACTCTCTGAGAGGGGCGGAGGAATCGAACTCAGGTCAGCCATGTTGGCCGCTTGTAAGGCAAACGCCCTACTGCTGTGCTATCGCTCCAGCCCACGAAAAAAACAACAAAAAAGCACACAATATAGTGATTCCAACAAAATTTCAAGCAGTAGCTCTCCAGCACTCATTTTGTTACTATTTGTTTTGGTATTTTCATCAAACTATGGTGGTTCAATCTTGTAAATAAAAATTCAGGTGGAGTTTAAGGATGTAATTACCAAAGGAAACCATTCTGTCTAAATTGGAAATGCATTAATAATCAGGTATTTCCAAGATATTAAATATGGTCTTAATTTGTATTTATTGACAGTTTGTTGCTATAAAGTTATTTTATTTTACTATAATTCCCAATATTAAATTTACAAAATCTTACCTTAATTAGAAATTTTGCCTTGTAAACACGGAGAGAAGCTCTAAATCAATAACTTCTGTTATGTTTAAATAAAAAACTGTAATACCATATAAGTAATTTAAAATGAAAATGTGGAGTTTGTCTCCATTTTACAGCTTTTGTGTTTTTTGGAAAGAAATTAAATTCTTGTACAATCATATTATATGAAATGGGTTACCTCATTATTTAAATGGATATTTTTGGAAAATACAAGAAAATTTTCTATGTAAGTTATAATTCCATTATACAAGTACATTTTAGTGATAATGTAATGATAATGCATTATTAATCATTTACTATATTTATCATTAAAAACAAGAATATATATTTTCAAGAAGAGATAGATGCTCATCATCACAGAGAATGTTAAAAAATTCTTTTTAATTGAGGCATTTAAGACTGAATAGCCTTCATGCTTACCCTGACACTACATATCTTATATTTAGTTTAAAATTATTGTGGCTATTGCAAACCACAGTGCCTGAAAGGAAAATGAGAAAGACAGAGAGAGAGAGAGAGAGAGAGAGAGAGAGAGAGAGAGAGAGAGAAGAGAGAAGAGAGAGAGAGAAGAAAAGTGTCTGTCATACAGGGAGGCTGCACAAGTGGGAAGAAAACTGGGGACATTGATGGTGGAAAATGTAGACTGGTGAAAGGGTGGGAACATTGTATGACAAAAACTCAATCATGAACGACTCTGTAAACAAATGTTTATCTCATGGTGATTCAATAAAATAAATAAATAATTGGGGCTAGAGAGCACAGTGGTTAGTGTTCTTAGTTGACCGTGGTTCGGTTCGTGGCACCTAACCCCATGTGTTTCCCTGAGCATTGCCAGAAGTAATCCCTGAGCACCACCAAGTATGGTCCTAAAACCTAAATAAATTAAATGATCAGAGCCAGGAGAAAGCTCCAAAGGCTAATGTGCATGCAGGAAGCCTGGGTTCCTTCTCCTGCACAGTCAGGTAGGACCTGGCTAAGCACAGTAGCCTCTGAGTATGGCTATGTCTCCCTCAGATCCCTAAATTATTAGAGTAAGAATAAATGTTCTCAAAAATCCATAAAATCTCAACAATTAGTAATAGGTATGCCAAAGGTAGCAAACCAGGGCAGGTCTAAGACTATAGGACATGTTTTACTCATGATCAAGGTGGAGGGCAGACCACAGGAGTATGTTATAAATAAGATATAGAGGATTTGGCCTGAGAAATTATATTGTAAGTTGCTGCATTGTCAGAATCCTTGCATGCCCCTGACAGGAGTTCAATATCTACCACCCTGTATGGTTTTCCCAAGCCCTTCCAAGAATGATACCGAACTACAGAGCCAGAAGTTACCTCTGAGCACTGCCAGCTGTGACTCCCAAATCAAAAGCCAAAACAAAATAAGATGTTGGGGATCACAACAATTCCACTCCTAGGTACTATTTGAAGAACGTAAAGACATTACAAAAGGATGCATGTACTCCTCTGTTCGCGTCAACACTATATGTAGTAGCCAAGATATGGTAACAACTCAAATGCCCCAAAGCAGGTGATTGAATAAAAAGCTATATATAAATGATGAAATTCTACTCAATTACACATAACAAATGAAGTGCTGCCATTTGCTATATATGGACAGCGTTAGTGCAAATTAGTGCAAATGGTCTCATTTATATGTGGGATACAAAAGAACTAGGCAAGGAACTCGACAAAATCAACCCTTGAATTTATACTGAGGAACTGCAATTGCTAGAGCAGGAAAACAAGAGGCAAGGGGGCTGGAGGGGGCCCAAGAGATGGAGGTGGAAGGAGTTAGACATTTAGGTAGTGAGTGTCGTATTACAACTTACTTTTGAAGAGGTGAGGAAAAAAAAAATATATATATATATATATATGCATGTATGTTTGCCTTGCACGCAGCCAACATGGCCGACCCGAGTTTGATTCCTCCACCCCTCTCAGAGAGCCCGGCAAGCTACCGAGAGTATCTCGCCCCCACGGCAGAGCCTGGCATGCTACCCGTGATGTATTCGATATGCCAAACACAGTAAAAACAAAGTCTCCAATGGAGATGTTACTGGGCCCGCTCGAGCAAATCGATGAACAACGGGAGGACAGTGACAGTGACAGTATGTACATATATCTATATACATAATAACACAAACACTGTCCTCCCGTTGTTCATCGATTTGCTTGAGTGGGCCCAGTAACGTCTCCATTTTGAGACTTGTTGTTGCTGTGTTTGGCATATTGAATACATCACAGGTAGCTTGCCAGGCTTTGCCGCGCGGGTGAGATACTCTCGGTAGCTTGCCGGGCTCTCTGAGAGGGGCAGAGGAATCGAACCCAGCTCGGCCAGGCTGGCTGTGTGCAAGGCAAATGCCCTACTGCTGTGCTATTGCTCTAGCCCCATATATATACATAATATTTAATATATATATGTGGTACCCACGGCAGAGCCTGGCAAGCTCCCCGTGAAGTATTCGATATGCCAAACACAGTATCAACAAAGTCTCCGATGGAGACGTTACTGGGCCTGCTCGAGCAAATTGATGATCAATGGGAGGGCCTTTATTATTATATGTAGTACTGTAGCACTGTCCTCCTGTTGTTCATCAATTTGCTCGAGTGGGCACCAGTAACATCTCTATTGTGAGACTTGTTATTGTGTTTGGCATACTGAATACGTCACTGGTATTCAATATGGCCTGGTAGCTTGTCAGGCTTTGCCGTGCGGGTGCGATATTCTTGGTAGCTTGCTGGGCTTTCCGAGAGGGGCAGAGGAATTGAAAACCGGGGTCGGCCCGGGTCAGCCACGTGGAAGGCAAACGCCTTACCCGCTGTGCTGTCATTCCAGCCATATATATATATATATATATATATATATATATATATATATATATATCGGCAGGGCCTGGCAAGCTCCCCGTGACGTATTCGATATGCCAGACACAGTAACAACAAAGTCTCCAATGGAGATGTTACTGGGCCCGCTCGAGCAAATCGACAATCAACGGGAGGGCCTTTACTTACATATATATATATATATATATATATATATATACACACACACACATCATGATATACATATGTGTATGTATATATATGCATATACATGCATATATGTACATAATAACATTTACAATATATATTGTAAATCAATGCCACCTCATTAAGAAAATGGAGGGGAGAAATACATCCAAAACACATACTAAACAAAACTGAAATCATGCAATCTAATTGCAACCACTAAAACTTTGTAATGTGCCTTGACAGGTGGAGATAAGATAGGATTTGGACAGGGGAGAGAGTATGGGAACACTGGTGAAGGGAAGTTGATGTTGGGATGGCTGTTGAAATATTATATGCCTACTCTCAATAACATTGTAAATCACAGTTGAGAGAGAGAAAGAGAGAGAGAAATAGGGACTGCACCAGCTGTTCTCAGGGTTTACTCTCGGCTTGTGCTCAAGGTTCACACCTATAGATCTATAGGGTGATCAGAGGATCTTATGTGGTGCCAAGCTATCACTCTAGCCCTTTCCCCCACCCCAGCTCATGAAAACTTTTTTGGTCATGTTAGGGAATGGTGCCATCACCCTAATTTAGGACAGTAGGCTAAGCAAGATGGAGAAATGTCAGGTGGTAAACCAAAGAATGGCTGTAAGTACTGACCTATTCATTCTTTGTTTACTTCCTTTCTGCATCATTTTTTACTTCCCTTCACAGAACTAGGACTAGATGGAATGAACACAATTTGGAGCAAAGCCACACTTCCAAACTCTATAATACTAACATTGATATCCCAGTAGAAGCACAGCAAATTAGATAGGAAAGTAACATAGAAGTCAACTAAGCTCCATAAACAAAAACATTAACACAGAAGGTTCAACTAGCAGCAACAGCTTAGTAAATCCTCAGACAAGATTAGATGTCCCCACAATGAGATATAACACTTTTCACAAATTTTCTATTACTGAAGTACTTTTTAAGTCCAACGCCTTAACCACTTGGCCATCCTTGGTAGGGCATTTGCCTTGCATGCAGCCAGCCCGGCCGAGCCGGGTTCAATTCCTCTGCCCCTCTCTGAGAGCCTGGCAAGCTGCTGAGAGTATTCAGTATGCCAAATATAGTAACAAGAAGTCTCGCAACGGAGACGTTACTGGGCCCACTCGAGCAAATCAATGAACAACGGGAGGACAGTGTGTTTTTGTTTTGAAGTACTTTGTTTTTTTTATAATTGGCCATTTAGTTATCACAAACAATATGGAACAAAAAATTTATTGCTACTAAGGGTGCAGGCTTAGGTGATGTTTGGGAAAATGGAGATAATGGTGGAGGGAAGGTCACAGCGGTGGGGGATTGGTGTTGGGATATCAAACAGATATCAATGCATCTAACAGATGCGTTGTGAACTATGGTGTTTATATAAAGGGGGAAAAAATTCAAGAATTAAGATTAGTAATATATTCATGCACATTGAACAAAAAAGCATTTTTTTAGGTAAAGATGGTAAAGATGTCATCAGTTGAGCTATGCTAAAACTTGAGGCAAATTGAAAGATTTCTAACTAATCCTATTACCAACAAGAACCTTGATAGTAGTCAACTGAAGATTAATTCCAATTCTTTGTTTCCTTCCCTTTTTTCTCTCCCATAATTGCTTCATTCTCCAAACTGCTACCTCTATACACCATTCTCCTCTGTTTGCTTCCAGCTGGTCACAGTGTTCATAAAAAGAACATTGTATTCTAAGCCTGGCTCTTTTCCATCGACTTTCTTATCCTACTCTGAAATAATATCATTAAATTCTAAGGAGTCTTGGTTAGAGAGGTAGTGAGGTTGATAATTTGAGGCTCTGGTTCCTGTCAGTTGCTTTGCAGAAAATCCATCTTAACCTAATCTGGAAGTTTGCCATGTGACATCAGTCACTAAAACCCACAAGAATTATCTATACTATCTTCTATAAAACTTTTATATTAGATATTATAATGGAATTATATAATACTCTAGTTTTGCAAGTTCTCATAATAATATATAAATTTTTTGTAGTACCTGCTATATGGGCTGGAGCAATAATAACACAGGGGTAGGGCACTTGCCTTGCACGTCGTCGACCTGGGTTCGATTCCTTCATCCCTCTCGAAGAGCCTGGCCAGCTACCGAGAGTATCCCACCCATATGGCAGAGACTGGCAAGCTGTCCGTGGCATATACAATATGCCCAAAACAGTAACTACAAGTCTCACTTCATGATCCTGGAGCGAGAAGATGCCATTGGGCTACACTAGCACGGAACAGGGATGAATGAAGATGTTACTGGTGCCCACTAGAGCAAATCCATGAACAATGGGATGACAATGCTACAGTCCTACTTGCTATATGAGTAGCATATATGTGAGTATAGATGTGAATATGTGAATATATATACATATATATGTATATGAATGAGCAGGAGTTAAGGGACATTTTAGAACATTGTCATTTCTCCAGGTTCTCTATTTCTCACATAATATTATAGGGGAGGATGTATTAGTATTCCAGTTTTTTCTTTTCTATTTCTTACATTAGTGTAGACAAATGCTTTTATGTTTCATTATCCAAATACTTATGCTTAATTAAATGACTTATATAATGACCTATAAGTGTCTTGAAAAGTTCAAATACAACATATTAACCCAAACGAGCAAAATACAAGTATCTAACACTAAGAACTCTAAGGTACGTTGTGCTAATGATGCCATGCCTCTTTCTTTTAAAACTAGATGAGAAAAATAAGGCATGAGAAAGCAACTTGCCAAAGATCACACGAAATTGAGGCAGAGCTTTGGTTTTAAATTCTAGGAGGATGTAAAGGTTAGGACATAACCAACACGTTTTTGGGGGTCCTAGCAGCGCAAGGGGATGGAAACTGGGCTCCTGCATATAAAGCCTGGATTCACAGCCCCATGAGCCATTTTCCTCACTCACACCCAGAATTCTTTTTTTAAATTATTTTTATTTTTATTTTTTACACAGTGGTAGGGCGTTTGCCTTGCACGCAGCCAACATAGCCGACCCGAGTTCGATTCCTCCGCCCCTGTCCGAGAGCCCGGCAAGCTACTGAGAGTATCTTGCCCGCACAGCAGAGCCTGGCAAGCTACCCGTGATGTATTCGATATGCCAAACACAGTAACAGCAAAATCTCCAATGGAGACGTTACTGGGCCTGCTCGAGCAAATCGATGAACAACGGGAGGGCCTTTACCTTTACCTTTACCTTTTTATTTATTGAATCACTGTGGGAAAAGTTACAAAGCTTTCAGGTTTAAGTCTCAGTAATGCAATCATCAAACACATTTCCCTTCACCAGTACTTATTTTTCACCACCAAGAACCCCAATATACCCCCGTCTCATTTTCCCAATGCCTGTGAGGCAGATGAATTCGAGTTAACACTCTATCTACTTTGATTAGATTCATTGTTTTGACAAAAGATGTACCATTATTATTTAGAGTTTACACCCCAAAATCAGACCTGCTGAAAAGGCATTGTGAAATAATTTGTTTTCTACAGCTGGTTACAAGAACCAAATGATTTTGGATTTCTGATATTTTACTTTTTAAGCCTGGAAGTATTTCTGCCGAGAGTCAGATAATTATGAGATTCGTGGGGGGCAACTTGTGACCTCGGTAGGGCGTGAAGGATGAGCCGGGAATGTCCCCCTTCCCATGAGGTTTCAGTTGCCCCGTCATGACCGGCTCATACCTGGCTTTTCAAAAAGCTCCGAGAAGGCCGCCGTCTTGCTGTCCAGAGGGAAAAAGGCAGAAAGGAGCAACACCCTTTCCTTCCTGACACCCAGCATTTTTTAACTTCTTTTACATGCAGAAATAAATAGACATTCATACAGAAACCCAGAAATATGTACATACATATATTTCAAACTACATATTAAAAGATTGGCATGTGTCTCCTAGACTTTCACGTATATGCTGCAAGGGTGGTAAATGGAGAACAAAGAGCTAAAACAAGTTGGAGTAGTCATAGGCTTGACTATAAAGCATCTCAGATACAAGCAGGAAAAAATATTTCTTTTCTAAAAAATTAAATCACTTGCTTCTGTTTTGGAATTTTGGGCCACATCTAGCAGTTTTCTGTGCCCAGGGATCACTTCTGATAGGGTTTAAGAAACCATATGGGGGGCCAGGGATTAAATCCTAATCTGCCATATGCAAGACCAGATGCCTTATGTACTATACTATTTTTCCAGCCCCTAACTTTAGTTCTTAGAAAAGAGAAATGGAATGAAACACAAATTGCCTCCAGTCCTTTAGGGAGGAAAGTAAATTCTTAAAATTAGTGGGCTGGAAGGAAGAACTTAATGTATAACAGTTAAAGGAAAGACCCCAAGATACTCACCGCAGACTTCCCAAAATGTGCTAATTTGACATGTGGATTATTGTGAGCAGAGATGAATCAAGGCTCTGTAGACATATAAAGACCACTCCACTGGCTGGAGTCATAGAACAGTGATAGGGAGCTTGCCTTATACACTTCAGATCCAGGTTTGATTCCAAGCATCCCATATGATTCTCTGACCTCTGCCAGGGGTAATCCCTGAACCCAGAGCCAGGAGTCAGCCCCAAACACCTCTGGGTGTAGCCCAAAAAACAAAACTAACAACAAAAATCACTCCATTAACTACCTGAAGAATGAAAACAGGGTTTCCTACTCCAAATTAGGTATAAAATAACCTTTTATAACAACAATCTTTCTATCAGATACATTTTTCTATGGGAGAACTAATATCAAATTACAAGATGCCCGATCTTTTTATCTGAGTCATTCCTACCTAGTCATTTGTGTCCCCTGCAGTTCTCCTTGACAAGGCTCCTGTGTACCCAACACCCTGCTCCCTCTATTAGTGATGACACAAGATACTCCTGTTCATTTCTTATCCAAGATATATCCTCCCATTTTGCCTCATTGTATGGAATTTTTTTTCTTCTAATTTATTTGGAGGGGAGCGGGTTGAGCTTTCCTCCCCGCCCCGACCAGGGCTACGGCAGCCGAAGACCTCCAGGACCAGCCACCACCATGCTGAGACCACTCTCCACACACCTGAAGGTACTGGCAGAGGGACAAAGCCACGCGGGTTCCAGGGCCGAGACCTCCAAGCCTACTCGAATTGGAGTCGAGCATCTTCCACCCAGATCCTCCAAATTCCAGTAGGCGGGGGTCACACCCACCACCTGGCCCCCTGGCGCCGTGTAATCCCATCAGCGGCCAAGACTCAGAGACTATAAAATCCAGATCCCGGACGAGAACAGTGCAGTCTCTGCCCCCGCGCCTGGGTGTTCCTTCCCGGAGTCCCTTGGAGGGGAGCGGGTTGAGCTTTCCTCCCCGCCCCGACCAGGGCTACGGCAGCCGAAGACCTCCAGGACCAGCCACCACCATGCTGAGACCACTCTCCGCACACATGAAGGTACTGGCAGAGGAACAAAGCCACGCGGGTTCCGGGGCCGAGACCTCCAAGCCTACTCAGATTGGAGTCGAGCATCTTCCACCCAGATCCTCCAAATTCCAGTAGGCGGGGGTCACACCCACCACCTGGCCCCCTGGCGCCGTGTAATCCCATCAGCGGCCAAGACTCAGAGACTATAAAATCCAGATCCTGGAACCGCGCGACATCTTATCAGGACATCTTTTTATGACATCTTATTGTCTTATTCTTACTTTGGACAAACTTGCAGGCTATCGAATGTAGCCTGCCCACAGGGCAGAGTCTGGCAAACTCCCCGTGGCGTACCAAATATGCCAAATACCAGTAACAATGATGGGTCTCATTCTCCTAAATAGCCTTGAATATAATCTCAGGGCTAGGATGAAAGAGACGTTACTGGGGCCTGCTCGAGGCAATCGACGAATAACAGGATGATGAAATGAAATGAAAATGAATTTATTTGAGGTTAATTTGATTACCGGACTAGTTTGGGAAGAAGACAGACAAGCAGTGAAGAATTTTTTCTCCCCCAACAGAGTGAAATGAATTGATTTGCATCTACCAGTTAGACTGATCTGTCATGTTGAATTATTCTATAGTTATCAAAGTGTGGCTAGCCTTTCAGGATTTTATGTTATTAATGGAACTCCTGTCTTTTTTTTTTTCTTTTTGGGTTACACCTGGCGATGCACAGGGGTTACTCCTGGCTCTGCACTCAGGAGTTACTCCTGGCGGTGCTCAGGGGACCATATGGAATGCTGGGAATCAAACCCGGGTCGGCCGCGTGCAAGGCAAACATCCTACCCGCTGTGCTATCTCTCCAGCCTCTGGGACTCCTGTCTTAACTAATCATTTGTGTTACTTGTGTTATGAGTTATTACAGGGAACATTCTAATATGTTGATGTGAAAAGAAATTTATTTTTATTTTTTGTTTTTTGGGTCACACTTGACATTAATTACTGCACTCAGGAATCGCTCCTGGCGGTGCTAGGGGACCATACTGGATGCTGGGGATAAAATCTGTAAGGTGGCCAGAAATCTGGGTGGAACCTCCAAATGTTACGTGCCAGAGATCTCAGTGAAACTTCAAAACCTCAGCTGCTGACTGAGACACACAGAGACAGGACAGATATTTCAAGGTTTTATTTACACAGTAACACACACACACATATAAGGGACTCAGCGCTGAGGGCTCACAAGCCTAAAATACTTGGAACACTGATCACCTTCAAGAAGAGATTTTTGAGGGGCTGGAGCGATAGCACAGCGGTTAGGGTTGTTTGCCTTGCACGCAGCTGACCAGGGTTCAATTCCCAGCACCCCGTAGGGCTCCCTGAGCACCGCCAGGTGTAATTCCTGAGTGCAGAGCCAGGAGTAACTTCTGGGCATCGTTGGGTGTGATCAAAAAGCAAAAAAATTGAAAGAAACAATAGAAAGAAAGAAACAAGAAGAGTTTTTTAAGCCCTATGCCCTCCTGCCTGCATGCCTGGGTACATGCCTGTGTGTCCCCCTGCCAGGTGCATTCTCAAGGCCTTGAGCAAGCAAGTGGAGGGTACAGAAGCGAAACAGAGCCATTAACACATCTTGTTACATTTACTTGAATCATCCTTATCATCTGTGGTCAGATGTCTGGGTGTTTATGCACATGCATTTGGCGTGTGGCATGTTTTTCTTACTAGGCTGTAAACTCATGACCCTAAGGCACAAAATGGAGTCTGGCTTTCCAAAATGGAGTCGCAGGGATTCTTTTAAACCCAGATTGGCTACATGTAAAGGCAAGGGCTGGACTCTCTCTCTCTCTAGCCCCTAACAATAATTAAATTAAAGCCATTTACTCACTCTACAGCAAAAGAATAGGTAGGACCAACAGCTGCCACCACTAATTATAAAGGTTTAAAAGTCACGTCTTTAATATTTGGGATGCGCTCACACTTGTGTTCAACCGATCATCCTGGATCTCTTAACGGCAATAAAAGTCTATTTCCTGATGTAGCCTGTTATCCATTGCAAAATTCAAGGTTATCATATCTTTTTCTTTTTTTTTTTTTCTTTTTGTGTCAAACCTGGCGATGCACAGGGACTACTGGCTTGCACTGAGGAATTACCCATGGTGGTGCTCAGGGGACCATATGGGATTCTGGGAATTGAATCTGGGTCAGCCGCATGCAAGTCAAACGCCCTACCCTTTATGCTCCTGCTCCAGCCACAACGGTTATCATATCTTGTTCATTGACTTTTATTCCTATTAAAAACTCCTGGGTCTGGAAGCCGCTCAAAGGGCTGCAGAGATGCTTTCATGTGGGAGACTATTTGGTTCTATCCTAGCAAGTGGAGGGTAAAAAAGCACAGAGGGGTGTGACCCTCAAACAAAACAGAACAAGTCTAAACAGAAATCCTCAAGGTTGCAAGTCCTTGGGGCAGCAAGATTATTGCCTATTGATCAGTCTCAACAAAGAGTTTTTTATCTTTTATACATCCAGACCCTCCCCGTTGAGATGCAAACCAAACCAATAACTTTTAAGTTCGACCTGTGCTGATTTCTTGAGTCTTAAAGATGTTTTAACCTCTGGTTTAATCAACTAAGTAAAATTTTACTGTGACAGTTTCTCAGAAGATTTCAGAGAGCCAGAGCGGGGCAGAATTTACTGGGTGTGGCAGTTCTATCTGTTAAGATGTGAAGAGATCCTTGCTGGAAATGTACCTCTTTCATTCCAAAATGTAATCCTTCAGTGTATGAAATGAGGGTGTGGCAATGTAATTTTGAAAAATTCACCTTCAGGGGATTCAAAGAAAAACAAACAAAAAAAATGGAATAAAAAGAGAGAGACAGACAGAGGAAGGAAGAAAGGAAGGAAGGAAGGGAGGGAGGGAGGGAGGGAGGGAGGGAGGAAGGAAGGAGGGAAGGAAGGAAGGAAGGAAGGAAGGAAGGAAGGAAGGAAGGAAGGAAGGAAGAGAAAGATCCAACCCAACTTTCAACCTTCCTTTTAATCCCAAATTGCTCACAGGGCTGAAAAATAGGAAGAAACCTAAAAACTGTACCTCAAGAGATTGAATGCAATTAACAACGAAATGATAGCAGAGGGGAAAATGCCTCTAGGTGTGCCAGGATCTCTTCCCTCCCTCACTGGCTGGTAGGGTGGGTCATTGACTCACACTTTTCCCGAGTTACAGCCAATTGTGGTCCAGACTGTGTCATGGGCTTATAGCTCTAAGGTGGGTCACTGACTCACCCTTTTCCGGAGTTACAGCCAATCTTGGTCCAGACTGTGTCATGGGCTTATAGCTCTCGCATATTTAGTCTCCTGGGATTTTGATTTCAGATCCACCTCTGGACCTGGATCTGAGGTTCCTGCTGCTTCTTGCCGGACAGGGGTTGCACCGATCCTTGTTGCAGGTATGCTGTGGTGAGTGTTCTTGGGTGTGCTGGAGCTAGCTTCACAATGATCCCCCTTGGGTCTCTCGTGTCTGGGGTGCCTCTTGGGAGCATTAGGTCAGGGTGCTGGGTACCTTAATTAAGCAAGATTTTGATCTGATCCAGAATGTGAGGAGTTGTTATTGAAATGAAACTCAGGCTTAGTGAGGTCTCTTGAAGAGATGGTAGAGGTGCAAACTGGAACATGATTTTGAGTTGGACAGATCTGAGGGTAGGTGTGTTAAGGATGAAAGGAGAGCCAATGTGAACCCACGGCTGGAGTAACAGTACAGTGAGCTGAGTACTATCAGTGAGCAGAGCACACAGTCAACCTGGGTTCCATCCCCTGATCCCCTTATGGCCTCCCATTTCTAATTATATGGTCAAGAGTAAGCCCTGAGCACAGCAGGATGTGTCCCCAAAACAAAACAATCTGGAGATTTTGGTACACATGGACTTGAAAAGATTAGTCTCGATGAGGCGGGGAGGCAGGCGGGGGTGGGGGGGGGGGGCTGTGGTGATAGGTAAGAGGGAAGAGTGTGGCACACGAAGTAGCCCCCATGTGGACTTTTGAGATACCCCTCCCCCTAATCTCGCATGTTGGCTATGTCCAGGGTCAGTTTATGCTATTATTAATGCTCACAAAAATCTGAGTGATGGTTTCTGCTTGACAGATGAGCAGTCTGTGGTGGGTCCTTTGGGGTGTAAATTCTCTACCCCAGGCTCTGTTTCTTTGCTTCATTCTTTGCTTAAATGCTTTTTAATCATTTTCCCGGGTGCAAAAAATAAGCAAGCTGGAGGCCATTTGCATTTCAGGCATTTGACAATCTATTATGGGTATGGGAAGGTCCCACCAAAATATTGTAATAAGGGCAAAGTCAAATCGCAGGCTCCGCGCATTAGATGGACAGTTGTGTGAGGTTAAAAAAGGTCTCGGTGTTTTAAGTTTACAGAAAATGTTTAAGTTTACATTTTCTCAAAAATGGTCATTTGCCGAGTTCTGCAAGCCGGCTCTTACATACAGCACTGGAGGGACCAACAGCTAGATATTCTAAGGGCGGGGTGGGTGGACTAGGTCAGGAGCTGGACCCAAAGGATCTACACTGGTGGTGCTAGGCGAGCACAGAACTGTCAGACACACATATTTAGACCTGGTGTTCGGGGTTCTCCCAGCCCCAGCACAGCTAGGAGTCCTGCACTGTCCATCCCTAGATCCTAGGCAGAGAAACTGCAGGAGGTGATAGTATAGTGGGCAGGGCAGCTGACCCCAGGGTGGGTATGACCTTCAGAGCACCACCAGTTGTTTGGGTTTTCTTTTTTGTTTTTCTAATTTTGCATGGTTTTGGACCATACCTGGAAATCTTCGGGACTGACTCCTAGTTCTCTGCTCAGGCATCATTTCTCGTAGGGCTCTGGGGATCCTATGGGATGCTGGAAATAGAATCTGGTCAGGTTTGCTGCAAACAATGCAAGCAACCTACTCACTGTATTGTCTCTCTGGCTCCACACCACAAATTGTGACCCTCAAACTATCAAAAATGTGTGAAGTGAATTGCTACAATCATGAATATCTTATGTATTTTTAAAAAGAATTTCCGCTCAACAATTTTAGTGTTTGTATTTGATTCTTATGTGAACATTTTAATAGTTCAGTACTTATTGAATCGTATTTTAACATAAAGTTTTTCTCACTCTTTAGGAGGATTTAGTCTTGGACTTGAGGCTATTTTCCTGAATAAGAAAGCCATCATTCACATCATCCAGTGCTAAGGCCAGCAGCTCAGCTGACACAGTCCAGTATTCCATTGACTATATATAGCCTGTGGGAGTATTTTTGACAACAAACGCTCTAAAGGTAACGGGCTAAAGGATAAACAGATGTGTAGAGGCTGCCATTAACATGTCAAGCCAGTGAAACTGAAAACTGGTCATTTCGCGATATCTATAGGAGGATATTCACTGTTCACTGGGTTTTGTCTTCTAGAGAGCAAAAGGTCATACCACCTTCCCACTTTGGTCTTTATGTTAGTGGAGATGGAGACGGCCCTGGAAGACCTCCAAGCAGGAGCTAGCTGTTTCCTCTGTAACGACTACTTGAAGAACCCAGTGACCATTAACTGTGGCCACAACTTCTGTTTCTCTTGCATCAACAAGTTCTGGGAGGACCTAAAGGATATTTTTCCCTGCCCTATTTGTCGAATGTGCTTTCCAGGAAAGAAGTTCAGGAGGAACACCCAACTGGGTAATTTGACTGAAGCTGCTAAGCTGCTCCAGAAAAGAAGAAGCAAGAGGAGGAAGCAGAAAGAAAAGGTTGTTTGTAAAAAGCATAATCTAGTGTTGGCCTTTTTCTGCCAGCAAGACCTGAAGGTTTTATGCTCACAGTGCAGCTTCTCCTCCGATCACAAGAAACATCACATCTGGCCTGTCGAGAGGGCTGCTCCCTATTATAAGAAAAGATTGGAGCGGTGCATTGAGTCATGGAAGAAAAAAGTGAGACGACTAGAAAAAGTCAGGATTATACAAACCAGAAGAGCCTTGGAGTTGAAAAAACAGGTAGAACATGCAAGAGACGAAATAGAGTCTGAATGTGAGCGGCTTAAATTCTGTCTTCAAAATGAGCGAGAAACTCTTCTTCAGCAGTTAGAAGAGGAGGAAATGGCTTTTGAGACCAAACTGCGTGAAACCCGAACACAGTGTTCCGAGTATACCTCGACATTAAAACGTCTGTTACAGGGCATAAAGAGCAAATCAGCCCTGGCATTACTGACAGACGTTAACTGGATCTATCATGCCTATCAAAACTTAAAGTCCCCTGAGCCTTTTTCATTCCAGTTAAAGGAATACAGTTACCATTTGCCACCCCAGTATTCTGGTCTAAACAGAGTCATCGAGCGATTTGAGGTAGATGTGTTTCTAGATCCAGAAACAGCACATCATGATCTGACTGTCTCAGAAGATAGGAAAACGGTTCGATATGGAAGAACACGGCAAAAGTCAACTCATAGCCCATGGAAATTCTACCTCTTCCCAGCTGTTCTGGGTTCCAAGGGTTATAATGCTGGCAGGCACTACTGGCAGGTGGAAGTGAAGGACAAAGTTGGGTGGATTGTGGGTGTCTGTAAAGAGACTTTTCTCGGGAGGAATCAAGCACCGAATCAAGCTTTTTCAGTACAAGATGGATTATGGGGTATTGGACGATGGGATGTGGATGATTATGTTGCGTTGGGGCCTCAAAAAATCGATCTCTTCCCAGTCGTAATGCCTACAAAGATTGGTATTTTTTTAGACTGTGATTTGGGTGAAGTTTTCTTTTACAATTTGAGTGACAAATCTCATCTATATACCTTTAAAGTTTGTTTTCTGGATGCAGTTTGGCCTTATTTCTATACTGGAACTGACCCCAAACCTCTGAGGATATGTCCAGCAAGAGATTCTGAATAATAAAAATGATTTGTAGGCTTGCTCTTCAAGCCCATGTTCTCCCTTGAACAAGTATCCTGCTTGCTTGCTTGTGTGTCTCTTTGCTTGCTTCTTCCACTCTGGAGCAGCTTGTGTTCTATCTCGAGCACATTTCCCCTCTTTCTCTCCTCTCACCTCTTTCTAAGCAAGTTTCATTCAATAAAAGCTATCTTGCTTAAAAAAGAAACTATTGTAAGACTTGTCATTTGTAACTTTTTTTCAGTAGTGGACAGTGCGTATGCTCTAGAGGCCATGAATTTTAATTTTTATCAAGGTTACCTCAATTTTCAGTAACATATTTTGTGTATTCCTTCATCCCAAGTTGGTAAATGCATATACACATTCTGTGTGAGTGTGTGTGTGTGTAATATCTACTGTTATCTACTGATACCTACACAACATCAGTAGATAACCTTTCCTCTGTTCCTTTTACATTTGGGGACCATACCTGGCAGTGCTCAGGGCTTCCTTCATGCTCTGTGCTCAGGTATCACTGCTGGTGGGGGTTGGGAGATTGGATGCTGGGATAGAAACCAGGCAGGCCTGAGTCTCCCAAAGGCATAAAGACAGATTAGGGGGCCAGAGCAGGTAGGACTCCTGTGTTGCATATGGACAACTCAGGTTTGATCCTTGGCACTCCATATGGTTCCCTGAGTCCTGCCAGGAGTGACCCCTGAGCACAACCAGATGTACCTCCCCCCAGGGCAAAGAGGTCCTATAAGCCGATAGAACATCACCCATGTTTGCCAAGCCCCACACTGAACTCCACACCTGGCACATCTGGCCTGGCAATATGTCCAGAAGGAGTCTATTAGTATCCAGACAGCTGGTTACAATAAAGATGGATAATTGTAAACCCAAGATAGTGATACTTACCATTTCCACTTTTGCCTCAGACTGAGGGAGGGAGCTGGCAACTTTCACAACTGGTAGGGAGAATTGGGAATAGCCTAAGGGCTAGAAGGTGCAGCTTCCATGGCTGCTAAGGAGGCAGTGCTGGAAAGTTTCCACAAGTTTTGCTTAGATGGATGACAACTGGGGTTGGGGTAGTAACCGTTAAGGCCTTTCCTGGAATGCCCACACTCCATAACCGCAGTTTAACCCCTTTTCTAATAGCTCCTAGTTTTCTATTATTGGAGGCTGGATCTCAGATAAGGCCATCAATTGATACTTGAAGAAGGTTAACATGGTCCCTCTGGCGTGGGAAAAAGGAGGGGGAGTGCAGGTATTGGTCTAGAGACACTGGAGGGCTGGGGGCAAATCCTTTCCAGCCAGAAACCCATTTACCCCCTTTACAATGTAAAAGAGGACATGTTCGGACAGAAGTCCAGATGAACTCAGAGAATCCCGTGTCCAGAGGAAGCTGGGCTGCATTACCCACTACATCCAGGACCACCAGGACCTCCATACCATGAATTGTGATGGCACCTGCAGTGTCTCTAGGCCTCCATACTCGGAATTCACCTCTATCAAGGCCAATATGGAGGGGCCCAAGCAGGCCTCATGTCAGGGATCAGTTCTTCTTCTTTTTTTTTTTAATTAGTGAATCACCGGGAGGTACAGTTATAGACTTACAAACTTCTGTGTTTGCGTTTCAGTCATACACTGACTGAGTACCCATCCCTCCACCAGTGCCTGTTTTCCACCACCAATGGTCTCAGCATCCCTCCCACGACCCCCACCCCATCCCTTCTACCCTACACTGCCTCTGTGGCAGGGCATTCTCTTTTGCTCTCTCTCTCCTTTTCCGTTCTTTTTTTGTTGTTATTTTTCTTATTTTTTACTGAATCACTGTAAGATAGACCCCATGTAAATAATATTCATGTACCTTGCAGAAATAAAAACAGAAATCAACAAAAGAACAATATTATAGAATACGTACTTTTTTTGAATTCATAAATATTTTAAAATTATATACTTCTAAACAACCCATTGGTCAAATATTTCAGAGAACTATTTGGGAAAGAGGGTAGTGCTTAATAGGCCTAGTTTTGTAGTGACATCCAGAGGTACTTGAGTGAGCATTTATAGTGATGGGGATTCAAATCCATTCAACCGTATGAAACACAAGAACTTTACTTCATGTACCATGTTTCCAGTCCCTGTATCAGGAAATCTTTAAGTACTTTTAAAATAAAAATGGAATTACCAAAAAGAATGCAAGGTATTTTTAAAAATTTTAATTATTTTTCATCGATTGCCTCGAGCAGGCCCCAGTAACGTCTCCTTCATCCTAGCCCTGAGATTATATTCAAGGCTTTTTAGGAGAATGAGACCCATCATTGTTACTGGTATTTGGCATATTGGGTATGCCACGGGGAGTTTGTCAGACTCTGCCATCTGGCTACATTCGGTAGCCTGCCAGTTTGTCCAAAGTAGGAATGAGATAATAAGATGTCATAATAAGATGTCGTGCAGCCATGAATGCGGCCGCGCGGTTCCAGGAGCTCGTTTTTATAGTCTCTGAGTCTTGGCCGTTGATGGGATTGTACGGCGCCAAGGTGCCAGTTGGTGGGTGTGACCCCCGCCTACTGGAATTTGGAGGATCAGGGTGGAGGATGCTCAGCCCCAATCCGAGTAGGCTTGGCGATCTTGGCCCCAGAACCTGCGTGGCTTTGTCCCTCTGCCAGTACCTTCATGTGTACTCAGCATAGTGGTGGCTGGTCCTGGAGGTCTCAGCATGGTGGTGGCTGGTCCTGGAGGTCTTCGGCTGCCGAGCCCTGGTCGGGGCGGGGAGGGAAGCTCAACCCACTCTCCTCCAAGGGGCCCCGGCAAGGGCAGCCAGGTGTGGGGTCAGGCGACTGCACTATTCTCTTCCGGGAACTGGTTTTTATAGTTTTTATAATTTTATTTTAGTCATATGTTTCTAATATTTATATTCTCTCACATTCCCACATTCATTTTTTAGCTTCAACTCCCAGAGTATCCTGGAAATCTAATTAATTAACGAATATACTTATTGAATCATCACAAGGTATACAGGTAGGACGTTTGCCTTGCGTGCAGCCAGCCCGGCCCAGCTGGGTTTGATTGCTCTGCCCCTCTTGGAGAACCCTGCAAGCTACCGAGAGTATCTCGCCTGCTCGGCAAAGCCTGGAAAGCTACCCACGGCATAATCAATATGCCAAACACAGTAACAACAAGTGTCAAAAAAATGGAGATGTCCCTTGGTCCGCTTGAGCAAAATCGATGAACAAAGGAGGACACAAGATACACAGTTACAAATTTGTTCATGATTGGGTTTCAGACATACAGTGTTCCAACACCAGTCCTTTCACCAGTGTATATTTCCCACTACCTAGTTTCCCTCACGTCACCCTCCTTCCCATCCTACTTCCCTCACTGGCAGACACTTTTCTTTTCTTATTTTTTTATAGATGTCTTGACTTTATTTTATTTTAGTGTGGTTTTGTTTTGTTTTGTATTTGTATTTGTTTTTTTTTGTTTTGTTTTGTTTTATTAGTGAAACATCATGAGGTACAGTTGTAGACTTACAAGTTGTTGTGCTTGGGTTTCAGTTATACAATGATCGAGTACCCATCCCACCACCAGTGCCCATTCCCCACCCCCACCAATCCCAGTATCCCTCATCCCCTCATCCCCCATCCCACCCTGCTTCTGTGGCAGGGCACCCCCCTTTGTTCTATCTCTCCCTTTGGGTGCTGTGGGGCAGACACTTTTCTTTCTCTCTGTATGTCTCTCATTTTCCTTGTCCCTGTCTCTGTCTCTGTCTCTGTCTCTGCCTCTCTCTCTGCCTCTCTCTCTCTCTCTCTCTCTCTCTCTCTCTCTCTCTCTCTCTTTCCCTCTCACTCCCGCATTCTTTTTTCCTTTCAGCACTCAGTTCTTGTTCAGAGTGTTGGAATTTCCAGCTATCATTGTCACAGTGATCACTTCTCTATCCACCCGCACATACTCCTAACCTGTGGCAAGTTTCCAACTATGAACCAGTCCTCTTAGTCCTCATTTCTATTGTCCTTGGGTATTAGGAGGACATAGTATTCTAAAAAAAATTAAAGGGGCCAGAGATACAGTACAATGGGTAGGGTGTTTGCTTTCAGGTGGCCAACCTGGGTTCAATCCTCAGCATCCCACATCATCCCCCAAGCGCTGCTGGGAGTAATTTCTGAGTGCATGAGCCAGGAGTAACCCCTGAGCATCACTGAGTCTGATCCAAAAAGGAAAAAAAAATAAGAAAGAAAAAAAGAAAATTAGAAGTATTAAATGTAAAAGGAATAAGAGTTCTGGATTTAATAATATAAGATCCTCCCTTATGGAGTGAAAAACAAGGGGAAACAAGGGGCTGAAGAGATAACTTTATGGACTAGAGTGCATACTATGTAAGCAGGAGGTCTCTGTTTGATTTCTAACACTGCATAAGGTTCCCAGGCAAAATCAGTAATGACCCCTGAGCACTGACTGTGCTCCTAAGCACTGTTGTGCATTCTCAAACAATTTTTTTTAAATAAAGGAAACTAAAAATAAGAGCATATAAAACCTAAAAGTAGAAGAAAATCAAAATTGTAGTACAATCAGTAAAACTGAAAATCAGAAATGAGTAGAGGGCTTGGGATGTAACAGCTGTAGCAGAATTTGCCTTGCCTGTGCAGGCAAGAGGTTGGATTTACAGCCTTTCGCCCAAAGAAAACCAAAACCAGCAAAGAAATTATTAAGAAAATTAACAAACCTGAAATTGATTCTTTGCACAGATAACATTGAGGCAATAAACTGGTGACTGGTATAAACAAATCAACTCAATTCAGATTTTAAAATATAGGCTGGTTCCACTATCCCAGTGGCCTAGTTTGGTGAGACTTCATTAGAGAAAGGGAGGGTCAGGGGAGGAATATTAAGTAGCAGGAAACTGGCAAGAGTAGGAGAGGACTGCTGGAAATACACCATCGATTTTTCAATCAGGAAACGCTTCTAACAAAAATAAGTCTATGATTGTGTTTTTGCTAAGGAAGCCAGTGAGTTGGATTTTAGATAGGAGACAAGGGAGAGGGGTTAGCTCTAATTTCAAACTCTGGACTTTTCCAGTTGCTCACTGTAATCGTGCTAGTTATGGGATTGCGGAAATTATCTCAAGAGTCTGGAGGGCATTATTTTTATGTGATCTACAGGTTTATCCCTAGAACTTCCCCAAAAGGTGGCACTTGTGAGGTGTAGTGAAACACAAATCTGTCACTGTCACTGTCCTCCTGTCGTTCATTGATTTGATCGAGCGGGTCCAGTAACATCTCCATTGGAGACTTTGTTGTTACTGTGTTTGGCATATCGAATACATCACGGGGAGCTTGCCAGGCTCTGCTGTGCGGGCAAGATACTCTCGGTAGCTTGCCGGGCTCTCCGAGAGGGGCAGAGAAACCGAACTCGGGTCGGGCATGTTGGCTGTGTGCAAGGCAAATGCCCTGCCACTGTGCTATCGCTCCAGCCCAATATAGTGGCAGTTTTTTATTTTTCCTTTTAAGATTAAAATTTAAGTATATTTTATTTATTTTTTGCACACTTTTTAAAGATTTTTTTAATTCTTGTTTTTTTGTGCCACACTGGCTGAACTTAAGGATTACTCATGGCTCTATACTCAAGGATCACTCCTGGTAGTGTCAGGGCATCACATGGGGTACATGCAGGTACACCACCTGCAAAGCAAAAGCCCTCCTAGCTGTACGCTCTCTCTCTGGTCCATAGAACTTACACACTTTTATCACCTCCCACCACTTGTTCAGGGATCAATCATCACGCCTGAATTATTCAATAGACTCTTCATTTGTCTCCCTGATTCTTCTAATTTTACTTTTTGCAATGATACCTTCTTTTTCTTCCTTCCATCCTTACTTTCTTTTGAGGTGAAGAAAAAATATATTGAGAATACTTTGAAAGATGTTAGTCAAATCTTTGAGAGTCAGATGTTTTGCAGTGTCTGCATGGATAGAATCATTGACTGTATTACCAATGCAAAGGACAATAATATTAAAGGTTGTAGAAATTTATCCTGAAATGTCACCCAATCTTTTCTAGTGAAAAACAAACTTTAGTTTAGCCAAGGAAACAATTGGGATGACAGCCCCATAACACAAAATGGATTTTAATTCTTGAATATTATAGTTACTGAACAATTAATCATATTATGTTTCTTCGGGGGAGGGAAGTATCCTTGGGAAGGGATTCTTTTCATTTCATTTTCATTTCATCATCCTGTTAATCTTCGATTGCCTCGAGCAGGCCCCAGTAACGTCTCTTTCATCCTAGCCCTGAGATTATATTCACGGCTCTTTAGGAGAATGAGAGCCATCATTGTTACTGGTATTTGGCATATTTGGTACGCCATGGGGAGTTTGCCAGACTCTGCCCTGTGGGCAGGCTACATTCGATAGCCTGCAAGTTTGTCCAAAGTAGGAATGAAATAATAAGATGTCATAAAAAAAAGTTCTGATAAGATGTCGCGCGGCCGCGAATGCGACCGCGTGGTTCCAGGATCTGGATTTTATAGTCTCTGAGTCTTGGCCACTGATGGGATTACACGGCGCCAGGGGGCCAGGTGGTGGGTGTGACCCCCACCTGCTGGAATTTGGAGGATCTGGATGGAAGATGCTCGACTCCAATCTGAGTAGGCTTGGAGGTCTCAGCCCCAGAACCCGCGTGGCTTTGTCCCTCTGCCAGTACCTTCATGTGTGCGGAGAGTGGTCTCAGCATGGTGGTGGCTGGTCCTGGAGGTCTTCGGCTGCCGGAGCCCCGGTCGGGGCGTGGAGGAAAGCTCAACCCGCTCCCCTCCAAGGGGTCCCGGCGAGGGACACCCAGGCGCAGGGGCAAAAGACTGCACTGTTCTCGTCCGGGATCTGGATTTTTTAGTCTCTGAGTCTAAGGGATTCTATTTTTAAAAAACAATTTTTAAGTGCCAGTGATTTAATTTTATTACCGATTGAGTAAAAATATCCATGCCTTCCTTCTCAGACATTTAAAAACAATGTGTTCTATGACCATGGGCAATTTAGGTAAGGTAACAAGTTACCTGAATTTCTCAGCGGTTATAGCACACATTCTTCTGATGGTTAAGATAAAGCATACTTTTCTTTAGGTTTATTCTATGTCAGTAACTGAACATTATAAGGCATCATGCCTCTGAGTGAGTTTCTAAGTTATAGAAACATAAAATAGAACCTCACCCTCATACTTTGTGTTCTATAATTTAATGAAGTTCTTGGTTTCCAATGAGATCAAGTTGAGGATATTATTTCTAACCTTTATTCTCCTTAAGACAGCTTGCTCAATTTCTCTCTTCTCTCATTATTTTCTAAAGATTCTAAAATTTTCTTCAAGGAGCACAACATGCTATGCTAGGGATTAAGTTCAGAACTTGGTACATCCTCGTTTCAAAAGAACACATTATTTGTAGTCACCAACACTGACTCAAGCCAAACCTTCCAACTCCTTTTTAGGACACTTGAATATTCTCCTACTTCCAACCTTGCATCTCCTCTCCAATGCCCTTAAGCTTTCAAGTTTTTCCTTTCTGTTTTGGGCCACCCGGAGGTGTTAGGGGCTATTCTCATCTCTGTGCATGGGGATCACGCCAAGCAGTGCTCAGGTGACCAAGCTGTGCCCTGGGCCTCCTCATGCAAAGCATGCCATCCAGCCCTCTGATCTATCTGTCTGTTCTCACACACCCTCTAACATCTCTGGTCTCTTCTTGATCCTCTCTAGTACAACTCCTACTCCTTTTCCGGGACCTTCCTTCAGCTCTGGGATGGCTTAGCATCTCAGCTAGCAGCTCTCCTTTCTGTCCATTTTCTAGCAGATGGAGCACCCTTTGTTCCAACGTCTTTGTGCAAGCAGATTGCTTCGTTGTCTTTCTTGTTGCTACTGATTGTCTGGTTGTCATTTTCTCCAGATCTAAGCTGCCCCTAACTCAATTTCCTCCCAGGCTCTCCACTTTATTTAAACACGATAGTTTATAAAGTTGTTTGTGATGATTTATTAGAGGCATTCACTATTCCAATACCAGTCCCTCCACCACTGTCACCTTCTGTTCACCTTTGTCTCCATTGTCCTACCCCCCACTGAAGCCTCTCCCAGTAGCAGGCTCATAATTATTCATTTTATATACTTTGTTGCATGATGGGCAATAGCACAGCAGGTAGGGTATTTAGCTTTCACACGGCCAACCCAGGTTCGATTCCTCTGTCCCTCTCAGAGAGCTCCTCAAGCTACTGAGAGTATGCCACCCACACAGCAGAGCCTGGCAAGCTCCCTGCGGCATATTTGATATGCCAAAAACATTAACAACAAGTCTCACAATGGAGACATTACTGGTACCCGCTCGAGCAAGTCAATGAACAACAGGAGGAAATGCTAGGGGGCTATATTGCTTGTTACCACTAAATGGCTAATAGAATGATAAAAAAAATTCATAGAAGAAAATTTCTGAAAAGTTATTGTATCTCACCCTGGGGATATTAAGTCCTTGCCTTGGCTCCATCTTGTCCTCAATAAACAATAAAAAGGTAAAGGTAAAGGCCCTCCCGTTGATCATCGATTTGCTCGAGCGGGCCCAGTAACGTCTCCATTGGAGACTTTGTTGTTACTGTGTCTGGCATATCGAATACTCTCGGTAGCTTGCCGGGCTCTCCGAGAGGGGCGGAGGAATCGAACTCGGGTCGGCCATGTTGGCCGCATGTAAGGCAAACGCCCTACCCGCTGTGCTATCGCTCCAGCCCTTTTTTGAGCTCTTTTTTGAGCCCTTTATTGAGCTCTTTTTTGAGCCCTTTATTGAGCTCCAGCTCAATAAACAATAAAGCCAGCATTATTATTTTAACTCTTCTTTGGTTTTGGGTCATTGTGCAGGGTTTGACACTGCTCCCTGAATGTTGCTCTGGTGTACATGGGCCATTGGTACTAGAGACAAAGCCCTAGGCTTCTTAGGGCACAGCATATGCTCCAGCCCTTTGAGATGTCTTCCTGGCTCCATCTATTCATTTGTGTGCTTATAAATTTATACAAAGATTATGCTGAAAATCCTACAGAAGTTTAATCTCCATATGATCCCTGATATAAACTATATCCTCATGTATCTCCTCATTCCTTATATAAATATTGGCTTGATTTCTGTTTTTTCCCTTGAAACTAAGTTACTTTGGATGAAGTGGAGTGAACAATGAAAGATAATACAGAGGCTAAGTAGTGACAGACACAGGTCTGATTCCCAGCAATGCATATGATACCACGACTACAAAGCCAGAAGCTCCAAGAACTGCCCATTTCTCAAAAAAAAAAAAAAATACTGTGACCAGACCCATAAGTTGATAAGCTGATTCCATTCCCAACTCCCAATAAATCTCAACCACATTGCCAGTGTAGCCCTGGTGACTACTCTCCTTATACTGCTGGGTATGACCCAAGCAGTGAACTGGCACATCAGAGTTCAGTTTCACTGGCTGTGAGTGACAGCTCCTCACACCACCCAAGACCCCAGTACTAAAAAATGGCCCCTATAAAGATTAGGTTCCCTTGGACAACATATTTAAGTTGTGTCTGTAAGCAGGTAGGTGCTTGGATTAGGCCAAGATGAAATTTGGTATTCTTAGGAAACAGGAACACTTAGCCAATAGTTTGAATTAACTAGTTCTCCCTACTTGTCTACAACCATTTCTCATGGATACACTGTGCAACATGTTCACATGTGGATTCAGAATAGCACATCTGGAAAATTTGAACCTTTCAGATTTTTATCATCACCATCCCAAAGCCCATTCTTATTGTTGGGCAGTGGAGGGGCTGGCCATAATAGATGTTGTTCAGGGCTTACCCACCTGGCTCTGTGCTCGGGGATCACACCTGGTAGAGTTTAAGGGACCACATGCAGTATTTTAGATTGATCAAGGGTCATCTGTGAGCAAGCTCTTAAGTCTGGTAAGGTACTATTTCTCTAGTCTCTAACTCCCATCTTTTCTGACCTTAGGGGAGAGTAGGAACTGGCATTTTATCAAGACTAGAAAAGTCCTGTGATAGTAAAGGAACCAAGGGCAAGGTACATATTTGGTGTGCAGCTGACTGGTTGATCCTCTGCAGAGCTTGGAGTACTACCGTATGTGGTCCAATATCCCCTGCCTCTCAAATGTTGAGTGGGAGAGAAGACTTGATCGATTCCATGCATAGGGAATACCAGCACTGTATGGTCCCTTTAGCACCACCAGGTGTGGACCCACAAAAGAAAGAGGAAATAATTCAAGTAAATTAGTAGGACAAACTCCTTGAGGGACTGGGAATTATAATAAAAGTCACTTCCCCTTTTTTTCAGAGAGGTATACCAAGTTCTAATCCAGGACACTCCCAGAGCATCCCTGGTTAAGTCTGGATTACCAAGGATGGAGCTCAGTGCTCCGACATGGCTCACCAGCCATTTGAGAGTAGATACTCTTTGGAGCAGCAATCCGGAGCCGTGAATGAAACTGAGGCTCTTCCAGGCTCCAACCTCCTTTACCCACATCTTGCTGTCTCTCTGTTTACCTGGCCCGTTGACTCCAGGTGTGTCTGTGTCTGTGCATTAGGATCTCTGCCAAGTGTAGCCGAAGTCAACTAGCAGCAGAGCTCTAATGTGAAATAATATACCTTAGATGGTTGTGGCTATTAGGCCCCGCCCAGCAGAGACTACTGACTTCTTCACTAGGCAGGAAGTGGGGGCAGGGGCAGGCAGGGAAGGGCGGGGAGGGACAGAGAGGGGGCAGGAAGGGACAGGGAGGGGTTGGGAGGGAGAAGATGAGCGGAACTAGGGAGGAGCCAAGAGGATGCTGAGATTATCTGGTTTAGAAGGAGAAGGTCCAACCCGAGTCCAGCTAGGCAGTCTAGGAACAATGTTTACATGCATTTGCACCTTAATCATCCTCCCTTGTATTTCTGAATGCCACTTAATACCATTTTTGTCAGAGGAGGAAGCAAATCTGAATATGGGCATGGGTTGGGGCGGTGTCATCTTTCCTCAGTGATGCTGGCTTTGGACCCGGTTTCAAACGGGTCATTGGTCTCTATTCTCCAGTACTGTGCAGAAGGAAAGAGAAACTGGGGGGCTGGGGAGATAGCACAGCGGGTAGGGCGTTTCCTTGCACATGGCCGACCCGGATTCGATTCCCAGCACCCCATGTGGTCCCCTGAGAACCTCAAGGGTTAACTCCTGAGTGTTGAGCCAGGAGTAACCCCTGTGCATCGCTGGGTGTGACCCAAAGATTAAAAAAAAAATTCTTTGTTCCCTGCAAATTTACATCTGGCTGTAAAATTCCCCATGATCAAAGAATTTCTCACTGGAGAGGCACAGTTTCTAGAAATTCCTCTGGACCTGCTTGTCATTCAGTAGGTTAATCAGAGAGTCGGAGCCACTGAGGCAATTGTGTAGTTCCGGTT
Source organism: Sorex fumeus (assembly GCF_029834395.1). Taxonomy (NCBI): domain Eukaryota; kingdom Metazoa; phylum Chordata; class Mammalia; order Eulipotyphla; family Soricidae; genus Sorex; species Sorex fumeus. The sequence continues at coordinate 15,656,928 of NW_026606096.1, read as the reverse complement.
CCCTGAATCATTGTGTCCAAAAAATGAAAGGGACATGTGACAAGATTAACAGTCCTGTATAGTGCAAATCTTAAATTACTTTATTCTATGCTATGATCTATAAATTACTAAGAAATGGGTTTTTGCAGTGTTGTTTCCTGGTTTTATTTTCAGGGGAGGTACACATAGCAATGCTCATAGACCACTAGATAATAGGGGTTCTCTCTTGCCCATTCTCTGGGAACCATGCCATGCCTGAGATTGAGATCAAGCTTCCACATGCAAGATATAAGTTCAGTCCTTTGAGCTATCTCTCCATTCCTGGGAACTTAGCTCTATTAAGATTGTCCACAGTTTTGTTTGATTGTTTTTGGGTCATGCGGGTGATATTCATGGATTATTCCTCTCTCTGCACTCAAAAATTACTCCTGGTTGAACTCAGATACCATATGGGATGCTGAGAATTGAACTCAATTCAATTCAATTGGCCCAGGTGGGCCACTTGCAAGACAAAAGCCCTTATCTGCTGCACTATCTCTTTGACCCCTGATTGTCCAGTTCTTTCAGCTTGTTTCATTTGTTCTTCAATTTTACATCTTTAGGAGCGATAGCACAGTGGGTAAGGCATTTGCCTTGCATGCGGCTGACATGTCTGACCTGGGTTTGATTCCTTCACCCTTCTCGGAGAGCCCAGCAAGCTATCAAGAGTATCTCGCCCACACGGCAAAGACTGGCAAGCTCCCCGTGACGTATTCAATATGCCAAAAACAGTAACAACAAGTCTCACAATTTGTTGTGAGATGTTACTGTGTCTGCTTGCGCAAATGAATGAACAACGCGAGGACAGTGCTACAGTGCTATGTTGCATTTATGTACACACATGTATCTACGTATAATATATATATATCATCCATATATATCATCCAATGCTTGTATTTTTCTTTTTAGTTAGGTCACTTCACATATTTACTTTCAATTTCTTCAGTTTTGTTGGGGATTACAAACTTTTACCTTCGGTTTCAAAATAAATGAACCGGGGTGTAGCCCCATAATGAACAAACAAAAATATCTGGGTCTCCTACAGGCAAAGCTTGAGCTCAGTGCATTGAGTTATCTCTCCTTCCCCTTCACTTCCACCCCCGCCCCAACAGATTAGGAGCTGCAGTGATACCACAGGGGGTAGAGCGTCTGTCTTGCATGCAGCTGACCTGGGTTTGATTTTTCTGTCCCTCTCGGAGAGCCCGGAAAGCTACTGAGAGTATCCCGCCTGCACAGCAGAGTTTGGCAAGCTCCCTGTGGCATATTCGATATGCCAAAAACAGTCACAACAAGTCTCACAATGTAGACATAACTTGTGCCCCCTCAAGCAAATCGATGAACAATGGGAGGACAGTGCTACAGTGCTAACTGGTTAGTCTATCAGTTACAAAAGTCTGCCACATCTTCTTCATAAAGTGATCACTGGAAGGGCATGCCATTTTCTTTCATCTGTTAACTATAGTGAATAATGAATGCAACAGTAAATACTGATGGATAATAACATTTTTGTTCATCGGGGAGATATCAAAATTGTGTTATTGGATCTACTGTAAGCAGTAGCTCTAACAGGTTTGAGGTGCTGACTTTTACCTATCTCGGTTTATGTTTTTGTCATAATAAATGATGAGGAGTATATATTTCAGGGGCCCGTTGGTCATTCTGTATATCTTATTTGGGAAATGTCTATTCAGATTTACTGATGATATTTTCATTTCATTGTTCTTTTTTCTTTTCTTTGTTTTTTCCCCCTTTTTGGATCACATCCGGCAATGCATAGGGGTTACTCCTGGCTCGTGCTCTGAGGAATTACTACTGGATCAGGGGACATATGGGATGTTGGGAATCAAACCCAGGTCAGCATTGTGCAAGGCAAAAGCCCTACCCACTGTGTTACTGGTCCAGCCCCTCATTGGTTTCTTTGATTTTTGTTTTTGTTTTTAAGTCACAGCTGAAACACTGGTTTGCACAATGCAAATGTTTATATACTTTAGGAGCATAATGTTACCATACCCTGTCAACCACAAAAATGCTAATATCCTCCACCAGAGCCCATTGAACCTTAGCCCACACCAACTACCCATGGCAAATTCAACTCTATTTTCAGATTCCGAAGAACCAGTGGCCATAAAATAAATAGAAAACATCTTAGTTATTTATTTCTTGACATCCAAGTCTTGGAGGACTTCACCCCAATAGCAAGAAAAATGAAAGAGGGCCAGAGAAATAGAACAGTGGGTAGGGTGTTTGCCTTGCATAAAACTGACTCAGGTTTGATTCCTGGCATTCCAAGCCTGCCAGGAGTAATTCCTGAGTGCAGATTCAGGGGTAGCCCCTGAACACCACTGGATGTGACCCAAAAGCCAAAAGAAGAAAAGGAAATAAAAGAAAAAGCAAATAATTGCCTCTACATCAAATTTTAAAGACTTTACACAACAAAAGAGCACTGTAGCACGGTAGCACTGTCCTCCTGTTGTTTATCGAGTTGCTCGAGTGGGCACCAGTAACGTCTCAAAACAAATTGTGAGATTTGTTGTTATAGTTTTGGGCATATCGAATATGTCACAGGTAGCTTACCAGGCTTTGCTGTGCGGGCGAGATACTCTCGGTAGCTTGCCAGGCTCTCCAAGAGGGGTGGAGGAATTGAACCGGGGTCGGCCGCGTTCAAGCCTAATGCCCTACCTACTGTACTATTGCTCCAGCCCACAACAAAAGAGAATAGTAAGAAAGCAAAAAGGCTTTCTTACTATTGCTTTTGTACTGGCTGGGAAAAATGTTTGCATATATAACACAGTTTTATACCCATGGTATATGAAGTATTCATGCAGCTCAAATGTAAAAGAAAATCAAATATGGGACCAAAGCGATAGTACAGTGGGTAGGGTACTTGCCATGCATGGTGCCAATCTGGATTCTATCCCTGCTACCCTGCATCATCCCTGAGGCATTCCTAAATATCCATATCATAAAAGATATGGCAGATACTCTTTTTTTGAATATCACGATCACGACCACCCTGTTGTTCGTCGATTGCCTCGAGCAGGTGCCAGTAACGTCTTCTTTGTCCTAGCCCTGAGATTTTTTTTTTTTAAAGTGCCATATTCAAGGCTTTTTCAGGGTTAGGAGAATGAGACCCATCATTGTTACTGGTATTTGGCATATTGGGTATACCACGGGGAGTTTGCCAGACTCTGCCGTGTGGGCATGTTACATTTGGTAGCCTGCCCGTTTGACCAAATTAGGAATGAGATGATAAGATGTTAATATGATAAGGTTCTGGGAGCTGAGTGTGATAATCTCTGGATCCTGGCCGTTGTTGGAGTTACACGGCAGTTGGTGGGTGTAACTGCCAGTAACTCTGGCAGGTCCAGTCCCAAACTGTGCAGGCTTGGAGATCTCAGCCCCGGGTCCCACACACCTGGGTTCCTCTGTCAGTTCTTTTATGCATGAGGCTCATCCAAGTGTGTGGAGAGTGCTCCCAGCATGGCCTTGGCTGGGCCTCGATGGTCTTCAGCTGTTGGGCCCTGGTGGAGACAGTCAGGCATAGGGTAGGAGACTCTGTCTTGTTCTCTCCCAGGAGCTGAGTGTGATGATCTCTGGATCCTGGCCGTTGTTGGAGTTACACGGCAGTTGGTGGGTGTAACTGCCATTAACTCTGGCAGGTCCAGTCCCAAACTGTGCAGGCTTGGAGATCTCAGCCCCGGGTCCCACACACCTGGGTTCCTCTGTCAGTTCTTTAATGCGTGAGGCTCATCCAAGTGTGTGGAGAGTGCTCCCAGCATGGCCTTGGCTGGGCCTCGATGGTCTTCAGCTGTTGGGCCCTGGTGGAGACAGTCAGGCATAGGGTAGGAGACTCTGTCTTGTTCTCTCCCAGGAGCTGAGTGTGATGATCTCTGGATCCTGGAAGTTGTTGGAGTTACACGGCAGTTGGTGGGTGTAACTGCCAGTAACTCTGGCAGGTCCAGTCCCAAACTGTGCAGGCTTGGAGATCTCAGCCCCGGGTCCCACACACCTGGGTTCCTCTGTCAGTTCTTTTATGCGTGAGGCTCATCCAAGTGTGTGGAGAGTGCTCCCAGCATGGCCTTGGCTGGGCCTCGATGGTCTTCAGCTGTTGGGCCCTGGTGGAGACAGTCAGGCATAGGGTAGGAGACTCTGTCTTGTTCTCTCCCAGGAGCTGAGTGTGATGATCTCATTTTTGAATATATATATATATATATATATATATATATATATCAGGGCTCTTAGAGTGCTTTCACATTTTAAAATTATTTTTTGTTTGTTTTTGGTTTCTGTTTCTGGTTTTGATTTTGGACTACACTGGCAGTGCTCAGTACCTTCTCCTGGCTTTGTGTTCAGAAGCCATTCCTTGCTTTGATCGGGGGACTATCTGTGGTGCCAGAGATTATACCATGTAAGCCATGTCAGCCTCATATCACAAAACATGCTATACACTATACTATCACTCTGCCCATGTTTGATTTTTTTTTTTTTTGCTTTGGATCACACGCAGAGGTTCTCAGGGCATGCTCCTGGTTCTGTGCTCTGGGATCACTCCTGTTGATTATCAGGAGGCCAAATATGTGACAGAGGGCCACATCCAGATTGGTACCACACAATTGGTACAGCAGCTGCTGTAGGGTGGGTGTGTTGGGCCACACCCTACCCTGTGTGTCTCGGATTACCCCTGGCAGATGCTGAGGCACAGTAGGGTGTGGCCCTGAAACAAAAACAAACACAAATTGACCTCTCCTATATAAGCAGCCTTAACTTTAAGTGCTCTAACTCTTGGCTTCTATCTTGGGATTCTATCTTGGAGAAGAGACCATCCTGGCTGGAAAAATGGCACCTCCGAGTTCCCCAGGCCCCAAGGGCTCATCAGCTGCAAGCGTTCCTCAGCCTGAGGAGGGGATGGTGCTGCCTGGCTTCCCGGACATCGACAGCTTCATGAAGTTTGCTCTCAGGTCAGTGGTGGCAGTCATTAAGGCATCTGGGAGCCTGCCACAGTCTGGCCCAGAATATGATTTTTACCAAAGTTTTCCTGGCTTCCAAGCATTCTGTGAGACTCAAGGAGACAGGATGCTTGAGTGCATGAGCAGAATGATGCAGTACTACGTGTGTCAGAGCGACATCAAGGACTGCAGGAAAGTGACGGACTTGGAAGACAAATTTGATTTATTGGTTGACGCCAATGATGCTATTCTGGATGGAGTGGACATTTTACTGGATGAAGCTTCAGGCATGAAGAAGCATCAGCAGCCCGTCCTCCCCATAGGGTCACAAGCCCGCCAAATGATCGTGTCCAGCTGGAACCGGAAGGCAGAAGAATCTGGCAAAAAAACAAAATCGGAACCCTTCCGGCTGCTTCACGTGAAGAACATCATCCGACCGCAGCTTAAATTCCGAGAGAAGATCGACAATTCCAACACCCCATTTGTTCCGAAGATCTTCATCAAGCCCAACGCCCTGAAACCTCTCCCTCGGGCGCTGTCTAAGGAGAGTCGGGAGCACACCAAGAACCAATCAGAGGACCCGGATGTGCCACCGGCCCTGGTCCACTTCCTCCACCAGCAGCGGACCCAGCAGGTAGAGCAGGACGTGTTCGCACACCCCTATCAGTACGAACTGGATCACTTTATGCCCCCAGAGTGGGCGCTTCAGAAACCGCAGCCCCAAGCCTACAAGCCCCTGCAGGACACGGCCTGCCACTTGGTGACCTCGCTGGACCAACTCGTGCAACTCAACGCGACGCTCCTGGCCTGTTGGGAATTTGCGGTGGACTTGGAGCATCACTTTTACCGGAGCTTCCTGGGCCTGACCTGCCTGATGCAGATTTCCACACGCACCGAAGACTTCATCATCGACACGCTGGAGCTGCGCAGCGACATGTACCTCCTCAACGAGAACTTCACAGACCCTGCCATCGTGAAGGTCTTCCACGGCGCTAACTCCGACATAGAATGGCTGCAGAAGGACTTCGGGCTGTACGTGGTGAACATGTTCGACACGCAGCAGGCAGCGCGCCTTCTTCAGCTGGGCCGGCACTCCCTGGACCACTTGCTGAAACGCTACTGCAACGTGCAGGTGAACAAGCAGTATCAGCTGGCCGACTGGAGGGTGCGCCCTTTGCCGGAGGAAATGCTCCACTATGCCCGCGAGGACACCCACTACCTGCTCTACATCTACGACTGCATGAGGCTGGAGCTGTGGGCTGCTGCCAGCGAGCAGCCCTCGAAGGCCCGGGTGGTGTGGCAGCGCAGTAGGGACATCTGCCTCCGGAAGTTCGCGAAACCCCTCTTCACGGATGAGTCCTACCTGAAGCTGTATGAGAAGCTGAAGACGCCTCTTAATGCACAGCAGCTGACAGCCTTCCGGCTGCTGTTCGCCTGGAGGGATCACCTGGCAAGGAGGATGAGAGTTGCTGCTATGTCTTGCCCAACCGCATGATGCTGAAGATCTCAGAAGAGCTGCCCGAGGAACCCCAGGGCATCATTGCTTGCTGCACCCCCGTCCCGCCTCTGGTATGGCAACAACTTCATGAGCTGCATCTTCTCATCCAGAAGGCGCGAGGAACCCCTCTGTGCCAGTCGGAAGTTACCACCGGAGTGAGGAGGAGAGCACTGCTGCCCCATCCCGAGAGGCTGGAAAATGTTCTCGTTGGACCTCACGACCGCTCCCACGCTTGGTCTGGTGACTGCCCTGCCGTCCCCACCAATAGGCCTGTCCCGGGCCAGACGCAGGCCGGCCTCTTACCAGCCCAGCACGAAGAGAAGACCCTGCTGGCCACCAGCCGCTTCGTTGCCACGGCCGCGGACACCTTGTTTAACGAGGCAAGTGCAGAGCAAAAGGACAAAACCCAGAAGAAAGTCCAGCCAGTGGTGCAGTCCTTGGAGAACCCATTCGGGATGCTTTTGCAGGCGCTCCAACACCACGCCCACATTTCCCAGGCAGCCAAGGCCGACCCTTCCTCAAACATCAATGAAATCAGCGAGCGCTGGGAGATGGCCAGCCAGGCGCAGGGACAGAAGGACTCTAAGGACACTGCCAGGAAGAGGGCAGCCCAGGCGACAGCCGCCCAAGACGAGGCCAAGGAAGGGTCGCAGACCACTGCCCAGCCGGCTCTGTCGCTCCGCCAGCAGATCGCCCTGGAAAACGCTGCCAAGAAGAGAGAGCGAACAAGTGACCCCAGAGCCCCTGAACAGAGACAAGAGAAGAAATGGTCCAAACTGGCTGAGAAGCCCAAGGAACCCAGGGAGGCGCGGGAGAAAGCTTCTACTTCCTTTGACTACCGCAAGCCAAACGTCCAGGCGTTTGCTGGAAACAGCAAGTCCCAAGCGGCCTCCCAGTTTGACCCCGGAAAGCAGATCGTAGCTGGCAAGAAATTCATCGCAGCCAAAGAACTCAAACAGACCGCGGGAAACAAAAGCATGTCCTTCCTTCCCCGGGAGTTGAACAGAGGGTTCAGATGCAACTGGCCCAGGAGACCGCATCCGCCAGATTTCCGGGGTCTTCCCAGGACCGGGAGGCAACGGCCTTGGGATGGTTTTGTATACCATCCCAATTTTAACACTGTTAGAAATAATTGTTACTGGGAAAAAGAATAACTAAACTGGAGCTTGTGACCCCATGTGCGGTCACGTATTTGAATAGGTGGTGCTAAAGAATCTTTTTGCATTTGTTTTTCTCGTTTGTTTTTGGGTTATATCCAGTGGTACTCAGAATTTATGCCTGGGTCTGTACTCAGGAATTACACCAGGCACGCTTGAGGGACCATGTGGGGTGCTGTGGATCAAACTGGGGCTGGCTGTGGGGACAAGGCAAATCCCTTAGTTGCTGTACTATTGCTTCACTCCAAAAATCTTTAAAAAAATTGTTTTAGGATCAGAGAGTCGGTACATCAGGGACAGTTCTTGTATTTTGGTTCCAGGAATACCTTAGGGAGTGATTCCCAAGCACAAAGACAGGAGCAAGCCCTAAGCACAGCCAGGTACGGCTCAACCCTCCTGCCTACAGCAAATTAAATAAAAAACTGTTTTAAAATACATTTCTTAGTTCTGGAGATCAATGGATTGATGCTTTACACGGAGGAAAATTGAGTGTTGATCCGTGGCACCATATGGTTCCTGAGCACTGTTAGATTAGTGCCCAGCACAGATCTAGGAATAACCCCTGAGCACCACTGGATGTACCCATTCCAAATTATTTGTGATTATTTTCTGGAAATGTTTGAATTGTGTACATATGCATATACATGTACACCTGTATACTTGAATTGTATATACATATTACTCAAGTTGCATAAAAACTTATTGGATAGAGGGACTAGAGTGGTAGTTGAAGCTTGCCTTAAAAACCTTAGAGTGAAATATTAGATTATTTTGGTTCTGCTTTGGGGCAGGGATTGGGGTTCAGGATGGGATGATGGGAAGATTATCAAAATATGATGATGGGAAGATGTAATGATGATGGGACTGGTGTTTGAATATTAAATGTAATAAGATATTGTGAACTACTTTATAAAATAATTTTTTTTGAAAAGCTTGCCTTGCATATGTCAGACCTGGGTGGTTCAATTTCTGGCACCCCATGGTGCCCAAGCACTGCAGGAGTGACCCCTGATCACAGAACCAAGAGTAACACTGCCAAGTGTGGCCAAAAAGTAAAAACAAAATACCCCAAAACATATCGAGTGAAGGTGGTGGTGAAGGCCAGACAACTGGTACAGCAGGTAAGGCATCTACTTTGCCCACGGCTGAACTAGATTCAATCCCCAGCACTATTTGTGGTCCTCCAGCACTTCAAGGAATGATCTCTGAGACCGAGAGGAATAAGCCCTGAGCAAAGCTGGGTATAACTCAAAACTGAAAAGGAAGAAAGGAAGGCTGGAGCTATAGCTTGGGCATTTGCCTTGCACGTGGCCGACCTGGATTTGATCCCTGGCATCCCCTATGGTTCCCTGAGTATTGCCAGAAGTAATTCCTGAGTGCAGAGCCAGGAGTAACCCCTGAGCATTGCCGGGCTGACCCCAAGAACCAAAATAAATAAATAAATAAATAAAAATTAAAGAAAAATAAAAAGAGAAGAAAAAGGGGAGGGGAGTCATGAACAGAAAAAAATTTTTTTCCCTTTATTTTATTTTATTTTTTTTTACAGTTGTAGATTTACAATTTTTTGTGCTTTGGTTTCAATTATACAATGATCAGATACCCATCCCTCCACCAGTGCCCATTTTCCACCACCATGGATAATATCCCTCCCACCCCCATCCCCCCATCCACCCCTGTCTCTGTGGCATGGCAATCCCCTGTGATGAACAGAAAAATTTTAAGGAACCTGCTCTGATTAGAGGCAGCCAGAATGCAGGGATATTTCCAGATGTTTCCAGAATCCCAGGGATGTTTGCAGGTGTGGGTAGAACACACATCTCCTGGATCCCCCGCAACACAGAGAGGAAACTCTGGCACAAGTAGTGCATGTTCAGTTACCATCATGTCCCACATTCTATCTCCCGTGGCTAGAACTCCAGTGCTCAGAGTGGTTCAGCGGCCAGTCCTCCCCTTAGCCAGTCACAGGGTATCTGGTGGCTGAAAGAACTAGGTACAGACTTTTCCCTCCTCAGTTTGATACACAGCCAGTTGTTTTATACACACCCAGCATCCACCTCTCACCTGCTTCTCCATCATTTGGCCATGTAACCCTGTCCCACTCTTCTATAGAGGAAAAGCTCCTGTTTTTTGCACAAGCCAGGGGTTACCCCTGGCTCTGTACTCAGGAATTACTCCCAAAGATGCCCTGGAGAACATATGGGATGCTGGGAATCGAACCCAGTGTGCCTTGTGCAAGGCAAATGCTCTTACAGACTGTAGGCCCCCCAGGGGATCTTGTTAACAGTGGGCCCAACCCTCTCTATCACCTCCCTCCTGTCTCTCCCTGTGAGGCGCTGTTCCTCTAGCCATGCAATCCTTATTCAGGGTCTGCATTTCACTCAGCATTTAGTTGAAAACATGGGGGTGAGAATTCAGTAACTTTCTCCATCCTTTGCATTGCTGGTATCCCCTGGTAGTCTTATCCCCTGATAGACTTACTTAAAGCACAGTGACTCTTCGAGAAAATTCAGTAACTTTACTGAAGAACATGTTCTTCAGATGGGGCCATTGCTCAGTCCAGCTTGCTCTTTGGACCCACAGCGCTGACTGTTGCTCACAGGAGCTGGGCTGGGAGATGGCTGCTCTCAGCAGTCTACGGTAGGCCTAGAAGCACGGAATCAGGTCATTTACTGCCCAGCAAAGGGAAACTTATATGAAGGGGATTGGGTTTCTCCAAATAAATTTATAAATTTGATGTATTTCTAAGAGATGTTAAGAAGTCTGAGCACGTTACTAACATTTTTGTATTAAAATAGAAGTTCTGTAAAAAAAACTAATTCTGGGTAAAAATAATTGTACAAGCACCATTAGGATCCCTTTTAGTAAGAATATACAGACAAGATGTGTTTTCCTTACCAGAGCGGTACTAAGACTGGTTATTGCATTTGGGGGTGCAGTGGGGGAGGTTACACTGAGTGTGTCAGGGTTTACTCCTGACTGTATTCAGGGATACTCTTGGTGGTGTTCCAGAGACCATATGTGATGCCAGTGAGTAAACCTTGGTCATTTACATATAAAACAAACACCTTAAACGCCTTACAATGGTTCAGCCCAACTGCATGTTCTTATTGGTCCAGGAGTACAGAAATAAAACACTGTAATAAAGTATAGAATAAAAAAACACATACAGTTTATGTGGTTCTATCTCCTCTTCTAAGCACATAACATAACAATCAGAGAATTCTGATTGTTTTTTAACATCTTCATTAGAGTTCGCTCCTCATTTCATGCCACCTTTCCATTATTTCTCATCTCAGTACACACTATAATCATATATACATATATATATGTATATGTGTGTGTGCGTGTATATGTGTGTGTGTGTTTGTGTATATGTGTTTTGCTTTTTGAGCCACGTTCAGCTCAACAATAGGGATAACAAGCCTGGAATCAAACGCAGGCCTCACACATGCACAGCCAGTGCTCTTCCAAATGAACTACATTCCAACCCTTATTTTAATTTTCCTTTGCTTTGTTTATTTGGGCGACGTGGAGTTCCTCAAGAGTCTCTGCTGTAGTGATGGGGGAATCTGGTTTAGGGTATAAACCCTGACCACCTGCATAGCCCCTTCCCCCGGCTCCTGAATCATCAGTTTCAGAAGCAAATCGGATTATTTTCATTTTCTGTGTAAAACCCTGATGGGTGCTATGTACACACAGCTCCAATTTCATTGAGCCTGGACAGAAATTTTATAAAAGAGTTGAACTGTTTTGAAGTTCCAGCTATTTTAACAAATACCACTGCTCCTAACACTAGGCAATATTTCCTATGGCCAGTCTTCAATGGTGAGATGGCATTCCAAAGCACTCCTCTGTCCCCCAATTTAATAGATTGAAAAAAGCTAATGATATACCACGAGGCTCTTCACACAACAGAAATACAAATTTCTGAGCAGACATACAGTGACTACCCTCAGCAGTAATCCGGTGATATCACTAACTCATCACAAATTTCCCTCCTAATAATAATGAAAATTAAAGAGTTTCCTCAGATCTATTTAGAAAGGATTGTGAGAACAGTTGCACACTTTCTAGGGAAATATGTGTGCAGACTCTTTTACATAACTTAAAAATGTGAAGGGAAAATATGGGTGAAGGAAAAAGTCGCAGCTATGTACAATATGACACAGGCTTTTTTTTTCTTTTTTGGGTCACACCCAGCGATGCTCAGGGGTTACTCCTGGCTCATGCACTCAGGAACTGCTCCTGGCGGTGCTCGGGGTACCATACGGGATGCTGGGAATCGAACCTGTGCTGGCCATGTTGGCTGCGTGCAAGGCAAATGCCCTACCTGCTGTGCTATGGCTCCAGCCCCGACACAGGCTTTTAATGCACACCCAGTGGTGATGTTGGGGGAAAGGGGGGGCATCGTTGGTGCTTGTGGAACCACATGATGGAAAGAGCATATAAAATATGTGCCTGTCCTTTTTCTCATGCCTGTATAGTAGTTTTGAAAATGTGAAATTATAATGAAGTGAAATTGTAGGATATGGGAACTGGGAACTTTGAAATAGTTTATTTAGAGCTTTTCTTCTCAGCTTAAGTACATTATCATCAGTTTGAGGGGCAGGGAGGACACCTGGTGATGTTCAGGGGCTATTTCTGACTCAGCACTCAGGAATTGCTCCTGGAACCTTATGAGATGCCTTGGATCGAATCCAGGTTCCCAACATGCAGAGCAAGCGCCTTACCTGCTGTACAATTTCTCTGGTCCCAAGCTCATTATCGTTATTTTAACACAAGGCTGCCCTCTACTGGTTGTTTTATTTGATTTTATTCCTACTTTGATCTTACTGTTACATCAAGTTATCTAACAATAGCCATCCAGTTTTCTTCTTTTCTCCTGTTCCTCCTCGTCCTCGTCCTCGTCCTCGTCCTCGTCCTCGTCCTCGTCCTCCTCCTCCTCCTCCTCCTCCTCCTCCTCCTCCTCCTCCTCCTCCCCCCTTCTCCTTTTTCTGTTCTCAGAGCAGTTCTTGGGAGACTATGTGTTCCAGTATGCTTAGAAGTGAGAAATTGGCTCCACTTTGCCATAAAAAAGATATGAATGCTCAGGACCCAGACATTGGAGGGGGAGAGGAGCCATATCTGGGGGGAGCAGCAGAAGTAACCTCTATCTGGGTCTAATAACAGCTCAGAGTCAGTAGGAAATGCCTGGATAATCCAGATTGTAGGAACGTCTGAAACTTCTCCCGAATGGAAAAGGATGGTGTAAGAGTGAGCATAGAGAAATGGCAGAAAATCAAGCAAGAGAGGACAGATGTGCCGGTTCCTGTAGCAGTATGGAAGATGCTCTTGAAGCGAAGAGAACAGAAAAAGCCTGAGTGATCTCTAGACCACAGGTGGTCCATAGTGTCCTTCAGCACGACAGACATACAGCACAGCACAGAGGGTCCCTCCCTGACCTCTGCACAATCTCCCCATCTTCTCCACGGCCTGGTGGGCAGCAAACAGTTCACAAAAATAGGCCAGATACAGGATATATAGATTCGATACAAATATTTTTCTTCTAAAATTTATATTGATTGGTATAATCAGTGGTTAATGCATTTTTTAAAAAGTTACTATTGGTATTTACTAATTGCTTCTATGACCCTATACTATTACTGCTCCAGCAACCTGATCAAACTTGCTCTCTTGCTCTGTTCTTGTTGTACCTGTTTGATTTACAACCTAGAAATCCTGCCTCTGATTTTCCCACCTCATGAGAAAACATCTGGCCATACTTCAATATCATGCAGATTTATTTCAGGTTAAAATTAGGTGTTCCTTCATTATATACATATCTGTCACTGTCACTGTCCTCCCATTGTTCATCGATTTGCTCGAGCGGGCCCAGTAATGTCTCCATTGGAGACTTTTGTTGTTACTGTGTTTGGCATATCGAATACATCACGGGTAGCTTGCCAGGCTCTGCCGTGCGGGCAAGATACTCTTGGTAGCTTGCCGGGCTCTCCGAGAGGGGCGGAGAAATCGAACTCAGGTCGGCCATGTTGGGTGCATGCAAGGCAAACGCCCTACTGCTGTGCTATCACTCCAGCCATATATATATATATATATATATATATATATATATATATCCTGGTTTGTAATTCATTGTACAGAAAGTGATTGATATGAAAGAAAATTTTCACTGTGATGATGTGTACAGGACTGGATCCATAGCACAGTGGGTGGGGTGTTTGCCTTGCACGCGGCTGACCGGGCCATCCTGAGTTCGATTCCTCCACCTTCGATTTCTCCACCCCTCTCGGAGTGTCACTGTCACTGTCACTGTTCTCCCGTTGTTCATGGATTTGCTCGAGCGGGCCCAGTAATATTGTGACACTTGTTACTGTGTTTGGCATATTGAATACGTCACGGGTAGCTTGTCAGGCTTTGCCGTGCAGGCAAGATACTCTCAGTAGCTTGCCGGGCTCTCCGAGAGGGGCAGAGGAATCGAACTTGGGTCAGTCATGTTGGCTGCGTGCAAGGCAAATGCCCCTAGCCACCATGCTATCGCTCCAGCCCACAGATGTGTACAGAGGGGAGAAAGTCTGAATTTAGAGAGATTATAGTGATGGAAAGTGTAAGATAAGAAAGAAGAGAAAGAAGAGAAAGACCTAAGGAAGGAGATGAATGTCAGAGGGAGTTCGTTGGAAATTATAGATAAAGCAATATAGAGGCAGGGCAGGGAGGGGCAGGAGGGAAACTGGGACGTTGCTGGTGGGAAATGTACAATGGTGAAGCGAGGGATGTTGGAACATTGTATGACTGAAACCCAATCAATCATGAACAACTTTGTAACTGCATCTCATAGTGATTCAATTAAAAAAATTTAAAAATGCTTTCAAATATCATGATGTTTGATAGATGTCAAACTGGAGAAAGTGAATGTAGAACTGACACTGAGCAGTCTATGGTGGGTTTGATGCAGGATAAAGAGATAGATGATTTGGGGCTGGAGCAATAGCACAGCGGGTAGGGAGTTTGCCTTGCACGCGGCCGACCCGGGTTCGATTTCCAGCATCCCATATGGTTCCCCAAGCACCGCCAGGAGTAATTCTTGAGTGCAGAACCAGGAGTAACCCCTGAGCATGTGTTGGGTGTAACCCAAAAAGCAAAAAAAAAAAAAAAAAAAAAAAAGAGAGAGACAGATGATTTTATACTGGTGAAGGGCTGGGAGGGACCTGGACCCTCAAATAAAACAACCAGTAGAGGGCAGCCTTGTGTTAAAATAACGATAATGTGCTTGGGACCAGAGAAATTGTACAGCGGGTAAGGCGCTTGCTCTGCATGCTGGGAACCTGGATTCGATCTAAGGCATCTCATAAGGTTCTCTGAGCACCTCCAGGAGCAATTCCTGAGTGCTGAGTCAGAAATAGTCCCTGAACATCACCAGGCGTCCTCCCTGTCCCTCAAAATGATGATAATGTACTCTCTAGCTTGGAGGATTATCCCAGGCAAGGGTTATGGGAAAGCAGTAACATCATTTCATAGTAATAAACCCAAAATTTGCCATGAGTGAAATGGCTGGGGCTTTGGAATGGGAATTCTGAGATGATTCCAGGAATGTCTGCATATAGAATTAATTAGATATGTGGTGGTATCATTACAGACGAGTGAAAAATAATCATTAGTGTATTAATATTAATAATTATTAATGTTTAGTAATTATTAATAATCCAATCATTTGTTGGATACCAAACGGGAGATAATTAGGGGAAGTGGTTTTGGACCTTATTCTGCTATGCTCAGAGGTTATTCCTTTGTACTCAGGAGTGACCCCTAGCTGCAATTTGAAGAACCGTAAGTGGTTCTGGGCAATTGAACCAGGGTCAGCAGGATGCAAGACAAGCATTTGAACTTTGATCTCTCAGGAGGAAACTTTTATATGTTAAAGAAAAAAATAATGTCCAGGAAGTATGACAGACTCTGAGAAGGGCTAAGGTTGAAGCGGGTTGGTCACTTGCCTTGCACGCGGCTGATCCGGTTTCAATTCTGAACACCTCATATGGTCCCCAGGGTCCACTAGGAATGATCCCTGAGCATAGAATCAGAAGCTAAGTCTTGAGCACTGTCAGATGTGGTGAGAAAGACAAACAAAAAAATGGTGGCATCATCACTGAGCTGTGGAGGCGAATCAGTGCTATTTTTGAAAAAGCACATACATTAGCTGACAGTCGGGAACAATTTTAACATGTTAGAGAAAAAATGATGTCACTGGAGAATCTAAGGAGAAAATGATATACTAGGTTCCCATCCCTGGAGAGAGAATGACCAGTCAGTTTAGGTCTAAGTTTAGTATGTCCATTTCTTTTTGTTCTATTTTATTGTGATCCCTTTCTATAAGGATTACCCGTTGACCCTTACCTGCCCTTCCCACACCCGATGATGGAGGAGGTGTCGGCAGTCCTGGCCAAAATGCAGCCAGTGCTCATCTGTCCCGTCTGCCTGGACTATCTCAATAACCCCATCACCATTGACTGCAGCCACAACTTCTGCACCTCCTGCATCCGCACGTCATGGAAGGACCTGCAGGACAGATTCCCTTGTCCCATGTGACAGCGGCCCGCCAGGAGATGCGCGTCACTAGCAACGCCCAGCTGGGCAGGCTGGTGGACCTGGTCAAGCTCCTGCACAACTCTGGGAGCAGCGAGATGGCGCAGGCAGAGGAGCGCAGGTGTGAGGAGCACAGGCAGGTGGTGAGCCTCTTCTGTGAAGATGACCAGGAGCCGGTGTGTCCCCTGTGCCCTCAGGGCCCTGTCCGCCAGGGACCCAACATCAGGCCCGTGGAGGAGGTTGCACATCAGTACAGACAGAGGCTTGGCGGCTTCATCGAGTCCCTGAAGACACAGCGGGAAACGGTGGAGAAGCTCTTAGTCATCCATGAGAAAAAGCTCCTGCAGCTGAGAGAGGAGGTAAGAATGCATAACAGTCAGTTGGCCTCAGAATTTGAGCAGCTCATCCAGTTTGTGGAGCGTGAGCAAGAGGCAGCGCTCTGCAGGTTGGCCGAAGAGGACAAACGCCTGCAGCAGCAGTTCAGGGCCAATGTCGCTCTTTATTCAGACCATATCTCAATGCTGAAAGAACTCAGAAGGGGGGTGGCCGAGCGGGGCGTGATGTCCGAGGAGATGGTGCTGAGGGGCGTGAGGGGCCTGCAGCAGCGCTGGGCGGGCCTGCAGTCCCCGGTCATGCAGCCCCTGCTCTTCAGGCTGGTAGCCTACAACCTCCCTCCTCTGTGCTCGGCGCTCAGCAGCATCATCCGGAGATTCCGAGAGCGCATCAGCCTGGACCCCTACATGGCACACCCCAGCCTGCGCGTGTTCCAGGACCTCATGTCAGTGACCTGCGTGAGGGAGAGGCCCAAAGGGGATGGGGACCCCGGCCCTGGGACTACACTGCCCCGTTGGTGATCCTG
This sequence comes from Sorex fumeus, assembly GCF_029834395.1. Taxonomy (NCBI): domain Eukaryota; kingdom Metazoa; phylum Chordata; class Mammalia; order Eulipotyphla; family Soricidae; genus Sorex; species Sorex fumeus. Next base: position 15,639,873 of record NW_026606096.1, on the reverse strand, counting down.
GGCCGGGAGGGCTTTGCCTCTGGCCGCCACTATTGGGAGGTGCAGGTGGGCGCCAAGCCCAAGTGGGCCGTGGGGGTGTGCAGCGTCGCGCCTTCGGCCCAGGCCACGGGTCCCCTGGCGTCTCCCAAGAGATGCTGGATGCTGCAGCTGCAGGATGGCGACTACCTAGCCGTGGGAGCGGGGGCCGTGCCTCTGGCTCTCAGGGACCAGCCCGCGGCCATCCGCGTTTACCTGGTATGGGAGCTGGGCCAGCTTTCCTTCTACAATGCTGCCACAGGTCTCACCTGCACTCGTTCACCGAGCCCTTTGCTCAAGAGCTCAAGCCCTACTTCCTCCTGGGGCCCGACTGTGCCCCTCTCTCCGTGGGTGTGGGGAGAGTTTAAAGGAAGGATAATCCCTTGTGTTTATTTTCCCACTCTAAGTGGAAAACTGTTGATGTAAACATGATGAAACGGTTGCATAGATATTCATATTTAGGGACAATGAAGGAGAAACGTTCTCTTTTGTAATAAGTCGTATATAGAAATAATTGTACCATTATTTGTTGTAAATAAAACAAAAAAATTTTATAATGTAAAAGATATTTCAGGTCTTCTGTGCAACAGTAAAGTATTTTGAAAGTATTGCAAAACTTCATAATTGTTTTAATATAACACATTATCTGTGAGGTTGGAAGATTTGACTTTCACCAATTTTGATGTTACAGAATCAATGTTCACTAATTTTAATAACATCAAAAACATTACTTTTATGAAAGGAAGAATGATAAAAGATTTCCAATTTTTTGGAAGAATATGTAAGTATGATATTTAACTAGTGGCAGACATTTCCACATAGACAAAAAATCTGAATAGACAGTACACCCTATCTTTAATTCCTGAGTACATGAGCCAGGAGTAACCCCTGTGCATTGCCTGGTGTGACCCAAAAAGCAAAAAATTAAAAATTAAAAAAAATAAAAAGCATCTTTGATCTTAGAGATCTTAGAGATTGGTGAATGTAGGCAGATTCTGGGGAGAATGCAGTCAGTGATGTGTAAGAGAGAGGTCCAGCCCTGACTGTCACCTCATGGTCCTAACCAAAATGAATTCCTCTTCATTTGAAGTTTGATATGGGGTCTAAGAAGCAGGAATCATGAGTGGAAAGAGTGAAAACAATGATAAGAGGTTAGGGATGTTTGGAGTAATCCCTGAAGTAACATTGTAGACTCAGAAATTTTGATACCTCAGGTATTTGAAATGTAGGGAAAAAAAGAAAAGAAATCTCAGATATTTGAGATGTAGGAGAAAAGACAGAAAAGAGTAAGATAAAATTTGATTTGGTTAGAAGAGGGGCAACACAATAATGGTGAGCTCTAATATATTACTAGACAGCATTTTAGGCAGGTGAAACAAAACTATTATGATAACCATAACAAATCTTCCAATAAAAATGTAATTCTAGCTTTCTTTTTCTCAGCCTTTTCAAGCAAAACTCAGACCACACATTAGTTCATGTGTAAATTCTAATTTTTGATAATTAATGGATAGAACCTGTTTTGATATCAATAAATCATAATATAATTATTAAAACGAAGGCTTGTAACAATTAGATGCTCAAAGATACATGGCCTTATAATACTTTTTCTGTCAGAATAAATGCATTTGTATCAGGAAAATGAATTAAACAAGTATTTGTCAGAGCTTGGTAGAAAATTGGAAAGAGTGTTCAGATTCTTTAAGGGAAGTGAGTAATGAGCACATATTTTCTTCTTACAGCTCGGTTACTGGAGGACTGAACTATATTCTGAAAGACTTATCTTCAGAAAACTTATATTCTAGGGCCAGAGTGATAGTACAGCAGATAGAGCGTTTGCCTTGCATACAGCCGACCCCCAGCATCTCATGTGGTCCCCCAGCACTGCCAGGAGTAATTCCTGAGTGCAGAGCCAAAAGTAACCCCTGAGCAATGCCGGGTGTGACCCAAAACAAACAAAAAGAAAAAGCCAAAAAGAAAAGAAAAAAAACATTATAAAAGATCTATCTTCAGAATACTTATATTTTAAAAGACTTATTTCCAGACATCCTTCTTCCAAGAATGGCTTTTTCTGATTCCTGGCCGAACTCCAATCAGAAGCCAGCTGCCCTCTCTGTCTAGATAACCTGAGAGACCCAGTGACTCTAGCCTGTGGCCACAACTTCTGTGTCTCCTGCATTCAACAGCGCTGGGTTGATCTACAGGACCTCTTCCCCTGTCCTGTCTGCCTCCACCACTGCCCTGACAGGAACTTGAAGAGAAACAACCAATTGTGTCACATCACTGACATCGTTAATCAGCTCCCCATCAAAGGGAATAAAAGGAAATGGCAGGAACAGAAACTATGTGAGAAGCACCAGGAGGTCGTGGACATGTTCTGTGAGGAAGACTCTGAGCTATTGTGTCCCCAGTGCAGGACCGCCCCTGACCACCAGGATCACTACCTCCTCCCTGCTGAGAGAGCTGCAGTTAGTCAAAGAAAGAAGCTCAGAAGCTACATGGAGCTTCTGAAGAGGAAGATTGAAACCACTGAAATGGATTGTAAGAAACAAATTTCAAAATTTCTTGAAGAGAGTCTTGAAGAGAGTCAGAAGACAGAATTAGATTCTGAATTTAAAGAATTCATTTTTTTCTTGAGAAGGGAACATTTTGCAAGTGATGCCAGATTAATTAAGGAAGAGAACAAAGAGAAGGATAAATTCACCGAAAAAAAAAGCTATATTTCAAGTCACATGGACACACATAAAAATCTAAGTGAAGCAAGAGAAGAGTATTTGCTGCCCAACCTAGAGTTGCTATCCAACATCAAAAGTATTCAAAGTCGGCACAAAGCCTTAACCCTCCCATCAGTCTTTCTGTATAAACTCAAGACAGAGAGTTTAACCCTCCCTCCACACTATTTTGGTCCGCACAAAATGATCTGCAAGTTCCAGGTAGATTTGACATTTCATCCTGAAACTGCACATCCAAGTCTGATTATCTTCAAAGACAGGAAAAATATGTCTACAACAAGTCTATCACAATTCCTTGACAACTCCCAGACATTTACTCCTTACCCAGCTGTGCTCAGCTGTGAGGGCTTTGATGGGGGCAGGCATTTTTGGCAAGTAGAAGTCACAGGGGTTGGTGAATGGTCCATAGGTGTTTGTAAAAAATCATTCTGCAGAAATTCTGGGATACTACCAACCCATAATAATGGCTATTGGGCATTTTTACAGTCTGCAAAGAACACTGAACAGGACATGGACATTAAACAAGCAGCCCCAGGTATGCAATTTGGTGTATTTCTAGACTATGAACTGGGAGAGCTTTCCATTTATCATTTGAATAACAGATGGTATTTGTGTAAAATCACTGATAAATTCACATGGAAACTGATGCCATATTTTGCTATTGGACCCTCTTCAAAATCATTTTCATTATGTTTGACCACAAAGGAATGAACTACTATGAGAATTCTTTGTGTTTGAGTGTGTTTGAGTGATTTTTTTTGAGAAACACTGTTTATAAGGTTTATAAATAAAGTTTAGAAGTTTTATAAGTTCCTGGTTCATATTTGTTGTCTGCCTACTGAAATTCTATAGGGCTCACAGTTTTTTCTTCCCCTTGAGCCAAACCTTCCTGGACTACTAAGCATTATTTTTGGAGAGGAGAAAAGCTTCAGATCACTGTTCTCCCATTGTTCATCGATTTGCTTCAGTGGGCCCAGTAATGTCTCCATTGTGACACTTGTTACTGTGTTTGGCATACTGAGTACGTCACGGATAGCTTGCCAGGCTTTGCCTTGAGGGCAAGATACTCTTGGTAGCTTGCCAGGCTCTGCGAGAGGGGTGGAGGAATTGAACTCGGGTTAGCCAGTTTGGCCTCATGCAAGGCAAACACCCTACCTGCTTAGGGAAAGAAAATCTTGAGTTGTGCTACCCTCTTCTCAAAGGCTGGAGTGATAGCACAGCGGGTAGGGTAGGCTGCCTGCATGCAGCTAACTTGGCTGACTCGAGTTCGATTCCTCTGCCCCTCTCCATGAGCCAGACAAGCTACCGAGAGTATCTCACCTGCACCGCAAAGCCTGGCAAGCTACCAGTGACATATTCTATATGCCAAACACAGTAACAACAAAGTCTCACGATGGAGATGTTACTGGGCCCGCTCGAGAAAAATCGATGAACAACGGGAGGACAGTGACAGTGACCCTCTTCTCATACAAACCAGTGACCATCAACATCTTAGCTACTTGTTTTTCCATGAACTCAGTTATATGAGGATACCTATTCTGATCATTCCTGCACTCACAAAGCAACAAGATAGGGAACTAGAGAAACCTGCGGGCACAGATGCAAGGGGAATGACTTCCTACTCAAGGCCCTGTATAATATTTCTCTCCAGGTTCCACCACGGCCCAGTGGCCCCCATCTCCACCCACCCCACCCTGTGCCAGGCTCCAGTTTGCTTTCTCCCTTTCCCAGTGGTTGGGGACCCAGACAACCTGGATGTGCTCATTTCCTCTCCTGCCCTAGTAGGCTTGACCTCAGATTCTGTAAGCTACTCATCCCGCGTCTTGCATGAACTGGTAAGCGCCCCTCACCCTACATGCCACCGTCAGTCCCTATCCTCCTCTCCAGTTGTTCTAAACAAGCCCCCAAACCAAGTCCCCTATCTGCAGATCCTCTGGTCTGTAGGAGGGCAAGAAATGTGACAGAGAAGAGGCAAATTTCATAGGAGCCAAAAGCAGGAGAAACCCCCTCCCCCACTTACTTATAGGATGTTTAAGGAGTAGCAGGTATTGATAATCATTCAACAGCCCCAGAAGAACGATCTGCCCCCAGAATCGAAAGTCCAGTCCTCAAGATGAAGGGCCAGTCCTAGGTCTTACTGCCTTGAGGAGGAGCACATGAAATGGGGCAAAATAAAGAGAGGTTCTCTAGCATGGCATTAGTCCTATTACATGCTCTTCCCTGGGTTCTTTCTGTGTGACCTGTTGTGGTTTTTTCAAAAGACTTTGCAATATTTTTCAAAACACTGCTGCATCTGACCTTCGGTTTTCCTTTTGGTGGTAAACAGAGGTAAAGTGCTCACTTTATTATTTTCCTTCAGTTAGGCCACTGTAACATGTTAACACTAATGCCTTCTTAATAAATTTGAACACAAAAATGGAGGCTATCACTTCCACCCAAAATCTATGATATCCAAGCAACCACATCATACACAGATGAATAAAGATTTTTGTCCTTCAGTTGGGGGAGGGAAACGTACCTGCCACAGAAGCAGGCTGGGGTTGGGAGGAAAATCAGAGAGATTGGTGGAAGGTAGTGAGCACTGGTGAAGGCATTGTTGGAACAATGTATGGCTGAAACTCAATCACAAATGGCTGTCGTTTTGTAAGTTTTGGTAATTCAATTTAAAAAAAGAAAAGAAAAAATATTTTTTACTTTCCCTCACTGCACCCCAATCCTCCAAAAAAGATAGGTGACTTCATCATCATTGATGCTTCAAAATAATTTGGGGATAGATTCCCCCTGATTGGTATGACGAAAGCTGGCAACATGCAGAAAGTCTGAGCTGTGGAGGAACAGCTCTGGGACCTTGAAGTCATATGAGTGTCCAGGCAGTTGTCACTTTCAACTGTGCTGATTGTGCTTCTTTGGCCAACTTCTATCAATGCTGGTGTAGGCCCATCTGATTTATATAACACAAGTACTCATGACAGTGATTCTTGTTCAAGAATAAAGGCCTCCTTTGAAGTCTTTCTTTAAGTGTTTCTCTCATGGTTTTCTACACACCTGTTTATACTCCACACCAGATTTGGAGGTCTCCAGGCATTGTGCTCTTATGTCTGATTGTGTCATCATCTTCTGGTCAACCATGACTAAAGATGAGTTCTCAGGATATTAAAATCCCAAACATTTGAGTTAGTGCCTATTAAAATCTTGAAGTAGAGACTCTAGAGATAGTGCAGCGGGTAATGGCATTTGTGGTGAGCACAGCTGACCTTGATTTAATTCCTGGAACCCCCTATGGTCCCCTGAGACCCATCTGGAGTGATCCCCGAACATAGAACCAGGAATAAATCCTGAGTACTTCCAGTGAGGCCCAGAAACAAAACAACACAGAGGCACCAGATTCAAAGTGACTGGGCAAGCAACTGTTCATCAGTGTTGACCATGGTTACATGCACCACCGTATCAGCTGCCCGTTGGGGCCTCCGTGAGGCACACCTCTGTGTGCCCTGCCACAGAATGAGGGTAGCAGAACAGTGTATCCCAGGCACTGACCGGTTTCACAAGAGGATGCCCAGTGATGACCTCAGACATGGCCTGCGTCAAGAGCTGGAACCACGAGTGCATGAAGTTCTTAGGCAAATGACCATGTTACCAGCTATCCTTCAATAGAGGTGAGCTGCCCAGTTCCGCGAGTGTAGGAAAATGGCAAACTCAGCCATCATTACTAATAGGGACATTTGCCCTACTTCAGGATGAAAGGACAAACTGGGATCTATCTCTGCAGAAAATAGTTTTGACTGGAGAGATGCTCAGAGGACTGGAGCACAAGTTTTGCCCACATGAGACTTGAGTTTGATCCCTGGCATTGCATGGTATCCTGAGTGTTGCCTGGAGTGACCTCTCTCCACAGGGATGGATTAACAAATGAACCCAAAACCTAGCACTCATGATTCTTTTGTCGTTCTGGAGGTCAGAAGTTTAAAATGGTTCTCCCTGGCTTCCCCCCAGCATGCTAGCTGGCCTCAGTTCTGGGGCGGAACAGACACTCTTCCCTCGCCTGCCTCCACATTCTGGGGCTGCCATTCCTAGACCGTGAGCCTTTTCTGTAGTCAGAGTCAAGAACATCGCATCTTCACATCTCTCTTAGCTTCAGGCTCCCAGCACCTACTTCCTTACTGATTCCTGCTTCCTTACTAATAAGACCCTTGCAATCCCATGAAACCCACTTGCATAGTCCAGGATTCTCCAGTTCTCCTCAGAGATTTTAGCCTGAAGACCATATAGTTTCATTGGCTTGCCTCAATATCTCTTCTGAGATTAGCCATGAACGTGAAGTTAGGACGTTTACAGAGTGGCACATGTCCCCCTCCTTACTTAAATGGAATCTCCCCACTCCTTCTGTAACAAGTTATCCATCCTCTGAAACAAGCACTGTTACTACCCTTAGCAGAATCAACTATCTCTTAGCCATAACAGGGGCTATTCCCCCTCAGGGAAGAGCCAAAACCTGAACGTTTGTATGCTAGTTCAGATCCATTGCTCCCTCACCAGAACTTTGTGAAGAGAAATTTGGATATATTTTGAACAATTTTTTTAAGCTTAGTAATGGATTTGTTATGTTAAGTGTAACCTTCTCTTTCTTCTGGCAAGATGTGAACACAGGTTTGATTCACTCGTGCACACTGGATGAGAAATAGGATCCTTTATTGTTTAGTGGGAGAGTGGGGGGGGGGGAGCAATAGTTGGGGAGGGGATGGAGTCTCAGGGAATAATCTGGGGGCATGGAGCTATTTCCAGTAATACTCGTCAAACCAGGCTAAATGTTAGGAAGGTTGTTGTTCGACCTCTGTGGTGTATGGGGTTTGGCAGATTTTCAAAAGCAGATTGGAGGCAAGGATCTGTGATGCTCTTCAGAGGTAGTGATCCCAGAGGGAGAGGCCAGATTATGCATCATCTCACACACCCTAACTTGTATATGCAACCAGATTGGTCAGTGGATAGGCTTATTTGCATAAATGCAGACGAGATCATTTATATGCTCAGATGAAGGGATTAGTCATCTGGTAGTCTTCTAGATTTACTTGCATCAACGTGTATATGTGAGATCATCTTTTCTTCTCTTTTGTTGGGATATACAGTGCTGTTAATTAATCTTTTCACTTTTATTGAAATTTACAGTACTGTTAGTTAAACTAAACAACTAATCCAGGTTCCATTGCCGGCATCCCATATGGTCTCCATGGAGAATTGCTAAGAGTAATCCTGAGTTCAGAACCAGAAGAATGCACTGAGCATTGCTAGCTGTGGCCCCAAAACAAAACAAAACAAAAGAAGTTTTAGGATGGTTCTGAGATAACAAACCATGAATTGGAGTTCATAACTGATGTTTGTCATATTATTCGTGTACAGTTTATATGATAAATGTTAATTAGTCTCAGAAATGTTTCCACACATCTGTACTTTGTCAATGATGGACTTGGAGTTCCATTTGTTTAAGTTTCTCTGGAGATTTCACCTGACTGGGAACAAGAATGTGTAAACATATTAGTTCAAAACACTGCCCTCTCATTGATCATCGATTTGCTCCAGCAGGCCAAATAACATCTCCATTTTGAGATTTCTTGTTACTGTGTTTAGCATACTGAAGACATCATGGGTAGCTTGCCAGGCTTTGCTATGCAGACGAGATACTCTCGGTAGCTTGCCTGGCTCTCCTAGAGGGGCAGAGGAATCGAACCTGGCTCAGCTGGGCTGGCTGTGAAGAGAGCAACGCAGAGTCTTCTGCTCCCTTGCCTGGCTGTCCTTGCTGGCACCCCTTGGAGGGGGACAGTTTGAGTTCCCCTCCCCGGCCAGAGCAGAGATCTGGCAGCCGAAGACCTCCAGAACCAGCCACAACCATGCTGAGACCACTCTCCACACGCATGAAGTAACCGGTCGAGGAACACAGGTATGAGGGCCCCGGGGCTGAGATCTCCAAGCCTGCTCGGATCGGGGCTGAGTATCCTCCACCCAGATCCTCCATCTTCCAGTAGGCAGAGGTCACACCCACCAACTGCCCCCTGGTGCTGTGTAATCCCATCAATGGCGAAGACCCAGAGACTATAAAAGCCAGCTCCCTGAAGCGCATGGCCACGAATGTAGGACATCTTATTATTTCATTTTTGCTTTGGACAACCTGGCAAGCTACCGAATGTAACCTGCCCACACGGCAGAGTCTGGCAAATACCCCGTGGAGTACCCAATATGCCAAATACCAGTAACAATGATGGGTCTCATTCTCCTATCCCTGAAAGAGCCTTGAACATGGCACTTTTTAAAATCTCAGGGCTAGGACCGAAGGAGATGTTACTGGTGCCTGCTCGAGGCAATCCATGAGCAACAGCATGATCGTGATAGTGAGGGTGATCGACCGGGCTGGCTGCGCGCAAGGCAAATGCCCTACCACTGTGCTATCGCTCCAGCCCCCATTAGTCAAAGCAGAAAGAAATAACAAGTTACTTGAGAATTGGGCAAAAATATAGGCACACAAACACCAGTGGGTAGAAAACTTGAGATGTTTCTCTAGGCATTTTGAGAACAGGATGGTATAGAGGAGAGAGAGCTGACTCACTGTACAGAATGTCTGAAGTGTTGTGAGGCATCTGACACCTCTGTCCATACCTTGATTTAAGAAGTGCAGTTCTTTTTTTAAAGAAACTTCACTTAAGTCCTATGGTTTACCAAGGTGTTGGGCTGGGGCGATAGCACAGTGAGTAGGGGGTTTGTCTTGCATGCCAGTGACCCGGGATCAATTGCTCCTTCCCTCTCAGAGAGCCCAGCAAGCTACCGAGACTATCTGCCCGCATGGCAAAGCCTGGCAAGCTCCCCATGACATATTCGATATGCCAAAAGCAGTAACAAGTCTCACAGTGGAGGCATGACTGGTGCCCACTCGAGCAAATTGATGAATAACGGTAGGACAGTGCTACAGTGCTACCAAGATGTTCATAATATATTTGTTATGGGCATTCAATGTTCCTACACCAAACCCACCACCAGTGTGACCTTCCCTCCACCGTTGTCCCCATTTCCCCCATTTTCCTAACCACTCCCTAAATTGCCTCATTATTGTAGGCCCTAAATAATTTATTTTTATTGCCTGTTTCAATGAGTAATAGACAAATGGAATATCCATTAGTCTAAATGACTAAAGGAATTACAAAAAATAATCACTAAAAGAAAATTTGTGAAGGGTCTTATATCTTGCCATGGGGTCATTAAGTCCTTTTGTTGCTAGTTGAGCCTTGTATTTGTTTTTGTTCATTGAGTTTAGTTGGCTTCTATGTCACTTTCCCATATAATTTGGTGTGCTTCTACTGGAATATCAGTATTGTATGATTTGGAGGTGTTACCAGACAACACACGCCCTCCTACACCCCCGCCCCCCCACCCAAGGAAGTCCAGAAATTGTAGACCTGAGCTAATGAATGAGTTTACATGGCAGAGACTCTGGCATGTGGGAATTAATGACTTCCAGGGCTTCCTAAAGTTCAGGGTCAGGAAGGGGGAGAATGGGAAGTTGCCCACCGCCACTCTGAAAAGACCCAGAGTTTTCAGCCTGAAAACCAGTGTACTTGAATTTGTGTCTGTTTGGTGTCTCTGCAGAGATTTGTCATGAAGCAGTGGAGTTGGGCCTTTGGCACCTTTAGGATACAGCTACAAAGACTTTGGGAGGGTGAGGACTTAGCATCTCCCCCCAAAGACACCCCCAGGGATTTTAGCTGGGAATTTGGTGTATCCATGAATTTTAGTGGGTTGGCTTACATCTCCTTGGAGATTTAGTTATGACTCTGAGACTCCGGAGAATACTATTCTTTTAACATGTGTTCCCTACATCTTGCAAAGGATAACACGAACCGTTCTGGAAGTTCCTTTAACATCTGTGTTCATCACTCAATCACAACAGGAAATATAATTTTTGAAGAAGGAGACCCTCCTGAAGAGACACGTCTCAATCCAGTCTAGAGTCAGGGTTCCCACTGACTAGACCGTAAAGGCACAGCACCTCGGGGCAAGCTCTGATGATGGACACCTAGTACCACAGGCTGAGCTCGGTGCCCACAACTAGAGCTGGTTGCTGTGTGAATGCTGAAAAGCACAAAATGTGTTTGGGACCCAGAAAACAAGAGGCAAAAACTAAAGCTGGAAATACCTCTCTTACTGACAGGGGAAGTAAAACTGCTTGATCAGAAGTTAATCACAGAGTCAGCCCCTGCCCCCTGGGGAAATGCAGCTGAGGTCTGCTTCAAAGGCCATACTCATGGCAATGCCAACAGACATTCCTCTTTGTGTCCAGGAAACTCAAGTTTAACAAAGATCCTTGAGCTGGATAAACTTTCTTTAGTCTTGTGTGAAATGGAACCTAGGAATCACATTTCCCTTAAAAAGTGAATCTTGGGGCTGGAGTGATAGCCTAGTAGGTAGGGAGTTTGCCTTGCATGCGGCCGACCAGGGTTCAAATCCCAGCATCCAATATGGTCCCCTGAGCAATGCCAGGAGTAATTCCTGAGTGTATAGCCAGGAGCAACCCCTGACCATCGCCGTGTGTGACCCCCAAAAGGAAAAATAAATAAATAAATGAAATAAAAAGTGAACCTCCCTGACATTTGCTTTGGAAGGAGACAGGAAACCAAACTGCCCTTTCCTCAGTGTGGAGAGATCATCCCCACCTATCATTGCCTCCCGCCCCTGCCCCCCGCAAATGCATAGTTTCTCTAAAGGGCTCAATGGCTCTATCCCAATTCATGGGAAAATATGGGCCACTAATCACTCTTCTTGTTCCCACCTGAAACACTTTGAAAGAGGTCATCCAAAAAAAGGAGACTTTAAAGGATTTCAAATACATATATGAAAACTATTGGAACTCAGACAGGAAATTTTATAGACTAGAAGGGCTGGAGCGATAGCACAGCGGGTAGGGCGTTCGCCTTACAAGCGGCCAACATGGCCGACCCAAGTTCGATTCCTCCGCCCCTCTCAGAGAGCCCGGCAAGCTACCGAGAGTATTCGATATGCCAGACACAGTAACAACAAAGTCTCCAATGGAGACATTACTGGGCCTGCTCAAGCAAATCGAGTATAAGAAAGGAGGCATTGAAAGAGTTATGCTTGGAATATCATGTTTCACTCAAATGAGAGAAAGAATCTGGAGTTCCGACCTCCTTTGACGATCAAGAATAAAGGACACTGTCTCATTTGCCAAGGCGTCAAAAATCAGAAGGTCTGGGCACGCACGTAATGAGATTTGGAGATGACCGCTGGACTAGAGCTGGTTTACTGACTGGATTCTACGGGACTTCTTCATTAAGACCCTAAATGATTGGTTTGAGGCTCTTTGTGTTCCTAGAACGAACAGACACCATTGGGCTACGCTAGCACGCGACAGGGAGAAATGGAGACGTTACTGGCACCCGCTGGAGCAAATCGACCATTAATCGGAAGTCAAGTGATCAAGTCTAAGAAAGAAACAACAGAAAACACAAGCAACTAAATAAAAAACGCCTTTATTGGAAATGTGGTATACAAAGGAGAAGCCTGTCTGCCATCCCAGGCAGCAGGGAAGGGCATGTGCTTCAAGCCCAGTGTAACCAGGACAACTTATTTCCACAGTGAGGAATTTCCTGAAAAGTCACCGGTTTTTGTGAGGGTGAGAGGTGAGCACGCATGGTTGAGCTACAGAAAAATAAATTTATATAATCCTGCATGGGACATAACAGAAGAAGTCTTAAGACCATCTCCAGGTAGTACATCTGAACACTCAGGGCTGGGATCTACCGCCCACCCATACCACCATCCCACCAAAAAAAAAAAAAAAAAGGAACAAGAGGCAATATACAGAGAAAAAAACAATGCTATTCTTCCCTGAAAGTGAAATGAATACTTTTCAAAAAAATCATGCCAGATTCGATGACAACTGAATTAAATAAGACACAGTGATCATTGCAAAATTCACAACCTACTCTATAAAGTAATTACAGGAGGAAAACAGAAACAGGGATCAAGCTCCTAAGCCCTCCCCACGCCCACGGAGAGAGGGGTGCAGTCACGCCCCACTCGGAAATAGGGCTTGAACTCTTGAGCAAAGGGCTCGGTGAACGAGTGCAGGTGAGACCTGTCGGATGCGGCGTTGTAGAAGGAAAGCTGGCCCAGCTCCCAGTCCAGGTAAATGCCGATGGCTGCAGACTGGTCCCTGAGAGCCAGAGGCACAGCCCACGCGCCCACGGCCAGGTAGACGCCGTCCTGCGGCTGCAGCGTCCAGCATCTCTTGGGAGCCGCCAGGGGACGCGAGGCCTGGGCCGAAGGGGCGACACTGCACACGCCCACGGCCCACTCGGGCTTGGCGCCCACCTGCATCTCCCAGTAGTGGCGGCCAGAGGAGAAGCCCTCCCGGCCCAGGACCACCAGCTCGGCGGCATCTTCCGGTGGCCTCGGATCCCCAGCAAGGTTGGGATTTTTTCTCCCCCAGGTCACAGACATTTTATCTTTAGACACGCACAGGCTGGGGTGGGCCGTGTGGGGGTCCAGGCTGATGCTGTCTCGGAATCTCCGGATGATGCTTTGAGCGCTGAGCACAGAGGAGGGAGGCTGTAGGCCACCGGCCTGAAGCACAGGGGCTGCACTGCCGGGGGCTGCAGGCCCGCCCAACGCTGCTGCATGCCCCACACACCCCTCAGCACCATCTCCTCGGACATCACGCTCCGCTCAGCCACCTCCCGTCTGAGGTCTTTCAGCGCCCAGATGTGGTCCGAGTAGGCCTCCAGGTTGGCCCTGAGCTGCTGCTGCAGGCGTTTCTCCTCTTCTGCCAGCCTGCGGAGAGCTGCCTCTTGCTCACTCTCCACAAATTGGGTGAGCTGCTCAAACTCCGAGGCCAGCTGACTCTTAAGAATGCTTATTCTGGCCTCCTTGGTCAGTTGAAGGATCTTTCTATCATGGGTGACTTCTAGCTTCTGCACCTTTGCCAACCGCTTCTCCAGTGACTTGATGTACTTGAGCCTTTGTCTGTGATAGGATGTGGCCTCCTCCACAGAACACTGAAGATCAAGACACCGGGCACACAGGGGACACAGCAGCGCCTGGTCGTCCTCGCAGAAGAGGCTCATCCCCTGCCTGTGGTCTTCATGCCTGTGCTCCTCTCCCCGTGCCATCTTGCTGCTCCCGGAGCTGTGCAGGTGCTTGGCCAGGTCCACCAGCCTGCCCAGCTGGGCATTGGCACTGATACGCATCTCCTGGCGGGCCAGCTGGCACACAGGACAAGGGAATGTGTCCTGCAGGTCCTTCCATGACATGCGGATGCAGGAGTCGCAGAAGTAGTGGCCGCAGTCGGTGGTGACGGGGTCATTGAGGTAGTCCAGGCAGACTGGACAGAAGCATTTTGACTGCATTTGGCCAGGATTGCTGACACCTCCACCATCCTCAGGTGTGGGAAGGGCAGGACTGGGGTAGTGTGGGCTGTTTGAATGTGGGACTCCTCAGGTGATTTCCTGTCAAAAAAAGTTACACCTTCAGACCTCTATCGTATACTCAATGTCTTTCTCAGTGAGGGTCCCTCTCTGATGACTTATCATACTGCCTGATCCACTGTAGTCCAGTGACTCAAGTCACAAGGAGCAGCCCGTCATGAATAAATGTGGATATGAAGAGAAGTCGATCTCACCAACTCTCTTGGCCAGCAATATCTACAGCTTTAAAAGAGCTGATGTGTTCTGAGGAAGAGAAGACCCTCCCAAGGAAGTAGGAGAATGAGCTTTCCAGGGCCCTGCTCACCGTCCTCAAGGCAACCAGATTCTCCTCCATAATCACTCAAAGATGCCAACTCTGTAAGGCTTCATGGAATAGAACCCTGAATATTTAGTGACAATCCCCAGCTGTGACCAAAGTCCTGGAGATGGGGAAATGACTCAACGTAATCCAGGAAGATAGGTGCTACGTATAGTATTTCATATAAGCAAACAGATATCAGATCCTCTATGAAGTATTTCCTCCAGTAAAAATAGTGTTCTCCATAGAACAGACACTAGGAATGGAAATTATGCTCTCCCTCTGCCTCCCATAAACCCACAGTCCTTATTGGTTATTTCCTGGATCAGTGACCCGGGTCTGGCTGAGTCCTTGGTAGTTTGAGCTGACTCTCCCTGAAGGACTGTGGAAGTCGGCCTGGCGCTGTCCTGTGATTGACCTGCGTTTTTATATTCTGTTGGATGGGTGGGGCTTTAGAGAAAAGACCAGTCAGAAGGAAGGGAGCTGCATTAATCCTGATAGGATACTCTGAAAGAAGGGATTAAGTAGTACTAGCCAGGTGGAAGGGGTAGGCCACTAATCCTGAAAATCCAATCTCCACAGTGAATTTCCTACCTTTATCCTTCTCATGTGTTTTTTTTTTTTTTTTTGCTTTTTGGGTCACACCGGGTGATGCACAGGGGTTACTCCTCTCTCTCAGCCCTCAGGAATTACCCCTGGCTGTGCTCAGGGGACCATATGGGATGCTGGAAATTGAACCCGGGTCAGCTGCGTGCAAGGCAAACGTCCTTCCCGCCATGCTATCACTGCAGCTCCACCTTCTCATGTTTCTTAATCCCATACTGGTTGAGAAAGAAATAGTAGTACCATGCTGCGTTTCAAGTTCAATCTTCCTTTCTGAAAGTGCAACTGAATTTTTAAGTTTCTACTTCTCAACTGAGATTCAATTCCACTGCATATGATCCCCCAAGCACTGCTACGAGTGACCCCTGAGCACAGAGCATTGAGTAACACCAGGTACAGCTAAAATCAGAACAAATGTTGCACATTCTCAGAATCTTTAGGCTCCCTGGAAGGCTTGGAATTATTTTTCCTCTAACAGGCAAACAAATAAATAAATAAAACATTCTGGCTTTGTTCAAGCTATGGGATGCATGATGGTTGGCATGTCAAAGTTTTCTCCTATATCATCCACAGAACTGTGAATGTCTCTGTCTTGACCTCAAAATTTTCTTGATCATTTCCTAATCACTGTGGATTGGTGGGGCGTTAAAGAAAATCCCCACCATGTTCTGGTTCTGTTATTATTTGCTTTTTTACAGGACATACATGGGGAAAGAGAGGTCAAAAGAAGCAAGAGAAAATATCTTTCAGTGGTTTGATAAACTGTTAAAAAGCTTTTCTTATAAGACCTGGAGCGATAGGACAGTGGGTAGGGCATTTGCCTTGCACGGGGCCGACCCAAGTTCGATTCCCAGCATCCCATATGTGCCCATATCTCTTAAGTCTCTACTTCAAGATTTTAATAGGCACTAACTCAAACGCTTGGGCTTTTAATATCCTGAGAACTCATCTTTAGTCATGGTTGGCCGGAAGATGACGATAAAGTCCGACGTAAGAGCACAATGCCTGGAGACCTCCAAAATTGGTGTGGAGTACAAGCAGGTATGTAGAAGACCATGAGAGAAACACTTAAAGAGACTTCAAAGGAGGCCTTTATTCTTAAGCAAGAATCACTGTCATGAGTACTTGTGTTATAGAAATCAGATGGGCCTACACCAGAATTGGTAGAAGTTGGCCAAAGAAGCACAATCAGCACAGATGAACGTGCCAACTGCCTGGACACACATATGCCTTCAAGGTCCCAGTGCTGGTCCTCCAGAGTTCAGCCTTTCTGCGTGGTGCCAGCTTTCGTCAAGCCAGTCAGGGGGAATCTATGCCCAAATTATTTTGAAGCATCAATGATGATGAAGTCACCTATCTTTTTTGGAGGAATGGGGTGCAGTGAAGGAAAGTAAAAAAATAGTTTTTCTTTTCTTTTTTTAAAATTGAATTACCAAACTTACAAAATGACAGCCATTTGAGATTGAGTTTCAGGCATATATTGTTCCAACAATGCCTTCACCAGTGCTCACTACCTTCCACCAATCTCTCTGATTTTCCTCCCACCCCCAGCCTGCTTCTGTGTCAGGTACATTTCCCTCCCTCCATTGAAGGACAAAAATCTTTATTCGTCTGTGTATGGTGTGGTTGCTTGGATATCAAAGATTTTGGGTGGAACTGATAGCCTCCATTTTTGTGTTCAAATTTACTGAGAAGGCATTAGTGTTAATATGTTACAGTTGCTTAACTGAAGCAAAATTATAAAGTGATTCCTTTACAACTGTTAACCACCAAAAGGAAAACCGAAGGGCAGATGCAGCAGTCTTTTGAAAAATAATACAAACTCTTTTAAAAAAACACACAACAGGTCACACAGAAAGAACCCAGAGTAGAGTGTGTAGTACGAGGACTAATGCCATGCTAGAGAACCTCTCTTTATTTTGCCCCATTTCATGTTTTCCTCCTCATGGCAGTAAGACCCAGGGCTGGCCCTTCATCTTGAGGACTGGACTTACGATTCTGGGGGCAGATCTTTCTTCTGGGGCTGTTAAATTATTATCAACACCTGCTACTCCTTAAACACCCCATAAGTAAGTGGGGGAGGGGGTTTCTCCTGCTTTTTGCTCCTATGAAACTGGCTTCTTCCCTGTCACATTTCTTGCCCTCCTGCAAACCAGAGGAGCTGCAGATAGGGGACTCTGGTTTGGGGGCTTGTCTAGAACAACTGGAGAGCAGAATAGGGACTGACTCTGGCTTGTGGGGGTGAGGGGAGCTTACCAGTTCATGCAAGTCCCGGATGCGTAGCTTACAGAATCTTAGGTCAGGCCTACTAGGGCAGGAGATGAAATGAGCACATCCAGGTTGTCTGGGTCCCCAACCACTGGGAAAGAGAGAAAGCAAACTGGAGCCTGGCACAGGTTGGGGTGGGTGGAGATGGGGGCCACTGGGCCGTGGAGGATCCTGGAGAGAAATCTGATACAGGGCCTTGAGTAGGAAGTCATTCCTATCTGTGTCCGCAGGTTTCTCTAGTTCCCTATCTTGTTCCTTTGTGAGTGCAGGAATGATCAGAATAGGTATCCCCAAGTAAATGAGTTCATCGAAAAGCAAGTAGCTAAGATGTTGGTGGTTACTGGTTTATATGAGAGGAGGGTCACTGTCACTGTCCTACCGTTGTTCATCGATTTTCTCGAGCAGGCTCAGTAACGTCTCAATCTTGAGACTTTGCTGTTATTTTGTTTGTCATATTGAATACCTCACGGGTAGCTTGCCAGGCTTTGCGGTGCCAGTGAGATATTATTGGTAGCCTGCCAGGTTCTCGGGGAGGGGCAGAGGAATCAAACTTGGCTCAGCCAGGCCAGCTGCACACAAGGAAAATGCCCTACCGCTGTGCTGTCGCTCCAGCCTTTGAGAAGGGGGTAGCACAACTCAAGATTTTCTATCCCTAAGCAGGTAGGGTGTTTGCCTTGCATGAGGCCGACCTGGCCGACCCAAGTTCAATTCCTCCACCCCTGTCGGAGAGCCTGGGAAGCTACCAAGAGTATCTTGTGCTCAAGGCAAAGCCTGGCAAGCTACCCGTGTTGTATCCAGTATGGCAAACACAGTAACAAGTGTCAAAATTGAGACATTACTGGGCCCGCTGGAGCAAATCGATGGAAAATGGGAGAAGAGTGACGTGAAGCTTTTCTCCTCTCCAAAAATCCTGCTAAGTAGTCCAGGAAGGTTTGGCTCAAGGGGAAGAAAAAAATGTGAGCCCTATAGAATTTCAGAAGGCAGACAACAAATATGAACCAGGAACTTATAAATCTTCTAAACTTTATTTATAAACCTTATAAACAGTCTTTCTAAAAAATAATCACTCAAACACACTCAAACACAAATAATTTTCATAGTAGTTCACCATTCCTTTGTGGTCAAACATATTGAAATTGATTTTGAAGAGGGTCCAATAGCAAAATATGGCATCAGTTTCCCTGTGAATTTATCAGTGATTTTACACAAATATAATCTGTTATTCAAACGATAAATGGAAAGTTCTCCCAGTTCATAGTCTAGAAATACACCAAATTGCATACCTGGGTCTGCTTGTTTAATGTCCATGTCCTGTTCTGTGTTCTTTGCAGTCTGTAAAAATGCCCAATAGCCATTTTCAGGGGTTGGTAGTATCCCAGAATTTCCGCAGAATGATTTTTTACAAACACCTATGGACCATTCACCAACCCCTGTGACTTCTACTTGCCAAAAATGCCTGCCCCCATCAAAGCCCTCACAGCTGAGCACAGCTAGGTAAGGAGTAAACGTCTGGGAGTTGTCAAGAAATTGTGGTAGACTTGTTGTAGATATACTTTTCCTGTCTTTGGAGATAATCAGACTTGGATGTGCAGTTTCAGGATCAAGTGTCAAATCTACCTGGAACTTGCTGATCATTGTGTGCAGACCAAAATAATGTGGAGGGAGGGCTAAACTCTCTGTCTTGAGTTTATACAAAAAGACTGCTGGGAGGGTTAAGTCTTTGTGCCGACTTTGAATACTTTTGATGCTGGATAGCAACTCTAGGTTGGGCAGCAAATACTTTTTTCTTGCGTCACTTAGAAGATTTTTATGTGTGTCCATGTGACTTGAAATATAGCTTTTGTTTTCGGTGAATTTATCCTTCTCTTTGTTCTCTTCCTTAATCAATCTGGCATCACTTGCAAAATGTTCCCTTCTCAAGAAAAATATGAATTCTTTAAATTCAGAATCTAATTCTGTCTTCTGGTGTTCCACCTTCCGACTCTCTTCAAGAAATTTTGAAATTTGTTTCTTACAATCCGTTTCAGTGGTTTCAATCTTCCTCTTCAGGAGCTCCATGTAGCTTCTGAGCTTCTTTCTTTGACTCACTGCAGCTCTCTCAGCAGGGATGACGTAGTGATCCTGGTGGTCATGGGCGGTCCTGCACTGGGGACACAAGAGCTCAGAATCCTCCTCACAGAACATGTCCAAGACCTCCTGGTGCTTCTCACATAGTTTCTGTTCCTGCCGTTTCCTTTTATTCCCTCTGATGGGGAGCTGATTAACGATGTCAGTGATGTGACACAATTGGTTGTTTCTCTTCAAGTTTCTGTCAGGGCAGTGGTGGAGGCAGACAGGACAGAGGAAGATGTCCTGTAGGTCAACCCAGCGCTGTTGAATGCAGGAGACACAGAAGTTGTGGCCACAGGCTAGAGTCACTGGGTCTCTCAGGTTATCTAGACAGAGAGGGCAGCTGACTTCTGATTGGAGTTCGGCCAGGGAAGCGGAAAAAGCCATTCTTGGAAGAAGGATGTCTGGAAATAAGTCTTTTAAAATATAAGTATTCTGAAGATAGATCTTTTAGAATGATTTTTTTTCTTTTCTTTTTGACTTTTTCTTTTTGTTTGTTTTGGGCAAACCCGGCAATGCTCAGGGGTTACTTTTGGCTCTGCACTCAGGAATTACTCCTGGCAGTGCTGGGGGACCTCATGGGATGCTGGGGGTCAGCTGTATGCAAGGCAAATGCTCTATCCGCTGTACTATCACTCTGGCCCTGGAATATAAGTCTTCTGAAGATAAGTCTTTCAGAATATAGTTCAATCCTCCAGTAACCGAGCTGTAAGAAGAAAATATATGCTCATTACTCACTTTCCCTAAGTAAACTGAACACTTTTTCCAATTTTCTTGCAAGCTCTAACAAATACTCATTTAATTCATTTTTCTCATACAAATGCACTTATTCTGACAGAAAAAGTAATATAAGACAATTTAACGTTGAGCATCTAATTGCTACGAGACTTCCTTTTAATAATAACAATAATAATAATAATAATAACCTGGAGCGATAGCACAGCGGGTAGGGCGTCTGCCTTGCACGCAGCCAACATGGCCGACCCGAGTTCGATTCCTCCGCCCCTCTCGGAGAGCCCGGCAAGCTACCGAGAGTATTCAATATGCCAGACACAGTAACAACAAAGTCTCCAATGGAGACGTTACTGGGCCCGCTCGAGCAAATCGATGATCAACGGGAGGGCCTTTACCTTTTACCTTTAATAACCTTTACATAGGACCCACAAGAAATTGGAGTTAGCTCAGAAGTGTTCATAGAATGCTTTTAAAAAGCATCTTTGAGTGTCTGGAGCAATAGCACAGCGGGTAGGGTGTTTGCCTTGCACATAGCCGACGTGGGTTCAATTCCCAGCATCCCATATGGTCCCCCGAGCACTGCCAAGAGCAAGTCCTGAGTACATGAGCCAGGAGTAACCCCTGTGCATTGCCTGGTGTGACCCAAAAAGCAAAAAATTAAAAATTAAAAAAATATAAAAAGCATCTTGGATCTTAGAGATTGGTGAATGTAGGCAGATTCTGGGGAGAATGCAGTCAGTGATGTGTAAGAGAGAGGTCTAGCCCTGACTGTCACCCTATGGTCCTAACCAAAATGAATTCCTCTCCATTTGAAGTTTGATATGGGGTCTAAGAAGCAGGAACCATGAGTGGAAAGAACGCAGAGTGAAAACAATAATAGGAGGTCAGGGATATTTGGAGTAATCCCTGAAGTAACACTGTAGACTCAGAAATTTTGATAACTCAGGTATTTGAAATGTAGGGAAGAAAAAGATAAGAAATCTCAGATATTTGAAATGTAGGGGAAAAGACAGAAAAGAGTAAGATAAAATTTGATTTGGTTAGAAGAGGGGCAACACAATAATGGTGAGCTCTAATATATTACTAGACAGCATTTTAGGCAGATGAAACAAAACTATTATGATAACCACAACAAATCCTCCAATAAAAATATAATTCCAGCTTTCTTTTTCTCAGCCTTTTCAAGCAAAACTCAGACCACACATTAGTTCATGCGTAAATTCTAATTTTTTTGATAATTAATGGATAGAACCCGTTTTAATGTCAATAAATCATAATAAAGTAAAAGTAAAAGTAAAGGCCCTCCCGTTGAACATCAATTTGCTCGAGCGGGCCCAGTAACGTCTCCATTGGAGACTTTGTTGTTACTGTGTCTGGCATATCGAATACTCTCGGTAGCTTGCCGGGCTCTCCGAGAGGGGCGCAGGAATTGAACTCGGGTCGGCCATGTTGGCTGCATGCAAGGCAAACGCCCTACCCGCTGTGCTATCGCTCCAGACACTCAAAGATGCTTTTTAAAAGCATTCTATGAACACTTCTGAGCTAACTCCAATTTCTTGTGGGTCCTATGGAAAGGTTATTATTATTATTGTTATTATTGTTCCACTTCCAATCCCTTTTTGGTTCCTGACATGTGACAACTTAACATTACTTTCAGTCTCTTCTGACCAGAATTGCACCCCCACCCGTACCACCCAACCTTATTGTACAAGACCCATCTGTGAATCCATACAGACCATCTCCCATAACTATAATCCCTTGATTAATCCACTTCCAAGGTGATCACGTCTTCCTGCTTACCTTGAACAGTTCAAGGATCTTTGCTCTGCGTTTCTTCAGGGCTGGTCTCTGACAGATCTCTTCGAAGACAATAGGACACCAGGCTGATAGCAGTTTGTGCTCTTCTGTTGTGAGCAGGGCATTTATAGGCAACTAGGTGGGTCTAGGACATTGTTGACACTCTTTAAGGTGTGGCGGATCCTCCCCCAGGTAGGAGGACAGAACCAACAGGAGCTAAAAGGATATTCTGAGTTTCTGATTAGGGGTGAGGCACAGAAGAATCTCTCAGGATTGAACCAGTACCGGGTGTCGTTGTGCTGTGATAAAATGCATGTTTTCATTTGCACTGAATTCCATTGCTAAGGAAGAAAGTGAAATCTGAAAGTCTATGTCAGGATGTTCATTTTGCCCCCATTGAATTATTAATTGGACACAGCTTTTATCTCTCTTCATAATCAGCAGTTTCCTGTTGCCTAGAGGTCTTTGAAAAATTGCTTTCCATCTAATAGGTGAAAGATATTAGTTGATTTAAAAATAATCTCACCAAGGGCTGAGGAAATAGTACAATGGGTAGGGAGCTTACCTTGCACACTGCCACCCAGGTTTTGATCCTGGCATCCCGTATGGTTGCCAAGCACTACCAGGAGTAATTCATGAGTGCAGAGACAGGATTAAACTCTGAACATCGCTGGGTGTGGCCCCAAAACCAGAATAAATAGATTAATAAATTAAAGAACTTCAGCTGCTATACTAAAAATCCTGATTTTCTAGTCTCTACATCTTTGATAGCCATTTTGCTGAAGAGCAAATTTAGAAATCTCTGGAAGACTTTTTGAGTTCTCTCTTTTATAAAGTTTAAGAAATGAATCCAACGGCAAGACCAGGAATCAGTTTGAATTTTTGGGAGGCCACACCCAGCAAAGCTCAGGCGTTACTACTGGCTCTTGGGCTCAGGAATCACTTCTGGAGAAGCCTTGGGATCCATGTTCAAGACAAGTGTGTTGGAACACTGTACTGTATCTCCAGCCCCTCAGTTTTCATTTCTATGTCAGCAAGAGTCCCTTGGCCCTTTTTGCCTAACATTTCTCTCTGCTTCCGCCTATTCAGCTTCCGCATGGTGGCTCCATTGTTTCATAAAAAAAAAAAAAAATGCTATGTCAGTTTCTGCACACAGTAACATAGGAGAGAATTAAAATTTATACTTTGAATATTTGGATGGAGCAATAGCATAGCGGGTAGCACGTTTGCCTTGCATGCAGCCAACATCACTGACCTGAGTTCGATTCCTCTCTCCCTCTCAGAGAGCCTAGCAAGCTCCCGAGAGTATCTCGCCCGCACAGCAGAGCCTGGCAAGCTGCCCGCGCACAGTAACAACAAAGTCTCCAATGGAGACGTTGGGCCTGCTCAAGCAAATCGAGGAACAACTGGAGGGCTTTTACCTTTACCTTTACCTTTACCTATATACAGTAACAAGTCTCACAATGGAGACGTTGCTGGGCCCACTCGAGCAAATCGATGAACAATGGAAGAACAGTGACAGTGATATTGTACTCAGGATGATGTTAGTATAAACATGAACGTTAAAGGTGCCTATAGTGTGGGCTCAGAAGGAGATGAGGAATACACTATTTGAAACTAATTTGGTCCCCTTGCTTAGGCATGAAGTTGGAAGTCAGCCCTAACCTGCTTGTGAAAAAACAAACCAAAACAAAACAAAAAAAAAAACCAGAAAGCATAATGGAAAGAAAAAAAAATGTTTTCTAACTAACCTCATTATATGCATGTATATGCAATATGAATAAAATAATATTAGATATAAAACCCTCAAAACATACAAAATAGGCAATCACAGTTCCACCACACAGAATTAAAGATTGGGTGTACTGTCTATTCAGATTTTTTGTCTATGTGGAAATGTCAGTCACTAGTTAAGTATCATACTTACATATTCTTCCAAAAAATTGGAAATCTTTTATCATTCTTCCTTTCATAAAAGAAATGTTTTTGGTATCATTAAAATTAGTCAACATTGATTCTGTAACATCAAAATTGATGAAAGTCAAATCTTCCAACCTCACAGATAATGTATTATATAATAACAATTGTGAACTTTTGCAATGCTTTCAGAATACTTTACTGTTGCACAGAAGACCTGAATTATCTTTTACATTTAAAAAATTTTTTGTTTTATTTACAACAAATAAAGGTAAAGGCCCTCCCGTTGATCGTCGATTTGCTCGAGCGGGCCCAGTAACGTCTCCATTGGAGACTTTGTTGTTACTGTGTTTGGCATATCAAATACTCTCGGTAGCTTGCCGGTCTCTCAAAGAGGGGCAGAGGAATCGAACTCGGGTCGGCCATGTTGGTAGCACAGCGGGTAGGGTGTTCGCCTTACAAGCGGCCAACGGGAGGGCCTTTACCTTTACCTTTTACCGTGATTTAAAAAAGTCATTCTTAGTTGAGTTTCAGGAATACAGTGTTCCAACAACCAATCCATCACCAATGTCCACTTCCCTCAATCAATATTCACAGCTTTCCTCCAGCTGCTATAAAGCTAAGAAAAAATATCAATATCTATGCTAAATGATTATATCCAGCAAGATAAGTATATATATATATGCATATATTTATTAATACTTAGATTCAAGAACTGTAACAGTAGTTTCCTTTCAAATCTATGTAACGGGCTGGAGTGGTGGTAAGGTGCTTGCCTTCCATGTCGCTGACCCAAGTTTGATCCTGTCACCCACTATGGTCTCCTGCCTGAGCCTGCAAGGAATAATCCCTGAGTGCAGATCCAGGACTAAGCTACATAGTAAGGAATTTGTTTTAATACAGCCAATTAGGGCTGGAGTGATAGCACAGCGGGTAGGGTGTTCGCCTTGCATGCAGCCAACATGGTCAACCCGAGTTTGATTCCTCCACCTCTCTCGGAGAGCCTGGCAAGCTACTGAGAGTACCTGGCCCGCACGGCAAGCCGGGCAAGCTACCTGTGACGTATTCGATATGCCAAAAACAGTAACAGCAAGTCTCACGATTTGTTGTGAGATGATACTGGTGCCCGCTCGAGCAAATCTATGAACAACAGGAGGACAGTGCTGCAGTACTACAGGCTAATGGGGTTTGATCCCCAGCATCACAAAGGGTCCGGAAGTCACGCTTGAGTATAAGCCAGAAGTAAGCCCTGAGCACAGCTGCATCTGGATTTAAAAATAAATAAGTTAAAAATAAAACACTTACCACCACCAGTGGGCTGGAGCGATAGCACAGCGGTAGGGCATTTGCCTTATGCGCAGCTGGCCTGACTGACCCCGGTTCGATTCCTCTGCCCCTTTCGGAGAGCCTGGCAAGCTACCAAAAGTATCTCGCTCTCACAGCAAAGCCTGGAAAGCTATCCATAACTTATTCAATATGCCAAACACAGTAACAACAAAGTCTCAAAATGGAGACGTTACTGGGCCCGCTCGAGAAAATTGATGAACAACGGGATGACAGTGACAGTGACGCCACCAGTAATGACCCCAACACTACATTCCAAATATTCTTTCTAGTCACCTTAGATCCTAAGTCTTCACATAGTCCAGACATGTATGGTACCACTGTATTACTTCCGAGGCCCACATTTATGTGCTTTTCTACTTCCTGCTTAGAAACCTGGTCTTAAACTCTAGATCTATAATGGTCACTTGACATTTTCACCCAAAGAGTCAAAGGAAGAGCAGCAAGTTTACATGCTCCCCAGAACCCAGTTCATTGATACTTGTAGCACTGTAGTACTGTCCTCCAATTGTTCATTGAATTGCTCAAGCAATTCCCAGTAATGTCTCCATTTTGGGACTTTTTGTTACTGTTCTTGGCATACAGAATACGCCACGGGGGAGCTTGCCTGCCACTGCCATGTGGGTGGGATACTCTTGGTAGCTTGCCTGGCTCTCCGAGAGCAGCGTAGGGCTCAAAACCGGGTCAGCTGCGTGCAAGGCAAATGCCCTACCGGCTGTGCTATCGATCCGGCCCGAAATTCTATGCTAGACTTTATAAATCCTAATTTGTGGACAGTCACAAATTTGTCATTCTCTCTATGATTCAAGAAAATCAGCTGAAAGGAAAAGGGAGAATTTGAACTGTGGACACTAGCTAATTAGGGATTTATTACACACTTAACCTATCTTTGTGGAACCGGTGCTCTTTTTATGCTTTAGAGTTACATACTGAGGTACTCAGAAATGTGACTGACGTTAGAAGAGGGAGAAGACTGTGTTTGAGATGGAAACATTTGTAACCATTTACATGAGGGTCATTCTACTTTTGTGTATATTTTAACTTTACCTTAAACCAGAAATTTTGTTGCTGTTTTTGAATCACAGCTGGCTATGCTCAGGGCTTATTGCAGGCTCTGCGCTGTGGGATCAATACACATGGCAGGATTGGGGAACCATACAGGGTGTCAGGGATCAACCCACGCAAGCCAAGCACCAAACCAAACTTCATGCAAGCCAAGCAAGAAGCTCTACGGTATACCTCCCATCCCCCACCCCTCCAATTTCTAATTTAGGAGCACATAAAACCCAATTTAACCACCTAATGCTGGCAACTTGGATTAGGTTTCTGAATTAAGATGATTATTTGTTTCGGGTTTTTTTTTGGGGGGGAAGGGAAGCATACTTGCACGCAAAGCTTGTGCTTTAGCCCATTATTACATTTTTCTCTCCAGTCCCAGAATAAGCCAATTATTTTTTTTTTAAACTTCAAATAGTTTTTTATTTTTCACCATATAGGTAATAGAGACCTTAAAACACTGTAAGATTCACAAACTTTAAAAGTAAAAAACCCAATAAGTGTTAAATTGGTATGAATGTTTTAAAATGAACACTAATTGCTTATTTTAAATTTTTGAGTAAATTTATAATCTTTAATAATGTAACCATAATGTATCTTTTGGTTTCCTAATATTATTTAATTAAAAATCCAGAGAGAAAGAAAATAATTGGCCTACTTCTGAGGGATATTTTCCCTATATACTAGTTAAAAAAATAATTTGGTATTGTATATAAGAATTTATATTTCTTATTCTGGTTTTATAGTAGCTTTAATACATAGAGGTTAGAAAATAGGCTAGGTGAAATGTAGTCTTCAAATACTTCATACACATGCATTTTGTCCATAGGTGATAACGTCCTATTTCAATTTTTTCATTGGGATCATTTTATTACGTTATCTCATGACATTTTCTTTTTTTTTTTTAATTTTTATTAGTGAAACACCATGTGGTACAGCTGTAGACTTACAAAGTTTTGTGCTTAGATTTCAATTATACGATGGTCAAATACCCATTCCTCCACCAGTGCCTATTTTCCACCACCACGGGTCCCAGTATCCCTCCCACCCCCCCATCCCCCCATCCTACCCTTCCTCTGTGGCAGGGTATTCCCTTTTGTTCTCTCTCTCCTTCTGGGTGCTGTGGTTTGCAAAAGAGGCATTGAGTGGCAATCATGTCGGGTCTATAGTCTACTTTCAGCATGCATCTCCCATCCTGGGAGGATCCTCTCAACACCCTTTATTTGATGCTCCCTTCTCTATCTGAGCTCCCTCTCCCCCTAGCATGTGTAGCTGGCCTCCAAGCCATGGCGCAAACATCCTAGTACTAATCCTGGCCACTCCTGGGTGTTAGTCTCCTATTTTATTAGAATAAACCAATTCTTAACGGGATTGGGCACTGTGACTCAATGGGAAAGCATATGCTTTGCATGTTTAATCCCCAGCTCCGTTTTTTTTTTTAGAGATCAAAAGAGTAAGCAAGATTTTTATGTCTACTCTACTTCTGAGGTATTATTGTCCAATATATATATATATATATATATATATATATATATATATATATTAGATCTTCCTGTTAAACTGATAATTGAAGAGTCAGGGAAAAACCCTTTCCCCTGTCTTACATCCTAGTAAAGGGAATCAAAACCACTACTTGCTTTCCTTCCTGTCAGTCCTTCACTCTTGTTCAGGAAATCCCCAGCATTTACATACTGCTCCAGGCACTTCTCTAGGGCAGGGGAGTGCCTAGATGGTTAGCTACATCTAACCAGGATCCTTCCACCCCAAGTGCTAGGCTAGCTTCCTGCTATCTATCAGAAGACTTTTCTCTGCCTCCAGCATTTCCTTTCCTTCTCACTGTCCCTTTCCAACCAAAACACTGCTTATAGCCTGAGAGACAGGAGAGGGGTTAAGGCATTTGTCCTGCATGTGGCCAACCGGGGTTGTATCTCTTGCACTATACCACCAGGAATGATCCCTGAGCATGGAGCCAGGAGTAAGCCATGAGCACAACCAGGTGTGCACCCTCCCTGCCGCAAAAAAAAAAAAAAAAGTAAGACCACCCCACCTGAAAATTTTGCAGTGAGCTTCTGACTTCTCACATAAAAACACAGGTCGGTCTTCCCTTACTTAAATCCACCTCACCTCTTTTCTACCTGTCTGTACAATTGCAGGGGGGGGGGGGGCGGGGGGGCGCGGGGGAGAGAAGCTATACTTCTTACTGAAAACTTACTTAGAAATATCTCGAGAGGAAAGAAAGAAAAGTACCTTTCTGTACATGGTAGAAGGAATAATAGTGCACCAGTGATGTCTATGTCCCAATTGCAGAACCTATGAATTTGCTCGGTCACGGAGTAAATGGTTATGAAGATTGCAGAAAGAGGGCTAGAGAGTTCAACCAATAGAGTGAAGTGGCCTGTGGGAGGCCTGGTTTTAATTCCTGGAACTGCATAGTCCCCTAAACCAGCATGAGTGACCCTGAGCACAGAGTCTGCAGCAGCCCCTCACTGATACTTAAGCAAAATAAATCAGAGAGAGAAGGGAATTCCCAGATGGCATCACTCAGCTGTGGCATACAGGAAGGAAAAAACAAAGTTAGATACAGCATCAAGGAACAACAAGTCCTTGGCTTTGGATCGCAAAACTCAGACTACTAAATGGTTGAAGGGGAGAGAAGAGAAAAAATTACATAGGGACAGTTACCTTGGGCATTTTGGGGGTGGTAGGATACAGTGACTTTGTATAATAAATGTTAATACTATTGTAAACAATGTACGTGAACTGTAATAAAGATAAAACAAAGTCAGGCCAAAGAAATAGGACAACAGGTAGGTGCTTGCCTTTTACTCAATTGACCTAGGTTCAATTCCCAGCACTCTCTATGGTCTCCTGAGCCCTGCCAGGAATGACCTCTGAGCACAGAGTCAGGACCTGAGCACATAAGGTAGGCCCTCCAAACAACGAAACACAAAAAATATAAACATGCAAATGAGTCAGAAAATAATAAAAAGTCTGACTTCTTCCAGGCTGTGGGATGAATGACAGACAATATCTTGACAGGGAGGATACAGAGGTTTTTCTACTAGAACCACAGAAGCAAGGAAAGTCTCTTAGCCTTGACTTCAGAACTTGGTTGTTCTCGGAATGATCACGTGCTGTTCTGTGCTGCTGTGTTCAGGTTTTGTTAGTGTTTGCATTTTTTTAGTTTGTACTATTAGTAAAAGGAGGTCCAGAACAGCAAAAGGAAATGTCATCTCGAGTCTGCAGTTTGCTGCGTCGTGGGAAGGCTTCCTTCTAGAAGATGAAAACTGAGGGCACCATCCATGTTGGACTGACTTGGAAGATGCAGCCCAACATCGCAAGGCAGTTTTTTGAAAACAAGATGTACTAAATTGCTTTGTCTTTAAAATAAAGGGAACTTCATGCTGAGGGACTATTGTGGGCAGACTATTAAGAACTTTCTATAATAAAATGCATTTTAAAATTTCCAAAATATACAATTATATACATATACAATTGTATATATAAATATACAATTTTCAAAATATGTAGCATTAAAAAACAAAAGCAACGTAATTCTTTTTGACATCTAATGAACCTGGAAACCACCTCTACACAAGCTTAATTTATGAAGTAAGTTCAATGTTAGAAAACAGAATCACTTTAGGTAGGGTTTCAGATATTAAAAAGACCTGTTTTCTTGTTCTAAAGGAAAAGAGGATGTAAAACATAATCAGAAATCTGTTTTGCCATTACAGTGGAAGTCTGACAGAAGCCAATGTCGGTGGGGTTGTGGTCAGAAAATACCCTTCATTCACTGTTGGTGGGAATGTGACCTGTTTTAGTCTTTATGGAAAAAAATGGAGGTCGATGCAATAAATAAGAGTAGAACTACCAGCAATGCCACTTTTTGGCATCTATCCCCAAAACACAGAAACCTTACTCTGAGCGGATATATGCCCACCTATGTTCATTGCCTCACTTAATGCAATAGCCAAGATATTGAAACAACACAGATGTTCAACTACAGATGACTGGATTAAGAAATTGTGGTATATTTACACAATGGAATACTACATAGCTCAAAGAAAGAACAAAATCATACAATTTGCAACAACATGGATAGAAATAGAGGATTTCATCCTGAGTGAAGTCAATCAGAGGGAAAAAGAATTGATACAGATAGATCTCAGGTGTGGGGCTTAAAGATATACAGAAAAGTGGTAAAAAAGGGCCTAAGGCAACACAACTAAAAAATTAATCCACAAAGTTCAGTGTTGGTGGGGGTTTGAAATGGAAGGGTGCTGGGGTTCTTTGGAGGAGGGGGTGGGTACACTGTATCGGAATTATGTGCATGAGAAACCATCTTTAACATATTGTAATTTACAATCAATTTAAAAAAGTTAAAAAAGAAATTCTCTTGGGAAATCATCACTTTAAAGAATTAACTGATCACCCCAGGCACACAGCCTGCAACCCACCCTTTCTAAAACTGTGCTCCCTGTTCCCTTTTCTTTTTGGTTTTTGGACCACACCCAGCTGTGCTCAGTAATTCCCTGGCAGTGTTGAGGGACCCTATGTGTAAATAGAGATTGAACCTCTGCTGACGGTGTTCGAAACAAGAAATTTTATCTGATACACTATTTTTTTATTGACCCTCCTCAACCCTACACACACTTTTCTTTCTTTTTTTTTTTTTAATTAGTGAAACACCATGAGGTACAGCTGTAGACTTACAAACTTTCCTGCTTGGGTTTCAGTTATACAATGATCAGTACCCATCCTTCCACCAGTGCCCATTCTCCACCACCAATGATCCCAGTAGCCCACCCTCCTCCCCCCAACCCCACCCTGCCTCTGTGGTAGGGCATTCCCTTTTGCTCACTTTCCTCAAGGGTGTTGTAGTTTGCAATAGAGGTATTGAGCAGTCATTGTGTTCACGCTATAGTCTGCTTTCAGCATGCATCACTTCAATACAATTTTCTTTTGAGGATCTGAAAAGACAGCTCAAAGCGTTGAGCACATGCTTTGCATGCAGGAGGTCAAGGTTCAACCACAGGTACCCCATGCTTCCTCAAACACTGAGCACAAAGCTAGAAGTGACACTCTTTTGAGCACCAGTTGGTGTGGTCCAAATTCCCAAATAAATAAATAAATAAAAATCTCTTGTTGTAACCTTTCAGGCAAAAGAGCTATTTTGAGAACATTGTTGCCCATAAAGTTTGGTGTGAATGAGATGTTCAGTAATCCTGGATTTTCCAGGCCCACCAAAAATTGAATACAAGAAAGAAAAGTTGCCAAGAAGTAACAGTTTATTGAGAGTAGAGACAGGAAGGATGCTTGAATGGGAGGGCCATCAGAGAGAGCACAATGGGAAGGTTGGTGACTCAGTTTCATAGATTCTCTTCCTAGTAGTCCTAGCTTGGACCACTACTTTATGGTAGATGGTAGTTGCCCGACTGAATTAGGGTATCTTCAGATTTCCAGATTGAATTTTGAGAAAAATGTCAGATATTTCACTAATCTGTTATGTGGCCATGGCCATATTTTACTTTGGAAGTCACGTCTTTAATAGTTGAGTGTACGCTCACTTACACTCGTGTTCAACCGCTCATCCTAGATCTCTTAATGGCAATAAAGGTCTATTTCCTGATGTATCCTGTCATCCATGCAAAACTCAAGGTTATCATATCCTTTTTTTTTCTTTTTGGGTCACACCCAGCGATGCACAGGGGCTACTCCTGGCTTGCACTCAGGAATTAGCCATGGTGGTGCTCAGGGGACCATATGGGATGCTGGGAATCCAATCTGGGTCGGCCGCGTGCAAGTCAAATGCCCTAACCTTTATGCTACTGCTCCAGCCACAAAGGTTATCATATCTTGTTCATTGGCTTTTATCCCTATTAAAAACTCCTGGGTCAGGAGGTGGCTCAAAGGGCTGCAGAGATGCTTTCATGTGGGATACTATTTGGTTCTATCCTAGCAAGTGGAGGGTAAAAAAGCACAGAGGGGTGTGACCCCCAAACAAAACAGAACAAGTCTAAACCGAAATTCTCAAGGTTGCAAGTTCTTGGGGCAGCAAGATTATTGCCTATTGTTCAGTCCCAACAAAGAGTTTTTCATCTTTTAAACATCCAGACCCTCCCCGTTGAGATGCAAACCAAACCAATAACTTTTAAGTTCGACCTGTGCTGATTTCTTGAGTCTTAAAGATGTTTTAACCTCTGGTTTATTCAACTAAGTAAAATTTTACTGTGACAGTTTCTCAGAAGATTTCAGAGAGCCAGAGCGGGGCAGAATTTACTGGGTCTGGCAGTTCTATCTGTTAAGATGTGAAGAGATCCTTGCTGGAAATGTACCTCTTTCATTCCAAAATGTAATCCTTCAGTCTATGAAATGAGGGTGTGGCAATGTAATTTTGAAAAATTCTCCTTCAGGGGATTCAAAGAAAAACAAACAAAAAAAATAAACAGAAAAAAAAAGAGAGACACAGACAGAGGAAGGAAGGAAGGAAGGAAGGAAGGAAGGAAGGAAGGAAGGAAGGAAGGAAGGAAGGAAGGGAAAGATCCAACCCAACCTTCAACCTTCCTTTTAATCCCAAATTGCTCACGGGGCTGAAAAATAGGAAGAAACCTAAAAACTGCACCTCAAGAGATTGAATGCAATTAATAACAAAATGATAGCAGAGGGGAAAATGCCTGTAGGTGTGCCAGGATCTCTTCCCTCCCTCACTGGCTGGTAGGGTGGGTCATTGACTCACCCTTTTCCGGAGTTACAGCCAATCGTGGTCCAGACTGTGTCATGGGCTTATAGCTCTAGGGTGGGTCATTGACTCACCCTTTTCCGGAGTTACAGCCAATCGTGGTCCAGACTGTGTCATGGGCTTATAGCTCTCGCATATTTAGTCTCCTGGGATTTTGATTTCAGATCCACCTCTGGACCTGGATCTGAGGTTCCTGCTGCTTCTTGCCGGACAGGGGCTGCACCGACCCTTCTTGCAGGTCCACTGTGGTGAGTGTTCTTGGGTGTGCTGGAGCTAGCTTCACGTTGATCCCGCTGGGTCTGTTGTGTCTGGGGTGGCTCTTGGGAGCATTAGGTCGGGGTGCTGGCTACCTTAATTAAACAAGATTTTGATCTGACCCAGAATGTGGGGAGTTGTTATTGAAACTAAACTCAGGCTTAGTGAGGTCTCTTGAAGAGATGGTAGAGGTGCAAACTGGAACATAATTTTGAGTTGGACAGATCTGAGGGTAGGCGTGTTAAGGATGAAGAGAGAGCCAATGTGAGCCCATGTCTGGAGTAATAGTACAGTGAACTGAGTACTATCAGTGAACAGAGCACACAGTCAACATGGGTTCTATACCCCGAACCTCTTATGGCCTTCCATTTCTGATTATATGGTCAAGAGTAAGCCCTGGACACAGCAGGATGTGTCCCCAAAACAAGACAGTCTGGAGATATTGGTACACATGGGCTTGAAAAGATTAGACTCAATGAGGCAGGGAGGCGGGGCGGGGAGACAGGGGTGGGGAGGCGGGACGGGAGACAGGGGTGGGGTGTGGGGGTAGGAGATAGGGCATGGGCCTGTGGTGATAGGTAAGAAGGAAGAGTGTGGCACACGAAGTAGCCCCCATGTGGACCTTTGAGATACCCCTCCCCCCAATCTCGCATGTTGGCTATGTCCAGGGTCAGTTTATGCTATTATTAATGCTCACAAAAATCTGAGTGATGGTTTCAGCTTGATAGATGAGCAGTCTGTGGTGGGTCCTTTGGGGTGTAAGTTCTCTACCCCAGGCTCTCTTTCTTTCCTTAATTCTTTGCTGAAATGCTTTTTAATCATTTGCCCGGGTGAAAAAAAATAAGCAAGCTGGAGGCCATTTCCACTTCAGGCATTTGACAATCTATTATGGGTATTGGAAGGTCCCACCAAAATATTGTAATAAGGGCAAAGTCACATCGCAGGCTCCGCGCATTAGATGGACAGTTGTGTGAGGTTAAAAAAGGTCTCGGTGTTTTATGTTTACAGAAAATATTTAAGTTTACATTTTCTCAAAAATGGTCATTTTCCGAGTTCTGCAAGCCGGCTCTTACATACAGCACTGGAGGGACCAACAGCTAGATATTCTAAGGGCGGGGTGGGTGGACTATGTCTGGAGCTGGACCCAAATGATCTGCACTGGTGGTACTAGGCGAGCTCAGAACTGTCAGACCCACATAGTTAGACCTGGTGTTCGGGGTTCTCCCAGCCCCAGCACAGCTAGGAGTCCTGCACTGTCCATCCCTAGATCCTAGGCAGAGAAAGTGCAGGAGGTGACAGTACAGTGGGCAGAGAGGCTGACCCCAGGGTGGGTATGACCTTCAGAGCACCACCAATTGTTTGGGTTTTCTTTTTTGTTTTTCTAATTTTGCATGGTTTTGGACCACACCTGGAAGTCTTTGGGGCTGACTCCTAGTTCTGTGCTCAGGCATCATTTCTCGTAGGGCTCTGGGGACCCTATGGGATACTGGAGATAGGATCTGGTCAGGTTTGCTGCATACAAGGCAAGCACCCTACTCACTGTATTGTCTCTCTGACTCCACACCACAAATTGTGACCCTCAATCTATAAAAATATGTGAAGTGAATTGCTACAATCATGAATATCTTATGTATTTTTAAAAAGAATTTCCGCTCAACAATCTTAGTGTTTGTATTTGATTCTTATGTGAACATTTTAATACTTCAGTACTTATTGAACGGTATTTTAACATAATGTTTTTCTCACTGTTTAGGAGGATTTAGGAGGATTTAGTCTTGGACTTGAGGCTATTTTCCTGAATAAGAAAGCCATCATTCACATCATCCAGTGCTAAGGCCAGCAGCTCAGCTGACACAGTCCAGTGTTCCATCGACTATATATAGCCTGTGGGAGTATTCTTGACAACAAACGCTCTAAAGATAACAGGCTAAAGGATAAAACAGATGTGTAGAGGCTGCCATTAACATGTCAAGCCAGTTAAACTGAAAACCGGTCATTTCGCGATATCTATAGGAGGATATTCACTGTTCACTGGGTTTTGTCTTCTAGAGAGCAAAAGGTCATACCACCTTCCCACTTTGGTCTTTATGTCAGTGGAGATGGAGACGGCCCTGGAAGACCTCCAGGCAGGAGCTAGCTGTTTCCTCTGTAACGACTACTTGAAGAACCCAGTGACCATTAACTGTGGCCACAACTTCTGTTTCTCTTGCATCAACAAGTTCTGGGAGGACCTAAAGGATATTTTTCCCTGCCCTATTTGTCGAATGTGCTTTCCAGGAAAGAAGTTCAGGAGGAACACCCAACTGGGTAATTTGACTGAAGCTGCTAAGCTGCTCCAGAAAAGAAGAAGCAAGAGGAGGAAGCAGAAAGAAAAGGTTGTTTGTAAAAAGCATAATCTAGTGTTGGCCTTTTTCTGCCAGCAAGACCTGGAGGTTTTATGCTCACAGTGCAGCTTCTCCTCC
Source organism: Sorex fumeus (assembly GCF_029834395.1). Classification (NCBI taxonomy): domain Eukaryota; kingdom Metazoa; phylum Chordata; class Mammalia; order Eulipotyphla; family Soricidae; genus Sorex; species Sorex fumeus. Next base: position 15,604,057 of record NW_026606096.1, on the reverse strand, counting down.
GATCACAAGAAACATCACATCTGGCCTGTCGAGAGGGCTGCTCCCTATTATAAGAAAAGATTGGAGCGGTGCATTGAGTCATGGAAGAAAAAAGTGAGACGACCAGAAAAAGTCAGGATTATACAAACCAGAAGAGCCTTGGAGTTGAAAAAACAGGTAGAACATGCAAGAGACGAAATAGAGTCTGAATGTGAGCGGCTTAAATTCTGTCTTCAAAATGAGCGAGAAACTCTTCTTCAGCAGTTAGAAGAGGAGGAAATGGCTTTTGAGACCAAACTGCGTGAAACCCGAACACAGTGTTCCGAGTATACCTCGACATTAAAACGTCTGTTACAGGGCATAAAGAGCAAATCAGCCCTGGCATTACTGACAGACGTTAACTGGATCTATCATGCCTATCAAAACTTAAAGTCCCCTGAGCCTTTTTCACTCCAGTTAAAGGAATACAGTTACCATTTGCCACCCCAGTATTCTGGTCTAAACAGAATCATCGAGCGATTTGAGGTAGATGTGTTTCTAGATCCAGAAACAGCACATCATGATCTGACTGTCTCAGAAGATAGGAAAACGGTTCGATATGGAAGAACACGGCAAAAGTCAACTCATAGCCCATGGAGATTCTACTTCTTCCCAGCTGTTCTGGGTTCCAAGGGTTATAATGCTGGCAGGCACTACTGGCAGGTGGAAGTGAAGGACAAAGTTGGCTGGATCGTGGGTGTCTGTAAAGAGACTTTTCTCGGGAGGAATAAAGCACCGAATCAAGCTTTTTCAGTACAAGATGGATTATGGGGTATTGGACGATGGGATGTGGATGATTATGTTGCGTTGGGGACTCAAAAAATCGATCTCTTCCCAGTCGTAATGCCTACAAAGATTGGTATTTTTTTAGACTGTGATTTGGGTGAAGTTTTCTTTTACAATTTGAGTGACAAATCTCATCTATATACCTTTAAAGTTTGTTTTCTGGATGCAGTTTGGCCTTATTTCTATACTGGAACTGACCCCAAACCTCTGAGGATATGTCTAGCAAGAGATTCTGAATAATAGAAATGATTTGTAGGCTTGCTCTTCAAGCCCATGTTTTCCCTTGAACACGTATCCTGCTTGCTTGCCTGTGTGTCTCTTTCTTTGCTTGCTTCTTCCACTCTGGAGCAGCTTGTGTTCTATCTCGAGCACATTTCCCCTCTTTCTCTCCTCTCACCTCTTTCTAAGCAAGTTTCATTCAATAAAAGCTATCTTGCTTAAAAAAGAAACTATTGTAAGACTTGTAATTTATAACTTTTTTTCAGTAGTGGACAGTGCGTATGCTCTAGAGGCCATGAATTTTAATTTTTATCAAGGTTACCTCAATTTTCAGTAATACACTGGTGTCTTCCTCAGTCTCAAATTGGTAAATGCATATACACATTCTGTTTGAGTGTGTGTGTGAGTGTGTGTGTGTGTGTGTGTACGTGTGTGATATCTACTGTTATCTACTGATACCTAGCACAGTGGGTAGGGCGTTTGTCTTGCACACAGCCAACATGGCCGACCCGAGTTCGATTCCTCTGCCTCTCTCGGAGAGCCCGGCAAGCTACTGAGAGTATTCGATATGCCAGACACAGTAACAACAAAGTCTCCAATGGAGACGTTACTGGGCCCGCTCGAGCAAATCGATGATCAACGGGAGGTCCTTTACTTTACTTTTACTTAACCTTTCCTCTGTTCCTTTTACATTTGGGAACCATACCTGGCAGTGCTCAGGGCTTCCTTCATGCTCTGTGCTCAGGTATCACTGCTGGTGGGGGTTGGGAGATTGGATGCTGGGATAGAAACCAGGCAGGCCTGAGTCTCCCAAAGGCATAAGGACAGATTAGGGGGCCAGAGCAGGTAGGACTCCTGTGTTGCATATGGACAACTCAGGTTTGATCCTTGGCACTCCATATGGTTCCCTGAGTCCTGCCAGGAGTGACCCCTGAGTACAACCAGATGTACCTCCCCCCAGGGCAAAGAGGTCCTATAAGCCGATACAACATCACCCATGTTTGCCAAGCCTCACACTGAACTCCACACCTGGCACATCTGGCCTGGCAATATGTCCAGAAGGAGTCTATTAGTATCCAGACAGCTGGTTACAATAAAGATGGATAATTGTAAACCCAAGACAGTGATACTTACCATTTCCACTTTTGCCTCAGACTGAGGGAGGGAGCTGGCAACTTTCACAACTGGTAGGGAGAATTGGGAATAGCCTAAGGGCTAGAAGGTGCAGCTTCCATGGCTGCTAAGGAGGCAGTGCTGGAAAGTTTCCACAAGTTTTGCTTAGATGGATGACAACTGGGGTTGGGGTAGTAACCATTAAGGCCTTTCCTGGAATGCCCACACTCCATAACCACAGTTTAACCCCTTTTCTAATAGCTCCTAGTTTTCTATTATTGGAGGCTGGATCTCAGATAAGGCCATCAATTGATACTTGAAGAAGGTTAACATGGTCCCTCTGGCGTGGGAAAAAGGAGGGGGAGTGCAGGTATTGGTCTAGAGACACTGGAGGGTTGGGGGCAAATCCTTTCCAGCCAGAAACCCATTTACCCCCTTTACAATGTAAAAGAGGACATGTTCGGACAGAAGTCCAGATGAACTCAGAGAATCCCGTGTCCAGAGGAAGCTGGGCTGCATTACCCACTACATCCAGGACCACCAGGACCTCCATACCATGAATTGTGATGGCACCTGCAGTGTCTCTAGGCCTCCATACTCGGAATTCACCTCTATCAAGGCCAATATGGAGGGGCCCAAGCAGGCCTCATGTCAGGGATCAGTTCTTCTTCTTTTTTTTTTAATTAGTGAATCACCGGGAGGTACAGTTATAGACTTACAAACTTCTGTGTTTGCGTTTCAGTCATACACTGACTGAGTACCCATCCCTCCACCAGTGCCTGTTTTCCACCACCAATGGTCTCAGCATCCCTCCCACGACCCCCACCCCATCCCTTCTACCCTACACTGCCTCTGTGGCAGGGCATTCCCTTTTGCTTTCTTTCCTTTTCAGTTCTTTTGTTGTTGTTATTTTTTTTAAATATCTTATGGAATCACTGTGGCATAGATAGATGCCATGTAAATAATATTCATATACCTTGTGGAATTAAAAATAGAAATCAACAAAAGAACAATATTGTAGAATCTGTAAATTTTTTTTGAATCCGTAAATATTTTAAAATTATATACTTCTAAACAACCCATGGATCGGATATTCCAGAAAACTATTTGGGAAAGAGGGTAGTGCTTAATAGTCCTAGTTTTGTAGCGACATCCGGAGGTACTTGGGTGACCATTTGTAGTGCTGGGGATTCAAATCCATTGAGTATGAAACCTTCCTTCATGTACCATGTCGCCAGTCCCTGTATCTGGAAATCTTTAAGTACTTTTAAAATGAAAATGAAATTTCCAAAAAGGACACAGGTTATTTTTTAATTTTTTTATTATTTTATAATTTTATTATACTCATATGTTTCTAAAATTTATATTCTCTCACATTCCCACTATTCATTTTTTAGCGTCAACTCCCAGAGTATCCTACGTGATATATATGGAAATCCAATTAACTAATTAATATATTTATTGAATCATCACAAGATACACAGTGGTAGGGCATTTGCCATGCTCACAGCCAGACTGGCTGACCCGGGTTCTATTCCTCCGCCCTTCTCGGAGAGCCCGACAAGCTGCCGAGAGTATCTCGCCCGCATGCCGCAAAGCCTGGCAAGCAGCAAAGCCTGGCAAGCTACCCGTGATGTATTCAATATGCCAAACACTGTAACAACAGGTCTCAAAAATATGGAGATGTTACTGGGCCCACTTGAGCAAAATCAATGAACAACAGGAGGACACAAGTTACAAATTTGTTCATGATTGGGTTTCAGACATACAGTGTTCCAACACCAGTCCTTTCACCAGTGTACATTTCCCACTACCTAGTTTCCCTCACACCACCCTCTTTCCCATCCAACTTTCCTCAATGGCAGACACTTTTCTTTTTCTCTATAGGTCTCTCTCATTTTCTTTGTCCTGTCTCTGTCTCTGTCTCTGTCTCTCTCTCTTTCTCTCTCTCTCTCTCTCTCTCTCTCTCTCTCTCTCTCTCTCTCTCTCTCTCTCTCTCCCTATCACTCCTGCATTCTTTTTTCCTTTCAGCACTCAGTTCTTGTTCAGAGTGTTGGAATTTCCAGCTATCATTGTCACAGTGATCACTTCTCTATCCACCCGCACCTACTCCTAACCTGCGGAAAGTTTCCAACTATGAACCAGTCCTCTTAGTCCTCATTTCTATTGTCCTTGGGTATTAGGAGGACACAGTATTCTAAAAAAAATTAAAGGGGCCGGAGTTATAGTACAGTGGGGAGGGTGTTTGCTTAGCAGATGGCCAATCTGGGTTCAATCCTCGGTATTCCACATGATTCCCCAAGCGCTGCTAGGAGTAATTCCTGAGTGCATGAGCCAGGAGTAACCTCTGAGCATCACTGAGTCTGATCCAAAAAGAAAAAAAAATAAGAAAAAGACAAGAAAATTGGAAGTATTAAATGTGCAAAAGGATAAGAGTTCTGGATTTAATAATATAAGATCCTCCCTTATGGAGTGAAAAACATGGGGGAAACAAGGGGCTGAAGAGATAGCTTTATGGACTAGAGTGCATACTATGTAAGTAGGAGGTCTCTGTTTGATTTCTAACACTGCATAAGGTTCCCCAGCAAAATCAGTAACGACCTCTGAGCACTGACTCAGGAGTAGCACCTGAGCACTGTTGTGCATTCCCAAACAATTTTTTTAAATAAAGGAAACTAAAGATAAGAGCAGATAAAACCTAAAAGTAGAAGAAGAAAATCAAAATTGTAGTAGAATCAGTAAAATTGAAAATCAGAAATGAGTGGAGGGCTTGGGATGTAGCAGCTGTAGCAGAATTTGCCTTGCCTGTGCAGGCAAGAGTTTGGATTTACAGCCTTCCCCCCAAAGAAAACCATTACCAGCAAAGAAATAATTAAGAAAATCAACAAAACTGAAACTGAATCTTTGCCCAGATAACATGGAGGTAATAAACTGGTGACTGATATAAACAAATCAACTCAATTCAGATTTTAAAATATAGGCTGGTTCCACTATCCCAGTGGCCTAGTTTGGTGAGACTTCATTAGAGAAAGGGAGGGTCGGGGGAGGAATATTAAGTAGCAGGAAACTGGCAAGAGTAGGAGAGGACTGCTGGAAATACACCATCGATTTTTCAATCAGGAAATGCTTCTAACAAAAATGAGTCTATGATTGTATTCTTGCTAAGGAAGCCAGTGAGTTGGATTTTAGATAGGAGACAAGGGAGAGGGGTTAGCTCTAATTTGAAACTCTGGACTTTTCCAATTGCTCACTGTAATCGTGCTAGTTATGGGATTGCGGAAATTATCTCAAGAGTCTGGAGGGCATTATTTTCATGTGATCTACAGGTTGATCCCTAGTACTTCCCCAAAAGGTGGCACTTGTGAGGTGTAGTGAAACACAAATAGTGGCAGTTTTTTATTTTTCCTCTTAAGATTAAAATTTAAGTATATTTTATTCATTTTTTGCACACTTTTTAAAGATTTATTTAATTCTTGTTTTTTCATGCCACACTGGCTGTACTTCGGGCTTACTCATGGTTCTGTACTCAAGGATCACTCCTGGTAGGCTCAGGGCATCACATGGAGTACCTGCAGTAGACCACCTGCAAAACAAAAGCCTTCCTAGCTGCACTCTCTCTCTGGTCCATAGAACTCACACACTTTTTTATTTATTTATTTATTTATTTATTGAATCACTGTGGGAAAGGTTACAAAGCTTTCAGGTTTATGTCTCAGTCATGCAAATATCAAACACATTTCCCTTTACCAATACTTATTTTTTACCATGAAGAACCCCAATAAAACCCCATCCCCCACCCCTCCCCGTCCCTGTGAGGCAGATGAATTCTAGTTAACACTCTATCTGCTTTGATTAGATTCATTGTTTCAATAAAAGATTCACCACTATTATTTAGAGTTTACCCCCCCCCCAAATCAGACATGCTGAAAAAGCATTGTGAAGTGATTTGCTTTCTACAGCTGGGTTCAAGAATTAAATGTTGGTTTTGGATTTCTGCTATTTTACCTATTGACCCTGGAAGTATTTCTACTGAAAGTCAGATAGTTAAGAAATTGGTTTCTGTGTTCTGGAGTCGTGGCCGTGCTGGAGAGCCGCTCGCGGGGGGCAACCGGTGGCCTCGGTAGGGCGTGAAGGGCGGAGCGAAACGCCCCCCTTCCCATGAGGTTTTAGTCGCCCCCACACTCCCGGCTCATACCTGCTGTCCACAAGGCTCCCATGTGGCCGCCATCTTTCTTTCCAGAGAGGAGAGGGCGAATGGGGCAACACCCTTTCCCCTCCGGCAGACTTGATGGGCTGGATCAACGCATAGTCCGTTCACTTTTCTGCTCCAAGCTGCTGGGTTCTGCATTAAGTCCTTGTGCTTCTGGGGCCATGGCCGTGCTGGAGAGCCGCTCGTGGGGGGCAACCGGTGGCCTCGGTAGGGCGTGAAGGGCGGAGCGAAACGCCCCCTTCCCATGAGGTATTAGTCGCCCCCACACTCCCGGCTCATACCTGCTGTCCACAAGGCTCCCATGTGGCCGCCATCTTTCTTTCCAGAGGGAGGAGGGCGGAAGGGAGCAACACACTTTCCCCTCTGGGCAGAAATGATTGCCTGGATTAACGCATAGTCCTTTCACTTTTCTGCTCCAAGCTGCTGGGTTCTGCATTAGGTCATTGTGCTTCTGGGGCTGTGGCCGTGCTGGAGAGCCGCTCGTGGGGGCAACTGGTGGCCTCGGTAGGGCGTGAAGGGCGGTCCGAAACGCCCCCTTCCCATGAGGTATTAGTCGCCCCCACACTCCCGGCTCATACCTGCTGTCCACAAGGCTCCCATGTGGCCGCCATCTTTCTTTCCAGAGGGAGGAGGGCGGAAGGGAGCAACACCCTTTCCCCTCTGGGCAGACTTGATGGCCTGGATCAACGCATAGTCCGTTCACTTTTCTGCTCCAAGCTGCTGGGTTCTGCATTAAGTCCTTGTGCTTCTGGGGCCGTGGCTGTGCTGGAGAGCCGCTCGTGGGGGGCGACTGGTGACCTCGGTAGGGCGTGAAGGACGGACCGGAACGCCCCCCTTCTCGTGAGGTTTTAGTTGCCCCCCACACCCCCGGCTCATACCTGCTGTCCACAAGGCTCCCATGCGGCCGCCATCCTTCTTTCCAGAGAAGAGAGGGCGAATGGGGCAACACCCTTTCCCCTCTGGGCAGAAATGATGGCCTGGGTTAACTCATTGTCCATTCACTTTTCTGCTCTAAGCTGCTGGGTTCTGCATTAAGTCCTTGTGTTTCTGGGGCTGTGGCCGTGCTCCAAACTTAACTCTGATTTTCAGGGAGAAATATTGGGTGGTTTACTTCTCATTGATCACTTTGTATATAGAGAGATGTCGTCCGGCTCTTTTTGGAACCTGTTTTTTCTTTTTTTTTTTTTCCTCCGGGATCCCGCACCCTCCATGTGTTCCTTCTCTTATGCTGAACGCTTCAAAGATGGCGCTGGGGGGCGGGCTGTGGGCGTGACTTCCGGAATCAGAGGTTACCTGGGAGGTGTAGTCCGACAGATTTGAGAAAAAGTCCTCGTTCCCGCATACTCGAGCTGTGTTTGTAGAGGCTTCTGGTCACAGGGGTTCCATCTGGGGGAGGCGGGATGTGGCGCCTACTCCATTTGGAACTTGCCGGTGATCTCGGCTCTTTTTGGAACCTGTTTTTTCTTCTTTTTTTTTTTCCCCCTCCGGGATCCCGCACCCTCCATGTGTTCCTTCTCTTATCAGAACTTACACACTTTTATCACCTCCCACCACTTGTTCAGGGATCAATCATCACACCGGAATTATTCAATAGACTCTTCATTTGTCTCCCTGATTCTTCTGATTTTGCTTCTTGCAATGATACCTTCTTTTTCTTCCCTCCATCCTTGCTTTCTTTTGAGGTAAAGAAAAAATATATTGAGAATACATTGAAAGATGTTAGTCAGATTTTTGATAGTCAGATATCTTGCAGTGCCTGAATGGATAGAATCATTGACTGTGTTACCAATGCAAAGGACAATAATATTAAAGGTTGTAGAAATTTACCCTGAAATGTCACCCAATCTTTTCTAGTGAAAAACAAACTTTAGGTTAGCCAAAGAAACAATGGGGATGACAGCCCCATAATGCAAAATGGATTTTAATTCTTGAATATTATAGTTACTGAACAATTAATCATATCATGCTTCTTCTGGGGAGGGAAGTATCCTTGGGAAGGTGTTCTATTTTCAAAAAACAATTTTTAAGTGCCAGTGATTTAATTTTATTACCCATTGAGTAAAAATATCCATGCCTTCCTTCTCAGACATTTAAAAACAATGTGTTCTATGACCATGGGCAATTAAGGTAAGGTAACAAATTACCTGAATTTCTCCGTGGTTATAGCACACATTCTTCTGATGGTTAAGATAAAGCACACTTTCTTCAGGTTTATTCTATGTCAGTAACTGAACATTATAAGGCATCATGCCTCTGAGTGAGTTTCTAAGTTATAGAAACATAAAATAGAACCTCACCCTCATACTTTGTGTTCTATAATTTAATGAAGTTTTTGGTTTCTGATGAGATCAAGTTAAGGATCTTATTTCTAACCTTTATTCTGCATAAGAGAGCTTGCTCAATTTCTCTCTTCTCTCAGTATTTTCTAAAGATTCTAAAATTTTCTTCAAGGAGCACAACATGCTGTGCTAGGGATTAAGTTCAGAACTTCGTACATCCTCGTTCCAAAAGAACACGTTATTTGTAGTCACCAACACTGACTCAAGCCAAACCTTCCAACTCCTTTTTAGGACACTTGAATATTCTCCTACTTCCAACCTTGCATCTCCTCTCTGATGCCCTTAAGCTTTCAAGTTTTTCCTTTTTCTTTTGGGCCACCCGGAGGTGTTAGGGGCTATTCTCATCTCTGTGCATGGGGATCACGCCAAGCAGTGCTCAGGTGACCAAGCTGTGCCCTGGGCCTCCTCATGCAAAGCATGCCATCCAGCCCTCTGATCTATCTGTCTGTTCTCACACACCCTCTAACATCTCTGGTCTCTTCTTGATCCTCTCTAGTACAACTCCTACTCCTTTTCCGGGACCTTCCTTCAGCTCTGGGATGGCTTAGCATCTCAGCTAGCAGCTCTCCTTTCTGTCCATTTTCTAGCAGATGGAGCACCCTTTGCTCCAACGTCTTTGTACAAGCAGATTTCTTTGTTGTCTTTCCTGTTGCTACGGATTCTCTGGTTGTCATTTTCTCCAGATCTAAACGGTCCCTAACTCAATTTCCTCCCAGGCTCTCCACTTTATTTAAACACGATAGTTTATAAAGTTGTTTTTGATGATTTATTAGAGGCATTCACTATTCCAATACCAATCCCTCCACCACTGTCACCTTCTGTTCACCTTTGTCTCCATTGTCCTACCCGCCACTGAAGCCTCTCCCAGTAGCAGGCTCATAATTATTGATTTTATATAGTTTGTTGCGTGATTGGTGATAGCACAGCAGGTAGGGTGTTTAGCTTTCATACGGCCGACCCAGGTTCGATTCCTCTGTCCCTCTCAGAGAGCCCCTCAAGCTACTGAGAGTATCCCACCCACACAGCAGAGCCTGGCAAGCTCCCTGTGGCATATTTGATATGCCAAAAACAGTAACAACAAATCTCACAATGGAGACATTACTGGTACCCACTCGAGCAAATCAATGAACAACTGGAGGACAGTGCTAGGGTGCTATTTTGCTTGTTACCACTAAATGGCTAATGGAATGATAAAAAAAATTCATAGAAGAAAATTTCTGAAAAATTATTGTATCTCACCCTGGGGATATTAAGTCCTTGCCCTGGCTCCATCTTGTCCTCAATAAACAATAAAGCCAGCATTATTATTTTAACTCTTCTTTGAATTTGGTCATTATGCAGGGTTTGGCACTGCTCCCTGAATGTTGCTCTGGTGTACATGGGCCATTGGTACTAGAGTCAAAGCCTTAGGCTTCTTAGGGTACAGCATATGCTCCAGCCCTTTGAGATGTCTTCCTGGCACCATCTCTTCATTTGTGTGCTTATAAATTTATACAAAGATTGTGCTGAAAATCCTACAGAAGTTTAACCTCCTTATGATCCCTGATATAAATATATCCTCATGTATCTCCTCATTTATTATCTAAAATATTGGCTTGATTTCTGTTTTTATCCCTTGAAACTAAGTTTCTTTGGATGGAGTGGAGTGAACAGTCAAAGATAATACAGAGGTTAACTAGTGGCAGACACAGGTCTGATTCCCAGCACTGCATATGATTCCGCGACTACATAGCCAGAAGCCCCAAGAACTGCCCATTTCTCAAAAAAAAAAAAAATTACTGTGACCAGGCCCATAAGTTGATAAGCTGACTCCATTACTACCTCTCAATAAATCTCAACCACATTGCCAGTGTAGCCCTGGTGACTACTCTCCTTATACTGCTGGGTATGACCCAAGCAGTGAACTGGCACATCAGAGTTCAGTTTCACTGGCTGTGAGTGACTGCTCCTCACACCACCCCAGACCCCAGTACTATAAAATGTGCCCTATAAAGATTGGGTTCCCTTGGACAACATATTTAAGCTGTGTCTGTAAGCAGGTAGATGCTTGGATTAGGCCAAGATCAAATTTGTTCTTCTGAGGAAACAGGAACACCTAGCCAATAGTTTGAATTAACTTGTTCTCCTTACTTGTCTACAACCACTTCTCATGGAGACATTGTGAAACCTGTTCACATGTGCATTCAGAATAGCACATCTGGAAAATTTGAACCTTTCAGGTTTTATCATCACCATCCCAAAGCCCATTGTTATTGTTGGGCAGTGGAGGGGCTGGCCATAATAGATGTTGTTCAGGGCTTACCCACCTGGCTCTGTGCTCAGGGAGCACACCTGTTAGAGTTTAAGGGACCACATGCAGTATTTTAGATTGATCAAGGGTCATCTGTGAGCAAGCTCTTAGGTCTGGTAAGGTACTATTTCTCTAGTCTCTAATACCCATTTTTTCTGTCCATAGGGGAGAGTAGGAACTGGCATTTTATCAAGACTAGAAAAGTCCTGTGATAGTAAAGGAACCAAGGGAACGGTACATATTTGGTGTGCAGCTGACTGGTTGATCCTCTGCAGAGCTTGGAGTACTACCGTATGTGGTCCAATATCTCCTGCCTCTCAAATGTTGAGTGGGAGAGAAGACTTGATTGATTCCATGCATAGGGAATACCAGCACTGTATGGTCCCTTTAGCACCACCAGGTGTGGACCCGCACAAAAGGAAGAGGAAATAATTCAAGTAAATTAGTAGGACAAACTCCTTGAGGGACTGGGAATTATAATAAAAGTCACTCCCCCTTTTTTTCAGAGAGGTATACCAAGTTCTAATCCAGGACACTCCCAGAGCATCCCTGGTTAAGTCTGGATTACCAAGGATGGAGCTCAGTGCTCCGACATGGCTCACCAGCCATTTGAGAGTAGATACTCTTTGGAGCAGCAATCCGGAGCCGTGAATGAAACTGAGGCTCTTCCAGGCTCCAACCTCCTTTACCCACATCTTGCTGTCTCTCTGTTTACCTGGTCCGTTGACTCTAGGTGTGTCTGTGTCTGTGCATTAGGATCTCTGCCAAGTGTAGCAGAAGTCAACTAGCAGCAGAGATCTAATGTGAAATAATATACCTTAGATGGTTGTGGCTATTAGGCCCCGCCCAGCAGAGACTACTGACTTCTTCACTAGGCAGGAAGTGGGGGCAGGGGCAGGCAGGGAAGGGTGGGGAGGGGTGGGGAGGGGCAGGGAGGGGGCAGGAAGGGACAGGGAGGGGCTGGGAGGGAGAAGATGAGCGGAACTAGGGAGGAGCCAAGAGGATGCTGAGATTATCTGGTTTAGAAGGAAAAGGTCCAACCCGAGTCCAGCAAGGCAGACTAGGAACAATGTTTACATGCATTTGCACCTTAATCATCCTCCCTTGTATTTCTGAATGCCACTTAATACCATTTTTGTCAGAGGAAGAAACAAATCTGAATATGGGCATGGGTTGGGGCGGTGTCATCTCTCCTCAGTGATGCTGGCTTTGGACCCGGTTTCAAACGGGTCAGTGGTCTCTAGTCTCCAGTACTGTGCAGAAGGAAAGAGAAACTGGGGGGCTGGGGAAATAGCACAGAGGGTAGGGCATTTGCCTTGCACACGACCGACCCGGGTTCGATTCCCAGCACCCCATATGGTCCCCTGAGAACCTCAAGGGTTAAATCCTGAGTGTTGAGCCAGGAGTAACCCCTGTGCATCGCTGGGTGTGACCCAAAGATTTAAAAAAAAATTCTTGGTTCCCTGCAAGTTTACATCTGGCTGTAAAATTCCCCGTGATCATAGAATTTCTCACTGGAGAGGCACGGTTCCTAGAAATTACTCTGGACCTGCTTGTCATTCAGGTAGGTTAATCAGAGAGTCGGAGCCACTGAGACAATTGTGTAGTTCCAGTTCCCTGAATCATTGTGCCCAAAAAATGAAAGGGACATGTGACAAGATTAACAGTCCTGTAGAGTGCAAATCTTAAACTATTTTATTCTATGCTATGATCTATAAATTACTAAGAAATGGGTTTTTGCACTGTTGTTTCTTGGTTTTATTTTCAGGGGAGGTACACTTAGCAATGCTCATAGACCACTAGATAATAGGGGTTCTCTCTTGGCCATGCTCTGGGAACCATGCCATGCCTGAGATTGAGATCAAGCTTCCACATGCAAGATATAAGTTCAGTCCTTTGAGCTATCTCTCCATTCCTGGGAACTTAGCTCTATTAAGATTGTCCACAGTTTTGTTTGATTGTTTTTGGGCCATGCGGGTGATATGCAAGTATTATTCCTCTCTCTGCACTCAAAAATTACTCCTGGTTGTACTCAGATACCATATGGGATGCTGAGAATTGAACTCAATTCAATTCAATTGACCCAGGTGGGCCACGTGCAAGACAAAAGCCCTTATCTGCTGCACTATCTCTTTGACCCCTGATTGTCCAGTTCTTTCAGCTTGCTTCATTTGTTCTTCAATTTTACATCCTTAGGAGCGATAACACAGTGGGTAAGGCATTTGCCTTGCATGTGGCTGACATGGCCAACCTGGGTTTGATTCCTTCACCCTTCTCGGAGAGCCCAGGAAGCTACCAAGAGTATCTTGCCTGCACGGCAAAGACTGGCAAGCTCCCCCTGACGTATTCAATATGCCAAAAACAGTAACAACAAGTCTCACAATTTGTTGTGAGATGTTACTGGGTCTGCTTGCGCAAATCAGTGAACAATGGGAGGACAGTGCTACAGTGCTATATTGCATATATGTACACACATGTATCTATGTATAATATATATATATCATCCATATATATCATCCAATGCTTGTATTTTTCTTTTTAGTTAGGTCACTTCACATATTTACTTTCAATTTCTTCAGTTTTGTTGGGGATTACAAACTTTTACCTTCTGTTTCAAAATAAATGAACCGAGGTGTAGCCCCGAAATGCACAAACAAAAATATCTGGGTCTCCTACAGGCAAAGCTTGAGCTCAGTGCATTGAGTTATCTCTCCTTCCCCTTCACTTCCACCCCCGCCCCAACAGATTAGGAGCTGCAGTGATACCACAGGGGGTAGAGCGTCTGTCTTGCACGCAGCTGACCTGGGTTTGATTTTTCTGTCCCTCTCGGAGAGCCCGGAAAGCTACTGAGAGTATCCCGCCTGCACAGCAGAGTTTGGCAAGCTCCCTGTGGCATATTCGATATGCCAAAAACAGTCACAACAAGTCTCACAATGTAGACATTACTTGTGCCCCCTCAAGCAAATCGATGAACAATGGGACGACAGTACTACAGTGCTAACTGGTTAGTCTATCATTCACAAAAGTCTGCCACATTTTCTTCACACAGTGATCACTGGAAGGGCATGCCATTTTCTTTCATCTGTTAACTATAGTGAATAATGAATGCAACAGTAAATACTGATGGATAATAACATTTTTGTTCATCGGGGAGATATCAAAATTGTGTTATTGGATCTACTATAAGCAGTAGCTCTAACAGGTTTGAGGTGCTGACTTATACCTATCTTGGTTTATGTTTTTGTCATAATAAATGATGAGGAGTATATATTTCAGGGGCCTGTTGGTCATTCTGTATATCTTATTTGGGAAATGTTTATTCAGATTTACTGATGATATTTTCATTTCATTGTTCTTTTTTCTTTTCTTTTTTTTCCCCCTTTTGGGTCACATCCGGCAATGCATAGCGGTTACTCCTGGCTCTTGCTCTGAGGAATTACTACTGGATCAGGGGACATATGGGATGTTGGGAATCAAACCCAGGTCAGCATTGTGCAAGGCAAAAGCCCTACCCACTGTATTACTGGTCCAGCCCCTCATTGGTTTCTTTGATTTTTGTTTTTGTTTTTAAGTCACAGCTGAAACACTGGTTTGCACAATGCAAATGTTTATATACTTTAGGAGCATAATGTTACCATACCCTGTCAACCACAAAAATGCTAATATCCTCCACCAGAGCCCATTGAACCTTAGCCCACACCAACTACCCATGGCAAATTCAACTCTATTTTCAGATTCCGAAGAACCAGTGGCCATAAAATAAATAGAAAACATCTTAGTTATTTATTTCTTGACATCCAAGTCTTGGAGGACTTCACCCCAATAGCAAGAAAAATGAAAGAGGGCCAGAGAAATAGAACAGTGGGTAGGGTGTTTGCCTTGCATAAAACTGACTCAGGTTTGATTCCTGGCATTCCAAGCCTGCCAGGAGTAATTCCTGAGTGCAGATTCAGGGGTAGCCCCTGAACACCACTGGATGTGACCCAAAAGCCAAAAGAAGAAAAGGAAATAAAAGAAAAAGCAAATAATTGCCTCTACATCAAATTTTAAAGACTTTACACAACAAAAGAGCACTGTAGCACGGTAGCACTGTCCTCCTGTTGTTTATCGAGTTGCTCGAGTGGGCACCAGTAACGTCTCAAAACAAATTGTGGGCTTCGTTGTTATAGTTTTGGGCATATCGAATATGTCACAGGTAGCTTACCAGGTTTTGCTGTGCGGGCGAGATACTCTCGGTAGCTTGCCGTGCTCTCCGAGAGGGGTGGAGGAATTGAACCCGGGTCGGCCTCGTTCAAGCCTAATGCCCTACTTACTGTGCTATTGCTCCAGCCCACAACAAAAGAGAATAGTAAGAAAGCAAAAAGGCTTTCTTACTATTGCTTTTGTACTGGCTGGGAAAAATATTTGCATATATACCACAGTTTAATACCCAAGGTATATGAAGAATTTATGCAACTGAAATGTAAAAAGAAAATCAAAGATGGGACCAAAGCGATAGTAGAGTGGGTAGGGTACTTGCCTTGCATGGTGCCAATCTAGATTCTATCCAGACTACCCTGCATCATCCCTGAGTCATTCCTAGGTATCCATATCATAAAAAATATGACAGATACTCTTTTCTTGAATATATATATATATCTATAAAAGGTAAAGGTAAAGGCCCTCCCGTTGATCGTCGATTTGCTCGAGTGGGCCCAGTAACGTCTCCATTGGAGACTTTGTTGTTACTGCGTTTGGCATATCGAATACTCTCCGTAGCTTGCCGGGATCTCCGAGAGGGGCGGAGGAATCGAACTCGGGTCGGCCATGTTGGCGGCTTGTAAGGCGAACGCCCTACCCGCTGTGCTATCGCTCCAGCCCATATCTATCTATCTATCTATCTATCTATCTATCTATCTATATATCAGGGCTGTTAGAGTGCTTTCACATTTTACAATTATTTTTTGTTTGTTTAGGTTTCTGTTTCTGGTTTTGATTTTGGACTACACTGGCAGTGCTCAGTACCTTCTCCTGCCTTTGTGTTCAGAAGCCATTCCTTGCTGTGATCAGGGGACTATCTGTGGTGCCAGAGATTATACCAGATAAACCAAGTCAGCCTCGTACCAGAAAAACCACTATACTATCACTCTGCCCATGTTTGATTTTTTTTTTTTTTTTGCTTTGGATCACAACCAGAGGTTCTCAGGGCATGCTCCTGGTTCTATGCTCTGAGGTCACTCCTGTTGATGATCAGGAGGCCAAATGTGTGCCAGAGGGCCACATCCAGATTGGTACCACACAATTGGTACAGCAGCTGCTGTAGGGTGGGTGTGTTGGGCCACACCCTACCCTGTGTTTCTCTGATTACCCCTGGCAGATGCTGAGGAACAGTAGGGTGTGGCCCTGAAACAAAAAGAAACACAAATTGACCTCTCCTATATAAGCAGCCTTAAATTCAAGAGCTCTAAGTCTTGGCTTCTAACTTGGGATTCTATCTTGGAGAAGAGACCATCCTGGCTGGAAAAATGGCACCTCCGAGTTCCCAGGCCCCAAGGGCTCATCAGCTGCAAGCGTTCCTCAGCCTGAGGAGGAGATGGTGCTGCCTGGCTTCCCGGACATCGACAGCGTCATGACGTTTGCTCTCAGGTCAGTGGAGGCAGTCATTAAGGCATCTGGGAGCCTGCCACAGTCTGGCCCAGAATATGATTTTTACCAAAGTTTTCCTGGCTTCCAAACATTCCGTGAGACTCAAGGAGACAGGATGCTTGAGTGCATGAGCAGAATGATGCAGTAGTACGTGTGTCAGAGCGACATCAAGGACTGCAGGAAAGTGACGGACTTGGAAGACAAATTTGATTCATTGGTTGACGCCAATGATGCTATTCTGGATGGAGTGGACATTTTACTGGATGAAGCTTCAGGCATGAAGAAGCATCAGCAGCCCGTCCTCCCCATAGGGTCACAAGCCCGCCAAATGATCGTGTCCAGCTGGAACCGGAAGGCAGAAGAATCTGGCAAAAAAACAAAATCGGAACCCTTCCGGCTGCTTCACGTGAAGAACATCATCCGACCGCAGCTTAAATTCCGAGAGAAGATCGACAATTCCAACACCCCATTTGTTCCGAAGATCTTCATCAAGCCCAACGCCCTGAAACCTCTCCCTCGGGCGCTGTCTAAGGAGAGTCGGGAGCACACCAAGAACCAATCAGAGGACCCGGATGTGCCACCGGCCCTGGTCCACTTCCTCCACCAGCAGCGGACCCAGCAGGTAGAGCAGGACGTGTTCGCACACCCCTATCAGTACGAACTGGATCACTTTACGCCCCCAGGGTGGGTGCTTCAGAAACCGCAGCCCCAAGCCTACAAGCCCCTGCAGGACACGGCCTGCCACTTGGTGACCTCGCTGGACCAACTCGTGCAACTCAACGCGACGCTCCTGGCCTGTTGGGAATTTGCGGTGGACTTGGAGCATCACTTTTACCGGAGCTTCCTGGGCCTGACCTGCCTGATGCAGATTTCCACGCGCACGGAAGACTTCATCATCGACACGCTGGAGCTGCGCAGCGACATGCACCTCCTCAACGAGAGCTTCACAGACCCTGCCATCGTGAAGGTCTTCCACGGCGCTAACTCCGACATAGAATGGCTGCAGAAGGACTTCGGGCTGTACGTGGTGAACATGTTCGACACGCAGCAGGCAGCGCGCCTTCTTCGGCTGGGCCGGCACTCCCTGGACCACTTGCTGAAACGCTACTGCAACGTGCAGGCGAACAAGCAGTATCAGCTGGCCGACTGGAGGGTGCGCCCTTTGCCGGAGGAAATGCTCCACTATGCCCGCGAGGACACCCACTACCTGCTCTACATCTACGACTGCATGAGGCTGGAGCTGTGGGCTGCTGCCAGCGAGCAGCCCACGAAGGCCCGGGTGGTGTGGCAGCGCAGTAGGGACATCTGCCTCCGGAAGTTCGCCAAACCGCTCTTCACGGATGAGTCCTACCTGAAGCTGTATGAGAAGCTGAAGACGCCTCTTAATGCACAGCAGCTGACAGCCTTCCGGCTGCTGTTCGCCTGGAGGGATCACCTGGCAAGGAGGGAGGATGAGAGTTGCTGCTATGTCTTGCCCAACCGCATGATGCTGAAGATCTCAGAAGAGCTGCCCGAGGAGCCCCAGGGCATCATTGCTTGCTGCACCCCAGTCCCGCCTCTGGTATGGCAACAACTTCATGAGCTGCATCTTCTCATCCAGAAGGCGCGAGGAACCCCTCTGTGCCAGTCGGAAGTTGCCACCGGAGTGAGGAGGAGAGCACTGCTGCCCCATCCCGAGAGGCTGGAAAGTGTTCCCGTTGGACCTCAAGAACACTCCCACGCTTGGTCGGGTGACTGCCCTGCCATACCCACCAATGGGTCCGTCCCGGGCCAGACGCAGGCCGGCCTCTTCCCAGCCCAGCACGAAGAGAAGACTCTGGTGGCCACCAGCCGCTTCGTTGCCACGGCCGCGGACACCTTGTTTAACGAGGCAAGTGCAGAGCAAAAGAACAAAGCCCAGAAGAAAGTCCAGCCAGTGGTGCAGTCCTTGGAGAACCCATTCGGGATGCTTTTGCAGGCGCTCCAACACAACGCCCACATTTCCCAGGCAGCCAAGGCCGACCCTTCCTCCAGCATCAATGAAATCAGCGAGCGCTGTGAGCTGGCCAGCCAGGCGCAGGGACAGAAGGACTCTAAGGACACCGCCAGGAAGAGGGCAGCCCAGGTAACAGCAGCCAAAGACGAGGCCAAGGAAGGGTCGCAGACCCCCGCCCAGCCGGCTCTGTTGCTCCGCCAGCAGATCGCCCTGGAAAACGCTGCCAAGAAGCGAGAGCCAACAAGTGACCCCAGAGCCCCTGAACAGAAACAAGAGAAGAAATGGTCCAAACTGGCTGAGAAGCCCAAGGACCCCAGGGAGGCGCGGGAGAAAGCTTCTACTTCCTTTGACTACCGCAAGCTAAACGTCCAGGCGTTTGCTGGAAACAGCAAGTCCAAACTGGCCTCCCAGTTTGACCCCGGTAAGCAGATCGTGGCTGGCAAGAAATGCTTCGCAGCCAAAGAACTCCAACAGACCGCCGGAAACAAAAGCATGTCCTTCGTGCTCCGGGAGTTGGACAGAGGGTTCAGATGCAACTCGCCCAGGAGACCACGTCCGCCAGACTTCCGGGTTCTTCCCGGGACCGGGAGGCAACGGCCTTGGGATGGTTTTGTATACCATCCCAATTTTAACACTGTTAGAAATAATTGTTACTGGGAAAAAGAATAACTAAACTGGAGCTTGTGACCCCATGTGCGGTCACGTATTTGAATAGGTGGTGGTAAAGAATCTTTTTGCATTTGTTTTTCTTGTTTGTTTTTGGGTTATATCCAGTGGTACTCAGAATTTATGCCTGGGTCTGTACTCAGGAATTACACCGGGCACTCTTGAGGGACCATGCGGGGTGCTGTGGATCAAACTGGGCCTGGCTGTGGGGATAAGGCAAATCCCTTACTTGCTGTACTATTGCTTCACTCCAAAAATCTTTAAAAAAAATTGTTTTAGGATCAGAGAGTTGGTACATCAGGGACAGTTCTTGTATTTTGGTTACAGGAATACCGTAAGGAGTGTTTCCCAAGCACAAAGACAGGAGCAAGCCCTAAGCATTGCCAGGTACGGCTCAACCCTCCTGCCTACAGCAAATTCAATCAAAAATTGTTTTAAAATACATTTCTTAGTTCTGGAGATCAATGGATTGATGCTTTACACGGAGGAAAATTCAGTGTTGATTCGTGGCACCATATATTTCGTGAGCACTGTTAGATTAGTGCCCGGCACAGATCTAGGAATAACCCCTGAGCACCACTGGATGTACCCATTCCAAATTCTTTGTGATTATTATCTGGAAATGTTTGAATTGTATACATATCCACATACATGTACACCTCTATATTTGAATTGTATATACATATTACTCAAGTTGCATAAAAACTTACTAGATAGAGGGACTAGAGTGGTAGTTGAAGCTTGCCTTAAAAACCTTAGTGTGAAATATTAGATTATTTTGGTTCTGCTTTGGGGCAGGGATTGGGGTTCAGGATGGGATGATGGGAAGATCATCAAAATATGATGATGGGAAGATGTAATGATGATGGGACTGGTGTTTGAATATTAAATGTAATAAGATATTGTGAACTACCTTATAAAATAATTTTTTTTTAAAGCTTGCCTTGTATATGTCAGACCCGGGTGGTTCAATTTCTGGCACCCCATGGTGCCCCAGCACTGCAGGAGTGACCCCTGATCACAGAACCAAGAGTAACACTGACAAGTTTGGCCAAAAAGTAAAAACAAAATACCCCAAAACATATTGAGTGAAGGTGGTGGTGAAGGCCAGACAACTGGTACAGCAGGTAAGGCATCTACTTTGCCCACGGCTGAACTAGATTCAATCCCCAGCACTATTTGTGGTCCTCCAGCACTTCAAGGAATGATCTCTGAGACAGAGAGGAATAAGCCCTGAGCAAAGCTGGGTATAACTCAAAACAGAAAAGGAAAAAGAAGGCTGGAACTATAGCTTGGGCATTTGCCTTGCACGTGGCCGACCTGGATTTGATCCCTGGCATCCCCTATGGTTCCCTGAGTACTGCCAGAAGTAATTCCTGAGTGCAGAGCCAGGAGTAACCCCTGAGCATTGCTGGACTGACCCCAAGAATCCAAAAAAAAATTAATAAATAAATAAAAATTAAAAAAATAAAAGAGAAGAAAATGGGGAGGGGAGTTATCAGAAGAAAAATTTTAAGGAACCTGCTATAGCTCTGACTAGAGGCAGCCAGAATGCAGTGATATTTCCAGATGTTTCCAGAATCCCAGGGATGTTTTCAGGTGTGGGTAGAACACACAGGCCCTGGATCCCCCACAACACAGAGAGGAAACTCTGGCACAAGTAGTGCATGTTCGGTTACCATCATGTCCCACATTCCAGCTCCCGAGGCTAGAACTCCAGCGCCCAGAGGTTCAGCGTCCAGTCCTCCCCTTAGCCAGTCACAGGGTGTCTGGTGGCTGAAAGAACCAGGTACAGACTTTTCCCTTCTCAGTTTGATACACAGCCCGTTTTTTGATACACACCCAGGATCCACCTCTCACCTGCTTCTCCATCATTTGGCCATGTAACCCTGTCCCACTCTTCTCTAGAGGAAAAGCTCCTGTTTTTTGCACAAGCCAGGGGTTACTCTTGGCTGTGTACTCAGGAATTCCTCCCGGAGGTGCTCTGGGGAACATATGGGATGCTGGGAATCAAGCCCAGGTGTGCCTTGTGCAAGGCAAATGCTCTTACCCACTATAGGGCCCCCAGAGGATCTTGTTAACAGTGGGCCCAACCCTCTCTATCACCCCCCTCCTGTCTCTCCCAGTGAGGCGCTGTTCCTCTAGCCACGCAATCGTTATTCAGGGACTGAATTTCACTAAGCATTTAGTTGAAAACGTGTGGGTGAGAATCCAGTAACGTTCTCCATCCTTTGCATTGCTGGTATCCCCTGGTAGTCTTACCCCCTGATAGTCTTACTTAAAGCACAGAAACTCTTCGAGAAAATTCAGTAACTTTACTGAAGAACATGTTCTTCAGATGGGGCCATTGCTCAGTCCAGCTTGCTCTTTGGACCCACAGCGCTGACTGTTGCTCACAGGAGCTGGGCTGGGAGATGGCTGCTCTCAGCTGCCTACGGTAGGCCTAGATGCACGGAGTCAGGTCATTTACTGCCCAGCAAAGGAAAACTTAAATGAAGAAGATTGGGTTTCTCCAAATAAATTTATAAATTTGATGTATTTCTAAGAGATGTTAAGAAGTCTGAGCACGTTACAAACATTTTAGTATAAAAATAGAGGTTCTGTAAAAAAAACTAATTCTGGGTAAAAATAATTGTACAAGCACCATTAGGATCCCTTTTAATAAGAATATACAGACAAGATGTGTTTTCCTTACCAGAGCGGTACTAAGATTGGTTATTGCATTTTGGGGTGCAGTGGGGGTGGTTACACCCAGCGTGCTCAGGGTTTACTCCTGACTGTATTCAGGGATACTCCTGGTGGTGTTCCAGAGACCATATGTAACGCCAGTGAGTAAACCAGGGTCATTTACATATAAAACAAACACCTTACATCTGCTTCAGTCAAACTGCATGTTCTTATTGGTTCAGGAATACAGAAATAAAACACTGTAATAAAGTATAGAATAAAAAAACACATACAGTTTATGTGGTTCTATCTCTTCTTCTAACCACATACATTCTCTGATTGTTTTTGAACATCTTCATTAGAGGTCGCTCCTCATTTCATGCCACCTTTCCATTTCTTTCTCATCTCAGTACACAGTATAATCATATATACATATATATGTATATGTGTGTATGTACACGTGTGTGTGTTTGTGTATATGTGTTCTGTTTTTGAGCCACGTTCGGCTCAGCCCTAGGGATAGCAAGCCTGGAATCAAAAGCAGGCCTCACACACGCAGAGCAAGTGCTCTTCCAAATGAACTACATCCCAACCCTTATTTTAATTTTTCTTTGCTTTGTTTACTTGGGGGACTTGGAGTTCCTCAAAAGTCTCTGCTGTAGTGATGGGGGAGTCTGGTTTAGGGTAGAAACCCTGACCACCTGCTTACCCCCTTCTCCTGACTCCTGAATCATCAGTTTCAGAAGCAAATCGGATTATTTTCATTTTCTGTGTAAAACTCTGATGGGTGCTATGTACACACAGTTCCAATTTCATTGAGCCTGGACAGAAATTTTATAAAAGAGTTCAACTGTTTTGAAGTTCCAGCTATTTTAACAAATACCACTGCTCCTAACACTAGGCAATATTTCCTATGGCCAGTCTTCAATGGTGAGATGACATTTCAGAGCACCCCTCTGTCCCCCAATTTAATAGATTGAAAAAAGCTAACGATATACCACGAGGCTCTCCACACAACAGAAATACAAATTTCTCAGCAGACTTATAGTGACGACCCTCAGCAGTAATCCGGTGATATAACTAACTCATCACAAATTTCCTTCCTAATAATAATAAAAATTAGAGAGTCTCCTCAGATCTATTTAGAAAGGATTGTGAGAACAGATGCACACTTTCTAGGGAAATATGTGTGCATATTCTTTTACATAACTTAAAAATATGAAGGGAAAACTTGGGTTAAGGAAAAAGTCACAGCTATGTACAATATGACACAGGCTTTTTTTTTTCTTTTTGGGTCACACCCAGCAATGCTCAGGGGTTACTGCTGGCTCATGCACTCAGGAATTGCTCCTGGTGGTGCTCAGGGGACCATATGTGATGCTGGGAATTGAACTTGTGTTGTCCATGTTGGCTGCGTGCAAGGCAAATGTCCTACCTGCTGTGCTATCGCTCCAGCCCCGACACAGGGTTTTAATGCACATCCAGTGGTGATGTTCAGGGAAAGGGGGGACATCGTTGGTGGTTCTGGAACCACATGATGGAAAGAGCATATAAAATATGTGCCTTTCCTTTTTCTCATGCCCGTATAGGCCCTCCCGTTGATCGTCGATTTGCTCGAGCGGCCCCAGTAATGTCTCCATTGGAGACTTTGTTATTACTGTGTTTGGCATATCGAACACATCACGGGTAGCTTGCCAGGCTCTGCCGTGCGGGCGATATACTCTCGGTAGATTGCCGGGCTCTCCGAGAGGGGCAGAGGAATCGAACTCGGGTCGGCCATGCTGGCTTCGTGCAAGGCAAATGCCCTACCGCTGTGCTATCGTTCCAGCCCTTATAGTATGCCTGTATAGTAGTTTTGAAATATTGTAGTTTTAAAAATACTAGTTTTGAAATATAGTAGTTTTGAAAACTACTATGCCCGGATAGTAGTTTTGAAGATGAGAAAGGATAATGAAGTGAGTAAGAAACTATACAAATGATCCCTGAAAATATAATTTTTCAGGTGAGGGGCTGGAACGATAGCATAGCAGTAGGGCGTTTGCCTTGCACGCAGCAAACATGGCTGACCCTCTGCCCCTCTCAGAGAGCCCGGCAAGGTACCGAGAGTATATCGCCCACACGGCAGAGCCTGGCAAGCTACCCGTGTTGTATTCGATATGCCAAACACAGTAACAACAAAGTCTACAATGGAGACGTTACTGGGCCCGCTCGAGCAAATCGATGATCAACAGCAGGGCCTTTACCTTTACCTTTATAATGAAGTGAAATTGTAGGAGTATGGGAACCGGGAACTTTGAAATAGTTTATTGAGTTTCTCTTCTCAGCTTAAGTACATTATCATCAGTTTGAGGGGCAGGGAGGACACCTGGTGATGTTCAGGGGCTATTTCTGACTCAGCACTCAGGAATTGCTCCTGGAACCTTATGAGATGCCTTGGATCGAATTCAGGTTCCCAACATGCAGAGCAAGCGCCTTACCCGCTGTACAATTTCTCTGGTCCCAAGCACATTATCATATTTTAACACAAGGCTGCCCTCTACTGGTTGTTTTATTTGATTTTATTCCTACTTTGATCTTACTGTTACATCATTATCTAACAATAGCCATGAAGTTTTCTTTCCTCCTCCTCCTCCTCCTCCTCCTCCTCCTCCTCCTCCTCCTCCTCCTCCTCCTCCTCCTCCTCCTAGTTTTTCTGTGCTCAGAGCAGAGCAGTGCTTGGGAGACTATGTGTTCCAGTATGCTCAGAATTGAGAAATTGGTTCCACTGTGCCATGAAAAAGACAGGAATTCTTAGGACCCAGACGCTGGAGGGGGAGAGGAGCCAGATCTGTGGGGAGCCGCAGAAGTAACCTCTATCTAGGTCTAATAATTTTTCAGCGTCAGTAGGAAATATCTGGATAATCCAGCTTGTAGGTACGTCTGAGACTTCCCCCGAATGGAAAAGGATGGTGTAAGAGTGAGCATAGAGAATGGCAGAAAACCAAGCAAGAGAGGACAGATGTGCCAGTTCCTGTAGCAGTATGGAAGATGCTCTTGAAGCGAAGAGAACAGAAAGCCTGAGTGGTCTCTAGACCACAGGTGGTCCATAGTGTCCTTCAGCACGACAGACATACAGCACAGCACAGAAGGTCCCTCCCTGACCTCTGCACAATCTCCCCATCTTCTCCATGGCCTGGTGGACAGCAAACAGTTCACAAAGAATAGGCCAGATACAGGATATATAGATTCGATACAAATATTTTTCTTCTAAAAGATATATTGATTGGTATAATCAGTGGTTAATGCATTTTTTAAAATGTTATGTATTGCTATTTACTAATTGCTTCTATGACCCTATACTATTACTGCTCCAGCAACCTGATGAAACTTGCTCTCGCTCTGTTCTTGTTGTACCTGTGTGATTTACAACCTAGAAGTCCTGCCTCTAATTTTCCCACCTCATGAGAAAACATCTGGCCATACTTCAATACCATGCAGTTTTATTTCAGGTTAAAATTAGGTGTTCCATATATATATATATATGTATATATATATGTATATATATATAAATCTACCCTCCTGGTTTGTAATTCAATGTACAGAAAGAGATTGATATGAAAGAAAATTTTCACTGTGATGATGTGTACAGGGCTGTATCGATAGCTCAGTGGGTAGGACCTTTGCACAATTAGTTTTATGAGTTCGATTCCTCCACCTTCAATTCCTCCGCCCCTTCAAAATGTCACTGTCACTGTTCTCCCATTGTTCATGAATTTGCTGCAGCGGGCCCAGTAACATTGTGACACTTGTTACTGTGTTTGGCATATTGAAAACATCACAGGTAGCTTGCCGGGATCTCCAAGAGTGGCGGAGGAATCGAACTTGGGTCGGTCATGTTGGCTGCATGCAAGGCAAACGCCCTGCCCACCATGCTATCGCTCCAGCCCACAGATGTGCACAGAGGGGAGAAAGTCTGAATTTAGAGAGATTATGGTGATGGAATGTCTAAGATAAGAAAGAAGAGAAAGACCTAAGGAAGGAGATGAATGTCAGAGGGAGTTTGTTTGAAATTATAGATAAAACAACATAGAGGCAGGGCAGGGAGGGGCAGGAGGGAAACTGGGACCTTGCTGGTGGGAAATGTACAATGGTGAAGGGAGAGATGTTGGAACTTTGTATGACTGAAACACAATCAATCATGAACAACTTTGTAACTGCATCTCATAATGATTCAATTAAAAAAATTTAAAACTGCATTCAAATATCATGATGTTTGATAGATGTCAAACTGAGAAAGTGAATGTAGAACTGACACTGAGCAGTCTATGGTGGGTTTGATGCAGGATAAAGTGATAGATGATTTGGGGCTGGAGCAATAGCACAGCGGGTAGGGCGTTTGCCTTGCACTTGGCCGACCCGGGTTCGATTCCCAGCATCCCATATGGTTCCCCAAGCACCGCCAGGAGTAATTCCTGAGTGCTGAGTGCAGAACCAGGAGTAACCCCTGAGCATGTGTTGGGTGTGACCCAAAAAGCAAAAAAAAAAAAAATAAGAGAGACAGATGATTTCATACTGGTGAACGGCTGGGAGGGACCTGGACCCATTCTAAACCTTAGGGCAGGCTGCTGTGCGAACTCTGTAGGAATGGTGAGTGCTAGTGCCAGACCACAGGACTGTCTTTCTAAAGTATTCATGCCTCTCTTCAAGTCTGAAACCCACGTTACTTTAAATAGTTATTTCATGGATTGAAGAGATACCTCAATGAATGGGACTAAGTGCATATAGTTGCTTGCAAGAGATCTAGGAGTGATTTCACAACAATGGAGTCCTCCAAAGAACACAAGAACTAGACAGAAGAATGTAGTGAAAATGAGGAGGAAAAAAAAATCTGTCTCCAGAAAAAAATATCGTCATGTTTTCTGAAAATGTCTTAGAATATCAAAGACAATGAGATGTTAGATTCTGCCTGATAGACTGGTGATACATAAGTGTTGTGCCATTTTCAGAAATATTCAGGAGCTTACAATCTCAGGTTGATAATGGGATTTGATGCTGGCATTAGTTTTAGTGATCGAAACTCTTTGCAGAATTAGCCTAATGTTCTTTGTCTTCTAAATTCAGAGACAAAATATAGATGAAAAATGCATCGGAGGACCTGGAGGGCCCTCCTAGCACACTGGGAGGGAGGGGGCATTTGCCTTGCACTCAGCAAACCCAGGTTCAATCCCTAGCATCCCACACGGTCCCCCAAGCAACACCAGGAGTAATTCCTGAGTTCAGAGCCAGGAATAGCCCCTGAGCATCGCTGGGTGTGACAGAAAAAGCAAAATAAAATAAAATAAAATAAAATGCATCTGAGTGTTTTAAGCATTACATATGTGACATCCTTTATGTCTTGTGTACTTTATTTGTGAAGATAATCAAGAAGTTGATGCTGTATAGATATAAAGATGCAAATTACAGAGATAACTTTGCATTAAATTACAAAACCATTGTGTTTACTTTCATGAATACAAAAATTCCTTTCATAATGGTGGTATTCCCTACAGTTTCTAGCATTAGTTTCAGATAAGAGTGAAGAGATTGAACACCACTCTACTGGAATTATTTCATTGATTTTTTTGAAGGCTGTCATAGCTTTCTTTCCTTGTGATGATCATCTCAAATGGTTACCAGTTTTGTATATATGTCAAGACAATGGAACTATAAATATCTCTATTGTAGATTCCAGATTTATCTATAATAATTCAAACTAAAGTTTAATAAAGAGAAAACTGATCAATAAACTATAAAATAATTTAGATATAATGTTTCTATTCCCTGATATTGTGGGGAAAGGGAACAACGAGGAGAACTTTGGGAAATGATGTTTCAGTGAACTCTGGGCACACAAGACAAGTGGAGGAGCTGGGAATGCCAGAAGTGCCCACGGCCACCAACACAACTTACCTTTACGGTGACCACTTCAGTGTCTGACCATAGGGACAGGTAGCTGGAGCTTCTGACACTGGTGGTGCAGAATTGGAAGAGACTAGTAAGGAAAAGGTTTGGTCGTTGTTCATTTTTGTTTGGTGCATCAGACAATGCTGAGGCAGACACTTTTCTAAATGCTCTATGGTATTAAAATATAAAGATTAACTCTCAATAGGAAGAAAACAAAATGTGAGGATGGAGAGGTAGTTCAGCATTTCTTTTTACTCTCTCTCCTTTTGTGAATTATGATTTAAAATACAGGTACTAAGAGGTAATTGTGTTCAGGACATTCAGTATTTTTATTAGGAAGATAAGGCTGGAGTGGTGTTTTTTTTTCCTTTTTGTGTTACACCTGGCAATGCACAGGAGTTACTCCTGGCTCTGTGCTCAGGAATTACACCTGGATGTACTCATTTCATCTCCTGCCCTAGTAGGCCTGACCTCAGATTCTGTAAGCTTCCCATCCTGCGTCTTGCATGAACTGGTAAGCGCCCCTCACCCCACAAGCCACAGTCAGTCCCTATTCTCCTCTCCAGTTGTTCTAGACAAGCCCCCAAACCAGAGTCCCCTATCTGCAGCTCCTCTGGTCTTCAGGAAGGCAAGAAATATGACAGGGAAGAGGCCAATTTCATAGGAGCCCAAAGGAGGAGAAGCGCCCTCCCCCACTTACTTATGGGGTGTTTAAGGAGTAGCAGGTGTTGATAATCATTCAACAGCCCCAGAAGAAAGATCTCCCCTAGAAACGGAAGTCAAGTCCTCACGATGAAGGGACAATCCTAGGTTTTACTGCCATGAGGAGGAAAACATGAAATGGGGCAAAATAAAGAGAGGTTCTCTAGCATGGCATTAGTCCTCGTACTACACACTCTACCCTGGGTTCTTTCTGTGTGACCTTTTGTGTGTTTTTTTAAAAGACTTTGTATTATTTTTCAAAAGACTGCTGCATCTGACCTTCAGTTTTCCTTTTGGTGGTAAACCAGGGTAAAGCGATCACTTTAATATTTTGCTTCAGTTAAGCAACTGTAACATATTAACACTAATGCCTTCTTAATAAATTTGAACACAAAAATGGATGCTATCACTTCCACCCAAAATCTTTGATATCCATGCAACCACACCATACACAGATGAATAAATTTTTGTCCTTCAATGGAGGGAGGGAAATGTACCTGCCACAGAAGCAGGCTGGGGGTGGGAGGAAAATCAGAGAGATGGGGGGAAGGTAGTGAGCACTGGTGAAGGCATTGTTGGAACAATATATGCCTTCTCATGTTTTTTTTTCTTTTTTGGGTCACACCTGGGTGTTACACAGGGGTTACTTCTGGCTCTGCACTCAGGAATTACTCCTGGTGGTGCTCGGGGGACCATATGGGATGCTGGGAATCGAACTTGGGTATGCCCCGTGCAAGGCAAATGCCCTACCCACTGTCCTATCGCTCCACGTCTTGGAAGAAAAGCTTTTTAACAGGTTATAAAACCACTGGAAGATATTTCCTCTTGCTTCTTTTGACCTCTCTTTCCCCAGGTATGTCCTGTAAAAAAGCAAATAATAACAGAACCAGAACATGGTGGGGATTTCCTTTAATGCCCCACCAATCCGCAGTGATTAGGAAAAAAAAGATCAAGAAAATTTTGAGGTCAAGACAGAGACATTCACAGTTCTGTGGATGATGTAGGAGAAAACTTTGACATGCCAACCACTATTCATCCCATAGCTTGAAGGAAGCCAGAATGTTTTATTTATCTGTTTGTTTGCCTGTTAGAGGAAAAATAATTCCAAGCCTTGCAGGTAGCCTAAAGATTCTGAGAATGAGCAACTTTTGTTCTGAGTTTAGCTGTACCTGGGGTTACTCAACGCTCTGTGCTCAAGGGACACTCCTAGCAGTGCTTGGGGGACCATATGCAGTGGAATTGAATCTCAGTTGAGAAGTAGAAACTTATAAATTCAGTTGCACTTTCAGAAAGGAAGATTGAACTTGAAACACAGTCTGGTACTACTATTTCTTTCTCAACCAGGATGGGATTAAGAAACATGAGAAGGTGGGGCTGGAGTGATAGCACAGCTGGTAGGGCGTTTTTTTTTTTGTTTGTTTGTTTGTTTTGCCTTTTTGGGCGTTTGCCTTGCAGGGCCACCAACCCGGGTTCGATTTCCAGCGTTCCATATGGTCCCCCGAGCACAGAGCACCGCCAGGGGTAATTCCTGAGTGCAGAGACAGGAGTAATCCCTGTGAAACACCCAGGTGTGACCCAAAAAAGAAAAAAAAAGAAAGAAAGAAAGAAAGAAAGAAAGAAAGAAAGAAAGAAATATGAGAAGGATAAAGGTAGGAAATTCACTGTGGAGATTGGATTTTCAGTATTAGTCGCCTACCTCTTGCCCCCTGGCTAAATACTACTTAATCCCTACTTTCAGAGTATCCTATCAGGGTTAATTCAGCTCCCTTCCTTCTGACTGGTCTTTTCTTTAAAGCCCCACCCATCCAACAGAATATAAAAACAGGTCAAACACAGGACAGAGCGGCAGGCCGACTTCCAGTCCTTCGGGGAGAGTCAGCTCAACACCAGCACCAAGGACTCAACCAGACCAGGGTCACCGATCCAGGTAATAACCAATAAGGACTGTAGGTTTACGGGAGGCAGAGGGAGAGCATAATTTCCATTCCTAGTGTCTGTTCTATGGAGAACACTACTCTTATTGGAGGAAATACTGCATAGAGGATCTGATATCTGTTTCCTTATATGAAGTACTATACCTTAGCACCTATCTTCCTGGATTACGTTGAGTCGTCTCCCCATCTCCAGGACTTTGGTCACAGCTGGGGATTGTCACTAAATAATCAGGGTTCTATTCCACAAAGCCTTACAGAGTTGGCTATCTATGAGTGATTATGGAGAAGGAGAATCTGGTTGCGTTGAAGACGGTGAACAGGGCACTGGAAAGCTCGTTCTCCTACTTCCTTGGGAGGGTCTTATCTTCCTCAGAACACATCAACTCTTTTAAAGCTGTAGATATTGCTGGCCAAGAGAGTTGTTGAGCTCGACTTCCCTTCATATCCACATTTATTCATGACGGGTTGCTCTTTGTGACTTGAGTCACTGGACAACAGTGGATCAGGCAGTATGATAAATCATCAGAGAGGGACCCTCACTGAGAAAGACATTGGGTATACGATACAGTTCTGAAGGTGTAACTTGTTTTGACAGGAAACCGCCTGAGGAGTCCCAAATTCAGACAGTGCCCACGCTAACCCAATCCTGCCCTTCCCACACCTGAGGATGGAAGAGGTGTCAGCAGTCCTGGCCAAAATCCAGCCAAAATGCTTCTGTCCCGTCTGCCTGGACTACCTCAAGGACCCTGTCACCATCGACTGCGGCCACAACTTCTGCGACTCCTGCATCCGCATGTCATGGAAGGACCTGCAGGACACATTCCCTTGTCCCGTGTGCCAGCTGGTCCGCCAGGAGATGCGTGTCAGTGCCAACGCCCAGCTGGGCAGGCTGGTGGGCCTGGCCAAACGCCTGTACAGCTCCAGGAGCAGCAAGATGGCATGGGGAGAGGAGCACAGGCATGAAGACCACAGGCAGGGGATGAGCCTCTTCTGCGAGGATGATCAGGAGCTGCTATGTCCCCTGTTTGCCCGGTGTCTTGATCTTCAGAGTTCTGTGGAAGAGGCCGCATCCTATCACAGACAGAGGCTCAACAGGTACATCAAGTCCCTGAAGAAGCGGTTGGCAAAGGTGCAGAAGCTAAAAGTCACCCATGATAGAAAGATCCTTCAACTGACCGAGGAGGCCAGAATGCTTAAGAGTCAGCTGGCCTCAGAATTTGAGCTGCTCACCCAGTTTGTGGAGCATGAGCAAGAGGCAGCTCTCCGCAGGCTGGCAGAAGAGGAGAAACGCCTGCAGCAACAGCTCAGGGCCAACCTGGAGGCCTACTCAGACCACATCTGGGCGCTGAAAGACCTCAGACGGGAGGTGGCGGAGCGGAGCGTGATGTCCGAGGAGATGGTGCTGAGGGGGGTGAGGGGCCTGCAGCAGCGCTGGGCAGGCCTGCAGCCCCTGGCCGTGCAGCCCCTGCACTTCAGGCCAGCGGCCTACAGCCTCCCTCCTCTGTGCTCGGCGCTCAGCAGCATCATCCGGAGATTCCGAGAGAGCATCAGCCTGGACCCCCACACAGCCCATCCCAGCCTGCGTGTGTCTAAAGATAAAAAGTCTGTGACCTGGGTGAGGAAAAATCTCAACCGTGCTGGAAATCCCGGGCCATTGGAAGATGCTGCCGAGCTGGTGGTCCTGGGCCGGGAGGGCTTCGCGTCTGGCCGCCACTACTGGGAGGTGCAAGTGGGCGCCAAGTCCGAGTGGGCCGTGGGCGTGTGCAGCATGGCCCCTTCGGCCCAGGCCTCGCGTTCCCTGGCGGCTCCCAAGAGATGCTGGACGCTGCAGCTGCAGGACGGCGACTACCTGGCCGTGAGCATGAGTGCGGAGGCTGTGCCTCTGGCTCTCAGGGACCAGCCCGCGGCCATCGGCATTTACCTGGACTGGGAGCTGGGCCAGCTTTCCTTCTACAACGCCACCGACAGGTCTCACCTGCACTTGTTCAACGAGCCCTTTGCTCAAGAGCTCAAGCCGTACTTCCGCGTGGGGCGCGACTGTGCCCCTCTCTCTGTGGGGGCGGGCAGGGCTTAGGGGGTTGATCCCTATTTCTGCTTTCTTCCTGTAATTAATTTATAGAGTAGGTTGTGGATTATTCAGTGATCACTGTGTTTTATTTAATTCACTTGTCATCGAATCTGGCACAATATTTTGAAAAGTATTTATTTCACTTTCAGGGAAGAAGAGCATTGTTTTTGTCTGTATATTGCCTCTTCTTTCTTTCTTTCTTTCTTTCTTTCTTTCTTTCTTTCTTTCTTTTTTTTTCGGTGGGATGGTGGTATGGTTGGGTGGTAGATCCCAGCCATGAGTGTTCAGATGTACTACCTGGAGATGGTCTTAAGGCTTCTTTTGTTATGTCCCATGCAGGATTATATATATTTATTTTTCTGTGGCTCAACCATTCGTGCTCACCACTCACCCTCACAAAAACCCGGTGACTTTTCAAGAAATTCCTCACTGTCGAAATACATTGTCCTGATTACACTGGGCTTGAAGCACATGCCCTTCCCTACTGCCTGGAATGGCAGATAGGCTTCTCCTTTGTGTACCACTTTTCCAATAAAGGCGGTTATTTTTGTGTTTAGTTGCTTGTGTTTTCTGTTGTTTCTTTCTTAGACTTGATCACTTGACTTCCCGTTATTAATTGTCGATTTGCTCGAGCGGGTTCCAGTAACGTCTCCATTTCTCCCTGTCGTGTGCTAGTGTAGCCCAATGGCGTCTGTTCCTTCTAGGAACACAAAGAGCCTCAAACCGATCGTTTAGGGTCTTAACAAAGAAGTCCCGTGGAATTCAGTCGGTACCCTGGCTCTAGTCCAGCGGTCATCTCCAAATCTCATTAAGTGTCCAGCCCTTCTGATTTTTGACGCCTTGGCAAATGAGACAGCATCCCGGATTCTTGATCGTCAATGGAGGTCAGAACTCCAGATTCTCTCTCTCATTCGAGTGAAACATGATACTCCAAGCATAGCTCTTTCAATGCCTCAGTTCTTAGACTAGTATATAAAATTTCCTGTCTGAGTTCCAATAGTTATCACATATGTGTCTGAAATAATTTAAAGTCTCCTTTTTTTGGATGACCTCTTTCAAAGTGTTTCAGGTGGGAACAAGAAGGGTGATTAGTGGCCCATATTTTCCCATGAATTGGGATAGAGCCATTGAGCCCTTAAGAGAAACTATGCATTTACGGGAGGCGGGGGGGGGGGGGGGAATGATAGGTGGGGATGATCTCTCCACACTGAGGAAAGGGCAGTTTGGTTTCCTGTCTCCTTCCAAAGCAAATGTTAGGGAGATTCACTTTTTATTTATTTATTTTTCCTTTTTGGGGTCACACCCAGCGATGCTCTGGGGTTACTCCTGGCTATACTCTCAGGAATTACTCCTGGCAGTGCTCAGGGGACCATATTGGATGCTTGAATTCGAACCTTGGTTGGCCCCATGCTAGGCAAACTCCCTACCTGCTATGCTATCACTCCAGCCCCAAGGTTCACTTTTTAAGGGAAACATGATTCCTAGATTCCATTTCACACAAGATTAAAGTAAGTTTATCCAGCTCAAGGATCTTTGCAAACTTGAATTTCCTGGACACAAAGAGGAATGTCTGTTGGCATTGCCATGAGTATGGCCTTTGAAGCAGACCTCAGCTGCATTTCCCCAGGGGACAGGGGCTGACTCAGTGATTAACTTCTGATCAAGCAGTTTTACTTCCCCTGTCAGTAAGAGAGGTATTTCCAGGTTTTGTCTTTGCCTCCTGTTTTCTGGGTCCCAAACACATTTTGTGCTTTTCAGCATTCACACAGCAACCAGCTCTAGTTGTGGGCACCGAGCTCAGCCTGTGGTACTAGGTGTCCATCATCAGAGCTTGCCCCGAGGTGCTGTGCCTTTACGGTCTAGTCAGTGGGAACCCTGACTCTTGACTGGATTGAGACGTGTCTCTTCAGGAGGGTCCCCTTCTGCAAAAATTATATTTCCTGTTCCCATTCCAGTCGTCGCATGATGTTCTCGAGGGTGGCACTGAAGAGTTTCGGTGAAATGGTATCACCCTGCCGCACCCCTCTCTTGACATCAACGATCATTTCTTTGTAGAATGGTGAGATCCTGGTAGTGAATCCGCAATACAGCTCACGGAGAATCCTGATGTATTGGGCTTGAATGCCCTGATTGGCTAGGGCTTCAATGACCGCTTCCGTCTCAACAGAATCAAAGGCCTTCTTTAAATCAATGAACGTTAAGCAGAGCGGCATCTTGAACTCCCGAGAAACCTCAATGAGCTTGGTTATCGTGTGGATATGGTCGATGGTGCTGAATCCTTTGCGGAACCCTGCTTGCTCACATGGTTGTCCTTCATCTAGTGTTCTGCCAATCCTATTCAGGATGACTCGAGTGAACAACTTGTAGATGACAGACAATAGGCAGATCGGGCGATAGTTGCCAATGTCATGGATGTCTCCCTTCTTGAACAGTAGTACGGTCCTGCTGGTTTTCCACTGAGACGGAACCTTGCATTCAGACAGGTAGCGAGTGAAGAGCCGAGCCAGTGTATTGATGAGTACTGACGGCAGGTTCTTCAGGTGTTCAGGTCTGACCTTGTCTGGGCCGGGTGCTGTTTGCTTCTTTACCGACGAAATGGCGTGTCGGATTTCGGAAGGGAGAACGTTGGGAACGACATATCCATCCTGTGGAATTTGGTATGTCGGCAAGTGGACATGGCTATCGAAGAGATTTGAGTAGAAGTCATGGATAATCTTCTCCATTGCCGTTCTGGAGAATGTGATGGATCCATCAGGACGTCGGAGGGCAGTCATCTTGGTCTTATAGTTGGCAAAAGACAGGCGGGCGTTACGAATACTTTTCCCGGCTTCTGTCGCATCTACCAGTACTTCTGCTCTTCTCTCTTTGAGGTCTTCCTTGATCGCATCTCTGCACTGCTTTGCAAGCTCGGACGTTAGCTTGCGGTTGCCTGAGGCATGCGCCAAACCACGCTGGCGAATTAGCTCAAGAGTTTTCGAAGATAGGCGACTTTTTGTGGCTATCTCTCTCTTGGCGTTCCTCGCACATTCATGGAGGTGCTGAACCAGTCGATCGTATTCCTCGTCAATGTTGTCAACAATGGCATCTTCCCATGTTGCTGCAATAGTACCAAAGAGTTCCCAGTTGGTGGTCATTCTGGGAGTTCTCTTTTTGAACTTTGCAGCCCTTTCTCCCCGCTCTGTGAAGTAGAATTTTGCACGAAGGAGACGGTGGTCCGATCCCGTTCGAAATTTTGGGACAACAGCGACATCAGTCAGGCAAAACCGTCGATTGAATATGATGTGGTCTATTTCGTTGTGGAATCGTCCACCGGGAGACTCCCATGTCCATCGTTTAGATTCTGCCTTCTGGAACTGTGAGTTACCATGAATGGTCTTGGTCGACATGATGAACTCAGACAGTCTCTCACCCTGTTCGTTCCATTCTAGGCCATGGGTCCCGATGTGAAGTTCTTCAGCTGATCTTCTCAGTCCTATCTTGGCATTAAAATCACCCACAATGATCTTGTAGAAGGTGTGGTCTTCTTTATAGAACTTCTCTAGCTCCATGTAGAACTTCTCGATTTCTCTTTCATCATAATGAGATGTCGGTGCCTAGACAACGAAGATAGAAACTGCAGGCAGTGAGCCACATCTATTCAAATGTAAACGTCCGATTCGGATTGTTAGGCATTCGAATGAATCAATGCTCTTGGCCAAGTTTGTGTTGACAAGGACACCGACGCCTCCGACACCTCTTTTATCGCATGTTCCGAGGAAAAATTCTTCTCCAGTGTCGAAAACGGCATGGTGAGATTCGTGCCTTCTTGTCTCGGTCAGACCGATGATGTCGTACTTGATCATTCGCGCTTGTACCATCAGGTCCTCGATGGATGCATCTGATGCTAGCGTACGTGCATTGAAAGTACAGACGATCATTTTTGTCTTCCTTCGTTGTGGCAGCCTAGGTCGGCCTTGAGATTTTGTCGGCCTCTCCTTTCTCATCCTTCTCAGTGCTGCCATGTCGGTGAAGCCTTCAGGGTCAGGTGAATGAGACCAGTTGTAGTTACTGGTTTTGGCATATCGAATACACAGCGGATAGCTTGCCAGGCTCTTCCGGGCGGGCGGAATACTCTCGGTAGCTTGCCAGTCTTTCCGAGAGGTATAGAGGCTTTTGGGGTGACCTCTAATCACCCTTGTAGGTGTTACCATATTTGAACCCTATCAAATATGGTACGACAATTCCAGAAGACGGGTATTTAGTGTCTTATGATGTGTCGCGCGGCCGCTTGCAGCCGCGCGGGTCCGGAAAGCGTCCTGGAGTGTGGCGACGGCTGGGTAGTGGAAGTAGTGTAGTGGGAAGGAATGGGAGTGAAGATAGATGGTCGGCAACTACACCACCTCCGCTTTGCTGATGACATTGTTTTAATAACACCAAACATCAGCCAAGCGGCACAAATGCTGGCCGACTTTGACCGTGAGTGTGGAAAGGTAGGACTACAGCTGAATCTTACGAAGACAATGTTTATGAGAAACAGCCTCGTTCCTGACGCCCCATTCGCTCTCAATGGAATGACCATCTCCGAATGCAACAGCTATGTGTACCTAGGTCGAGAGGTCAACATGAGAAATGACCTGGCACCCGAGCTGCGCAGGAGGAAGAGAGCGGCTTGGAACGCCTTCAAGAACGTCGAAGAAATAGCTAAGAGGACGAAGAACCTCCGGCTCCGGGCACATCTCTTTGATTCCACTGTTCTTCCTGCATTAACATATGCCTCAGAGACCTGGGCCCTACGCAAACAAGATGAGAACGCCATTCAGGTCTCCCAAAGAAGAATAGAAAGAGCTATGCTTGGAATATCACGTTTCACTCAAATGAGAGAACGAATCCGGAGTTCTGACATCCGTCGACGATCAAGGATCAGGGACGCTGTCTCATTTGCCAAGGTGTCGAAAATCAGATGGGCTGGTCACGTAATGAGATTTAAAGACGACCGCTGGACTAGAGCTGTTACCGACTGGATTCCTCGGGATGTCAAGAGACCGCGTGGCCGCCCACCTACCAGATGGTCAGACTTCTTTGTCAAGATCATGAACGATCGGTTTGAGGCCCTCCATGTTCCCGGAGCGAAGAGATGCCATTGGGCTACACTAGCACGCGACAGGGACAAATGGAGACGTTACTGGCGCCCGCTCGAGCAAATCGACGACTAACGGGAAGTTAAGTGATTAAGTGATATTTCCTGTTGTGATTGAGTCATGAACACAGATGTTTAGGTGAACTTCCAGAAAGGTCCATGTTATCCTTTGCAAGATGTAGGGAACACATGTTAAAAGAACAGTATTCTCCCGAGTCTCAGAGTCATAACTAAATCTCCAAAGAGATGCAAGTCAACCCACTAAAATTCATGGATACAGCAACTTCCCAGCTAAAATCTCTGGGGGTGTCTTTGGGGGGAGATGCTAAGTCCTCACCCTCCCAAAGTCTTTGTAGCTGCATCCTAGAGCTGCCAAAAGCCAAACTCCACTGCTTCATGACTAATCTCTGCAGAGACACCAAACAGACACAAATTGCAAGTCCACTGGTTTTCAGGCTGAAAACTCGGGGTCTTTTCAGAGTGGCGGTGGGCAACCTCCCATGCTCCCCCTTCCTGATCCTGAACTTTAGGAAGCCCTGGAAGTCATTAATACCCACATCCCAGAGTCTCTGCCATGTAAACTCATCCATTAGCTCAGGAAATACAATGTCTGGAGTTCGGGGGCGGGGGAGGGGAGCCTGGGCGTAGGAGGGCATGTGTTGTCCTGTAAAACTTCCAAATTGTACAGTACTGACATTCCAGTAGAAGCACACCAAATTATATGGGAAAGTAACAGAAAAGCCAACAAAACTCAATAAACAAAAACAAATACAAGGCTCAACTAGCAACAAAAGGACTTAATAACCCCATGGCAAGATATAAGACCCTTCACAAATTTTCTTTTTGTGATTTTTTTTTATAATTCCTTTAGTCATTTAGACTAATGGAAATCCCATTAGTGTATAACTAATTGAAACAGGCAATAAAAGTAATTATTTCAGGCCTACACTAATGAGGCAATTTAGGGAGTGGTTAGGAAAATGGGGAAAATGGGGACAAAGGTGAAGGGAAGGTCACATGGTGGTGGGTTTGGTGTAGGAACATTGAATGCCCATAACAAATGTATTATGAACATCTTGGTAGCACTGTAGGTCTGTCCTACCATTATTCATCAATTTGCTCGAGTGGGCACCAGTCACGTCTCCACTGTGAGACTTGTTACTATTTTTGGCATATTGAATATGACATGGGGAGCTTGCCAGGCTTTGCCGTGCAGGCAGATACTCTCGGTAGCTTGCTGGGCTCTCTGAGAGGGGAGGAGCAATTGATCCCCGGTCACCGGAGTGCAAGGCAAATCCCCTACTCACTGTGCTATCGCCCCAGCCCAACACCTTGGTAAATCATAGGACTTAAGTGAAGTTTTTTAAAAAAAAAGAACTGCACTTTTTTTTTATTTTTATTTTTTTAATTAATTTATTTATTTATTGAATCACCATGGGAAAGGTTACAAAGCTTTCAGGTTTAGGTCTCAGTCATGCAAATATCAAGCACATTTCCCTTTACCAAAACTTATTTTTTACCATGAAGAACCCCAATAAAACCCCACCCCCCACCCCTCCCGGTCCCTGTGGGGCAGATGAATTCTAGTTAACACTCTATCTGCTTTGATTAGATTCATTGTTTCAATAAAAGATTCACCACTATTATTTAGAGTTTACCCCCCCACCCCCGAATCAGACATGCTGACAAAGCATTGTGAAGTGATTTGCTTTCTACAGCTGGGTTCAAGAATTATATGTTGGTTTTGGATTTCTGCTATTTTACTTATTGACCCTGGAAGTATTTCTACTGAAAGTCAGATAGTTAAGAAATTGGTTTCTGTGCTCTGGAGTCGTGGCCGTGCTGGAGAGCCGCTATTGGGGGGCAACTGGTGGCCTCGGTAGGGCGCGAAGGGCGGACCGAAACGCCCCCCTTCCCATGAGGTTTTAGTCGCCCCCAGTCCCCCGGCTCATACCTGCTGTCCACAAGGCTCCCATGCGGCCACCATCTTTCTTTCCAGAGAGGAGAAGGCGACTGGGGCAACACCCTTTCCCCTCCGGACAGACCTGATGGCCTGGATTAACGCATAGTCCGTTCACTTTTCTGCTCCAAGCTGCCGGGTTCTGCATTAAGTCCTTGTGCTTCTGGGGCCGTGGCCGTGCTGGAGAGCCGCTCGCGGGGGGCAACTGGTGACCTCGGTAGGGCGTGAAGGACGGACCGGAACGCCCCCCTTCATGAGGTTTTAGTCGCCCCCACACCCCCGGCTCATACCTGCTGTCCACAAGGCTCCCATGTGGCCGCCATCTTTCTTTCCAGAGGGAGGAGGGCAGAAGGAACCAACACCCTTTCCCCTCCGGGAAGACATGATGGCCTGGATTAATGCATAGTCCTTTCACTTTTCTGCTCCAAGCTGCTGGGTTCTGCATTAAGTCCTTGTGCTTCTGGGTCTGTGGCCGGGCTGGAGAGCCGCTAGTGGGGGGCAACTGGTGACCTCGGTAGGGCGTGAAGGACGGACTGGAACGCCCCCCTTCCCATGAGGTTTTACTCGCCCCCACATACCCGGCTCTTACCTGCTGTCCACAAGGCTCCCATGCGGCCGCCATCTTTCTTTCCAGAGAGGAGAAGGCGACTGGGGCAACACCCTTTCCCCTCCGGACAGACCTGATGGCCTGGATTAACGCATAGTCCGTTCACTTTTCTGCTCCAAGCTGTCGGGTTCTGCATTAAGTCCTTGTGCTTCTGGGGCCGTGGCCATGCTGGAGAGCCGCTCGCGGGGGGCAACTGGTGATCTCGGTAGGGCGTGAAGGACGGACCGGAACGCCCCCCTTCCCATGAGGTTTTAGTCGCCCCCACTCCCCCGGCTCATACCTGCTGTCCACAAGGCTCCCATGCAGCCGCCATCCTTCTTTCCAGAGAAGAGAGGGCGAATGGGGCAACACCCTTTCTCCTCCGGCAGACTTGATGGCCTGGATTAACGCATGGTCCGTTCACTTTTCTGCTCCAAGCTTCCGGGTTCTGCATTAAGTCCTTGTGCTTCTGGGGCCGTGGCCGTGCTGGAGAGCCGCTAGTGGGGGGCAACTGGTGAACTCGGTAGGGCGTGAAGGACGACTGGAACGCCCCCCTTCCCATGAGGTTTTAGTTGCCCCCACACCCCCGGCTCATACCTGCTGTCCACAAGGCTCCCATGTGGCCGCCATCTTTCTTTCCAGAGAGGAGAGGGCGAATGGGGCAACACCCTTTCCCCTCCGGACAGTCATGATGGCCTGGATTAACGCATAGTCCGTTCACTTTTCTGCTCCAAGCTGCTGGGTTATGCATTAAGTCCTTGTGTTTCTGGGGCTGTGGCCGTGCTCCAAACTTAACTATGATTTTCAGAGAGAAACGTTGGGTGGTTTACTTCCCATGGATCACTTTGTATATAGAGAGATGTTGCGCAGTTTTGAGGAAAAGTCCAAGTTCCCGCATACTCGAGCTGTGGTTGTAGAGGCTTCTGGTCACCGGGGTTCCATCTGGGGGAGGAGGGATGCGGTACCTACCCCATCTGGGGCTTCCCAATGATCTCGGCTCTTTTTGGAACCTGTTTTTTTTTTTTTTCTTTCTTCGGGATCTGTGAATCCCGCCCTCCATGTTGTTCTTCTCTTCAGCTGAATTGAACTGCACTTCTTAAAGCAAGGTATGGACAGAGCTGTCAGATGCCTCACAACACTTCATTCTGTGCAGCTCTCTCTCCGCTATACCATCCTGTTCTCAAACTGCCTAGAGAAACATCTCAAGTTTTCTACCCACTGGTGTTTGTGTGCCTATATTTTTGCCCAATTCTCAGGTAACTTGTTATTTCTTTCTGCTCGGACTAATGGGGGCTGAAGTGATAGCACAGCAGAAGGGTATTTGCCTTGCTCGCAGCCAGCCCGGTTGATCATGCTCACCATCACGATCATCCTGTTGCTCGTGGATTGCCTTGAGCAGGCACCAGTAACGTCTCCTTCGTCCTAGCCCTGAGATTTTAAAAAGTGCCATATTCAAGGCTCTTTCAGGGTTAGGAGAATGAGACCCATCATTGTTACTGGTATTTGGCACATTGGGTACACCACGGGGAATTTGCCAGACTCTGCTGTGTGGGCAGGTTACATTCAGTAGCTTGCCAGGTTGTTCAAAGCAAAAATGAGATAATAAGATGTCCCGCATTCGCATTCGTGGCCATGTGCTTCCAGGAGCTGGATTTTATAGTCTCTGGGTCTTGGCCATTGATGGGATTACACGGCGCCAGGGGGCAGTTGGTGGGTGTGACCTCTGCCTACTGGAAGATGGAGGATCTGGTTGGAGGATGCTCAGCCCCGATCCGAGCAGGCTTGGAGATCTCAGCCCCGGGACCCTCTTACCTGTGTTCCTCGACCGGTTCCTTCATGTGTGTGGAGAGTGGGCTCAGCATGGTTGTGGTTGGTTCTGGAGGTCTTCGGCTGCCAGGTATACGCTCCGCGTGGTGAGGAAAACTCAACCTGTCCCCCTCCAAGGGGCCCCAGCAAGGACAGCCAGACAAAGGGTCAGAAGACTCTGCACTGTTCTCTTCACAGCCAGCCCAGCCAAGCCAGGTTCGATTCCTCTGCCCACCTGGAAGAGCCAGGTAAGCTATCCAGAGTATCTCGCCCGCATGGCAAAGCCTTGCATGCTACCCATGATGTATTCAATATGCTAAACACAGTAACAAGAGCTCTCAAAATGGAGACGTTATTGGGCCCACTCGAGCAAATTGATGATCAACGAGAGGGCAGCGTTTTGGACTAATATGTTTACAGATTCTTGTTCCCAGTCAGGTGGAATCTCCAGAGAAACTTAAACAAATGGAACACCAAGTCCATCAATGACAAAGTACAGATGTGTGGAAACATTTCTGAGACTAACTAACATTTATCATATGAGCTCTACACAAACAATATGACAAACATCATTTATGAACTCCAATTCATGGTTTGTTATCTCAGAACTATCCTAAGACTTTTTTGTTTTGTTTTTTTTTGTTTTGGGGCCACACCCAGCAATCCTCGGTGTATTCTTCTGGTTCTGAACTCAG
This sequence comes from Sorex fumeus, assembly GCF_029834395.1. Classification (NCBI taxonomy): domain Eukaryota; kingdom Metazoa; phylum Chordata; class Mammalia; order Eulipotyphla; family Soricidae; genus Sorex; species Sorex fumeus. The sequence continues at coordinate 15,561,360 of NW_026606096.1, read as the reverse complement.
GATTACTCTTAGCAATTCTCCATGGGTACTATATGAGATGCTGGGAATTGAACCTGGATTAGTTGTATAGTTTAATTAACAGTACTGTAAATCTCAATAAAAATGCAAAGTTTAATTAACAGCACTGTAAATCCCAAAAAAAACGAGAAGAAAAGATGATCTCACATAAACACATTGATGCAAGTAAATCTAGAAGACTACCAGATAACTAATCCCTTCATCTGAGCATATAAATGATCTCATCTGCATTTTTTATAGAAATAAACCTACCCACTGACTAATCAGGTTGCATATGTAAGTTAGGGTGTGTGAGATGATGCATAATCTGGCCTCTCCCTCTGGGATCACTTCCTCTGAAGAGCATCACACGTCCTTGCCCCCAATCTGCTTTTGACAATCTGCCAAACCCCATACACCACAGAGGTCAAAAAACAACCTTCCGAACATTTAGCCTGGTTGGACAAGTATTGCTGGAAATAGCTCCATGCCTCCAGATTATTCCCTGACACTCCATCCCCTCCCCAACTATTGCCCCCGCCACTCTCCCACTGAACAATAAAGGATCCTCTTTCTCATCCAGTGTGCACGAGTGAGTCAAGACTGTGGTCACAACTTGCCAGATGAAAGAGAAGGTTACACTTAACATAACAAATCCATTACTAAACTTAAAAAAATTGTTCAAAATATATTCAAATTTCTCTTCACAAAGTTCTGGTGAGGGAGCAATGGATCTGAACCAGCATACGAACGTTCAGGTTTTGGCTCTTCCCTGAGGGGGAATAGCCCATGTTATGGCTAAGCCGATAGTTGATTCTACTAAGGGTATTAACAGTGCTTGTTTCAGAGGCTGGGTTAGTTGTTACAGAAGGAGTGAGGAGATTCCATTTAAATAAGGAGGGGGACATGTGCCACTCTGTAGACGTCCTAACTTCATGGCTATTCCCAGAAAAGATATTGAGAGAAGCCAAAGAAACTATTGGGTCTTCAGGCTAAAATCTCTAGGGAAAACTGGAGAATCCTGGACGATGCAAGTGGGTTCCATGGTATTGCAAGGGTCTTATTAGTAAGGAAGCAGGAATCAGTAAGGTAGTAGGTGCTGGGAGCTAAGAGAGATGTGAAGGTGCGATGTTCTTGACTCTGACTACAGAAAAGGCACATGGTCTAGGATGGCAGCCCCAGGATGAGGAGGCAGGCGAGGGAAGAGTGTCTGTTCTTCCCCAGAACTGAGGTCTGCTAGCATGCTGGTGGTCAGCCAGTGAGAACCATTTTAAACTTCTGACCTCCAGAACGACAAAAGAATCATGAGTGCTAGGTTTTGGGTTCATTTGTTAATCCATCCCTGTGGAGAGAGGTCACACCAGGCAACGCTCAGGATACCATGCAATGCCAGGGATCAAACTCAGGTCTCATGTGGGCAAAACTTGTGCCCAGTCCTTTGAGCATGTATCCAGTCAAAACTATTTTCTGCAGAGATAGATCCCAGTTTGTCCTTTCATCCTGAAGTAGGGCAAATGTCCATATTGATGTCTGAGTTTGCCCTTTTCCTACTATCGTGGAACTCGGCGGCTCACCTGTTTTGAAGAAGAGCTGGAAACATGGTCATTTGCCTAAGAACTTCATGCAGTCGTGGTTCCAGCTCTCGACGCAGGCCATGTCTGAAGTCATCACTGGGCATTGGCTTGTGCAACTGGTCAGTGCCTGGGACACCCTGCTCTGCTACCCCCATTCTGTGGCAGGGCACAGAGAGATGTGACTCACGGAGGGCCCAGCAGGCAGATTGTATGGTGGTGCATGCAGCCCTGGTCAGCACTGATGGGCAGTTGCTTGCCCAGACACTTTGAATCTGGTGCCTCTGCGTTGTTTAGTTTCTGGGCCTCACCGGAAGTGCTCAGGATTTATTCCTGGTTCTATGTTCAGGGATTACTCCAGATGGGTCTCAGGGGACCATAGGGGGTTCCAGGGATTAAATCAAGGTCAGCTGTTCTCAACACAAATGCCATTACCCGTTGCACTATCTCTCGAGTCTCTACCTCAAGATTTTAATAGGCACTAACTCAAACCTTTGGGATTTTAATATCCTGAGATCTCATCTTTAGTCATGGTTGAGCGGAAGATGATGACACAGTCAGAGAAAAGAGCACAATGCCTTGAGACCTCTAAATCTGGTGTGGAGTACAAACAGGTGTGTAGAAGACCATGAGAGAAACACTTAAAGAAAGACTTCAAAGGAGGCCTTTATTCTTAAACAAGAATCACTGTCATCAGTACTTGTGTTATATAAATCAGATGGGCCAAAACCAGCATTGGTAGAAGTTGGCCAAAGAAGAACAATCAGCCCAGTTGAAAATGCCAACTGGCTGGACACACATATGCCTCCAAGGTCCCAGTGCTGGTCCTCCACAGCTCAGCCTTTCTGCGTGGTGCCAGCTTTCGTGTCAAGCCAGTCATGGAGAATGTACCCCCAAATTATTTTGAAGCATCAATGATGATGAAGTCACCTATCTTTTTTGGAGGATTGGGGTGCAGTGAGGGAAAGTAAAAATATTTTTTCTTTTCTTTTTTTAAAATTGAATTACCAAAACTTACAAAACGACAGCCATTTGTGATTGAGTTTCAGGCATACATTGTTCCAACAATTCCTTCACCAGTGCTCGCTAACTTCCACCAATCTCTCTGATTTTCCTCCCATCCCCAGCCTGCTTCTGTGGCAGGTACATTTCCCTCCCTCCACTGAAGGACAAAAATCTTTATTCATCTGTGTATGGTGTGGTTGCTTGGATATCAAAGATTTTGGGTGGGTGTGATAGCATCCATTTTTGTGTTCAAACTTACTGAGAAAGCATTAGTGTTAATATGTTATAGTTGCTTAACTGAAGCAAAATAATGAAGTGATTCCTTGACCCCTGTTTACCACCAAAAGGAAAACTGTAGGTCAGATGCAGCAGTCTTTCAAAAATAATAAAGTCTTTTAAAAAAACACACAACAGGTCACACAGAAAGAACCCAGGGGAGAGCGTGTAATACAAGGACTAATGCCATGATAGAGATAGAGAACCTCTCTTTATTTTGCCCCATTTCATATTTTCCTCCTCATGGCAGTAAAACCTAGGACTGGCCATTCATCTTGAGACTAGATTTCCGATTCTGGGGCCATATCTTTCTTCTGGGGCTGTTGAATGATTATCAACACCTGCTACACCTTAAATATCCCATAAGTAAGTGGGGTAGGGGGCTTCTCCTGCTTTTGGCTCCTATGAACTTGGCCTCTTCCCTGTCACATTTCTTGCCCTCCTGCAGACCAGAGGAGCTGCAGATAGGAGACTCTGGTTTGGGGGCTTGTCTAGAACAACTGGAGAGGAGAATAGGGACTGACTGTGGCTTGTGGGGTGAGGGGTGCTTCCCAGTACATGCAAGACACGGGATGGGTAGCTTACAGAATCTGAGGTCAGGCCTACTAGGGCAGGAGATGAAATGAGCACATCCAGGTTTTCTGGGTTCCCAACCACTGGGAAAGGGGGAAAGCAAACTGGAGCCTGGCACATGGTGGGGTGGGTGGGGATGGGGGCCACTGGGCCATGGAGGAACCTGGAGAGAAATCTGATACAGGGCCTTGAGTAGGAAGTCATTCCTCTTGCATCTCTGTCCACAGGTTCTCTAGTTCCCTATCTTGTTGCTTTGTGAGTACAGGAATTATCATAATAGGTATCCCCAAATAAATGAGTTCATGGAAAAGCAAGTAGCTAAGATGTAGGTGGTTTTTGTTTTTTTGGTTTTGTAGCTTTTGTTTTTGGTTTTGTAGCTTTTGTTTTCGGTGAGTTTATCCTTCTCTTTGTTCTCTTCCTTAATTAATCTGGCATCACTTGCAAAATGTTCCCTTCTCAAGAAAAAATGAATTTTTTAAATTCAGAACCTAATTCTGTCTTCTGGTTTTCCACCTTCCGACTCTCTTCAAGAAATTTTGAAATTTGTTTCTTACAATCCGTTTCAGTGGTTTCAATCTTCCTCTTCAGAAGCTCCATGGAGCTTCTGAGCTTCTTTCTTTGACTCGCTGCAGCTCTCTCAGCAGGGATGAGGTAGTGATCCTGGTGGTCAGGGGTGGTCCTGCACTGGGGACACAATAGCTCAGAGTCTTCCTCACAGAACATGTCCACGACCTCCTGGTGCTTCTCACATAGTTTCAGTTCCTGCTGATTCCTTTTATTCACTCTGATGGGGAGCTGATTAACGATGTCAGTGATGTGACACAATTGGTTGTTTCTCTTCAAGTTCCTGTCAGGGCAGTGGTGGAGGCAGACAGGACAGGGGAAGATGTCCTGTAGGTCAACCCAGCGTTGTTGAATGCAGGAGACACAGAAGTTGTGACCACAGGCTAGAGTCACTGGGTCTCTCAGGTAATCTAGACAGAGAGGGCAGCTGGCTTCTGATTGGCGTTCGGCCAGGGAAGCGGAAAAAGCCATTCTTGGAAGAAGGATGTCTGGAGATAAGTCTTTTAAAATATAAGTCTTCTGAAGATAGATCTTTTAGAATGTTTTTTTTTTCTTTTCTTTTTGGCTCTTTCTTTTTGTTTGTTTTGGGTCACACCCGGCAATGCTCAGGGGTTACTTTTGGCTCTGCACTCAGGAATTACTCCTGGCAGTGCTGGGGGACCACATGGGATGCTGGGGGTCGGCTGTATGCAAGGCAAATGCTCTGTCCGCTGTACTATCACTCGGGCCCTGGAATATAAGTCTTCTGAAGATAAGTCTCTCAGAATATAGTTCAGTCCTCCAGTAACCGAGCTGTAAGAAGAAAATATGTGCTCATTACTCACTTTCCTAAAAGAATCTGAACACTCTTTCCAATTTTCTACCAAGCTCTGACAAATACTCGTTTAATTCATTTTCCTAATACAAATGCATTTATTCTGACAGAAAAAGTATTATCGCTCTTCACTCCTGACCTGACGGCGGCGCCCATCTCATCTTAATTCCAGGTCAGAACAGCTGCCGGCTCGCGACCCTGGGACCTCCATCTTTCCCTGCAGGACCCCTGGTGTCCCCCGAGATGCCTGAAGAGAAGCAGTTTTGAGCATCTGCCCTGCCCTCTTCACTCCTGACCTGACGGCGGCGCCCATCTCATCCCAAACCCAGGGTTCTGTAGAGGCGTGGCCTCCTCAAAAGTGGGCGTGGCCTCAAAAGTGGGCGTGGCTTAATTTCCGGCGGGCCAACGCTTACGCGGCCGCAGATTTTTTTCTTACACTAAGGAACCTAGTCCCCAAGGAATCTAGTAACCCAACCTACTCAGCAAAATGAAGAAACAAAGAAAATCTCCAACACAAGGGGAGAAAAACGAAAACAATCTAGACCATTCCGACAATACAGCTCACCTAAGGGACCTCTCTGACATAGAATTCAGGTACGAATTCATCAAGATGTTCAATCAACTCAATGAAACAGTCAGACAGACAGCCAGTAACACCACAGAAAAAATCGACAAATTACGAGAAGAAATGAGGGCAGAAATGTCACGATTAAAAGATTCCATAGATAAAATGAAAAATTCAGTTTCTTCTCTTAAAAATAGAATGACCACAGCTGAAGAGAGAATCAGTGACCTGGAAGATCAGCTGCAACAAGCCAACACGCAACAACAAACAGTGGCAAGGGACCTCAAAATGGCTCTACAGAGAATCAGAGTCCTAGCAGATGATTCCAAGAGGAACAATATTAGAATCATGGGACTACCTGAACCTCAGGGAAACAATCCCAATGAAAAAAACACCGTCAAACAAATCATTGCTGAAAACTTCCCAGAGCTGCACAATGCAGCCATTCAGGTTCAAGGAGCCCGAAGGGTGCCGGCTAAAAGAGACCCCAACAAAAACACTCCAAGACATATCATACTTAGAATGATCGATACTGCCGATAGAGACACAATACTGCAAGCAGCAAGAGCAAAGAAGGAAATCACATACAAAGGAGCATCCCTTAGATTCACAGCAGACCTATCCGAGGAAACCCTACAAGCCCGAAGGCAGTGGCGAGATATAGTCAAAAAACTCACGGAAATGAATGCTTCCCCAAGAATACTCTACCCGGCTAAACTCTCCCTCAAAATCGAAGGAACAGTACACTATTTTATAGATAAACAGCAGCTCAGGAACTTCATAGACTCAAAACCAAACCTAAAGCAAGGCCTAAAGGGGCTACTATAAGAAAAGACAAACCCTACAACCATAACACACCCACACAGAAACATGACACAAAACCCCATAACCATTCTCTCTCTCAATGTCAACGGTCTAAATTCACCAGTTAAGAGACACAGAGTGGCAAAATGGATACAGAGACAGAACCCAACATTCTGCTGCCTACAAGAAACTCACCTCAACAGCCAGAGCAAACACAGACTCAAAGTCAAAGGATGGAAAACAATCCTGCAAGCAAACAACTCCCTCAAAAAAGCTGGGGTGGCCATACTAGTATCCGACAACATTAATTTCACCTTGAAAAAGATTAGAAGGGACAGTGAAGGCTATTTTCTCTTCATCAAGGGATACGTACAACAGGAAGAAATCACACTCTTAAATGTATACGCACCTAATGAGGGAACAGCTAAATATTTAAAACAACTGCTAACAGATTTTAAGGAGGACATCACTACCAACACAATAGTACTTGGAGACTTCAACATCGCCTTATCACCTCTGGATAGATCAACACGAACAAAACCCAGCAAGGAATTATTGGCTTTGAAAGAAGTAATAGAAGAGAAAGGGCTTATGGACTTATACAGGGCTTTACACCCCAAAAAGAAAGAATACACATTCTTCTCCAGCGCACACGGAACATTTTCCAAAATAGACCATGTGCTAGGACACAAAACATACCTCAACAGAATCAAGAAGATAGAAATAGTATCAGCCATCTTTTCAGACCATGATGCACTGAGGATAGAAGTGAATCACACACAGACACAGAGAACCAAATCAAACACCTGGAAATTAAACAACTCGATGCTGAACAATGAGTGGGTCAGGAACGAAGTCAAGGATGAAATCAAAAGATACCTGGAAACAAATGAGAATGAAGACACAAACTACCAGAACTTATGGGATGCAGCGAAAGCTGTATTAAGGGGAAAATTTATAGCTCTGCAAGCCTATCTTAAGTCGATAGAAACGATGCACATAAACAATTTGACCTCACAGCTCAAGACCTTAGAAAAGGATCAACAGAAAGAGCCTAAATCAGGCAGAAGGAAAGAGATCATAAAACTTAGAGCAGAAATCAACGACATGGAAAACAAAGAAACAATCCGAAAGATCAATGAAACCAAGAGCTGGTTCTTCGAGAAAATAAATAAGATAGATAAACCACTAGCAACACTCACAAAGAAACAGAGAGAGAGAACCCTAATAAATCGAATCAGAAATAAGAATGGGGATATCACAACAGAAACTAAAGAAATTCAAGAGATCATCAGAGACTACTTTGAAAGTCTCTATGCCACGAAACACGAGAACCTGGAAGAAATGGATAAATTCCTGGATTTCTACCATCTCCCAAAGCTGAATCAAGAAGATACAGAGTACCTGAATAGACCTATTCACATCAAGGAAATTGAAACTGTAATCAAAAGTCTTCCCAAAAACAAAAGCCCAGGCCCAGACGGATTTACTAGCGAATTTTTCCAAACATTTAAAGAGGACCTATTGCCAATTCTTCTCAAGCTTTTCCAGGAAATTGAAAAAACAGAAACTCTCCCAAACAGCTTCTATGAAGCCCATATCTCTCTAATACCAAAAGGAAACAAAGACACCACAAGAAAAGAAAACTACAGGCCAATATCCCTGATGAACACGGATGCGAAGATTCTCAACAAAATACTAGCCAATAGAATACAACTCATCAAAAAGATCATACATCATGACCAAGTGGGATTCATCCCAGGGATGCAAGGATGGTTCAACATTCGGAAATCAATCAACATAATCCATCATATCAACAAAAGAAAAGATAAAAATCATATGATCATATCAATAGACGCAAAGAAAGCTTTTGACAAGATCCAGCACCCATTCATGATGAAAACCCTTGCCAAAATGGGGATAGAGGGGACTTTCCTCAATATAGTTAAAGCCATCTACCACAAACCTACAGCAAACATCATCCTCAATGGGGAAAAACTGAGACCCTTCCCCCTAAGGTCAGGGACGAGACAAGGATGCCCACTCTCTCCACTGCTGTTCAATATAGTACTGGAAGTACTTGCAATAGCGATTAGGCAAGAAAAAGATATTAAGGGCATCCAGATAGGGAAAGAAGAAATTAAGCTCTCACTATTCGCAGATGACATGATACTATACTTAGAGAACCCTAAAACCTCTACCAAGAAACTCCTAGAAACAATAGGCTTGTATAGTAAAGTGGCAGGCTATAAAATCAATACCCAAAAATCCATGGCATTCCTATACGTAAATAGTGAAAGAGAAGCAAGTGACATCAAGAAAACAATCCCATTCACAATTGTGCCCCAGAAAATCAAGTATCTAGGAATCAGCTTAACTAAGGAAGTAAAGGACCTGTACAAAGAAAACTACAAAACGCTACTTCAGGAAATAAAAGAGGACACGAGGAAATGGAAAAATATCCCCTGTTCATGGATGGGGAGAATCAACATCATCAAAATGGCAATACTTCCCAAAGCACTGTACAAATTCAATGCAATCCCTATAAGGATACCCATGACATTCTTCAAAGAAATGGACCAAACACTCCTGAAATTTATATGGAACAATAAGCCCCCACGAATAGCTAAAGCAATTCTTGGGAAAAAGAAAATGGGAGGAATCAACCTCCCTAACTTCAAACTCTACTACAAGGCAGTAATAATTAAAACAGCATGGTACTGGAACAAAAGCAGAGCTGCAGACCAATGGAACAGAGTTGAATATACTGACATTTCCTCCCAAACATATAATCATCTAATTTTTGATAAGGGGGCAAGAAAAGTGAAATGGAGCAGGGAAAGCCTCTTCAACAAACTGTGCTGGCAAAATTGGACGGCTACATGCAAAAAAGTGGGCTCAGATCTCTGCCTAACACCATGCACAAAAGTAAGATCAAAATGGATTTATGACCTCAACATCAGACCAGAATCCATAATGTTTATTGAAGACAAAGTCGGCAAAACTCTCCATGATATTGAAGCTAATGGTATCTTCAAAGATGTCACGCCACTGGCCGAGCAAGTGAAAACAGAGATAGACAAATGGGACTATCTTAAACTAAGAAGCTTCTGCACCTCAAAAGAAACATTGACCAAAATACAAAGACAGCCGACAGAATGGGAAAGGATATTCACCAAGTACACATCCGACAAGGGGTTGATATCAAGGATATACAAGGTACTGGTTAAACTCCACAAGAAGAAATCACCCAACCCCATCAAAAAATGGGGTGAGGAAATGAACAGAAACTTTCGCAAAGAAGAAATTCGAATGGCAAAAAGGCACATGAGAAAATGCTCTACATCACTAATCATCAGAGAGATGCAGATCAAAACCACAATGAGATATCATTTCACACCACAGAGACTGGCCCACATCCACAAGAACAAAAGCAACCGGTGCTGGCGCGGATGTGGCGAGAAAGGGACCCTCCTTCACTGCTGGTGGGAATGCCGGCTGGTCCAACCCTTTTGGAAAACAGTATGGACGACTCTCAAAAAATTAGAATTTGATCTGCCATTTGACCCAGCTATAGCACTCCTGGGAATATATCCCAGAGAGGCAAAAAGGTATAGTCGAAGTGACATCTGCAATTGTTTGTTCATTGCAGCACTCTTTACAATAGCCAGAATCTGGAAAAAACCTGAGTGCCCAAGAACAGATGACTGGTTAAAGAAACTTTGGTACATTTACACAATGGAGTACTATGTAGCTGTTAGAAAAGATGAAGTTGTGAAATTTACATACAAGTGGTACTACATGGAAAGTATCATGTTAAGCGAAATGAGTCAGAAAGAGCGGGATAGACACAGAAAGATTGCATTCATCTGGGGAACATAAAGCAACAAAAAGGGAGAGTAACACCCAGGAATGGCTGAGATTAGTACCAGGAATTTTGCTCCATGAATGGAAGGCCAGCCACAGGCTCTAGGTGAAAAGGAAGCTCAGATAGAGAAGAGAGTACCAAATGAAGGGTGTTGTGAGGGCCCTCCCAGGGTGGGAGAAGGATGCTAAAAGTAGTCGATAGACCAAACATGATCGCCACTCAAAGCTTCTCTTGCAAAACACAGTACCCAAAAGAAGAGAGAGAGAACAAGGGGGAATACCCTGCCACAGAGGCAGGATGGGACGGGGGGGGGATCAGGGTGGGGGGGGATGCTGGGACCCATGGGGATGGATGACAGGCACTGGTGGAGGGATGGGCACTTGATCATTGTATAACTGAAACCCAAGCACAAAATTTGTAAGCCTATAACTGTAACTCATGGTTTTTCACTAATAAAAAAAGACAAAAGAAAAAAAAAGTATTATAAGGCCATGTATCTTTGAGTATCTAATTGTTACAAGCCTTCCTTTTAATAATTATATTATGATTTATTGACATTAAAACAGGTTCTATCTATTAATTATCAAAAAATTAGAATTTACACATGGACTAGTATGTGGTCTTAGTTTTGCTTGAAAAGGCTGAGAAAAAGAAAGCTGCAGTTACATTTTTATTGGAGGATTTGTTATGGTTATCATAATAGTTTTGTTTCATCTGCCTAATATGCTGTCTAGCAATATATTAGAGCTCACTATTACTGTGTTGCCCCCTCTTCTAACCAAATCAATTTTTTATCTTACTCTTTTCTGTCTTTTCTTCTACATTTCAAATACCTGAGATTTCTTATCTTTTTCTTCCCTACATTTCAATTACCTGAGATATCAAAATTTCTGAGTCTACAATGTTACTTCAGGGATTACTCCAAACATCCCTAACCTCTTATCATTGTTTTCACTCTACGTTCTTTCCACTCATGGTTCCTGCTTCTTCGACCCCATATGAAACTTCAAATGAAGAGGAATTCATTTTGGTTAGGACCATAGGGTGACAGTCAGGGCTGCACCTCTCTCTTACACATCACTGACTGCATTCTCCCCAGAATCTGCCTACATTCACCAATCTCTAAGATAAAAGATGCTTTTTATTTTTTTTTTAATTTTTTGCTTTTTGGGTCACACCCGGCAATGCACAGGGGTTACTCCTGGCTCATGTACTCAGGACTTGCTCTTGGCGTGCTCGGGGAACCATATTGATGCTGGGAATCGAACCCCAGTTGGCTGCGTGCAAGGCAAACACCCTAGCCACGGTGCTATTGCTGCAGCCCCTCAAAGATGCTTTTTAAAAGAATTCCACAAACAAACTATTCAGTTTCCGCATGGTGGCTCCATTGTTTCATAAAAAAAAAAATGCTATGTCAGTTTCTGCACACAGTAACACAGCAGAGAATTAAAATTTATACTTTGAATATTTGGCTGGAGCAATAGCATAGTGGGTAGGGTAGGGTAGTGCAAGGCAAATGCCCTAATCACTGTATTATCTCTCCAGTTCCGTTAGGCCACATAATTTAAAATAACTTTTATCTTTATTAAAAAATATTTATTAAGGCACCATGATTTACAGAAGCCATTCTTAGTTGAGTTTCAGGAATACAGTTTTCCAAAAACCAATCCCATCACCAATGTCAACTTCCCTCAATCAATATTCACAGTTTTCCTCCAGCTGCTATAAAGTTAAGAAAAAAATGGTTATCAATATCAATGCTAAATGTTTTTATCCAGCACTGATAAGTATAAGGGCAGGAGCGATAGCACAGCGGTAGGGCGTTCGCCTTACAAGCAGCCAACATGGCCGACCTGAGTTTGATTCCTCCTCCCCTCTCGGAGAGCCCGGCAAGCTACCGAGAGTATTCGATATGCCAGACACAGTAACAACAAAAGTCTCCAATGGAGACGTTACGGGGCCCGCTCGAGCAAATCGACGATCAACGGGAGAGCCTTTACCTTTACCTTTTAGATTCAAGAACTGTAACAGTAGTTTCCTTTCAAATCTATGTAACGGGGGCTGGAGAGTAGGTAAGGTGCTTGCCTTGCATGTGGCTGACCAGGTTTCATCCTGTCACCCACTATGGTCTCGTGCCTGACACTGCAAGGAATAATCCCTGAGTGCAGATCCAGGACTAAGCTACATAGTAAGGAATTTGTTTTAATATAGCCAATTAGGGCTGGAGTGATAGCACAGCGGGTAGGGTGTTCGCCTTGCATGTAGCCAACATGGCCAACCCGAGTTTGATTCCTCCGCCCCTCTCGGAGAGCCAGGCAAGCTACTGAGAGTATCTTGCCCGCAAGGCAAAGCCTGGCAAGCTACCCGTGACGTATTCCATATGCCAAAAACAGTAACAGCAAATATCACGATTTGTTGTGAGATGTTACTGGTGCCCGCTCGAGCAAATCGATGAACAATGGGAAGACAGTGCTGCAGTGGTACAGCCTAATGGGGTTTGATCCCCAGCATCACAAAGGGTCCGGAAGTCACCCTTGAGTCTAAGCCATAAGTAAGCCCCGAGCACAGCTGCGTCTGGATTTAAAAATCAATAAGTTAAAAATAAAACACTCACCACCGCCAGTGGGCTGGAGCGATAGCACAGTGGTAGGGCGTTTGCCTTGTGTGCAGCTGGCTTGACTGAGGCTGGTTCAATTCCTCTGCCCCTTTCGGAGAGCCCGGCAAGCTATCAAGAGTATCTTGCTCTCACAGCAAAGCCTGGAAAGCTACCCGTGACTTATTCAATATGCCAAACACAGTAACAACAAAGTCTCAAAATGGAGACGTTACTGGGCCCGCTCGAGAAAATTGATGAACAACGGGATGACAGTGATAGTGATGCCACCAGTAATGACCCCAACACTACATTCCAAATATTCTTTCTAATCACCTTAGACCCTAAGTCTTCACATCGTTCAGACATGTATGGTACCACTGTATTACTTCCGAGGCCCACATTTATGTGCTTTTCTACTTCCTCCTTAGAAACCTGGTCTTAAACTCTAGATCTATAATGGTCACTTGACCTTTTCACCAAAAAAGTCAAAGGAAGAGCATCAAGTTTACATGCTCCCCAGAACCCAGTTCACTGTTACTTCTAGCACTGTAGTACTGTCCTCCCGTTGTTCATCGAATTGCTTGAGTGAGCACCAGTAATGTCTCCATTGTGAGACTTTTTGTTACTGTTCTTGGCATATAGAATATGCCACGGGGGGCTTGCCAACCTCTGCCGTGCGGGTGGGGTACTCTTGGTACCTTGTCGGGCTGTCCGAGAGGGGCAGAGGACTCAAAACCGGGTCAGCTGCGTGCAAGGCAAACACCCTACCTGCTGTGCTATCGATCCGGCCCGAAATTCTATGCTAGACTTTATAAATCCTAATTTGTGGACAGTCACAGATTTGTCATTCTCTCTATGATTCAAGAAAATCAGCTGAAAGGAAAAGTGAGAATTTGAACTGTGGACACTAGCTATTTAGGGATTTATTACATACTTAACCTATCTTTGTGGAACCGGTGCTCTTTTTATGCTTTAGAGTTATATACTGAGAAATTCAGAAATGTGCCTGACATGAGAAGAGAGGGAAGACTGTGTTTGGGATTGAGACATTTGTAACCATTTACATGAGGATCATTCTACTTTTGTGTATATTTTAACTTTACCTTAAACCAGAAATTTTGTTGCTGCTTTTGAATCACAGCTGGCTATGCTCAGGGCTTATTCCAGGTTCTGCGCTCTGGGATCAATACACATGGCAGGATTGGAAAACCATATAGGTTGTCAGGGATCAAACCCATGCAAGCCAAGCACCAAACCAAACTTCATGCAAGCCAAGCACGAAGGTCTACCGTAACCCAACCCCCCATCCCTCCAATTTCTAATTTAGGAGCAGATAAAACCCAATTTAACCACTTAATGCTGACAACTTGGATTAGGTTTCTGAATTAAGATGATTATTTGTTTCGGGTTTTTTTTTGGGGGGGGGAGGAGCAGCATACTTGCATGCAAAGCTTGTGCTTTAGCCCATTATTGCATTTTCCTCTCCAGTCCCAGAATAAGCCAATTCTTTTTTTTTTAAACTTCAAATAGTTTTTATTTTTCACCATATAGGTAATAGAGATCTTAAAACACTGTAAAATTCACAAACATTAAAAGTAAAAACCCCAATAAGTGTTAAATTGGTGTGAATGTTTCAAAATGAATTGTAATTGCTAATTTTAAAATTTTGAGTAAATTTACAATCTTTAATAATGTAACCATAATGTAACTTTTGGTTTCCTAATATTATTTAATTAAAAATCCAGAGAGAAAGAAAATAATTGGCCTACTTCTGAGGGATATTTTCCCTATACACTAGTTAAAAAAATAATTTGGTATTGCATATGAGAATTTATATTTCTTATTCTGGTTTTATAGTAGCTTTAATATATAGAGGTTAGAAATTAGGCTAGGTGAAATGAAGTCTTCAAATACTTCATACACATGCATTTTGTCCATAGGTGATAACGTCCTACTTCAACTATTTCATTGGGATCATTTTATTAAGTTATCTCATGACATTTTCTTTTTTTTATTTTTTTTTAATTTTATTAGTGAAACACCATGTGGTACAGTTGTAGACTTACAAATTCTTGTGCTTGGATTTCAATTATACAATGGTCTAATACCCATTCCTACACCAGTGCCTATTTTCCACCACCACGGGTCCCAGTATCCCTCCCAACCCCTATCCCCCCCATCCCACCCTACCTCTGTGGCAGGGTATTCCCTTTTGTTCTCTCTCTCCTTCTGGGTGCTGTGGTTTGCAAAAGAGGCGTTGAGTGGCAATCATGTCGGGTCTATAGTCTACTTTCAGCATGCATCTCCCATCCTGGGAGGATCCTCTCAACACCCTTTATTTGATGCTCCCTTCTCTATCTGAGCTCCCTCTCCCCCTAGCATGTGTGGCTGGCCTCCAAGCCATGGAGCAAACATACTGGTAATAATCTTGGCCTTGCTTGGGTGTTAGTCTCCTATTTTATTAGAATAAGCCAATTCTTAAGGGGATTGGGCACTGTGACTCAATGGGAAAGCATATGCTTTGCATGTTTAATCCCAGCACCTTTTTTTTAGAGATCAAAAGAGTAAGCAAGATTTTTCTGTTTACTCTACTTCTGAGGTATTTCCATTTGTACTGTCCACAAAATAGGTATATATTAGATCTTCCTGTTAAATTGATACTTGAAGAGTCAGGGAAAAACCCTTTCCCCTGTCTTACCTCCTGGTACAGGGAATCAAAACCACTACTTGCTTTCCTTCCTGTCAGTCATTCACTCTTGTTCAGAAATCCCCAGCATTTAGTACTGTTCCAGGCCCTTCTCTAGGGCAGGGGAGTGCCTAGATGGTTCTCTACATCTAACCCGGATCTTTCCAACCCAGGTGCTATGCTAGCTTCCTGGTATCTATCAGAAGACTTCTCTCTGCCTCCAGCATTTCCTTTCCTTCTCACTGTCCCTTTCCAACCAAAACACTGCTTATAGTCTGAGAGACAGATGAGGGGTTAAGGCATTTGTCCTGCATGTGGCCATCCTTGGTTGTATCCCCTGCACTATACCACCAGGAATGATCCCTGAGCATGGAGCCAGGAGTAAGCCATGAGCACAACCAGGTGTGCCCCGTCCCAGCGCAAAAAAAAAAAGAAAAACAAACAAACAAAGTAAGATCACCCCTGTTGCCTACTGACCAAGTAAAAGAATGCTTGATTTTTCATTCCCCCTTTGTCCTCCTCAAAGCTGGGCAACTTCCCAGTACAGGAGGTTTCACTTTGGGGGACAAAGCTGGGCAGCTTCCCAGTACAGGACGTTTCAGTTTGGGGAAAATGCACCCTCGTAAATGATTTGTAAATGATGTACGAGGAACAGCACAGTCTCTATGGATTTGTCAAAACTTAACAAAGCAGGCCGCTCTGACCGGTAGCGTTAGGTCGAAAGGGTCACCAGGTGGCTGACCAACGGTGCATGGCTCTGCCCACTGTGACTGACCAACGGTGCATGGCTCTATTAATCGTCCCATCCACTTTCCCACGTCCCATCCCCTTTCCTTTCTTTTGGGTGGGTTGTGGAAACATACTTAAGTCTGTACCTGTGCTCTGAATAAACGCACGCACGCATTCATGCCATCTCCTGAATGACGGAACCCTGTGTGACTCGAGTGCTGATTTCACCCTGACGGCCCTCCCCTGGCTTGGCTCCGCAGCACCGGACGCGGCAACCCCTACCTGAAAATTTTGCAGTGAGCTTCTGACTCCTCACATGAAAACACGGGTCTGTCTTCCCTCACTTAAATCTACCTCACCTCTTTTCTCCCTCTCTGTACAATTGCAGGGGGGTTGGGGAGAAAAGCTATACTTCTTACTGAAAACTTTCTTAGAAATATCTCGAGGGGAAAGAAAGAAAAGTACCTTTCTATCCTGTGGTAGATGGAATAATAGTGCACCAGTGGTGTCTATGTTCCAATCGCAGAATCTGAATTTGCTCAGTCACGGAGTCAATGGTTATGAAGATTTCAGACAGAGGGCTAGAGAGGCCAACCAATAGACTGAGGTTGCCTGTGGGAGTCCTGGGTTTAATTTCTGGAGCTGCATAGTTCCCTAAACCAGCAGAAGTGACCCCGAGCACAGAGCCTGCAGTAGCCCCTCACTGATACTTAAGCAAAATAAATCAGAGAGAGAAGAGCAAATCCCAGATGGCATCACTCAGCTGTGGCATACAGGAAGGAAAAAACAAAGCTTGATACAGCATTAAAGAACAAATAAGGCTTGGCTTTGGATTGCAAAACTCAGACTACTAAATGGTTGAAGGAGAGAGAAGAGAAAAAAATTACATAGACAGTTGCCTTGGGCATTTTGTTGGTGGTGGGATACAGTGACTTTGTATAATAAATGTTAATACTATTGTAAACAATGTACCTGAACTGTAATAAAGATAAAACAAAGTCAGGCCAGAGAAATAGTCCAAAAGGTAGGTGCTTGCCTTTTACTCAGTTGACCTGGGTTCAATTCCCAGCACTCTCTACGATCTCCTGAGCCCTGCCAGGAATGACCTCTGAGCAGAGAGTCAGGACCTGAGCACCATAAGGTAGGCTCTCCTAACAACGAAACACAAAAAATATAAACATGCAAATGAGTCAGAAAATAATAAAAAGTCTGACTTCTTCCAGGCTGTGGGATAAATGACAGACAATATCATGACAGGGAGGATACAGAGGTTTTTCTTCTAGAACTACAGAAGCAAGGAAAGTCACTTAGCCTTGACTTCAGAACTTTGTTGTGCTCCGAATAATCATGTGCTGTTCTGTGCTGCTGTGTTCAGGTTTTGTTAGTGTTTGCATTTTTTTAGGTCGTACTATTAGTAAAAGGAAGTCCAGAACAGCAAAAGGAAATGTCATCTCGAGTCTGCAGTTTGCTGTGTCGTGGAAAGGCTTCCTTCTAGAAGATAAAAACTGAGGGCACCATAAACGTTGGACTGACTTGGAGGATGCAGCCCGACATCGCAAGGCAGTTTTTTGAAAACAAGATATACTAAATTGCTTTGTCTTTAAAATAAAGGGAACTTGATGCTGAGGGACTATTGTGTGCAGACTATTAAGAACCTTCTATAGGAAAATGCATTTTAAGATTTCCAAAACAATTTTCACATTATCTAGTATTAAAAAAAAAAAGCAACGTAATTCTTTCTGACATCTAATCAACCTGGAAACCACTCCTACACAAGCTTAATTTAAGAAGTAAGTTCAATGTTAGAAAACAGAATCACTTTAGGTAGTGTTTCAGATGTTAAGAAGACCTGTTTTCTTGTTCTAAAGGAAAAGAGGGTGTAAAACATAATCAGAAATCTGTTTTGCCATTACACTGGAAGTCTGACAGAAGCCAATGTCGGTGGGGTTGTGGTCAGAAAATACCCTTCATTCACTGCTGGTGGGAATGTCACCTGGTTTAGCCTCTATGGAAAAAAATGGAGGTCAATCCAATAAATAAGAATAGAACGACCAGCAATGGCACTTTTTGGCATCTATCCCCCACACACAGAAACATTGCTCTGAAAGGATATATGCCCACCTATGTTCATTACCTCATTTATGCAATAGCCAAGATATGGAAACAACACAAATGTTCAACTACAGATGACTGGATGAAGAAATTGTGGTATTGTACACAATGGAATACTACATAGCTAAAAGAATGAACAAAATCGTGCAATTTGCAACAACATGAATAGAACTAGAGGATCTCATGCTGATTGAAATCAGTCAGAGGGAAAAAGAATTGATACAGACAGATCTCAGGAGTGGGACTTAAAGATATACAGAAAAGTGGTAAAAAAAGGGCCTCACACACAACAAGCCCAAAAGTTGGGCTACACTAGCACGCGACAGGGACAAATGGAGACGTTACTGGCGCCCGCTCGAGCAAATCGACGACTACCGGGAAGTTAAGTGATTAAGTGATTTAAAAAGTTAAAAAAGAAATTCCCTTGGGAAATCATCACTTTAAAGAATTAACTGATCACCCCAGGCACACAGCCTGCAACCCGCCCTTTCTAAAACTGTGCTCCATCTTCCCTTTTCTTTTTGGTTTTTGGACCACACCCAGCTGTGCTCAGTAATTACCTGGCAGTGTTGAGGGACCCTATGTGTAAATAGAGATTGAACCTCTGCTGACAGTGTTCGAAACAAGAAATTTTATCTGATACACTATTTTTTCACTGACCCTTCTCAACCCTACACACACTTTTCTTTCTTTTTTTTTTTTTAATTAGTGAAACACCATGAACTACAGCTGTAGACTTACAAACTTTCCTGCTTGGGTTTCAGTTATACAATGATCGAGTACCCATCCTTCCACCAGTGCCCATTCTCCACCACCAATGATCCCAGTAGCCCTCCCACCTCCCCCCAACCCCACCCTGCCTCTGTGGTAGGGCATTCCCTTTTGCTCACTTTCCTCAAGGGTGTTGTAGTTTGCAATAGAGGTATTGAGCAGCCATTGTGTTCAGGCTATAGTCTGCTTTCAGCATGCATCTGTTCGATACAATTTTCTTTTGAGGATCTGAAAAGACAGCTCAAATCATTGAGAAAATGCTTTGCATGCAGGAGGTCAAGGTTCAACCACAGGCACCCCATGCTTCCTCAAACACTGAGCACAAAGCTAGAAGTGAGCACTCTTTTGAGCACCAGTTGGTGTGGTCCAAATTCCCAAATAAATAAATAAATAAATAAAAATCTCTTCTTGTAACCTTTCAGGCAAAAGAGCTATTTTGAGAACATTGTTGCCCATAAAGTTTGGTGTGAATGAGATGTCCAGTAATCCTGGATTTTCCAGGCGCACCAAAAATTGAATACAAGAAAGAAAAGTTGCCAAGAAGTAACAGTTTATTGAGAGTAGAGACAGGAAGGATGCTTGAATGAGAGGGCCATCAGAGAGAGTACAAAGGGAAGGTTGGTGACTCAGTTTTATAGATTCTCTTCCTAGTAGTCCTAGGTTGGACCACTACTTTATGGCTGATTGTAGTTGCCCGAATGATTTAGGGTATCTTGGGATTTCCAGACTGAATTTTGAGAAAAATTTCAGGTATTTCACTAATCTGTTATGTGGCCCATATTTTACTTTAGAAGTCATGTCTTTAATATTTGAGTGTACGCTCACTTACACTCATGTTCAACCGCTCACCCTGGATCTCTTAATGGCAATAAATGTCTATTTCCTGATGTAGCCTGTCATCCATGCAAAATTCAAGGTTATCATATCTTTTTTTTCTCTTTTTGGGTCACACCCAGCGATGCACAGGGGCTACTCCTGGCTTGCACTCAGGAATTAGCCATGGTGGTGCTCAGGGGACCATATGGGATGCTGGGAATCCAATCTGGGTTGGACGCGTGCAAGTCAAATGCCCTAACCTTTATGCTACTGCTCCAGCCACAAAGGTTATCATATCTTGTTCATTGGCTTTTATCTCTATTAAAAACTCCTGGGTCTGGAGGTGGCTCAAAGGGCTGCAGAGATGCTTTCATTTGGGAGACTATTTGGTTCTATCCTAGCAAGTGGAGGGTAAAAAAGCACAGAGGGGTGTGACCCCCAAACAAAACAGAACAAGTCTAAACCGATATCCTCAAGGTTGCAAGTCCTTGGGGCAGCAAGATTATTGCCTACTGATCTGTCTCAACAAAGAGTTTTTCATCTTTTATACATTCAGACCCACCCCCCGCCGTTGAGATGCAAACCAAACCAATAACTTTTAAGTTTGACCTGTGCTGATTTCTTGACTCTTAAAGATGTTTTAACCTCTGGTTTATTCAACTAAGTAAAATTTTACTGTGACACTTTCTCAGAAGATTTCAGAGAGCCAGAGCGGGGCAGAATTTACTGGGTGTGGCAGTTCTATCTATTAAGATGTGAAGAGATCCTTGCTGGAAATGTACCTCTTTCATTCCAAAAAGTAATCCTTCAGTGTATGAAATGAGGGTGTGGCAATGTAATTTTGAAAAGTTCACTTCAGGGGATTCAAAGAAAAACAAACCCCAAAAAGAATGGAAAAAAAAAGAGAGAGACAGACAGAGGATAAAGGAAGGAAGGAAGGAAGGAAGGAAGGAAGGAAGGAAGGAAGGAAGGAAGAGAAAGATCCAACCCAACCTTCAACCTTCCTTTTAATCCCGAATTGCTCATGAGACTGAAAAATAGGAAGAAACCTAAGAACTGTACCTCAAGAGATTGAATGCAATTAACAATTAAATGATAGCAGAGGGGAAAATGCCTCTAGGTGAGCCAGGATCTCTTCCCTCCCTCACTGGCTGGTAGGGTGGGTCATTGACTCACCCTTTTCCGGAGTTACAGCCAATCGTGGTCCAGACTGTGTCATGGGCTTATAGCTCTAAGGTGGGTCACTGACTCACCCTTTTCCGGAGTTACAGCCAATCGTGGTCCAGACTGTGTCATGGGCTTATAGCTCTAAGGTGGGTCACTGACTCACCCTTTTCCGGAGTTACAACCAATCGTGGTCCAGACTGTGTCATGGGCTTATAGCTCTCGCATATTTAGTCTCCTGGGATTTTGACTTCAGATCCACCTCTGGACCTGAATCTGAGGTTCCTGCTGCTTCTTGCCGGACAGGGACTGCACCGAACCTTGTTGCAGGTACGCTGTGGTGAGTGTTCTTGGGTGTGCTGAGCTAGCTTCACGTTGATCCCCCTGGGTCTCTCGTGTCTGGGGTGGTTCTTGGGAGCATTAGGTCGGGAAGCTGGGTACCTTAATTAAGCAAGATTTTGATTTGACCCAGAATGTGGGGAGTTGTTATTGAAATGAAACTCAGGCTTAGTGAGGTCTCTTGAAGAGATGGTAGAGGTGCAAACTGGAACATGATTTTGAGTTGGACAGATCTGAGGGTAGGTGTGTTAAGGATGAAAGGAGAGCCAATGTGAACCCACGGCTGGAGTAATAGTACAGTGAGCTGAGTACTATCAGTGAGCAGAGCACACAGTCAACCTTGGTTCCATCACCTGAGCCCCTTTATGGCCTCCCATTTCTGATTATATGGTCAAGAGTAAGCCCTGAGCACAGCAGGATGTGTCCCGAAAACAAGACAATCTGGAGATTTTGGTACACATGGGCTTGAAAAGATTAGTCTAGATGAGGCTGGGAGGCGGGGCGAGGAGGCGGGGCGGGGAGGCGGGACTGGGAGGCGGGGCGGGGCGGGGAGGCGGGACGGGGAGGCGGGGCGAGGGGGGGTTGTGGTGATAGGTAAGAGGGAAGAGTGTGGCACACGAAGTAGCCTCCATGTGGACCTTTGAGATGCCCCTTCCCCCAGTCTCGCATGTTGGCTATGTCCAGGGTCAGTTTATGCTATTATTAATGTTCACAAAAATCTGAGTGATGGTTTCAGCTTGACAGATGAGCAGTCTGTGGTGGGTCCTTTGGGGTGTAAGTTCTCTACCCCAGGCTCTATTTCTTTGCTTCATTCTTTCCTTAAATGCTTTTTAATCATTTTCCCGGGTGAAATAAATGAGCAAGCTGGATGCCATTTGCACTTCAGGCATTTGACAATCTATTATGGGTATGGGAAGGTCCCACCAAAATATACTCTCGGTAGCTTGCCGTGCTCTCCGAGAGGGGTGGAGGAATTGAACCCGGGTCGGCTGCGTTCAAGCCTAATGCCCTACCTACTGTGCTATTGCTCCAGCCCACAACAAAAGAGAATAGTAAGAAAGCAAAAAGGCTTTCTTACTATTGCTTTTGTACTGGCTGGGAAAAATATTTGCATATATACCACAGTTTAATACCCAAGGTATATGAAGAATTTATGCAACTGAAATGTAAAAGAAAATCAAAGATGGGACCAATACGATAGTAGAGTGGGTAGGGTACTTGCCTTGCATGGTGCCAATCTGGATTCTATCCCAACTACCCTGCATCATCCCTGAGTCATTCCTGGGTATCCATATCATAAAAGATATGACAAATACTCTTTTCTTGAATATATCTATCTATCTATCTATCTATCTATATATATATATCAGGTCTGTTAGAGTGCTTTCACATTTTACAATTATTTTTTGTTTGTTTAGGTTTCTGTTTCTGGTTTTGATTTTGGACTACACTGGCAGTGCTCAGTACCTTCTCCTGCCTTTGTGTTCAGAAGCCATTCCTTGCTGTGATCGGGGGACTATCTGTGGTGCCAGAGATTATACCAGGTAAACCAAGTCAGCCTCGTACCAGAAAACCCACTATACTATCACTCTGCCCATGTTTGATTTTTTTTTTTTTTTTGCTTTGGATCACACCCAGAGGTTCTCAGGGCATGCTCCTGGTTCTATGCTCTGGAATCACTCCTGTTGATGATCAGGAGGCCAAATGTGTGGCAGAGGGCCACATCCAGATTGGGACCACACAATTGGTACAGCAGCTGCTGTAGGGTGGGTGTGTTGGGCCATACCCTACCCTTTGTTTCTCTGATTACCACTGGCAGATCCTGAGGAACAGTAGGGTGTGGCCCTGAAAGAAAAAAAAACACAAATTGACCTCTCCTATACAAGCAGCCTTAAATTCAAGTGCTCTAAATCTTGGCTTCTAACTTGGGATTCTATCTTGGAGAAGAGATCATCCTGGCTGGAAAAATGGCACCTCCGAGTTCCCCAGGCCCCAAGGGCTCATCAGCTGCAAGCGTTCCTCAGCCTGAGGAGGAGATGGTGCTGCCTGGCTTCCCGGACATCGACAGCTTCATGAAGTTTGCTCTAAGGTCAGTGGAGGCAGTCATTAAGGCATCTGGGAGCCTGCCAAAGTCTGGCCCAGAATATGATTTTTACCAAAGTTTTCCTGGCTTCCAAGCATTGTGTGAGACTCAAGGAGACAGAATACTTGAGGGCATGAGCAGAATGATGCAGTACTACGTGTGTCAGAGCAACATCAAGGATTGCAGGAAAGTGACGGACTTGGAAGACAATTTTGATTTATTGGTTGACGCCAATGATGCTATTCTGGATGGAGTGGACATTTTACTGGATGAAGCTTCAGGCATGAAGAAGCATCAGCAGCCTGTCCTCCCCATAGGATCACAAGCCCGCCAAATGATCGTGTCCAGCTGGAACCGGAAAGTAGGAGAATCTGGCAAAAAAACAAAATCTGAACCCTTCCGGCTGCTTCACGTGAAGAACATCATCCGACCGCAGCTTAAATTCCGAGAGAAGATCGACAATTCCAACACCCCATTTGTTCCGAAGATCTTCATCAAGCCCAACGCCCTGAAACCTCTCCCTCGGGCGCTGTCTAAGGAGAGTCGGGAGCACACCAAGAACCAATCAGAGGACCCGGATGTGCCACCGGCCCTGGTCCACTTCCTCCACCAGCAGCGGACACAGCAGGTAGAGCAGGACGTGTTCGCACACCCCTATCAGTACGAACTGGATCACTTTACGCCCCCAGAGTGGGCGCTTCAGAAACCGCAGCCCCAAGCCTACAAGCCCCTGGAGGACACTGCCTGCCACTTGGTGACCTCGCTGGACCAACTCGTGCAACTCAACGCGACGCTCCTGGCCTGTTGGGAATTTGCGGTGGACTTGGAGCATCACTTTTACCGCAGCTTCCTGGGCCTGACCTGCCTGATGCAGATTTCCACGCGCACCGAAGACTTCATCATCGACACGCTGGAGCTGCGCAGCGACATGCACCTCCTCAACGAGAGCTTCACAGACCCTGCCATCGTGAAGGTCTTCCACGGCGCTAACTCAGACATAGAATGGCTGCAGAAGGACTTCGGGCTGTACGTGGTGAACATGTTCGACATGCAGCAGGCAGCGCGCCTTCTTCGGCTGGGCCAGCACTCCCTGGACCACTTGCTGAAACGCTACTGCAACGTGCAGGTGAACAAGCAGTATCAGCTGGCCGACTGGAGGGTGCGCCCTTTGCCGGAGGAAATGCTCCACTATGCCCGCGAGGACACCCACTACCTGCTCTACATCTACGACTGCATGAGGCTGGAGCTGTGGGCTGCTGCCAGCGAGCAGCCCTCGAAGGCCCGGGTGGTGTGGCAGCGCAGTAGGGACATCCGCCTCCGGAAGTTCGCCAAACCCCTCTTCACGGATGAGTCCTACCTGAAGCTGTATGAGAAGCTGAAGACGCCTCTTAATACGCAGCAGCTGACAGCCTTCCGGCTGCTGTTCGCCTGGAGGGATCACCTGGCAAGGAGGGAGGATGAGAGTTGCTGCTATGTCTTGCCCAACCGCATGATGCTGAAGATCTCAGAAGAGCTGCCCGAGGAGCCCCAGGGCATCATTGCCTGCTGCACCCCCGTCCCGCCTCTGGTATGGCAACAACTTAACGAGCTGCACCTTCTCATCCAGAAGGCGCGAGGAACCCCTCTGTGCCAGTCGGAAGTTGCCACCGGACTGAGGAGGAGAGCACTGCTGCCCCATCCCGAGAGGCCTGAAAATGTTCTCGTTGGACCTCACGACCGCTCCAACGCTTGGTCGAGTGACTGCCCTGCCGTCCCCACCAATGAGCCCGTCCCGGGCCAGATGCAGGCCGGACTCTTCCCAGCCCAGCACGAAGAGAAGACCCTGCTGGCACCAGCCGCTTCGTTGCCACGGCCGCGGACACCTTGTTTAATGAGGCAAGTGCAGAGCAAAAGGACAAAACCCAGAAGAAAGTCCAGCCAGTGATGCAGTACTTGGAGAACCCATTCGGGATGCTTCCGCAGGCGCTCCAACACCATGCCCACATTTCCCAGGCAGCCAAGGCCGACCCTTCCTCCAGCATCAATGAAATCAGCGAGCGCTGGGAGCTGGCCAGCCAGGCGCAGGGACAGAAAGACTCTAAGGACACCGCCAGGAAGAGGGCAGCCCAGGCGACAGCCGCCCAAGACGAGGCCAAGGAAGGGTCGCAGACCCCTCCCCAGCCGGCTCTGTCGCTCAGCCAGCAGATCGCCCTGGAAAACGCTGCCAAGAAGAGAGAGCGAACAAGTGACCCCAGAGCCCCTGAACAGAAAAAAGAGGAGAAATGGTCCAAACTGGCTGAGAAGCCCAAGGACCCCAGAGAGGCGCGGGAGAAAGCTTCTACTTCCTTTGACTACTGCAAGCCAAACGTCCAGGCGTTTGCTGGAAACAGCAAGTCCCAACCGGCCTCCCAGTTTGACCCCGGTAAGCAGATCGTGGCTGGCAAGAAATGCTTCGCAGCCAAAGAACTCCAACAGACCGCGGGAAACAAAAGCATGTCCTTCGTTCCCCGTGAGTTGAACAGAGGGTTCAGATGCAACTGGCCCAGGAGACCGTGTCCGCCAGCCTTCCGGGTTCTTCCCGGGACTGGGAGGCAACGGCCTTGGGATGGTTTTGTATACCATCCCAATTTTAACACTGTTAGAAATAATTGTTACTGGGAAAAAGAATAACTAAACTGGAGCTTGTGACCCCATGTGCGGTCATGTATTTGAATAGGTGGTAGTAAAGAATCTTTTTTCATTTGTTTTTCTTGTTTGTTTTTGGGTTATATCCAGTGGTACTCAGCATTTATGCCTGGGTCTGTACTCAGGAATTACACCGGGCAGGCTTGAGGGACCATGTGGGGTGCTGTGGATCAAACTGGGGCTGGCTGTGGGGACAAGGCAAATCCCTTAGTTGCTGTACTATTGCTTCACTCCAAAAATCTTTTAAAAAATTGTTTTAGGATCAGAGAGTCGGTACATCAGGGACAGTTCTTGTATTTTGGTTCCAGAAATACCTTAGGGAGTGATTCCCAAGCACAAAGACAGGAGTAAGCCCTAATTATAGCCAGGTACGGCTCAACCCTCCTGCCTACAGCAAATTAAATAAAAAAACTGTTTTAAAATACATTTCTTAGTTCTGGAGATCAATGGATTGATGCTTTACACGGAGGAAAATTGAGTGTTGATCCGTGGCACCATATGGTTCCTGAGCACTGTTAGATTAGTGCCCAGCACAGATCTAGGAGTAACCCCTGAGCACCACTGGATTTACCCACTCCAAATTATTTGTTATTGTTAACAGGAAATGTTTGAATTGTATACATATGCATATACATGTACACCTGTATACTTGAATTGTATATACATATTACTCTAGTTGCATAAAAAATTATTGGATAGTGGGACTAGAGTGGTAGTTGAAGCTTGCCTTACACAACCTTAGAGTGAACTATTAGATTATTTTGGTTTTGCTTTGGGTCAGGGATTGGGTTTCGGAATGGGAACACCCAAAATATGGTGGTGAGAAGGTGTAATGGTGATGGGTTTGGTGTTTGAATATTAAATGTAATAAGATATTGTGAACTACTTTATAAAATAATTTTTTTTTAAAAGCTTGCCTTGCCTATGTCAGACCTGGGTGGTTCAATTTCTGGCACCCCATGGTGCCCAGTATCGCAGGAGTGACCCCTGATCACAGAACCAAGAGTAACACTGCCAAGTGTGGCCAAAAAGTAAAAACAAAATACCCCAAAACATATTGAGTGAAGGTGGTGGTGAAGGCCAGACAACTGGTACAGCAGGTAAGGCATCTACTTTGCCCACGGCTGAACTAGATTCAATCCCCAGCACTATTTGTGGTCCTCCAGCACTTCAAGGAATGATCTCTGAGAGGATTAAGCCCTGAGCAAAGCTGTGTATAACTCAAAACAGAGAAGGAAAAAAGGAAGGCTGGAGCTATAGCTTGGGCATTTGCATTGCACGTGGCCGACCTGGATTTGATCCCTGGCATCCCCTATGGTTCCCTGAGTACTGCCAGAAGTAATTCCTGAGTGCAGAGCCAGGAGTAACCCCTGAGCATTGCCGAGCTGACCCCAAGAACCAAAAAAAAAAAAAAAAATTAAATAAATAAATAAATAAAAATTAAAGAAAAATAAAAGAGAAGAAAAAGGGGAGGGGAGTCATGAGCAGAAAAATTTTAAGGAACCTGCTATAGCTCTGACTAGAGGCAGCCAGAATGCAGGGATATTTCCAGATGTTTCCAGAATCCCAGGGATGTTTTCAGGTGTGGGTTGAACACACATGCCCTGGATCCCCCGCAACACAGAGAGGAAACTCTGGCACAAGTAGTGCATGTTTGGTTACCATCATGTCCCACATTCCAGCTCCTTAGGCTTGAACTCCAGCGCCCATAGGTTCAGCGGCCAGTCCTCCCCTTAGCCAGTCACAGGGTGTCTGGTGGCTGAAAGAACCAGGTACAGACTTTTCCCTCCTCAGTTTGATACACGGCCCGTTTTTTGATACACACCCAGGATCCACCTCTCACCTGCTTCTCCATCATTTGGCCATGGAACCCTGTCCCACTCTTCTCTAGAGGAAAAACTCCTGTTTTTTGCACAAGCCAGGGGTTACTCCTGGCTCTGTACTCAGGAATTGCTCCTGGAGGTGCTCTGGAGAACATATGGGATGCTGGGAATCAAACCCAGTTGTGTCTTGTGCAAAACAAATGGTCTTACCCACTGTAGGGCCCCCAGGGGCTCTTGTTAGCAGTGGCCCCAACCCTCTCTATCACCTCCCTCCTGTCTCTCCCTGTGAGGTGCTGTTCCTCTAGCCATGCAATTGTTATTCAGGATCTGCATTTCACTCAGCATTTAGTTGAAAACGTGGGAATGAGAACCCAGTAACTTTCTCCATCCTTTGCATTGCTGGTATCCCCTGGTAGTCTTACCCCCTGATAGTCTTACTTAAAGCACAGTCACTCTTCGAAGAAATTCAGTAATTTTACTGAAGAACATGTTAGATGGGGCCAGTGCTCAGTCCAGCTTGCTCTTTGGACCCACAGCACTGACTATTGCTCACAGGAGCTGGGCTGGGAGATGGCTGCTCTCAGCAGTCTACGGTAGGCCTAGAAGCACGGAATCAGGTCATTTACTGCCCAGCAAAGGGAAACTTAAATGAAGGGGATTGGGTTTCTCCAAATAAATTTATAAATTTGATGTATTTTTAAGAGATGTTAAAAGGTCTGAGCATGTTACTAACATTTACGTATAAAAATAGAAGTTCTGTAAAAAGAAAAACTAATTCTGGGTAAAAATAATTGTACAAGCACCATTAGGATTCCTTTTAGTAAGAATATACAGACAAGATGTGTTTTCCTTACCAGAGCGGTACTAAGACTGGTTATTGCATTTGGGGATGCAGTGGGGGAGGTTACACCCAGAGTGCTCAGGGTTTACTCCTGACTGTATTCAGGGATACTCTTGGTGGTGTTCCAGGGACCATATGTGATGCCAGTGAGTAAACCTTGGTCATTTACATATAAAACAAACACCTTAAATGCCTTACAACTGCTTCAGCCCAACTACATGTTCTTAATGGTCCAGGAATACAGAAATAAAACACTGTAATGAAGTATAGTATAAAAAAAGCCATACAGGTTATGTGGTTCTATCTCCTCTTCTAATCGCATACATTCTCTGATTCTTTCTGAACATCTTCATTAGAGGTCGCTCCTCATTTCATGCTTCCTTTCCATTATTTATCATCTCAGTACACAGTATAATCATATATACATATGTATGTATATGTATAAGTGTGTGTGTCTACACGTGTGTGTGTGTGTTTGTGTATATGTGTTTTGCTTTATGAGTTGCGTTCAGCTCAGCACTAGGGATAGCAAGCCTGGAATCAAACACAGGCCTCACACACTCAGAGCAAGTGCTCTTCCAAATGAACTACATCCCAACACTTATTTTAATTTTTCTTTGCTTTGTTTACTTGGGGGACTTGGAGTTCCTCAAGAGTCTCTCCTGTAGTGATGGGGGAGTCTGTTTTAGGGTATACACCCTGGCCACCTGCATAGCCCCTTCCCCCGGCTCCTGAATCATCAGTTTCAGAAGCAAATCGGATTATTTTCATTTTCTGTGTAAAACCCTCATGGGTGCTTTGTACACACAGCTCCAATTTTATTGAGCCTGGACAGAAATTTTATAAAAGAGTTGAACTGTTTTGAAGTTCCAGCTATTTTAACAAATACCACTGCTCCTAACACTAGACAATGTTTCCTATGGCCAGTCTTCAATGGTGAGATGGCATTCCAGAGCACCCCTCTGTCCCCCAATTTAATAGATTGAAAAAAGCTAATGATATACCACGAGGCTCTCCACACAACAGAAATACAAATTTCTGAGCAGACATATAGTGACTACCCTCAGCAGTAATCTGGTGATATCACTAACTCATCACAAATTTCCCTCCTAATAATAATGAAAATTAAAGAGTCTCCTCAGATCTATTTAGAAAGGATTGTGAGAACAGTTGCACACTTTCTAGGGAAATATGTGTGCAGACTCTTTTACATAACTTAAAAATATGAAGGGAAAACTTGGGTGAAGGAAAAAGTCACAGCTATGTATAATATGACACAGGATTTTTTTTTCTTTTTGGGTCACACCCAGCGATGCTAGGGGTTACTCCTGGCTTATGCACTCAAGAACTGCTCCTGGCGGTGCTCGGGGGACCATATGGGATGCTGGGAATCGAACTTGTGTTGTCCATGTTGGCTGCGTGCAAAGCAAATGCCCTACCTTCTGTGCTATCACTCCAGCCCCGACACAGGCTTTTAATGCACATCCTGTGGTGATGTTGGGGGAAAGGGGGGCATCGTTGGTGTTTGTGGAACCACATGATGGAAAGAGCATATAAAATATGTGCCTGTCCTTTTTCTCATGCCCGTATAGTAGTTTTGAAAATGTGAAAGTATAATGAAGTGAAATTGTAGGATATGGGAACTGGGAACTTTGAAATAGTTTATTTAGAGTTTTTCTTCTCAGCTTAAGTACATGATGAACTCAGACAGTCTCTCACCCTGTTCGTTCCATTCTAGGCCATGGGTCCCAATGTGAAGTTCTTCAGCTGATCTTCTCGGTCCTATCTTGGCATTAAAATCACCCACAATGATCTTTTATTAGGTGTGGTATTCTTTATAGAACTTCTCTAGCTCCATGTAGAACTTCTCAATGGATGCATCTGATGCTAGCGTACGTGCATTGAAAGTACAGACGATCATTTTTGGAAAGGTAGGACTACAGCTGAATCTTACGAAGACAATGTACTCGGGAGTGACCCCTAGCTGCAATTTGAAGAACCGTAAGTGGTTCTGGGCAATTAAACCAGGGTCAGCAGGATGCAAGACGAGCATTTGAACTTTGATCTCTCAGGAGGAAACTTTTATATGTTAAAGAAAAAAATAATGTCCAGGAAGTATGACAGACTCTGAGAAGGGCTAAGGTTGAAGCGGGTAGGTCATTTGCCTTGCACGCGGCTGATCCGGTTTCAATTCTGAACACCTCATATGGTCCCCAGGGTCCACTAGGAATGATCCCTGAGCATAGAATCAGGAGCTAAGTCTTGAGCTCTGCCAGATGTGGTGCGAAAGACAAATAAAAAAATGGTGGCATCATCACTGAGCTGTGGAGGCGAATCAGTGCTATTTTTGAAAAAACACATACATTAGCTGACAGTCGGGAACAATTTTAACATGTTAGAGAAAAAATGATGTCACTACAGAATCTAAGGAGAAAATGATATACTAGGTTCCCATCCCTGGAGAGAGAATGACCAGTCAGTTTAGGTCTAAGTTTAGTATGTCCATTTCTTTTTGTTCTATTTTATTGTGATCCCTTTCTATAAGGATTACCCGTTGACCCTTACCTGCCCTTCCCACACCCGAGGATGGAGGAGGTGTCGGCAGTCCTGGCCAAAATGCATCCAGAGCTCATCTGTCCCGTCTGCCTGGACTACCTCGATAACCCCATCACCATTGACTGCAGCCACAACTTCTGCGCCTCCTGCATCCGCACATCATGGAAGGACCTGCAGGACAGATTCCCTTGTCCCGTGTGCCGGCGGGCCCTCCAGGAGATGCGCGTCAGTGGCAACGCCCAGCTGGGCAGGCTGGTGGACCTGGTCAAGCTCCTGCACAGCTCTGGGAGCAGAGAGATGGCGCAGGCATAGGAACACAGGTGTGAGGAGCACAGGCAGGTGGTGAGCCTCTTCTGTGAAGATTACCAGGAGCCGGTGTGTCCCCTGTGCCCCCAGGGCCCTGTCCACCAGGGACCCAACATCAGGCCCGGGGAGGAGGTTGCACATCAGTACAGACAGAGGCTCGGCGGCTTCATCGAGTCCCTGAAGTCACAGCGGGCAACGGTGGAGAAGCTCTTAGTCATCCAAGAGAAAAAGCTCCTGCAGCTGAGAGAGGAGGTAAGAATGCGTAACAGTCAGTTGGCCTCAGAATTTGAGCAGCTCACCCAGTTTGTGGAGCGTGAACAAGAGGCGGCACTCTGCAGGCTGGCCAAAGAGGACAAACGCCTGCAGCAGCAGCTCAGGGCCAACCTGGAGGCCTACTGGGACCACATCTGGGCGCTGAAAGACCTCAGACGGGAGGTGGCCGAGTGGAGCGTGATGTCCAAGGAGATGGTGCTGATGGGCGTGAGGGGCCTGCAGAAACGCTGGGCGGGCCTGCAGTCCCCAGTCATGCAGCCCCTGCTCTTCAGGCCGGTGGCCTACAGCCTCCCTCCTCTGTGCTCGGCGCTCAGCAGCATCATCTGGAGATTCCGAGAGCGCATCAGCATGGACCCCTACATGGCACACCCCAGCCTGCGCGTGTTCCAGGACCTCATGTCAGTGACCTGCGTGAGGGAGAGGCCCAAAGGGGATGGGAACACCGGCCCTGGGACTACACTGCCCCGTTGGTGGTCCTGGGCCGGGAGGGCTTCGCCTCTGGCCGCCACTACTGGGCGGTGCAGGTGGGCGCCAAGCCCAAGTGGGCCGTGGGCGTGTGCAGTGTCGCGCCTTCCGCCCAGGCCACCGGTCCCCTGGCATCTCCCAAGAGATGCTGGACGCTGCAGCTGCAGGATGGAGACTACCTGGCCCTGGGAGCGGGGCCCGTGCCTCTGGCTCTCAGGGACCAGCCCGCGGCCATCGGCGTTTACCTGGACTGGGAGCTGGGACAGCTTTCCTTCTACAACGCCGCCGACAGGTCTCACCTGCACTCCTTCACAGAGCCCTTTGCTCAAGAGCTCAAGCCCTACTTCCTCCTGAGGCCCGACTGTGCCCCTCTCTCCGTGGGTGTGGGGAGAGTTTAAAGGAAGGATAATCCCTTGTGTTTATTTTCCCACTCTAAGTGGAAAACTGTTGATGTAAACATGATGAAACGGATGCATAGATATTCATATTTAGGGACAATGAAGGAGAAACGTTCTCTTTTGTAATAAGTCGTATATAGAAATAATTGTACCATTATTTGTTGTAAATAAAACAAAAAATTTTTATAATGTAAAAGATATTTCAGGTCTTCTGTGCAACAGTAAAGTATTTTGAAAGCATTGCAAAACTTCACACATTATCTGTGAGGTTGGAAGATTTGACTTTCACCAATTTTGATGTTACAGAATCAATGTTCACTAATTTAATAACACCAAAAACAGTACTTTTATGAAAGAAAGAATGATAAAAGATTTCCAATTTTTTGGAAGAATATGTAAGTATGATATTTAACTAGTGGCAGACATTTCCACATAGACAAAAAATCTGAATAGACAGTACACCCTATCTTTAATTCCTGAGTACATGAGCCAGGAGTAACCCCTGTGCATTGCCTGGTGTGACCCAAAAAGCAAAAAATTAAAAATTAAAAAAAAATAAAAAGCATCTTTGATCTTAGAGATCTTAGAGATTGGTGAATGTAGGCAGATTCTGGGGAGAATGCAGTCAGTGATGTGTAAGAGAGAGGTCCAGCCCTGACTGTCACCTCATGGTCCTAACCAAAATGAATTCCTCTTCATTTGAAGTTTGATATGGGGTCTAAGAAGCAGGAATCATGAGTGGAAAGAGTGAAAACAATGATAAGAGGTTAGGGATGTTTGGAGTAATCCCTAAAGTAACATTGTAGACTCAGAAATTTTGATACCTCAGGTATTTGAAATGTAGGGAAAAAAAGAAAAGAAATCTCAGATATTTGAGATGTAGGAGAAAAGACAGAAAAGAGTAAGATAAAATTTGATTTGGTTAGAAGAGGGGCAACACAATAATGGTGAGCTCTAATATATTACTAGACAGCATTTTAGGCAGATGAAACAAAACTATTATGATAACCATAATAAATCCTCCAATAAAAATGTAATTCCAGCTTTCTTTTTCTCAGCCTTTTCAAGCAAAACTCAGACCACACATTAGTTCATGTGTAAATTCTAATTTTTGATAATTAATGGATAGAACCTGTTTTGATGTCAATAAATCATAATATAATTATTAAAAGGAAGGCTTGTAACAATTAGATGCTCAAAGATACATGGCCTTATAATACTTTTTCTGTCAGAATAAATGCATTTGTATCAGGAAAATGAATTAAACAAGTATTTGTCAGAGCTTGCTAGAAAATTGGAAAGAGTGTTCAGATTCTTTAAGGGAAGTGAGTAATGAGCACATATTTTCTTCTGACAGCTCGGTTACTGGAGGACTGAACTATATTCTGAAAGACTTATCTTCAGAAAACTTATATTCTAGGGCCAGAGTGATAGTACAGCAGATAGAGCGTTTGCCTTGCATACAGCCGACCCCCAGCATCTCATGTGGTCCCCCAGCACTGCCAGGAGTAATTCCTGAGTGCAGAGCCAAAAGTAACCCCTGAGCAATGCCGGGTGTGACCCAAAACAAACAAAAAGAAAAAGCCAAAAAGAAAAGAAAAAAAAACATTCTAAAAGATCTATCTTCAGAATACTTATATTTTAAAAGACTTATCTCCAGACATCCTTCTTCCAAGAATGGCTTTTTCCGCTTCCCTGGCCGAACTCCAATCAGAAGCCAGCTGCCCTCTCTGTCTAGATAACCTGAGAGACCCAGTGACTCTAGCCTGTGGCCACAACTTCTGTGTCTCCTGCATTCAACAGCGCTGGGTTGATCTACAGG
Organism: Sorex fumeus; assembly: GCF_029834395.1. Classification (NCBI taxonomy): domain Eukaryota; kingdom Metazoa; phylum Chordata; class Mammalia; order Eulipotyphla; family Soricidae; genus Sorex; species Sorex fumeus. The sequence continues at coordinate 15,526,879 of NW_026606096.1, read as the reverse complement.
ACATCTTCCCCTGTGGTTGGGGACCCAGACAACCTGGATATGCTCATTTCATGTCCTGCCCTAGTAGGCCTGACCTCAGATTCTGTAAGCTACTCATCCCGCGTCTTGCATGAACTGGTAAGCGCCCCTCACTCCACAAGCCACCATCAGTCCCTATCCTCCTCTCCAGTTGTTCTAAACAAGCCCCCAAACCAGAGTCCCCTATCTGCATCTCCTCTGGTCTGCAGGAGGGCAAGAAATGTGACAGAGAAGAGTCAAATTTCATAAGAGCCAAAAGCAGGAGAAACCCCCTCCCCCACTTACTTATAGGATGTTTAAGGAGTAGCAGGTGTTGATAATCATTCAACAGCCCCAGAAGAACGATCTGCCCCCAGAATCGAAAGTCCAGTCCTCAAGATGAAGGGCCAGTCCAAGGTCTTACTGCCTTGAGGAGGAGCACATGAAATGGGGCAAAATAAAGAGAGGTTCTCTAGCATGGCATTAGTCCTACTACATGCTCTTCCCTGGGTTCTTTCTGTGTGACCTGTTGTGGTTTTTTCAAAAGACTTTGCAATATTTTTCAAAACACTGCTGCATCTGACCTTCAGTTTTCCTTTTGGTGGTAAACGGGCGTAAAGTGCTCACTTTATTATTTTCCTTCAGTTAAGCCACTGTAACATATTAACACTAATGCCTTCTTAATAAATTTGAACACAAAAATGGATGCTATCACTTCCACCCAAAATCTTTGATATCCAAGCAACCACACCATACACAGATGAATAAAGATTTTTGTCCTTCAGTTGGGGGAGGGAAACGTACCTGCCACAGAAGCAGGCTGGGGGTGGGAGGAAAATCAGAGAGATTGGTGGAAGGTAGTGAGCACTGGTGAAGGCATTGTTGGAACAATGTATGCCTGAAACTCAATCACAAATGGCTGTCGTTTTGTAAGTTTTGTTAACTCAATTTTAAAAAAGAAAAGAAAAAATATTTTTTACTTTCCCTCACTGCACCCCAATCCTCCAAAAAAGATAGGTGATTTCATCATCATTGATGCTTCAAAATAATTTGGGGATAGATTCCCCCTGACTGGCTTGACGAAAGCTGGCACCATGCAGAAAGGCTGAGCTGTGGAGGTACAGCTCTGGGACCTTGAAGTCATATGTGTGTCCAGGCAGTTGGCACTTTCAACTGTGCTGGTTGTGCTTCTTTGACCAACTTCTACCAATGCTGGTTTTGGCCCATCTGATTTCTATAACACAAGTACTCATGACAGTGATTCTTGTTTAAGAATAAAGGCCTCCTTTGAAGTCTTTCTTTAAGTGTTTCTCTCATGGTTTTCTACACACCTGTTTATACTCCACACCAGATTTGGAGGTCTCCAGGCATTGTGCTCTTATGTCTGATTGTGTCATCATCTTCTGGTCAACCACGACTAAAGATGAGTTCTCAGGATATTAAAATCCCAAACATTTGAGTTAGTGCCTATTAAAATCTTGAAGTAGAGACTCTAGAGATAGTGTAGTGGGTAATGGCATTTGTGTTGAGCACAGCTGACCTTGATTTAATTCCTGGAACCCCCTAGGGTCCCCTGAGACCCATCTGGAGTGATCCCCGAACATAGAACCACGAATAAATCCTGAGTACTTCCAGTGAGGCCCAGAAACAAAACAACACAGAGGCACCAGTTACAAAGTGTCTGGTCAAGCAACTAGCCATCAGTGCTGACCATGGCTACATGCACCACCGTACCAGCTGCCCGCTGGCGCCTCCGTGAGGCACACTTCTGTGTGCCCTGCCACAGAATGGGGGTAGCAGAGCAGGGTATCCCAGGCAATGACTGGTTGCAGAAGGGGATGCCCAGTGATGACCTCAGACATGGCCTGCGTCGAGAGCTGGAACCACGACTGCATGAAGTTCTTAGACAAATGACCATGTTACCAGCTATCCTTCAATAGAGGTGAGCCGCCCAGTTCCGCGAGTGTAGGAAAATGGCAAACTCAGCCATCATCACTAATATGGACATTTGCCCTACTTCAGGATGAAAGGACAAACTGGGATCTATCTCTGCAGAAAATAGTTTTGACTGGAGAGATGCTCAGAGGACTGGAGCACAAGTTTTGCCCACATGAGACCTGAGTTTGATCCCTGGCATTGCATGGTATCCTGAGTGTTGCCTGGAGTGACCTCTCTCCACAGGGATGGATTAACAAATGAACCCAAAACCTAGCACTCATGATTCTTTTGTCGTTCTGGAGGTCAGAAGTTTAAAATGGTTCTCACTGGCTTCCCCCCAGCATGCTAGCTGGCCTCAGTTCTGGGGAGAAACAGACACTCTTCCCTCACCTGCCTCCACATTCTGGGGCTGCCATCCTAGACCGTGAGCCTTTTCTGTAGTCAGAGTCAAGAACATCGCATCTTCACATCTCTCTTAGCTTCAGGCTCCCAGCACCTACTTCCTTACTGATTCCTGCTTCCTTACTAATAAGACCCTTGAAATCCTATGGAACACACTTGCATAGTCCAGGATTCTCCAGTTCTCCTCAGAGATTTTAGCCTGAAGACCATATAGTTTCATTGGATTGCCTCAATATCTCTTCTGAGATTAGCCATGAACGTGATTAGGATGTTTGCAGAGTGGCACATGTCCCCCTCCTTACTTAAATGGAATCTCCCCACTCCTTCTGTAACAAGTTATCCATCCTCTGAAACAAGCACTGTTACTACCCTTAGCAGAATCAACTATCTCTTAGCCATAACAGGGGCTATTCCCCCTCAGGGAAGAGCCAAAACCTGAACGTTTGTATGCTAGTTCAGATCCATTGCTCCCTCACCAGAACTTTGTGAAGAGAAATTTGGATATATTTTGAAGAATTTTTTTAAGCTTAGTAATGGATTTGTTATGTTAAGTGTAACCTTCTCTTTCATCTGGCAAGATGTGAACACAGGTTTGACTCACTCGTGCACACTGGATGAGAAATAGGATCCTTTATTGTTTAGTGGGAGAGTGGGGGGGAGCAATAGTTGGGGAGGGGATGGAGTCTCAGGGAATAATCTGGGGACATGGAGCTATTTCCAGTAATACTCGTCAAACCAGGCTAAATGTTAGGAAGGTTGTTGTTCGACCTCTGTGGTGTATGGGGTTTGGCAGATTTTCAAAAGCAGATTGGGGGCAAGGATCTGTGATGCTCTTCAGAAGTAGTGATCCCAGAGGGAGAGGCCAGATTATGCATCATCTCACACACCCTAACTTGCATATGCAACCAGATTGGTCAGTGGATAGGCTCATTTGCATAAATGCAGACGAGATCATTTATATGCTCAGATGAAGGGATTAGTTATCTGGTAGTCTTCTAGATTTACTTGCATCAACGTGTATATGTGAGATCATCTTTTCTTCTCTCTTGTTGGGATATACAGTGCAGTTAATTAATCTTTACACTTTTATTGAAATTTACAGTACTGTTAGTTAAACTAAACAACTAATCCAGGTTCCATTGCCGGCATCCCATATGGTCTCCATGGAGAATTGCTAAGAGTAATCCTGAGTTCAGAACCAGAAGAATGCACTGAGCATTGCTGGCTGTGGCCCCAAAACAAAACAAAACAAAAGAAGTTTTAGGATGGTTCTGAGATAACAAACCATGAATTGGAGTTCATAACTGATGTTTGTCATATTATTCGTGTACAGTTTATATGATAAATGTTAATTAGTCTCAGAAATGTTTCCACACATCTGTACTTTGTCAATGATGGACTTGGTGTTCCATTTGTTTAAGTTTCTCTGGAGATTTCACCTGACTGGGAACAAGAATCTGTAAACATATTAGTCCAAAACACTGCCCTCTCATTGATCATCGATTTGCTCCAGCAGGCCAAATAACATCTCCATTTTGAGATTTCTTGTTACTGTGTTTAGCATACTGAAGACATCATGGGTAGCTTGCCAGGCTTTGCTATGCAGGCGAGATACTCTCGGTAGCTTGCCTGGCTCTCCTAGAGGGGCAGAGGAATCGAACCTGGCTCAGCTGGGCTGGCTGTGAAGAGAGCAACGCAGAGTCTTCTGCCCCCTTGCCTGGCTGTCCTTGCTGGCACCCCTTGGAGGGGGACAGTTTGAGTTCCCCTCCCCGCCCCGAGCAGAGATCTGGCAGCCGAAGACCTCCAGAACCAGCCACAACCATGCTGAGCCCACTCTCCACACACATGAAGGAACCGGTCGAGGAACACAGGTAAGAGGGTCCCGGGGCTGAGATCTCCAAGCCTGCTTGGATCGGGGCTAAGTATCCTCCACCCAGATCCTCCATCTTCCAGTAGGCAGCGGTCACACCCACCAACTGCCCCCTGGTGCTGTGTAATCCCATCAATGGCGAAGACCCAGAGACTATAAAAGCCAGCTCCCTGAAGCGCATGGCCACGAATGTGGGACATCTTATTATTTCATTTTTGCTTTGGACAACCTGGCAAGCTACTGAATGTAACCTGCCCACACGGCAGAGTCTGGCAAATACCCCGTGGTGTACCCAATATGCCAAATACCAGTAACAATGATGGGTCTCATTCTCCTATCCCTGAAAGAGCCTTGAACATGGCACTTTTTAAAATCTCAGGGCTAGGACCGAAGGAGACGTTACTGGTGCCTGCTCGAGGCAATCCATGAGCAACAGGATGATCGTGATGGTGAGGGTGATCGACCGGGCTGGTTGCGCGCAAGGCAAATGCCCTACCACTGTGCTATCGCTCCAGCCCTCATTAGTCCAAGCAGAAAGAAATAACAAGTTACCTGAGAATTGGGCAAAAATATAGGCACACAAACACCAGTGGGTAGAAAACTTGAGATGTTTCTCTAGGCATTTTGAGAACAGGATGGTATAGAGGAGAGAGAGCTGACTCACTGTACAGAATGTCTGAAGTGTTGTGAGGCATCTGACAGCTCTGTCCATACCTTGATTTAAGAAGTGCAGTTCTTTTTTTAAAGAAACTTCACTTAAGTCCTATGGTTTACCAAGGTGTTGGGCTGGGGCGATAGCACAGTGAGTAGGGGGTTTGTCTTGCATGCCAGTGACCCGGGATCAATTGCTCCTCCCCTCTCAGAGAGCCCAGCAAGCTACCGAGACTATCTGCCCGCACGGCAAAGCCTGGCAAGCTCCCCGTGACATATTCGATATGCCAAAAACAGTAACAAGTCTCACAGTGGAGACATGACTGGTGCCCACTCGAGCAAATTGATGAATAATGGTAGGACAGTGCTACAGTGCTACCAAGATGTTCATAATATATTTGTTATGGGCATTCCACGTTCCTACACCAAACCCACCACCAGTGTGACCTTCCCTCCACCATTGTCCCCATTTCCCCCATTTTCCTAACCACTCCCTAAATTGCCTCATTAGTGTAGGCCCTAAATAATTTATTTTTATTGCCTGTTTCAATGAGTAATAGACGAATGGAATATCCATTAATCTAAATGACTAAAGGAATTATAAAAAATAATCACTAAAAGAAAATTTGTGAAGGGTCTTATATCTCGCCATGGGGTCATTAAGTCCTTTTGTTGCTAGTTGAGCCTTGTATTTGTTTTTGTTCATTGAGTTTAGTTGGCTTCTATGTCACTTTCCCATATAATTTGGTGTGCTTCTACTGGAATGTCAGTATTGTACGATTTGGAGGTGTTACCAGACAACACACGCCCTCCTACACCCCCGCCCCCCCCACCCAAGGAAGTCCAGAAATTGTAGACCTGAGCTAATGAATGAGTTTACATGGCAGAGACTCTGGCATGTGGGAATTAATGACTTCCAGGGCTTCCTAAAGTTCAGGGTCAGGAAGGGGGAGAATGGGAGGTTGCCCACCGCCACTCTGAAAAGACCCAGAGTTTTCAGCCTGAAAACCAGTGTACTTGAATTTGTGTCTGTTTGGTGTCTCTGCAGAGATTTGTCATGAAGCAGTGGAGTTGGGCCTTTGGCAGCTTTAGGATACAGCTACAAAGACTTTGGGAGGGTGAGGACTTAGCATCTCCCCACAAAGACACCCCCAGGGATTTTCGCTGGGAATTTGGTGTATCCATGAATTTTAGTGGGTTGGCTTACATCTCCTTGGAGATTTAGTTATGACTCTGAGACTCCGGAGAATACTATTCTTTTAACATGTGTTCCCTACATCTTGCAAAGGATAACACGAACCGTTCTGGAAGTTCCTTTAACATCTGTGTTCATCACTCAATCACAACAGGAAATATAATTTTTGAAGAAAGAGACCCTCCTGAAGAGACACGTCTCAATCCAGTCTAGAGTCAGGGTTCCCACTGACAAGACCGTAAAGGCACAGCACCTCGGGGCAAGCTCTGATGATGGACACCTAGTACCACAGGCTGAGCTCGGTGCCCACAACTAGAGCTGGTGACTGTGTGAATGCTGAAAAGCACAAAATGTGTTTGGGATCCAGAAAACAAGAGGCAAAAACTAAAGCTGGAAATACCTCTCTTACTGACAGGGGAAGTAAAACTGCTTGATCAGAAGTTAATCACAGAGTCAGCCCCTGCCCCCTGGGGAAATGCAGCTGAGGTCTGCTTCAAAGGCCATACTCATGGCAATGCCAACAGACATTCCTCTTTGTGTCCAGGAAACTCAAGTTTAACAAAGATCATTGAGCTGGATAAACTTTCTTTAGTCTTGTGTGAAATGGAACCTAGGAATCACATTTCCCTTAAAAAGTGAATCTTGGGGCTGGAGTGATAGCCTAGTAGGTAGGGAGTTTGCCTTGCATGCGGCCGACCAGGGTTCAAATCCCAGCATCCAATATGGTCCCCTGAGCAATGCCAGGAGTAATTCCTGAGTGTATAGCCAGGAGCAACCCCTGAGCATCGCCGTGTGTGACCCCCAAAAGGAAAAATAAATAAATAAATGAAATAAAAAGTGAACCTCCCTGACATTTGCTTTGGAAGGAGACAGGAAACCAAACTGCCCTTTCCTCAGTGTGGAGAGATCATCCCCACCTATCATTGCCTCCGCCCCCGCCTCCTGCAAATGCATAGTTTCTCTAAAGGGCTCAATGGCTCTATCCTAATTCATGGGAAAATATGGGCCACTAATCACTCTTCTTGTTCCCACCTGAAACACTTTGAAAGAGGTCATCCAAAAAAAGGAGACTTTAAAGGATTTCAAATACATATATGAAAACTATTGGAACTCAGACAGGAAATTTTATAGACTAGAAGGGCTGGAGCGATAGCACAGCGGGTAGGGCGTTCGCCTTACAAGCGGCCAACATGGCCGACCCGAGTTCGATTCCTCTGCCCCTCTCGGAGAGCCCGGCAAGCTACTGAGAGTATTCGATATGCCAGACACAGTAACAACAAAGTCTCCAATGGAGACGTTACTGGGCCCGCTCAAGCAAATCGAGTATAAGAAAGGAGGCATTGAAAGAGTTATGCTTGGAATATCATGTTTCACTCAAATGAGAGAAAGAATCTGGAGTTCCGAACTCCTTTGACGATCAAGAATAAAGGGCACTGTCTCATTTGCCAAGGCGTCAAAAATCAGAAGGTCTGGGCACGCACATAATGAGATTTGGAGATGACCGCTGGACTAGAGCCGGTTTACTGACTGGATTCTACGGGACTTCTTCATTAAGACCCTAAATGATTGGTTTGAGGCTCTTTGTGTTCCTAGAACGAACAGACACCATTGGGCTACGCTAGCACGCGACAGGGAGAAATGGAGACGTTACTGGCACCCGCTGGAGCAAATTGACCATTAATCGGAAGTCAAGTGATCAAGTCTAAGAAAGAAACAACAGAAAACACAAGCAACTGAATAAAAAACGCCTTTATTGGAAATGTGGTATACAAAGGAGAAGCCTGTCTGCCATCCCAGGCAGCAGGGAAGGGCATGTGCTTCAAGCCCAGTGTAACCAGGACAACTTATTTCCACAGTGAGGAATTTCCTGAAAAGTCACCGGTTTTTGTGAGGGTGAGAGGTGAGCACACATGGTTGAGCTACAGAAAAATAAATTTATATAATCCTGCATGGGACATAACAAAAGAAGTCTTAAGACCATCTCCAGGTAGTACATCTGAACACTCAGGGCTGGGATCTACAGCCCACCCATACCACCATCCCACCAAAAAAAAAAAAAAAGGAACAAGAGGCAATATACAGAGAAAAAAACAATGCTATTCTTCCCTGAAAGTGAAATGAATACTTTTCAAAAAAATCATGCCAGATTCGATGACAACTGAATTAAATAAGACACAGTGATCATTGCAAAATCCACAACCTACTCTATAAAGTAATTACAGGAGGAAAACAGAAACAGGGATCAAGCTCCTACGTCCTCCCCACGCCCACGGAGAGAGGGGTGCAGTCACGCCCCACGCGGAAATAGGGCTTGAACTCTTGAGCAAAGGGCTCGGTGAACGAGTGCAGGTGAGACCTGTCGGAGGCGGCGTTGTAGAAGGAAAGCTGGCCCAGCTCCCAGTCCAGGTAAACGCCGATGGCCGGGGGCTGGTCCCTGAGAGCCAGAGGCACAGCCCACGCGCCCACGGCCAGGTAGACGCGGTACTGCGGCTGCAGCGTCCAGCATCTCTTGGGAGCCGCCAGGGGACGCGAGGCCTGGACCGAAGGGGCGACACTGCACACGCCCACGGCCCACTCGGGCTTGGCGCCCACCTGCATCTCCCAGTAGTGGCGTCCAGAGGCGAAGCCCTCCCGGCCCAGGACCACCAGCTCGGCGGCATCTTCCGGTGGCCCAGGATCCCCAGCAAGGTTGGGATTTTTCCTCACCCAGGTCACAGACTTTTTATCTTTAGACACGCGCAGGCTGGGGTGGGACGTGTCGGGGTCCAGGCTGATGCTCTCTCGGAATCTCCGGATGATGCTTTTGAGCGCTGAGCACAGAGGAGGGAGGCTGTAGGCCACCGGCCTGAAGCACAGGGGCTGCACTGCCGGGGCCTGCAGGCCCGCCCAGCGCTGCTGCAGGCCCCTCACGCCCCTCAGCACCACCTCCTCGGACATCACACTCCGCTCCGCCACCTCCCGTCTGAGGTCTTTCAGCGCCCAGATGTGGTCCGAGTAGGCCTCCAGGTTGGCCCTGAGCTGCTGCTGCAGGCGTTTCTCCTCTTCTGACAGCCTTCGGAGAGCTGCCTCTTGCTCACTCTCCACAAACTGGGTGAGTTGCTCAAACTCCGAGGCCAGCTGACTCAAGCATTCTGGCCTCCTCGGTCAGTTGAAGGATCTTTCTATCATGGGTGACTTCTAGCTTCTGCACCTTTGCCAACCGCTTTTCCAGTGACTTGATGTACTTGAGCCTTTGTCTGTGATAGGATGTGGCCTCCTCCACAGAACACTGAAGATCAAGACACCGGGCACACAGGGGACACAGCAGCGCCTGGTCGTCCTCGCAGAAGAGGCTCATCCCCTGCCTGTGGTCTTCATGCCTGTGCTCCTCTCCCCGTGCCATCTTGCTGCTCCCGGAGCTGTGCAGGCGCTTGGCCAGGTCCACCAGCCTGCCCAGCTGGGCGTTGGCACTGATACGCATCTCCTGGCGGGCCAGCTGGCACACAGGACAAGGGAATGTGTCCTGCAGGTCCTTCCATGACATGCGGATGCAGGAGTCGCAGAAGTTGTGGCCACAGTCGGTGGTGACGGGGTCATTGAGGTAGTCCAGGCAGACTGGACAGAAGCATTTTGACTGCATTTTGGCCAGGATTGCTGACACCTCCACCATCCTCAGGTGTGGGAAGGGCAGGACTGGGATAGCGTGGGCTGTCTGAATGTGGGACTCCTCAGGTGGTTTCCTGTCAAAATAAGTTACACCTTCAGACCTCTATCGTATACTCAATGTCTTTCTCAGTGAGGATCCTTCTCTGATGACTTATCATACTGCCTGATCCACTGTTGTCCAGTGACTCAAGTCACAAGGAGCAGCCCGTCATGAATAAATGTGGATATGAAGAGAAGTCGAGCTCACCAACTCTCTTGGCCAGCAATATCTCCAGCTTTAAAACAGCTGATATGTTCTGAGGAAGAGAAGACCCTCCCAAGGAAGTAGGAGAATGAGCTTTCCAGGGCCCTGCTCACCGTCCTCAAGGCAACCAGATTCTCCTTCTTCATAATCACTCAAAGATGCCAACTCTGTAAGGCTTCATGGAATAGAACCCTGAATATTTAGTGATAATCCCCAGCTGTGACCAAAGTCCTGGAGATGGGGAAATGACTCAACGTAATCCAGGAAGATAGGTGCTAAAGTATAGTACTTCATATAAGCAAACAGATATCAGATCGTCTATGAAGTATTTCCTCCAATAAAAATAGTGTTCTCATAGAACAGACACTAGGAATGGAAATTATGCTCTCCCTCTGCCTCCCATAAACCCACAGTCCTTATTGGTTATTTCCTGGATCAGTGACCCGGGTCTGGCTGAGTCCTTGGTAGTGTTGAGCTGACTCTCCCTGAAGGACTGTGGAAGTCGGCCTGGCGCTGTCCTGTGATTGACCTGCGTTTTTATATTCTGTTGGATCGGTGGGGCTTTAGAGAAAAGACCAGTCAGAACGAAGGGAGCTGCATTAATCCTGATAGGATACTCTGAAATAAGGGATTAAGTAGTACTAGCCAGGTGGAAGGGGTAGGCCACTAATCCTGAAAATCCAATCTCCACAGTGAATTTCCTACCTTTATCCTTCTCATGTTTTTTTTTTTTTTGCTTTTTGGGTCACACCTGGTGATGCACAGGGGTTACTCCTCTCTCTCAGCCCTCAGGAATTACCCCTGGCTGTGCTCAGGGGACCATATAGGATTCTGGAAATTGAACCCGGGTCAGCCGCGTGCAAGGCAAACGCCCTTCCTGCCATGCTATCACTGCAGCTCCACCTTCTCATGTTTCTTAATCCCATACTGGTTGAGAAAGAAATAGTAGTACCATGCTGTGTTTCAAGTTCAATCTTCCTTTCTGAAAGTGCAACTGAATTTTTAAGTTTCTACTTCTCAACTGAGATTCAATTCCATTGCATATGGTCCCCCAAGCACTGCTACGAGTGACCCCTGAGCACAGAGCGTTGAGTAACACCAGGTACAGCTAAAATCAGAACAAATGTTGCACATTCTCAGAATCTTTAGGCTCCCTGGAAGGCTTGGAATTATTTTTCTTCTAACAGGCAAACAAATAAATAAAACTTTCTGGCTTTGTTCAAGCTACGGGATGCATGATGGTTGGCATGTCAAAGTTTTCTCCTATATCATCCACAGAACTGTGAATGTCTCTGTCTTGACCTCAAAATTTTCTTGATCTTTTCCTAATCACTGTGGATTGGTGGGGCGTTAAAGGAAATCCCCACCATGTTCTGGTTCTGTTATTATTTGCTTTTTTACAGGACATACCTGGGGAAAGAGAGGTCAAAAGAAGCAAGAGAAAATATCTTTCAGTGGTTTGATAACCTGTTAAAAAGCTTTTCTTATAAAACCTGGAGCGATAGGACAGTGGGTAGGGCATTTGCCTTGCACGGGGCCGACCCAAGTTCGATTCCCAGCATCCCATATGTGCCCATATCTCTCAAGTCTCTACTTCAAGATTTTAATAGGCACTAACTCAAACGCTTGGGCTTTTAATATCCTGAGAACTCATCTTTAGTCATGGTTGGCCGGAAGATGATGATAAAGTCTGACATAAGAGCACAATGCCTGGAGACCTCCAAAATTGGTGTGGAGTACAAGCAGGTATGTAGAAGACCATGAGAGAAACACTTAAAGAGACTTCAAAGGAGGCCTTTATTCTTAAGCAAGAATCACTGTCATGAGTACTTGTGTTATAGAAATCAGATGGGCCTACACCAGAATTGGTAGAAGTTGGCCAAAGAAGCACAATCAGCACAGTTGAACGTGCCAACTGCCTGGACACACATATGCCTTCAAGGTCCCAGTGCTGGTCCTCCAGAGTTCAGCCTTTCTGCGTGGTGCCAGCTTTCGTCAAGCCAGTCAGGGGGAATCTATGCCCAAATTATTTTGAAGCATCAATGATGATGAAGTCACCTATCTTTTTTGGAGGAATGGGGTGCAGTGAAAGAAAGTAAAAAAATATTTTTTCTTTTATTTTTTTAAAATTGAATTACCAAAACTTACAAAATGACAGTCATTTGAGATTGAGTTTCAGGCATATATTGTTCCAACAATGCCTTCACCAGTGCTCACTACCTTCCACCAATCTCTCTGATTTTCCTCCCACCCCCAGCCTGCTTCTGTGTCAGGTACATTTCCCTCCCTCCATTGAAGGACAAAAATCTTTATTCATCTGTGTATGGTGTGGTTGCTTGGATATCAAAGATTTTGGGTGGAAGTGATAGCCTCCATTTTTGTGTTCAAAATTATTAGGAAGGCATTAGTGTTAATATGTTACAGTTGCTTAACTGAAGCAAAATTATAAAGTGATTCCTTTACAACTGTTAACCACCAAAAGGAAAACTGAAGGTCAGATGCAGCAGTCTTTTGAAAATTAATACAAAGTCTTTTAAAAAAACACACAACAGATCACACAGAAAGAACCCGGGGTTAGTGTGTAGTACAAGGACTAATGCCATGCTAGAGAACCTCTCTTTATTTTGCCCCATTTCATGTTTTCCTCCTCATGGCAGTAAGACCCAGGGCTGGCCCTTCATCTTGAGGACTGGACTTACGATTCTGGGGACAGATCTTTCTTCTGGGGCTGTTAAATGATTATCAACACCTGCTACTCCTTAAACACCCCATAAGTAAGTGGGGGAGGGGGCTTTTCCTGCTTTTTGCTCCTATGAAACTGGCCTCTTCCCTGTCACATTTCTTGCCCTCCTGCAAACTAGAGGAGCTGCAGATAGGGGACTCTGGTTTGGGGGCTTGTCTAGAACAACTGGAGAGCAGAATAGGGACTGACTCTGGCTTGTGGGGGTGAGGGGCGCTTACCAGTTCATGCAAGTCCCGGATGCGTAGCTTACAGAATCTTAGGTCAGGCCTACTAGGGCAGGAGATGAAATGAGCACATCCAGGTTGTCTGGGTCCCCAACCATTGGGAAAGAGAGAAAGCAAACTGGAGCCTGGCACAGGTTGGGGTGGGTGGAGATGGGGGCTACTGGGCCGTGGAGGATCCTGGAGAGAAATCTGATACAGGGCCTTGAGTAGGAAGTCATTCCTATCTGTGTCCGCAGGTTTCTCTAGTTCCCTATCTTGTTCCTTTGTGAGTGCAGGAATGATCAGAATAGGTATCCCCAAGTAAATGAGTTCATCGAAAAGCAAGTAGCTAAGATGTTGGTGGTTACTGGTTTATATGAGAGGAGGGTCACTGTCACTGTCCTACCATTGTTCATCGATTTTCTCGAGCAGGCTCAGTAACGTCTCAATCTTGAGACTTTGCTGTTATTTTGTTTGTCATATTGAATACGTCACGGGTAGCTTGCCAGGCTTTGCGGTGCCAGTGAGATATTATTGGTAGCCTGCCAGGTTCTCGGGGAGGGGCAGAGGAATCAAACTTGGCTCAGCCAGGCCAGCTGCACACAAGGAAAATGCCCTACCGCTGTGCTATCGCTCCAGCCTTTGAGAAGGGGGTAGCACAACTCAAGATTTTCTATCCCTAAGCAGGTAGGGTGTTTGCCTTGCATGAGGCCGACCTGGCCGACCCAAGTTCAATTCCTCCACCCCTGTCGGAGAGCCTGGGAAGCTACCAAGAGTATCTTGTGCTCAAGGCAAAGCCTGGCAAGCTACCTGTGATGTATCCAGTATGGCAAACACAGTAACAAGTGTCAAAATTGAGACATTACTGGGCCCGCTGGAGCAAATCGATGGAAAATGGGAGAAGAGTGACGTGAAGCTTTTCTCCTCTCCAAAAATCCTGCTAAGTAGTCCAGGAAGGTTTGGCTCAAGGGGAAGAAAAAAATGTGAGCCCTATAGAATTTCAGTAGGCAGACAACAAATATGAACCAGGAACTTATAAATCTTCTAAACTTTATTTATAAACCTTATAAACAGTCTTTCTAAAAATAATCACTCAAACACACTCAAACACAAATAATTTTCATAGTAGTTCACCATTCCTTTGTGGTCAAACATATTGAAATTGATTTTGAAGAGGGTCCAATAGCAAAATATGGCATCAGTTTCCCTGTGAATTTATCAGTGATTTTACACAAATATAATCTGTTATTCAAACGATAAATGGAAAGTTCTCCCAGTTCATAGTCTAGAAATACACCAAATTGCATACCTGGGTCTGCTTGTTTAATGTCCATGTCCTGTTCTGTGTTCTTTGCAGTCTGTAAAAATGCCCAATAGCCATTTTCAGGGGTTGGTAGTATCCCAGAATTTCCGCAGAATGATTTTTTACAAACACCTATGGACCATTCACCAACCCCTGTGACTTCTACTTGCCAAAAATGCCTGCCCCCATCAAAGCCCTCACAGCTGAGCACAGCTGGGTAAGGAGTAAATGTCTGGGAGTTGTCAAGAAATTGCGGTAGACTTGTTGTAGATATACTTTTCCTGTCTTTGGAGATAATCAGACTTGGATGTGCAGTTTCAGGATCAAGTGTCAAATCTACCTGGAACTTGCTGATCATTGTGTGCAGACCAAAATAATGTGGAGGGAGGGCTAAACTCTCTGTCTTGAGTTTATACAAAAAGACTGCTGGGAGGGTTAAGTCTTTGTGCCGACTTTGAATACTTTTGATGCTGGATAGCAACTCTAGGTTGGGCAGCAAATACTTTTTTCTTGCGTCACTTAGAAGATTTTTATGTGTGTCCATGTGACTTGAAATATAGCTTTTGTTTTCGGTGAATTTATCCTTCTCTTTGTTCTCTTCCTTAATTAATCTGGCATCACTTGCAAAATGTTCCCTTCTCAAGAAAAAAATGAATTCTTTAAATTCAGAATCTAATTCTGTCTTCTGACTCTCTTCAAGACTCTCTTCAAGAAATTTTGAAATTTGTTTCTTACAATCCATTTCAGTGGTTTCAATCTTCCTCTTCAGAAGCTCCATGTAGCTTCTGAGCTTCTTTCTTTGACTTGCTGCAGCTCTCTCAGCAGGGAGGAGGTAGTGATCCTGGTGGTCATGGGCGGTCCTGCACTGGGGACACAAGAGCTCAGAATCCTCCTCACAGAACATGTCCAAGACCTCCTGGTGCTTCTCACATAGTTTCTGTTCCTGCCGTTTCCTTTTATTCCCTCTGATGGGGAGCTGATTAACGATGTCAGTGATGTGACACAATTGGTTGTTTCTCTTCAAGTTCCTGTCAGGGCAGTGGTGGAGGCAGACAGGACAGGGGAAGATGTCCTGTAGGTCAACCCAGCGCTGTTGAATGCAGGAGACACAGAAGTTGTGGCCACAGGCTAGAGTCACTGGGTCTCTCAGGTAATCTAGACAGAGAGGGCAGCTGGCTTCTGATTGGCGTTCGGCCAGGGAAGCGGAAAAAGCCATTCTTGGAAGAAGGATGTCTGGAAATAAGTCTTTTAAAATATAAGTATTCTGAAGATAGATCTTTTAGAATGATTTTTTTTCTTTTCTTTTTGACTTTTTCTTTTTGTTTGTTTTGGGCAAACCCAGCAATGCTCAGGGGTTACTTTTGGCTCTGCACTCAGGAATTACTCCTGGCAGTGCTGGGGGACCACATGGGATGCTGGGGGTCGGCTGTATGCAAGGTAAATGCTCTATCCGCTGTACTATCACTCTGGCCCTGGAATATAAGTCTTCTGAAGATAAGTCTCTCAGAATATAGTTCAATCCTACAGTAACCGAGCTGTAAGAAGAAAATATATGCTCAATTACTCACTTTCCCTAAGTAAACTGAACACTTTTTCCAATTTTCTTGCAAGCTCTAACAAATACACATTTAATTCATTTTTCTCATACAAATGCACTTATTCTGACAGAAAAAGTAACATAAGACAATTTAGCTTTGAGCATCTAATTGCTACGAGACTTCCTTTTAATAATAACAATAATAATAATAATAATAACCTGGAGCGATAGCACAGCAGGTAGGGCGTCTGCCTTGCACGCAGCCAACATGGCCGACCCGAGTTCGATTCCTCCGCCCCTCTCGGAGAGCCCGGCAAGCTACCGAGAGTATTCAATATGCCAGACACAGTAACAACAAAGTCTCCAATGGAGACGTTACTGGGCCCGCTCGAGCAAATCGATGATCAACGGGAGGGCCTTTACCTTTTACCTTTAATAACCTTTACATAGGACCCACAAGAAATTGGAGTTAGCTCAGAAGTGTTCATAGAATGCTTTTAAAAAGCATCTTTGAGTGTCTGGAGCAATAGCACAGCGGGTAGGGTGTTTGCCTTGCATATAGCCGACGTGGGTTCAATTCCCAGCATCCCATATGGTCCCCCGAGCACTGCCAAGAGCAAGTCCTGAGTACATGAGCCAGGAGTAACCCCTGTGCATTGCCTGGTGTGACCCAAAAAGCAAAAAATTAAAAATTAAAAAAATATAAAAAGCATCTTGGACCTTAGAGATTGGTGAATGTAGGCAGATTCTGGGGAGAATGCAGTCAGTGATGTGTAAGAGAGAGGTCTAGCCCTGACTGTCACCCTATGGCCCTAACCAAAATGAATTCCTCTCCATTTGAAGTTTGATATGGGGTCTAAGAAGCAGGAACCATGAGTGGAAAGAACGTAGAGTGAAAACAATAATAGGAGGTTAGAGATATTTGGATTAATCCCTGAAGTAACATTGTAGACTCAGAAATTTTGATAACTCAGGTATTTGAAATGTAGGGAAGAAAAAGATAAGAAATCTCAGACATTTGAAATGTAGGGGAAAAGACAGAAAAGAGTAAGATAAAATTTGATTTGGTTAGAAGAGGGGCTCGACTCGACTCCAATTCAAGTAGGCTTGGAGGTCTCGGCCCCGGAACCCGCGTGGCTTTGTCCCTCTGCCAGTACCTTCATGTGTGCGGAGAGTGGTCTCAGCATGGTGGTGGCTGGTCCTGGAGGTCTTCGGCTGCTGGAGCCCCGGTCGGGGCGGGGAGGAAAGCTCGACCCGCTTCCCTCCAAGGGGTCCCGGCAAGGGACACCCAGGCGCGGGGGCAAATATTTCCTTATTATTTCTTATTACCTCATTCCTACTTTGTACAAACTTGCAGGCTATCGAATGTAGCCTGCCCACAGGGCAGAGTCTGGCAAACTCCCCGTGGCCTACCAAATATGCCAAATACCAGTAACAATGATGGGTCTCATTCTCCTAAAGAGCCGTGAATATAATCTCAGGGCTAGGATGAAAGAGACGTTACTGGGGCCTGCTCGAGGCAATCGACGATTAACAGGATGATGAAATGAAAAATGAAATGAGAAGAGGGGCAACACAATAATGGTGAGCTCTAATATATTACTAGACAGCATTTTAGGCAGATGAAACAAAACTATTATGATAACCACAACAAATCCTCCAATACAAATGTAACTCCAGCTTTCTATTTCTCAGCCTTTTCAAGCAAAACTCAGACCACACATTAGTTCATGCGTAAATTCTAATTTTTTTGATAATTAATGGATAGAACCCGTTTTAATGTCAATAAATCATAATAAAGTAAAAGTAAAAGTAAAGGCCCTCCGTTGAACATCGATTTGCTCGAGCGGGCCCAGTAACGTCTCCATTGGAGACTTTGTTGTTACTGTGTCTGGCATATCGAATACTCTCGGTAGCTTGCCGGGCTCTCTGAGAGGGGCGGAGGAATTGAACTCGGGTCGGCCATGTTGGCTGCATGCAAGGCAAACACCCTACCCGTTGTGCTATCGCTCCAGACACTCAAAGATGTTTTTTAAAAGCATTCTATGAACACTTCTGAGCTAACTCCAATTTCTTGTGGGTCCTATGGAAAGGTTATTATTATTATTGTTATTATTGTTCCACTTCCAATCCCTTTTTGGTTCCTGACCTGTGACAACTTAACATTACTTTCAGTCTCTTCTGACCAGATTAGCACCCCCACCCGTACCACCCAACCTTATTGTACAAGACCCATCTGTGAATCCATACAGACCATCTCCCATAACTATAATCCCTTGATCAATCCACTTCCAAGGTGATCACGTCTTCCTGCTTACCTTGAACAGTTCAAGGATCTTTGCTCTGCGTTTCTTCAGGGCTGGTCTCTGACAGATCTCTTCGAAGACAATAGGACACCAGGCTGATAGCAGTTTGTGCTCTTCTGTTGTGAGCAGGGCATTTATAGGCAACTAGGTGGGTCTAGGACATTGTTGACACTCTTTAAGGTGTGGCGGATCCTCCCCCAGGTAGGAGGACAGAACCAACAGGAGCTAAAAGGATATTCTGTGTTTCTGATTAGTGGTGAGGCACAGAGGAATCTCTCAGGATTGAACCAGTACCGGGTGTCGTTGTGCTGTGCTAAAATGCATGTTTTCATTTGCACTGAATTCCATTGCTAAGGAAGAAAGTGAAATCTGAAAGTCTATGTCAGGATGTTCATTTTGCCCCCATTGAATTATTAATTGGACACAGCTTTTATCTCTCTTCATAATCAGCAGTTTCCTGTTGCCTAGAGGTCTTTGAAAAATTGCTTTCCATCTAATAGGTGAAAGATATTAGTTGATTTAAAAATAATCTCACCAAGGGCTGAGGAAATAGTACAATGGGTAGGGAGCTTACCTTGCACACTGCCACCCAGGTTTTGTTCCTGGCATCCCGTATGGTTGCCAAACACTACCAGGAGTAATTCATGAGTGCAGAGACAGGATTAAACTCTGAACATCACTGGGTGTGGCCCCAAAACCAGAATAAATAGATTAATAAATTAAAGAACTTCAGCTGCTATACTAAAAATCCTGATTTTCTAGTCTCTACATCTTTGATAGCCATTTTGCTGAAGAGCAAATTTAGAAATCTCTGGAAGACTTTTTGAGTTCTCTCTTTTATAAAGTTTAAGAAATGAATCCAACGGCAAGACCAGGAATCAGTTTGAATTTTTGGGAGGCCACACCCAGCAAAGCTCAGGCGTTACTACTGGCTCTTGGGCTCAGGAATCACTTCTGGAGAAGCCTTGGGATCCATGTTCAAGAGAAGTGTGTTGGAACACTGTACTGTATCTCCAGCCCCTCAGTTTTCATTTCTATGTCAGCAAGAGTCCCTTGGCCCTTTTTGCCTAACATTTCTCTCTGCTTCCGCCTATTCAGCTTCCGCATGGTGGCTCCATTGTTTCATAAAAAAAAAAAAAAAAATGCTATGTCAGTTTCTGCACACAGTAACATAGGAGAGAATTAAAATTTATACTTTGAATATTTGGATGGAGCAATAGCATAGCGGGTAGCACGTTTGCCTTGCATGCAGCCAACATCACTGACCTGAGTTCGATTCCTCTCTCCCTCTCAGAGAGCCTAGCAAGCTCCCGAGAGTATCTCGCCCGCACAGCAGAGCCTGGCAAGCTGCACGCGCACAGTAACAACAAAGTCTCCAATGGAGACGTTGGGCCTGCTCAAGCAAATCGAGGAACAACTGGAGGGCCTTTACCTTTACCTTTACCTATATACAGTAACAAGTCTCACAATGGAGACGTTGCTGGGCCCACTCGAGCAAATCGATGAACAATGGAAGAACAGTGACAGTGATATTGTACTCAGGATGATGTTAGTATAAACATGAACGTTAAAGGTGCCTATAGTGTGGGCTCAGAAGGAGATGAGGAATACACTATTTGAAACTAATTTGGTCCCCTGAGTGATCCTTGCTTAGGCATGAAGTTGGAAGTCAGCCCTAACCTGCTTGTGAAAAAACAAACCAAAACAAAACAAAACAAAAAAACAGAAAGCATAATGGAAAGAAAAAAAAAAGTGTTTTCTAACTAACCTCATTATATGCATGTATATGCAATATGAATAAAATAATATTAGATATAAAACCCTCAAAACATACAAAATAGGCAATCACAGTTCCACCACACAGAATTAAAGATAGGGTGTACTGTCTATTCAGATTTTTTGTCTATGTGGAAATGTCAGCCACTAGTTAAATATCATACTTACATATTCTTCCAAAAAATTGGAAATCTTTTATCATTCTTCCTTTCATAAAAGAAATGTTTTTGGTATCATTAAAATTAGTCAACATTGATTCTGTAACATCAAAATTGATGAAAGTCAAATCTTCCAACCTCACAGATAATGTATTATATAATAACAATTGTGAACTTTTGCAATGCTTTCAGAATACTTTACTGTTGCACAGAAGACCTGAATTATCTTTTACATTTTAAAAATTTTTTGTTTTATTTACAACAAATAAAGGTAAAGGCCCTCCCGTTGATCGTCGATTTGCTCGAGCGGGCCCAGTAACGTCTCCATTGGAGACTTTGTTGTTACTGTGTTTGGCATATCAAATACTCTCGGTAGCTTGCCGGTCTCTCCGAGAGGGGCAGAGGAATCGAACTCGGGTCGGCCATGTTGGTAGCACAGCGGGTAGGGCGTTCGCCTTACAAGCGGCCAACGGGAGGGCCTTTACCTTTACCTTTTACCGTGATTTAAAAAAGTCATTCTTAGTTGAGTTTCAGGAATACAGTGTTCCAACAACCAATCCCATCACCAATGTCAACTTCCCTCAATCAATATTCACAGCTTTCCTCCAGCTGCTATAAAGCTAAGAAAAAATGGTTATCAATATCTATGCTAAATGATTATATCCAGCACTGATAAGTATATATATATATGTATATATTTATTAATACTTAGATTCAAGAACTGTAACAGTAGTTTCCTTTCAAATCTATGTAACGGGCTGGAGTGGTGGTAAGGTGCTTGCCTTCCATGTTGCTGACCCAAGTTTGATCCTGTCACCCACTATGGTCTCCTGCCTGAGCCTGCAAGGAATAATCCCTGAGTGCAGATCCAGGACTAAGCTACATAGTAAGGAATTTGTTTTAATACAGCCAATTAGGGCTGGAGTGATAGCACAGCAGGTAGGGTGTTTGCCTTGCATGCAGCTAACATGGTCAACCCAAGTTTGATTCCTCCGCCTCTCTCGGAGAGCCTGGCAAGCTACTGAGAGTATCTGGCCTGCACGGCAAGCCTGGCAAGCTACCTGTGACGTATTCGATATGCCAAAAACAGTAACAGCAAGTCTCACGACTTGTTGTGAGATGTTACTGGTGCCCGCTCGAGCAAATCTATGAACAACAGGAGGACAGTGCTGTAGTACTACAGCCTAATGGGGTTTGATCCCCAGCATCACAAAGGGTCTGGAAGTCACGTTTGAGTATAAGCCAGAAGTAAGCCCTGAGCACAGCTGCATCTGGATTTAAAAATAAATAAGTAAAAAATAAAACACTTACCACCACCAGTGGGCTGGAGCGATAGCACAGCGGTAGGGCATTTGCCTTATGCGCAGCTGGCCTGACTGACCCCGGTTCGATTCCTCTGCCCCTTTCGGAGAGCCTGGCAAGCTACCAAAAGTATCTCGCTCTCACAGCAAAGCCTGGAAAGCTACCCATAACTTATTCAATATGCCAAACACAGTAACAACAAAGTCTCAAAATGGAGACGTTACTGGGCCCGCTCGGAAAATTGAGGAACAACGGTAGGACAGTGACAGTGATGCCACCAGTAATGACCCCAACACTACATTCCAAATATTCTTTCTAGTCACCTTAGATCCTAAGTCTTCACATAGTCCAGACATGTATGGTACCACTGTATTACTTCCGAGGCCCACATTTATGTGTTTTTCTACTTCCTGCTTAGAAATCTGGTCTTAAACTCTAGATCTATAATGGTCACTTGACATTTTCACCCAAAGAGTC
Organism: Sorex fumeus; assembly: GCF_029834395.1. Classification (NCBI taxonomy): domain Eukaryota; kingdom Metazoa; phylum Chordata; class Mammalia; order Eulipotyphla; family Soricidae; genus Sorex; species Sorex fumeus. The sequence continues at coordinate 15,505,132 of NW_026606096.1, read as the reverse complement.
AAAGGAAGAGCAGCAAGTTTACATGCTCCCCAGAACCCAGTTCATTGACACTTGTAGCACTGTAGTACTGTCCTCCAATTGTTCATTGAATTGCTCGAGCAGGCACCAGTAATGTCTCCATTTTGGGACTTTTTGTTACTGTTCTTGGCATACAGAATACGCCACAGGGGAGCTTGCCAGCCACTGCCATGTGGGTGGGATACTCTTGGTAGCTTGCCTGGCTCTCCGAGAGCAGCGTAGGACTCAAAACCGGGTCAGCTGCGTGCAAGGCAAATGCCCTACCTGCTGTGCTATCGATCCGGCCCGAAATTCTATGCTAGACTTTATAAATCCTAATTTGTGGACAGTCACAAATTTGTCATTCTCTCTATGATTCAAGAAAATCAGCTGAAAGGAAAAGGGAGAATTTGAACTGTGGACACTAGCTAATTAGGGATTTATTACACACTTAACCTATCTTTGTGGAACCGGTGCTCTTTTTATGCTTTAGAGTTACATACTGAGGTACTCAGAAATGTGACTGACATTAGAAGAGGGAGAAGACTGTGTTTGAGATGGAAACATTTGTAACCATTTACATGAGGGTCATTCTACTTTTGTGTATATTTTAACTTTACCTTAAACCAGAAATTTTGTTGTTGTTTTTGAATCACAGCTGGCTATGCTCAGGGCTTATTCCAGGCTCTGCGCTGTGGGATCAATACACATGGCAGGATTGGGGAACCATACAGGGTGTCAGGGATCAACCCAGGCAAGCCAAGCACCAAACCAAACTTCATGCAAGTCAAGCACGAAGCTCTACGGTACCCCCATCCCCCACCCCTCCAATTTCTAATTTAGGAGCACATAAAACCCAATTTAACCACCTAATGCTGGCAACTTGGATTAGGTTTCTGAATTAAGATGATTATTTGTTTCGGGTTTTTTTTGGGGGGGGAAGGGAAGCATACTTGCACGCAAAGCTTGTGCTTTAGCCCATTATTACATTTTTCTCTCCAGTCCCAGAATAAGCCAATTATTTTTTTTTAAACTTCAAATAGTTTTTTATTTTTCACCATATAGGTAATAGAGACCTTAAAACACTGTAAGATTCACAAACTTTAAAAGTAAAAAACCCAATAAGTGTTAAATTGGTATGAATGTTTTAAAATGAACACTAATTGCTTATTTTAAATTTTTGAGTAAATTTATAATCTTTTATAATGTAACCATAATGTATCTTTTGGTTTCCTAATATTATTTAATTAAAAATCCAGAGAGAAAGAAAATAATTGGCCTACTTCTGAGGGATATTTTCCCTATATACTAGTTAAAAAATAATTTGGTATTGTATATAAGAATTTATATTTCTTATCCTGGTTTTATAGTAGCTTTAATACATAGAGGTTAGAAAATAGGCTAGGTGAAATGTAGTCTTCAAATACTTCATACACATGCATTTTGTCCATAGGTGATAACGTCCTATTTCAATTATTTCATTGGGATCATTTTATTACGTTATCTCATGACATTTTCTTTTTTTTTTTAATTTTTATTAGTGAAACACCATGTGGTACAGCTGTAGACTTACAAAGTTTTGTGCTTGGATTTCAATTATACGATGGTCAAATACCCATTCCTCCATCAGTGCCTATTTTCCACCACAACGGGTCCCAGTATCCCTCCCACCCCCCCATCCCCCCATCCCACCCTTCCTCTGTGGCAGGGTATTCCCTTTTGTTCTCTCTTTCCTTCTGGGTGCTGTGGTTTGCAAAAGAGGCATTGAGTGGCAATCATGTCGGGTCTATAGTCTACTTTCAGCATGCATCTCCCATCCTGGGAGGATCCTCTCAACACCCTTTATTTGATGCTCCCTTCTCTATCTGAGCTCCCTCTCCCCCTAGTATGTGTAGCTGGCCTCCAAGCCATGGCGCAAACATCCTAGTACTAATCCTGGCCACTCCTGGGTGTTAGTCTCCTATTTTATTAGAATAAACCAATTCTTAACGGGATTGGGCACTGTGACTCAATGGGAAAGCATATGCTTTGCATGTTTAATCCCCAGCACCTTTTTTTTTTAGAGATCAAAAGAGCAAGCAAGATTTTTATGTCTACTCTACTTCTGAGGTATTATTGTCCACTATATATATATATATATATATATATATAAGATCTTCCTGTTAAACTGATAATTGAAGAGTCAGGGAAAAACCCTTTCTCCTGTCTTACCTCCTAGTAAAGGGAATCAAAACCACTACTTGCTTTCCTTCCTGTCAGTCCTTCACTCTTGTTCAGAAATCCCCAGCATTTACATACTGCTCCAGGCCCTTCTCTAGGGCAGGGGAGTGCCTAGATGGTTAGCTACATCTAACCAGGATCATTCCACCCCAAGTGCTAGGCTAGCTTCCTGCTATCTATCAGAAGACTTCTCTCTGCCTCCAGCATTTCCTTTCCTTCTCACTGTCCCTTTCCAACCAAAACACTGCTTATAGCCTGAGAGACAGGAGAGGGGTTAAGGCATTTGTCCTGCATGTGGCCAACCGTGGTTGTATCTCTTGCACTATACCACCAGGAATGATCCCCGAGCATGGAGCCAGGAGTAAGCCATGAGCACAACCAGGTGTGCACCCTCCCTGCCGCAAAAAAAAAAAAAAAAAGTAAGACCACCCCACCTGAAAATTTTGCAGTGAGCTTCTGTTGTTGTTGGAAACAACAAAAATGTTCAACTACAGATGACTGGATTAAGAAATTGTGGTATATTTACACAATGGAATACTACATAGCTCAAAGAAAGAACAAAATCATACAATTTGCAACAACATGGATAGAAATAGAGGATTTCATGCTGAGTGAAGTCAATCAGAGGGAAAAAGAATTGATACAGATAGATCTCAGGTGTGGGGCTTAAAGATATACAGAAAAGTGGTAAAAAAGGGCCTAAGGCAACACAACTAAAAAATTAATCCACAAAGTTCAGTGTTGGTGGGGGTTTGAAATGGAAGGGTGCTGGGGTTCTTTGGAGGAGGGGGTGGGTACACTGTATCGGAATTATGTGCATGAGAATCCATCTTTAACATATTGTAATTTACAATCAATTTAAAAAAGTTAAAAAAGAAATTCCCTTGGGAAATCATCACTTTAAAGAATTAACTGATCACCCCAGGCACACAGCCTGCAACCCACCCTTTCTAAAACTGTGCTCCCTGTTCCCTTTTCTTTTTGGTTTTTGGACCACACCCAGCTGTGCTCAGTAATTGCCTGGCAGTGTTGAGGGACCCTATGTGTAAATAGAGATTGAACCTCTGCTGACAGTGTTCGAAACAAGAAATTTTATCTGATACACTATTTTTTTATTGACCCTCCTCAACCCTACACACATTTTTCTTTCTTTTTTTTTTTAATTAGTGAAACACCATGAACTACAGCTGTAGACTTACAAACTTTCCTGCTTGGGTTTCAGTTATACAATGATCAGTACCCATCCTTCCACCAGTGCCCATTCTCCACCACCAATGATCCCAGTAGCCCACCCCCCTCCCCCGAACCCCACCCTGCCTCTGTGGTAGGGCATTCCCTTTTGCTCACTTTCCTCAAGGGTGTTGTAGTTTGCAATAGAGGTATTGAGCAGCCATTGTGTTCAGGCTATAGTCTGCTTTCAGCATGCATCACTTCAATACAATTTTCTTTTGAGGATCTGAAAAGACAGCTCAAAGCATTGAGCACATGCTTTGCATGCAGGAGGTCAAGGTTCAACCACAGGTACCCCATGCTTCCTCAAACACTGAGCACAAAGCTAGAAGTGACACTCTTTTGAGCACCAGTTGGTGTGGTCCAAATTCCCAAATAAATAAATAAATAAAAATCTCTTGTTTTAACCTTTCAGGCAAAAGAGCTATTTTAAGAACATTGTTGCCCATAAAGTTTGGTGTGAATGAGATATCCAGTAATCCTGGATTTTCCAGGCCCACAAAAAATTGAATACAAGAAAGAAAAGTTGCCAAGAAGTAACAGTTTATTGAGAGTAGAGACAGGAAGGATGCTTGAATGGGAGGGCCATCAGAGAGAGCACAATGGGAAGGTTGGTGACTCAGTTTCATAGATTCTCTTCCTAGTAGTCCTAGCTTGGACCACTACTTTATGGTAGATGGTAGTTGCCCGACTGAATTAGGGTATCTTCGGATTTCCAGATTGAATTTTGAGAAAAATGTCAGATATTTCACTAATCTGTTATGTGGCCATGGCCATATTTTACTTTGGAAGTCACGTCTTTAATATTTGAGTGTACGCTCACTTACACTCGTGTTCAACCGCTCATCCTAGATCTCTTAATGGCAATAAAGGTCTATTTCCTGATGTATCCTGTCATCCATGCAAAACTCAAGCTTATCATATCTTTTTTTTTCTTTTTGGGTCACACCCAGCGATGCACAGGGGCTACTCCTGGCTTGCACTCAGGAATTACCCATGGTGGTGCTCAGGGGAACATATGGGATGCTGGGAATCCAATCTGAGTCTGCCCCGTGCAAGTCAAACGCCCTAACCTTTATGCTACTGCTCCAGCCACAAAGGTTATCATATCTTGTTCATTGGCTTTTATCCCTATTAAAAACTCCTGGGTCAGGAGGTGGCTCAAAGGGCTGCAGAGATGCTTTCATTTGGGAGACTATTTGGTTCTATCCTAGCAAGTGGAGGGTAAAAAAGCACAGAGGGGTGTGACCCCCAAACAAAACAGAACAAGTCTAAACCGAAATTCTCAAGGTTGCAAGTCCTTGGGGCAGCAAGATTATTGCCTACTGATCAGTCTCAACAAAGAGTTTTTCATCTTTTATACATCCAGACCCTCCCCGTTGAGATGCAAACCAAACCAATAACTTTTAAGTTCGACCTGTGCTGATTTCTTGAGTCTTAAAGATGTTTTAACCTCTGGTTTATTCAACTAAGTAAAATTTTACTGTGACAGTTTCTCAGAAGATTTCAGAGAGCCAGAGCGGGGCAGAATTTACTGGGTCTGGCAGTTCTGTCTATTAAGATGTGAAGAGTTCCTTGCTGGAAATGTACCTCTTTCATTCCAAAATGTAATCCTTCAGTGTATGAAATGAGGGTGTGGCAATGTAATTTTGAAAAATTCACCTTCAGGGGATTCAAAGAAAAACAAACAAAAAAAATAAACAGAAAAAAAAAGAGAGACACAGACAGAGGAAGGAAGGAAGGAAGGAAGGAAGGAAGGAAGGAAGGAAGGAAGGAAGGAAGAGAAAGATCCAACCCAACCTTCAACCTTCCTTTTAATCCCAAATTGCTCACGGGGCTGAAAAATAGGAAGAAACCTAAAAACTGCACCTCAAGAGATTGAATGCAATTAACAACAAAATGATAGCAGAGGGGAAAATGCCTCTAGGTGTGCCAGGATCCCTTCCCTCCCTCACTGGCTGGTAGGGTGGGTCATTGACTCACCCCTTTCTGGAGTTACAGCCAATCGTGGTCCAGACTGTGTCATGGGCTTATAGCTCTAGGGTGGGTCATTGACTCACCCTTTTCCGGAGTTACAGCCAATCGTGGTCCAGACTGTGTCATGGGCTTATAGCTCTCGCATATTTAGTCTCCTGGGATTTTGATTTCAGATCCACCTCTGGACCTGGATCTGAGGTTCCTGCTGCTTCTTGCCGGACAGGGGCTGCACCGACCCTTCTTGCAGGTCCACTGTGGTGAGTGTTCTTGGGTGTGCTGGAGCTAGCTTCACGTTGATCCCGCTGGGTCTCTTGTGTCAGGGGTGGCTCTTGGGAGCATTAGGTCGGGGTGCTGGGTACCTTAATTAAGCAAGATTTTGATCTGATCCAGAATGTGGGGAGTTGTTATTGAAACGAAACTCAGGCTTAGTGAGGTCTCTTGAAGAGATGGTAGAGGTGCAAACTGGAACATGATTTTGAGTTGGACAGATCTGAGGGTAGGCGTGTTAAGGATGAAGAGAGAGCCAATGTGAGCCCATGTCTGGAGTAATAATACAGTGAACTGAGTACTATCAGTGAACAGAGCACACAGTCAACATGGGTTCTATACCCCGAACCTCTTATGGCCTCCCATCTCTGATTATATGGTCAAGAGTAAGCCCTGGACAGAGCAGGAAGTGTCCCCAAAACAAGACAGTCTGGAGATATTGGTACACATGGGCTTGAAAAGATTAGACTCAATGAGGCAGGGAGGCGGGGCGGGGAGGCGGGGCGGGAGACAGGGGTGGGGGGTGGGGGTAGGAGATAGGGCATGGGCCTGTGGTGATAGGTAAGAAGGAAGAGTGTGGCACACAAAGTAGCCCCCATGTGGACCTTTGAGATACCCCTCCCCCCAATCTCGCATGTTGGCTATGTCCAGGGTCAGTTTATGCTATTATTAATGCTCACAAAAATCTGAGTGATGGTTTCAGCTTGATAGATGAGCAGTCTGTGGTGGGTCCTTTGGGGTGTAAGTTCTCTACCCCAGGCTCTCTTTCTTTCCTTAATTCTTTGCTGAAATGCTTTTTAATCATTTGCCCGGGTGAAAAAAAATAAGCAAGATGGAGGCCATTTCCACTTCAGGCATTTGACAATCTATTATGGGTATGGGAAGGTCCCACCAAAATATTGTAATAAGGGCAAAGTCACATCGCAGGCTCCGCGTATTAGATGGACAGTTGTGTGAGGTTAAAAAAGGTCTCGGTGTTTTATGTTTACAGAAAATATTTAAGTTTACATTTTCTCAAAAATGGTCATTTTCCGAGTTCTGCAAGCCGGCTCTTACATACAGCACTGGAGGGACCAACAGCTAGATATTCTAAGGGCGGGGTTGGTGGACTATGTCAGGAGCTGGACCCAAATGATCTGCACTGGTGGTACTAGGCGAGCTCAGAACTGTCAGACCCACATAGTTAGACCTGGTGTTCGGGGTTCTCCCAGCCCCAGCACAGCTAGGAGTCCTGCACTGTCCATCCCTAGATCCTAGGCAGAGAAAATGCAGGAGGTGATAGTACAGTGGGCAGGGCAGCTGACCCCAGGGTGGGTATGACCTTCAGAGCACCACCAATTGTTTAGGTTTTCTTTTTTGTTTTTCTAATTTTGCATGGTTTTGGACCACACCTGGAAGTCTTTGGGTCTGACTCCTAGTTCTGTGCTCAGGCATCATTTCTCGTAGGGCTCTGGGGACCCTATGGGATGCTGGAGATAGAATCTGGTCAGGTTTGCTGCATACAAGGCAAGCACCCTACTCGCTGTATTGTCTCTCTGGCTCCACACCACAAATTGTGACCCTCAAACTATCAAAAATGTGTGAAGTAAATTGCTACAATCATGAATATCTTATGTATTTTTAAAAAGAATTTCCACTCAACAATCTTAGTGTTTGTATTCGATTCTTATGTGAACATTTTAATACTTCAGTACTTATTGAATGGTATTTTAACATAATGTTTTTCTTACTCTTTAGGAGGACTTAGGAGGATTTAGTCTTGGACTTGAGGCTATTTTCCTGAATAAGAAAGCCATCATTCACATCATCCAGTGCTAAGGCCAGCAGCTCAGCTGACACTGTCCAGTATTCCATCGACTATATATAGCCTGTGGGAGTATTTTTGACAACAAACGTTCTAAAGGTAACGGGCTAAAGGATAAACAGATGTGTAGAGGCTGCCATTAACATGTCCATCCAGTTAAACTGAAAACTGGTCATTTCGCGATATCTATAGGAGGATATTCACTGTTCACTGGGTTTTGTCTTCTAGAGAGCAAAAGGTCATACCACCTTCCCACTTTGGTCTTTATATCAGTGGAGATGGAGACGGCCCTGGAAGACCTCCAAGCCGGAGCTAGCTGTTTCCTCTGTAACGACTACTTGAAGAACCCAGTGACCATTAACTGTGGCCACAACTTCTGTTTCTCTTGCATCAACAAGTTCTGGGAGGACCTAAAGGATATTTTTCCCTGCCCTATTTGTCGAATGTGCTTTCCAGGAAAGAAATTCAGGAGGAACACCCAACTGGGTAATTTGACTGAAGCTGCTAAGCTGCTCCAGAAAAGAAGAAGCAAGAGGAGGAAGCAGAAAGAAAAGGTTGTTTGTAAAAAGCATAATCTAGTGTTGGCCTTTTTCTGCCAGCAAGACCTGGAGGTTTTATGCTCACAGTGCAGCTTCTCCTCCGACCACAAGAAACATCACATCTGGCCTGTCGAGAGGGCTGCTCCCTATTATAAGAAAAGATTGGAGCAGTGCATTGAGTCATGGAAGAAAAAAGTGAGACGACTAGAAAAAGTCAGGATTATACAAACCAGAAGAGCCTTGGAGTTGAAAAAACAGGTAGAACATGCAAGAGACGAAATAGAGTCTGAATGTGAGCGGCTTAAATTCTGTCTTCAAAATGAGCGAGAAACTCTTCTTCAGCAGTTAGAAGAGGAGGAAATGGCTTTTGAGACCAAACTGCGTGAAACCCGAACACAGTGTTCCGAGTATACCTCGACATTAAAACGTCTGTTACAGGGCATAAAGAGCAAATCAGCCCTGGCATTACTGACAGACGTTAACTGGATCTATCATGCCTATCAAAACTTAAAGTCCCCTGAGCCTTTTTCACTCCAGTTAAAGGAATACAGTTACCATTTGCCACCCCAGTATTCTGGTCTAAACAGAGTCATTGAGCGATTTGAGGTAGATGTGTTTCTAGATCCAGAAACAGCACATCATGATCTGACTGTCTCAGAAGATAGGAAAACGGTTCGATATGGAAGAACACGGCAAAAGTCAACTCATAGCCCATGGAGATTCTACCTCTTCCCAGCTGTTCTGGGTTCCAAGGGTTATAATGCTGGCAGGCACTACTGGCAGGTGGAAGTGAAGGACAAAGTTGGGTGGATTGTGGGTGTCTGTAAAGAGACTTTTCTCGGGAGGAATCAAGCACCGAATCAAGCTTTTTCAGTACAAGATGGATTATGGGGTATTGGACGACGGGATGTGGATGATTATGTTGCGTTAGGGCCTCAAAAAATCGATCTCTTCCCAGTCGTAATGCCTACAAAGATTGGTATTTTTTTAGACTGTGATTTGGGTGAAGTTTCCTTTTACAATTTGAGTGACAAATCTCATCTGTATACCTTTAAAGTTTGTTTTCTGGATGCAGTTTGGCCTTATTTCTATACTGGAACTGACCCCCAACCTCTGAGGATATGTCCAGCAAGAGATTCTGAATAATAAAAATGATTTGTAGGCTTGCTCTTCAAGCCCATGTTCTCCCTTGAACAAGTATCCTGCTTGCTTGCTTGTGTGTCTCTTTGCTTGCTTCTTCCACTCTGGAGCAGCTTGTGTTCTATCTCGAGCACATTTCCCCTCTTTCTCTCCTCTCACCTCTTTCTAAGCAAGTTTCATTCAATAAAAGCTATCTTGCTTAAAAAAGAAACTATTGTAAGACTTGTAATTTGAAACTTTTTTTCTGTAGTGGACAGTGGGTATGCTCTAGAGGCCATGAATTTTAATTTTTATCAAGGTTACCTCAATTTTCAGTAATACACTGTGTGTCTTCCTCAGTCTCAAGTTGGTAAATGCATATACACATTCTGTTTGAGTGTGTGTGTGAGTGTGTGTGTGTGTGTGTGTGTGTGTGTGTGTGTACATGTGTGATATCTACTGTTATCTACTGATACCTAGCACAGTGGGTAGGGTGTTTGTCTTGCACACAGCCAATATGGCCGACCCGAGTTCGATTCCTCCGCCTCTCTCGGAGAGCCCGGCAAGCTACCGAGAGTATTCGATATGCCAGACACAGTAACAACAAAGTCTCCAATGGAGACGTTACTGGGCCTGCTCGAGCAAATCGATGATCAACGGGAGGGCCTTTACTTTACTTTTACTTAACCTTTCCTCTGTTCCTTTTACATTTGGGAACCATACCTGGCAGTGCTCAGGGCTTCCTTCATGCTCTGTGCTCAGGTATCACTGCTGGTGGGGGTTGGGAGATTGGATGCTGGGATAGAGACCAGGCCTGATTCTCCCAAAGGCATAAAGACAGATTAGGGGGCCAGAGCATGTAGGACTCCTGTGTTGCATATGGACAACTCAGGTTTGATCCTTGGCACTCCATATGGTTCCCTAAGTCCTGCCAGGAGTGACTCCTGAGCACAACCAGATGTACCTCCCCCCAGGGCAAAGAGGTCCTATAAGCCGATAGAACATCACCCATGTTTGCCAAGCCCTACGCTGAACTCCACACCTGACACATCTGGCCTGGCAATATGTCCAGAAGAAGTCTATTAGTATCCAGACAGCTGGTTACAATAAAGATGGATAATTGTAAACCCAGGACAGTGATACTTACCATTTCCACTTTTGCCTCACACTGAGGGAGGGAGCTGGCAACTTTCACAACTGGTAGGGATAATTGGGAATAGCCTAAGGGCTAGAAGGTGCAGCTTCCATGGCTGCTATGGAGGCAGTGCTGGAAAGTTTCCACAAGTTTTGCTTAGTTGGATGACAACTGGGGTTGGGGTAGTAACCATTAAGGCCTTTCCTGGAATGCCCACACTCCATAACCGCAGTTTAACCCCTTTTCCAATAGCTCCTAGTTTTCTATTATTGGAGGCTGGATCTCAGATAAGGCCATCAATAGATACTTGCAGAAGGTTAACATGGTCCCTGTGGCGTGGGAAAAAGGAGAGGGAGTGCAGGTATTGGTCTAGAGACACTGGAGGGCTGGGGGCAAATCATTTCCAGCCAGAAACCCATTTACCCCCTTTACAATGTAAAAGAGGGCATGTTCGGATAGAAGTCCAGATGAACTCAGAGAATCCCGTGTCCAGAGGAAGCTGGGCTGCATTACCCACTACATCCAGGACCACCAGGACCTCCATACCATGAATTGTGATGATACCTGCAGTGTCTCTAGGCCTCCATGCTCGGAATTCACCTCTATCAAGGCCAATATGGAGGGGCCCAAGCAGGCCTCATGTCAGGGGTCAGTTCTTTTTTTTTTTTTTTTAATTAGTGAATCACCGGGAGGTACAGTTATAGACTTACAAACTTCTGTGTTTGCGTTTCAGTCATACACTGACTGAGTACCCATCCCTCCACCAGTGCCTGTTTTCCACCACCAATGGTCTCAGCATCCCTCCCACTACCCCCACCCCATCCCTTCTACCCTACACTGCCTCTGTGGCAGGGCATTCCCTTTTGCTTTCTTTCCTTTTCAGTTCTTTTGTTGTTGTTATTTTTTTTAAATATCTTATGGAATCACTGTGGCATAGATAGATGCCATGTAAATAATGTTCATATACCTTGTGGAATTAAAAATAGAAATCAACAAAAGAATAATATTGTAGAATCTGTAAATTGTTTTTGAATCCGTAAATATTTTAAAATTATATCCTTTCAAACAACCCATGGGTCAAATATTCCAGAAAACTATTTGGGAAAGAGGGTAGTGCTTAATAGTCCTGGTTTTGTAGCGACATCCGGAGGTACTTGGGTGACCATTTGTAGTGCTGGGGATTCAAATCCATTGAGTATGAAACCTTCCTTCATGTATCATGTCGCCAGTCCCTGTATCTGGAAATCTTTAAGTACTTTTAAAATGAAAATGAAATTTCCAAAAAGGACACAGGTTATTTTTTAATTTTTTTATTATTTTATAATTTTATTATACTCATATGTTTCTAAATTTATATTCTCTCACATTCCCACTATTCATTTTTTAGCGTCAAGTCCCAGAGTATCCTATGTGATATATATGGAAATCCAATTAACTAATTAATATATTTATTGAATCATCACAAGATACACAGTTGTAGGGCATTTGCCGTGCTCACAGCCAGACTGGCCGAGCCGGGTTCTATTCCTCCGCCCCTCTCGGAGAGCCCGACAAGCTGCCGAGAGTATCTCGCCCACACGCCGCAAAGCCTGGCAAGCAGCAAAGCCTGGTAAGCTACCCGTGATGTATTCAATATGCCAAACACTGTAACAACAGGTCTCAAAAATATGGAGATGTTACTGGGCCCACTTGAGCAAAAATAATGAACAACAGGAGAACACAAGATACAGTTACAAATTTGCTCATTATTGGGTTTCAGACATACAGTGTTCCAACACCAATCCTTTCACCAGTGTACATTTCCCACTACCTAGTTTCCCTGACACCACCCTCTTTCCCATCCAACTTTCCTCAATGGCAGACACTTTTCTTTTTCTCTATAGGTCTCTCTCATTTTCTTTGTCCTGTCTCTGTCTCTGTCTCTGTCTCTCCCTCTTTCTCTATCTCTCTCTCTCCCTATCACTCCCGCATTCTTTTTTCCTTTCAGCACTCAGTTCTTGTTCAGAGTGTTGGAATTTCCAGCTATCATTGTCACAGTGATCACTTCTCTATCCACCCGCACCTACTCCTAACCTGCGGAAAGTTTCCAACTATGAACCAGTCCTCTTAGTCCTCATTTCTATTGTCCTTGGGTATTAGGAGGACACAGTATTCTAAAAAAAATTAAAGGTGCCGGAGTTATAGTACAGTGGGGACGGTGTTTGCTTAGCAGATGGCAAATCTGGGTTCAATCCTCGGTATTCCACATGATTCCCCAAGCGCTGCTAGGAGTAATTCCTGAGTGCATGAGCCAGGAGTAACCTCTGAGCATCACTGAGTCTGATCCAAAAAGAAAAAAAAATAAGAAAAAGAAAAGAAAATTGGAAGTATTAAATGTGCAAAGGGATAAGAGTTCTGGATTTAATAATATAAGATCCTCCCTTATGGAGTGAAAAACATGGGGGAAACAAGGGGCTGAAGAGATAGCTTTATGGACTAGAGTGCATACTATGTAAGTAGGAGGTCTCTGTTTGATTTCTAACACTGCATAAGGTTCCCCAGCAAAATCAGTAACGACCTCTGAGCACTGACTCAGGAGTAGCACCCGACCACTGTTGTGCATTCCCAAACAATTTTTTTTAAATAAAGGAAACTAAAGATAAGAGCAGATAAACCTAAAAGTAGAAGAAGAAAATCAAAATTGTAGTAGAATCAGTAAAATTGAAAATCAGAAATGAGTGGAGGGCTTGGGATGTAGCAGCTGTAGCAGAATTTGCCTTGCCTGTGCAGGCAAGAGTTTGGATTTACAGCCTTCCCCCCAAAGAAAGCCATTACCAGCAAAGAAATAATTAAGAAAATCAACAAAACTGAAACTGAATCTTTACCCAGATAACATGGAGGTAATAAACTGGTGACTGGTATAAACAAATCAACTCAATTCAGATTTTAAAATATAGGCTGGTTCCACTATCCCAGTGGCCTAGTTTGGTGAGACTTCATTAGAGAAAGGGAGGTTCGGGGGAGGAATATTAAGTAGCAGGAAACTGGCAAGAGTAGGAGAGGACTGCTGGAAATACACCATCGATTTTTCAATCAGGAAACGCTTCTAACAAAAATGAGTCTATGATTGTATTCTTGCTAAGGAAGCCAGTGAGTTGGATTTTAGATAGGAGACAAGGGAGAGGGGTTAGCTCTAATTTGAAACTCTGGACTTTTCCAATTGCTCACTGTAATCGTGCTAGTTATGGGATTGCGGAAGTTATCTCAAGAGTCTGGAGGGCATTATTTTCATGTGATCTACAGGTTTCTCTCTAGTACTTTCCCAAAAGATGGCACTTGTGAGGTGTAGTGAAACACAAATAGTGGCAGTTTTTTATTTTTCCTCTTAAGATTAAAATTTAAGTATATTTTATTCATTTTTTGCACACTTTTTAAAGATTAATTTATTCCTGTTTTTTCATGCCACACTGGCAGTACTTAGGGCTCACTCATGGTTCTGTACTCAAGGATCACTCCTGGTAGGCTCAGGGCATCACATGGGGTACCTGCAGTAGACCACCTGCAAAGCAAAAGCCTTCCTAGCTGCACTCTCTCTCTGGTCCATAGAACTTACACACTTTTATCACCTCCCACCACTTGTTCAGGGATCAATCATCACACCGGAATTATTCAATAGACTCTTCGTTTGTCTCCCTGATTCTTCTGATTTTGCTTCTTGCAATGATACCTTCTTTTTCTTCCTTCCATCCTTGCTTTCTTTTGAGGTAAAGAAAAAATATATTGAGAATACATTGAAAGATGTTAGTCAGATTTTTGATAGTCAGATATCTTGCAGTGCCTGAATGGATAGAATCATTGACTGTGTTACCAATGCAAAGGACAATAATATTAAAGGTTATAGAAATTTACCCTGAAATGTCACCCAATCTTTTCTAGTGAAAAACACACTTTAGGTTAGCCAAAGAAACAATGGGGATGACCGCCCCATAATGCAAAATGGATTTTAATTCTTGAATATTATAGTTACTGAAAAATTAATCATATCATGCTTCTTCTGGGGAGGGAAGTATCCTTGGGAAGGGGTTCTATTTTCAAAAAACAATTTTTAAGTGCCAGTGATTTAATTTTATTACCCATTGAGTAAAAATATCCATGCCTTCCTTCTCAGACATTTAAAAACAATGTGTTCTATGACCATGGGCAATTTAGGTAAGGTAACAAATTACCTGAATTTCTCCACGGTTATAGCACACATTCTTCTGATGGTTAAGATAAAGCACACTTTCTTCAGGTTTATTCTATGTCAGTAACTGAACATTATAAGGCATGATGCCTCTGAATGTGTCTCTAGGTTATAGAAACATAAAATAGAACCTCGCCCTCATACTTTGTGTTCTATAATTTAATGAAGTTTTTGGTTTCTGATGAGATCAAGTTAAGGATCTTATTTCTAACCTTTATTCTGCATAAGAGAGCTTGCTCAATTTCTCTCTTCTCTCAATATTTTCTAAAGATTCTAAAATTTTCTTCAAGGAGCACAACATGCTGTGCTAGGGATTAAGTTCAGAACTTGGTACATCCTCGTTCCAAAAGAACACGTCATTTGTAGTCACCAACACTGACTCAAGCCAAGCCTTCCAACTCCTTTTTAGGACACTTGAATATTCTCCTACTTCCAACCTTGCATCTCCTCTCCGATGCCCTTAAGCTTTCAAGTTTTTCCTTTTTCTTTTGGGCCACCCGGAGGTGTTAGGGGCTATTCTCATCTCTGTGCATGGGAATCACGCCAAGCAGTGCTCAGGTGACCAAGCTGTGCCCTGGGCCTCCTCATGCAAAGCATGCCATCCAGCCCTCTGATCTATCTGTCTGTTCTCACACACCCTCTACATCTCTGGTCTCTTCTTGATCCTCTCTAGTACAACTCCTACTCCTTTTCTGGGACCTTCCTTCAGCTCTGGGATGGCTTAGCATCTCAGCTAGCAGCTCTCCTTTCTGTCCATTTTCTAGCAGATGGAGCACCCTTTGCTCCAACATCTTTGTACAAGCAGATTTCTTCATTGTCTTTCCTGTTGCTACGGATTCTCTGGTTGTCATTTTCTCCAGATCTAAACGGTCCCTAACTCAATTTCCTCCCAGGCTCTCCACTTTATTTAAACACGATAGTTCATAAAGTTGTTTGTGAAGATTTATTAGAGGCATTCACTATTCCAATACCAGTCCCTCCACCACTGTCACCTTCTGTTCACCTTTGTCTCCATTGTCCTACCCACCACTGAAGCCACTCCCAGTAGCAGGCTCATAATTATTGATTTTATATAGTTTGTTGTGTGATTGGTGATAGCACAGCAGGTAGGGTGTTTAGCTTTCATATGGCCGACCCAGGTTCGATTCCTCTGTCCCTCTCAGAGAGCCCCTCAAGCTACTGAGAGTATCCCACCCACACAGCAGAGCCTGGCAAGCTCCCTGTGGCATATTTGATATGCCAAAAACAGTAACAACAAATCTCACAATGGAGACATTACTGGTACCCACTCGAGCAAATCAATGAACAACTGGAGGACAGTGCTAGGGTGCTATTTTGCTTGTTACCATTAAATGGCTAATGGAATGATAAAAAAAAATTCATAGAAGAAAATTTCTGAAAAATTATTGTATCTCACACTGGGGATATTAAGTCCTTGCCCTGGCTCCATCTTGTCCTCAATAAGCAATAAAGCCAGCATTATTATTTTAACTCTTCTTTGAATTTGGTCATTGTGCAGGGTTTGGCACTGCTCCCTGAATGTTGCTCTGGTGTACATTGGCCATTGGTACCAGAGTCAAAGCCTTAGGCTTCTTAGGGTACAGCATATGCTCCAGCCCTTTGAGTGTCTTCCTGGCCCCATCTATTCATTTGTGTGCTTATAAATTTATACAAAGATTGTGCTGAAAATCCTACAGAAGTTTAACCTCCTTATGATCCCTGATATAAATATATCCTCATGTATCTCCTCATTTATTATCTAAAATATTGGCTTGATTTCTGTTTTTATCCCTTGAAACTAAGTTTCTTTGGATGGAGTGGAGTGAACAGTCAAAGATAATACAGAGGTTAACTAGTGGCAGACTCAGGTCTTATTCCCAGCACTGCATATGATTCCGCGACTACAAAGCCAGAAGCCCCAAGAACTGCCCATTTCTCAAAAAAAAAAAAAATTACTGTGACCAGGCCAATAAGTTGACAAGCTGACTCCATTCCTACCTCTCAATAAATCTCAACCACATTGCCAGTGTAGCCCTGGTGACTACACTCCTTATACTGCTGGGTATGACCCAAGCAGTGAACTGGCACATCAGAGTTGAGTTTCACTGGCTGTGAGTGACTGCTCCTCACACCACCCCAGACCCCAGTAATATAAAATGTGCCCTATAAAGATTGGGTTCCCTTGGACAACATATTTAAGCTGTGTCTGTAAGCAGGTAGATGCTTGGATTAGGCCAAGATCAAATTTGTTATTCTGAGGAAACAGGAACACCTAGCCAATAGTTTGAATTAACTAGTTCTCCTTACTTGTCTACAACCACTTCTCATGCAGACATTGTGAAACCTGTTCACATGTGCATTCAGAATAGCACATCTGGAAAATTTGAACCTTTCAGGTTTTATCGTCACCATCCCAAAGCCCATTCTTATTGTTGGGCAGTGGAGGGGCTGGCCATAATAGATGTTGTTCAGGGCTAACCCACCTGGCTCTGTGCTCAGGGAGCACACCTGGTAGAGTTTAAGGGACCACATGCAGTATTTTAGATTGATCAAGGGTCATCTGTGAGCAAGCTCTTACGTCTGGTAAGGTACTATTTCTCTAGTCTCTAATACCCATTTTTTCTGTCCATAGGGGAGAGTAGGAACTGGCATTTTATCAAGACTAGAAAAGTCCTGTGATAGTAAAGGAACCAAGGGAACGGTACATATTTGGTGTGCAGCTGACTGGTTGATCCTCTGCAGAGCTTGGAGTACTACCGTATGTGGTCCAATATCCCCTGCCTCTCAAATGTTGAGTGGGAGAGAAGACTTCATTGATTCCATGCATAGGGAATACCAGCACTGTATGGTCCCTTTAGCACCACCAGGTGTGGACCCGCACAAAAGGAAGAGGAAATAATTCAAGTAAATTAGTAGGACAAACTCCTTTAGGGACTGGGAATTATAATAAAAGTCACTTCCCCTTTTTTTCAGAGAAGTATACCAAGTTCTAATCCAGGACACTCCCAGAGCATCCCTGGTTAAGTCTGGATTACCAAGGATGGAGCTCAGTGCTCCGACATGGCTCACCAGCCATTTGAGAGTAGATACTCTTTGGAGCAGCAATCCGGAGCCGTGAATGAAACTGAGGCTCTTCCAGGCTCCAACCTCCTTTACCCACATCTTGCTGTCTCTCTGTTTACCTGGCCCGTTGACTCTAGGTGTGTCTGTGTCTGTGCATTAGGATCTCTGCCAAGTGTAGCCGAAGTCAACTAGCAGCAGAGCTCTAATGTGAAATAATATACCTTAGATGGTTGTGGCTATTAGGCCCCGCCCAGCAGAGACTACTGACTTCTTCACTAGGCAGGAAGTGGGGGCAGGGGCAGGCAGGGAAGGGTGGGGAGGGGTGGGGAGGGGCAGGGAGGGGGCAGGAAGGGACAGGGAGGTGCTGGGAGGGAGAAGATGAGCGGAACTAGGGAGGAGTCAAGAGGATGCCGAGATTATCTGGTTTAGAAGGAGAGGGTCCAACCCGAGTCCAGCTACGCAGACTAGGAACAATGTTCACATGCATTTGCACCTTAATCATCCTCCCTTGTATTTCTGAATGCCACTTAATACCATTTTTGTCAGAGGAAAAAACAAATCTGAATATGGGCATGGGTTGGGGCGGTGTCATCTCTCCTCGGTGATGCTGGCTTTGGACCCGGTTTCAAACGGGTCAGTGGTCTCTAGTCTCCAGTACTGTGCAGAAGGAAAGAGAAACTGGGGGGCTGGGGAAATAGCACAGCGGGTAGGGCATTTGCCTTGCACACGGCCGACCCGGGTTCGATTCCCAGCACCCCATATGGTCCCCTGAGAACCTCAAGGGTTAAATCCTGAGTGTTGAGCCAGGAGTAACCCCTGTGCATGGCTGGGTGTGACCCAAAGATTTAAAAAAAAAATTCTTGGTTCCCTGCAAGTTTACATCTGGCTGTAAAATTCCCCGTGATCATAGAATTTCTCACTGGAGAGGCACGGTTCCTAGAAATTACTCTGGACCTGCTTTTCATTCAGGTAGGTTAATCAGAGAGTCGGAGCCACTGAGACAATTGTGTAGTTCCGGTTCCCTGAATCATTGTGCCCAAAAAATGAAAGGGACACGTGACAAGATTAACAGTCCTGTATAGTGCAAATCTTAAACTATTTTATTCTTTGCTATGATCTATAAATTACTAAGAAATGGGTTTTTGCACTGTTGTTTCTTGGTTTTATTTTCAGGGGAGGTACACTTAGCAATGCTCATAGACCACTAGATAATAGGGGTTCTCTCTTGGCCATGCTCTGGGAACCATGTCATGCCTGAGATTGAGATCAAGCTTCCACATGCAAGATATAAGTTCAGTCCTTTGAGCTATCTCTCCATTCCTGGGAACTTAGCTCTATTAAGATTGTCCACAGTTTTTGTTTGATTGTTTTTGGGCCATGCGGGTGATATGCAAGTATTATTCCTCTCTCTGCACTCAAAAATTACTCCTGGTTGTACTCAGATACCATAAGGGATGCTGAGAATTGAACTCAATTCAATTCAATTGGCCCAGGTGGGCCATGTGCAAGACAAAAGCCCTTATCTGCTGCACTATCTCTTTGACCCCTGATTGTCCAGTTCTTTCAGCTTGCTTCAGTTGTTCTTCAATTTTACATCCTTAGGAGCGATAACACAGTGGGTAAGGCATTTGCCTTGCACGCGGCTGACATGGCCAACCTGGGTTTGATTCCTTCACCCTTCTCGGAGAGACCAGGAAGCTATCAAGAGTATCTCGCCCACTCGGCAAAGACTGTCAAGCTCCCCCTGACGTATTCAATATGACAAAAACAGTAACAACAAGTCTCACAATTTGTTGTGAGATGTTACTGGGTCTGCTTGCGCAAATCAATGAACAATGGGAGGACAGTGCTACAGTGCTATATTGCATATATGTACACACATGTATCTACGTATAATATATATATATATATCATCCATATATGTATTTTTCTTTTTAGTTAGGTCACTTCACATATTTACTTTCAATTTCTTCAGTTTTGTTGGGGATTACAAACTTTTACCTTCGGTTTCAAAATAAATGAATCGAGGTGTAGCCCCATAATGAACAAACAAAATTATCTGGGTCTCCTACAGGCAAAGCTTGAGCTCAGTGCATTGAGTTATCTCTCCTTCCCCTTCACTTCCACACCCCCCCAACAGATTAGGAGCTGGAGTGATACCACAGGGTGTAGAGCATTTGCCTTGCATGCAGCTGACCTGGGTTTGATTTTTCTGCCCCTCTCAGAGAGCCCGGAAAGCTACTGAGGGTATCCCCCCTGCACAGCAGAGTTTGACAAGCTCCCTGTGGCATATTCGATATGCCAAAAACAGTCACAACAAGTCTCACAATGTAGACATTACTTGTGCCCCCTCAAGCAAATCGATGAACAATGGGAGGACAGTGCTACAGTGCTAACTGGTTTGTCTAACAGTTACAAAAGTCTGCCACATTTTCTTCATACAGTGATCACTGGAAGGGCATGCCATTTTCTTTCATCTGTTAACTATAGTGAATAATGAATGCAACAGTAAATACTGATGGATAATAACATTTTTGTTCATCGGGGAGATATCAAAATTGTGTTATTGGATCTACTATAAGCAGTAGCTCTAACAGGTTTGAGGTGCTGACTTATACCTATCTTGGTTTATGTTTTTGTCATAATAAATGATGAGGAGTATATATTTCAGGGGCCTGTTGGTCATTCTGTATATCTTATTTGGGAAATGTTTATTCAGATTTACTGATGATATTTTCATTTCATTGTTCTTTTTTCTTTTCTTTTTTTCCCCCTTTTGGGTCACATCCGGCAATGTATAGGGGTTACTCCTGGCTCGTGCTCTGAGGAATTACTATTGGATCAGGGGACATATGGGATGTTGGGAATCAAACCCAGGTCAGCATTGTGCAAGGCAAAAGCCCGACCCACTGTATTACTGGTCCAGCCCCTCATTGGTTTCTTTGATTTTTGTTTTTGTTTTTAAGTCACAGCTGAAACACTGGTTTGCACAATGCAAATGTTTATATACTTTAGGAGCATAATGTTACCATACCCTGTCAATCACAAAAATGCTAA
This sequence comes from Sorex fumeus, assembly GCF_029834395.1. Taxonomy (NCBI): domain Eukaryota; kingdom Metazoa; phylum Chordata; class Mammalia; order Eulipotyphla; family Soricidae; genus Sorex; species Sorex fumeus. The sequence continues at coordinate 15,484,502 of NW_026606096.1, read as the reverse complement.
TATCCTCCACCAGAGCCCATTGAACCTTAGCCCACACCAACTACCCATGGCAAATTCAACTCTATTTTCAGAATCCGAAGAACCAGTGGCCATAAAATAAATAGAAAACATCTTAGTTATTTATTTCTTGACATCCAAGTCTTGGAGGACTTCACCCCAATAGCAAGAAAAATGAAAGAGGGCCAGAGAAATAGAACAGTGGGTAGGGTGTTTGCCTTGCATAAAACTGACTCAGGTTTGATTCCTGGCATTCCAAGCCTGCCAGGAGTAATTCCTGAGTGCAGATTCAGGGGTAGCCCCTGAACACCACTGGATGTGACCTAAAAGCCAAAAGAAGAAAAGGAAATAAAAGAAAAAGCAAATAATTGCCTCTACATCAAATTTTAAAGACTTTACACAACAAAAGAGCACTGTAGCACGGTAGCACTGTCCTCCTGTTGTTTATCGAGTTGCTCGAGTGGGCACCAGTAACGTCTCAAAACAAATTGTGAGATTTGTTGTTATAGTTTTGGGCATATCGAATATATCACAGGTAGCTTACCAGGCTTTGCTGTGCGGGCGAGATACTCTCGGTAGCTTGCCGTGCTCTCCGAGAGGGGTGGAGGAATTGAACCCGGGTTGGCCGTGTTCAAGCCTAATGCCCTACCTACTGTGCTATTGCTCCAGCCCACAACAAAAGAGAATAGTAAGAAAGCAAAAAGGCTTTCTTACTATTGCTTTTGTACTGGTTGGGAAAAATATTTGCATATATACCACAGTTTAATACCCAAGGTATATGAAGAATTTATGCAACTGAAATGTAAAAAGAAAATCAAAGATGGGACCAATGCGATAGTAGAGTGGGTAGGGTACTTGCCTTGCATGGTGCCAATCTGGATTCTATCCCTGCTACCCTGCATCATCCCTGAGTCATTCCTGGGTATCCTTATCATAAAAGATATGACAGATATTCTTTTCTTGAATATATATATATATGTATATATATATATATATCAGGGCTCTTAGAGTGCTTTCACATTTTACAATTATTTTTTGTTTGTTTAGGTTTCTGTTTCTGGTTTTGATTTTGGACTACACTGGCAGTGCTCAGTACCTTCTCCTGGCTTTGTGTTCAGAAGCCATTCCTTGCTGTGATCGAGGGACTATCTGTGGTGCCAGAGATTATACCAGGTAAACCATGTCAGCCTCGTACCACAAAACATGCTATTCACTATACTATCACTCTGCTCATGTTTGATTTTTTTTTTTTTTTTGCTTTGGATCACACCCAGAGGTTCTTAGGGCATGCTCCTAGTTCTGTGCTCTGGGATCACTCCTGTTGATGATCACTTAATCACTTAATCAATTAACTTCCCGTTAGTCGTCGATTTGCTCGAGCGGGCGCCAGTAACGTCTCCATTTGTCCCTGTCGCGTGCTAGTGTAGCCCAATGGCATCTGTTCGCTCCAGGAACATGAAGGGCCTCAAACCGATCGTTCATGATCTTGACAAAGATGTCTGACCATCTGGTAGGTGGGCGGCCACGCGGTCTTTTGACATCCCGTGGAATCCAATCAGTAACAGCTCTAGTCCAACGGTCATCTTTAAATCTCATTACGTGACCAGCCCATCTTATTTTCTACACCTTGGTAAATGAGACAGCGTCCCTGATCCTTGATCGTCGATGGATGTCAGAACTCTGGATTCGTTCTCTCATTTGAGTGAAACGTGATATTCCAAGCATAGCTCTTTCTATTCTTCTTTGGGAGACCTGAATAGCGTTCTTATCTTGTTTGCATTGGGCCCAGGTCTCTGAGGCATATGTTAATGCAGGAAGAACAGTGGAATCAAAGAGATGTGCCCGGAGACCGGAGGTTCTTCGTCCTCTTAGCTATTTCTTCAACGTTCTTGAAGGCGTTCCAAGCCGCTCTTCCTCCTGGGCAGTTCTGGTGCCAGGTCATTTGTCATGTTGACCTCTCGACCTAGGTACACATAGCTGTTGCATTCGGAGATGGTCATTCCATTGAGAGCGAATGGGGCGTCAGGAACGAGGCTGTTTCTCATAAACATTGTCTTCGTAAGATTCAGCTGTAGTCCTACTTTTCCACACTCACGGTCAAAGTCGGCCAGCATTTGTGCCGCTTGGCTGATGTTTGGTGTTATTAAAACAATGTCATCAGCAAAACGGAGGTGGTGTAGTTGCTGACCATCTATCTTCACTCCCATTCCTTCCCATTCCAGTCGTCGCATGATGTTCTCGAGGGTGGCACTGAAGAGTTTTGGTGAAATGGTATCACCCTGCCGCACCCCTCTCTTGACATCAATGATCACTTCTTTGTAGAATGGTGAGATCCTGGTAGTGAATCCGCAATACAGCTCACAGAGGATCCTGATGTATTGGGCTTGAATGCCCTGATTGGCTAGGGCTTCAATGACCGCTCCCGTCTCAAAGGCCTTCTTTAAATCAATGAACGTTAAACAGAGCGGCATCTTGAACTCCTGAGAAACCTCAGTGAGCTTGGTTACCGTGTGGATATGGTCGATTGTGCTGAATCCTTTGTGGGACCCGGCTTGCTCGCATGGTTGTCCTTCATCTAGTGTTCTGCCAATCCTATTTAGGATGACTCGAGTGAACAACTTGTAGATGAGAGAGAATAGGCAGATCGGGCGAGAGTTGCCAATGTCATGGATGTCTCCCTTCTTGAACAGTAGTACGGTCCTGCTGGTTTTCCATTGGGACGGAACCTTGCATTCAGACAGGTAGCGAGTGAAGAGCCGAGCCAGTGTATTGATGAGTACTGACGGCAGGTTCTTCAGGTGTTCAGGTCTGACCTTGTCTGGGCCGGGTGCTGGTTCTTTCTTTACCGAAAAAATGGCGTGTTGGATTTCGGAAGGGAGAATGTTGGGAACGACATATCCATCCTGTGGAATTTGGTATGTCGGCAAGTGGACATGGCTATCGAAGAGATTTGAGTAGAAGTCATGGATAATCTTCTCCATTGCCGTTCTGGAGGATGTGATGGATCCATCAGGACGTTGGAGGGCAGTCATCCTGATCAGGAAGCCAAATGTGTGACAGAGCGTCACATCCAGATTGGTACCACACAATTGGTACAGCAGCTGCTGTAGTGTGGGTGTGTTCGGCCACACCCTACCCTGTGTGTCTAGGATTACCCCTGGCAGATGCTGAGGCACAGTAGGGTGTGGCCCTGAAACAAAAACAAACACAAATTGACCTCTCCTATATAAGCAGCCTTAACTTCAAGTGCTCTAACTCTTGGCTTCTATCTTGGGATTCTATCTTGGAGAAGAGACCATCCTGGCTGGAAAAATGGCACCTCCCAGGCCATTTCCGAGTTCCCAGGCCTCAAGGGCTCATCAGCTGCAAGCGTTCCTCAGCCTGAGGAGGAGATGGTGCTGCCTGGCTTCCCGGACATCGAAAGCTTCATGAAGTTTGCTCTCAGGTCAGTGGAGGCAGTCATTAAGGCATCTGGGAGCCTGCCACAGTCTGGCCCAGAATATGATTTTTACCAAAGTTTTCCTGGCTTCCAAGCATTGTGTGAGACTCAAGGAGACAGAATACTTGAGGGCATGAGCAGAATGATGCAGTACTACGTGTGTCAGAGCGACATCAAGGACTGCAGGAAAGTGACGGACTTGGAAGACAAATTTGATTTATTGGTTGACGCCAATGATGCTATTCTGGACGGAGTGGACATTTTACTGGATGAAGCTTCAGGCATGAAGAAGCATCAGCAGCCCGTCCTCCCCATAGGATCACAAGCCCGCCAAATGATCATTTCCAGCTGGAACCGGAAGGTAGGAGAATCGGGCAAAAAACAAAATCGGAACCCTTCCGGCTGCTTCACGTGAAGAACATCATCTGACCGCAGCTTAAATTCCGAGAGAAGATCAACAATTCCAACACTCCATTTGTTCCAAAGATCTTCATCAAGCCCAACGCCCTGAAACCTCTCCCTCGGGGGCTGTCTAAGGAGAGTCGGGAGCACACCAAGAACCAATCAGAGGACCCGGATGTGCCACCGGCCCTGGTCCACTTCCTCCACCAGCAGCGGACCCAGCAGGTAGAGCAGGACTTGTTCGCACACCCCTATCAGTACGAACTGGATCACTTTACGCCCCCAGAGTGGGCGCTTCAGAAACCGCAGCCCCAAGCCTACAAGCCCCTGGAGGACACTGCCTGCCACTTGGTGACCTCGCTGGACCAACTCGTGCAACTCAACGCGACGCTCCTGGCCTGTTGGGAATTTGCGGTGGACTTGGAGCATCACTTTTACCGCAGCTTCCTGGGCCTGACCTGCCTGATGCAGATTTCCAGCACACCGAAGACTTCATCATCGACACGCTGGAGCTGCGCAGCGACATGCACCTCCTCAACGAGAGCTTCACAGACCCTGCCATCGTGAAGGTCTTCCACGGCGCTAACTCCGACATAGAATGGCTGCAGAAGGACTTCGGGCTGTACGTGGTGAACATGTTCGACACGCAGCAGGCAGCGCGCCTTCTTCGGCTGGGCCGGCACTCCCTGGACCACTTGCTGAAACGCTACTGCAACGTGCAGGCGAACAAGCAGTATCAGCTGGCCGACTGGAGGGTGCGCCCTTTGCTGGAGGAAATGCTCCACTATGCCCGCGAGGACACCCACTACCTGCTCTACATCTACGACTGCATGAGGCTGGAGCTGTGGGCTGCTGCCAGCGAGCAGCCCTCGAAGGCCCGGGTTGTGTGGCAGCGCAGTAGGGACATCTGCCTCCGGAAGTTCGCCAAACCGCTCTTCACGGATGAGTCCTACCTGAAGCTGTATGAGAAGCTGAAGACGCCTCTTAACGCACAGCAGCTGACAGCCTTCCGGCTGCTGTTCGCCTGGAGGGATCACCTGGCAAGGAGGGAGGATGAGAGCTGCTGCTATGTCTTGCCCAACCGCATGATGCTGAAGATCTCAGAAGAGCTGCCCGAGGAGCCCCAGGGCATCATTGCCTGCTGCACCCCCGTCCCGCCTCTGGTATGGCAACAACTTCATGAGCTGCATCTTCTCATCCAGAAGGCGCGAGGAACCCCTCTGTGCCAGTCGGAAGTTGCCACCGGAGTGAGGAGGAGAGCACTGCTGCCCCATCCCGAGAGCCTGGAAAATGTTCTCGTTGGACCTCAAGAACACTCCCACGCTTGGTCTGGTGACTGCCCTGCCGTCCCCACCAATGAGCCCGTCCCGGGCCAGACGCAGGCTGGCCTCTTCCCAGCCCAGCACGAAGAGAAGACCCTGGTGGCCACCAGCTGCTTCGTTGCCACGGCCGCGGACACCTTGTTTAACGAGGCAAGTGCAGAGGGAAAGGACAACGCCCAGAAGAAAGTCCAGCCAGTGATGCAGTCCTTGGAGAACCCATTCGGGATGCTTCCGCAGGCGCTCCAACACCACGCCCACATTTCCCAGGCAGCCAAGGCCGACCCTTCCTCAAACATCAATGAAATCAGCGAGCGCTGGGAGATGGCCAGCCAGGCGCAGGGACAGAAGGACTCTAAGGACACTGCCAGGAAGAGGGCAGCCCAGGCGACAGCTGCCCAAGACGAGTCCAAGGAAGGGTCGCAGACCCCCGCCCAGCCGGTTCTGTCGCTCTGCCAGCAGATCGCCCTGGAAAACGCTGCCAAGAAGAGAGAGAGAACAAGTGACCCCAGAGCCCCTGAACAGAAAAAAGAGAAGAAATGGTCCAAACTGGCTGAGAAGCCCAAGGAACCCAGGGAGGCGCAGGAGAAAGCTTCTACTTCCTTTGACTACCGCAAGCCAAACGTCCAGGCGTTTGCTGGAAACAGCAAGTCCCAAGCGGCCTCCCAGTTTGACCCCGGTAAGCAGATCCTGGCTGGCAAGAAATGCTTCGCAGCCAAAGTACTCAAACAGACCGCGGGAAACAATAGCATGTCCTTCGTGCCCCGGGAGTTGGACAGAGGGTTCAGATGCAACTGGCCCAGGAGACCGCGTCCGCCAGACTTCTGGGGTCTTCCCGGGACCGGGAGACAAGGGCCTTGGGATGGTTTTGTATACCATCCCAATTTTAACACTGTTAGAAATAATTGTTACTGGGAAAAAGAATAACTAAACTGGAGCTTGTGACCCCATGTGCGGTCACATATTTGAATAGGTGGTGGTAAAGAATCTTTTTGCATTTGTTTTTCTTGTTTGTTTTTGGGTTATATCCAGCGGTACTCAGCATTTATGCCTGGGTCTGTACTCAGGAATTTCACCGGGCACGCTTGAGGGACCATGTGGCGTGCTGTGGATCAAACTGGGGCTGGCTGTGGGGACAAGGCAAATCCCTTAGTTGCTGTACTATTGCTTCACTCCAAAAATCTTTAAAAAAAATTGTTTTAGGATCAGAGAGTCGGTACATCAGGGACAGTTCTTGTATTTTGGTTCCACGAATACCTTAAGGAGTGATTCCCAAGCACAAAGACAGGAGCAAGCCCTAAGCATAGCCAGGTACGGCTCAACTCTCCTTCCTACAGCAAATTTAATAAAAAACTGTTTTAAAATACATTTCTTAGTTCTCGAGATTAGTGTATTGATGCTTTACATGGAGGAAAATTGAGTGTTGATCCGTGGCACCGTATGGTTCCTGAGCACTGTTAGATTAGTGCCCAGCACAGATCTAGGAATAATCCCTGAGCACCACTGGATGTACCCATTCCAAATTATTTGTGATTATTATCTGGAAATGTTTGAATTGTATACATATGCATATTCATGTACACCTCTATACTTGAATTGTATATACATATTACTCAAGTTGCATAAAAACTTATCGGATAGAGGGACTAGAGTGGTAGTTGAAGCTTGCCTTAAAAACCTTAGAGTGAAATATTAGATTATTTTTGTTCTGCTTTGGGGCAGGGATTGGGGTTCAGGATGGGATGATGGGAAGATCATCAAAATATGATGATGGGAAGATGTAATGATGATGGGACTGGTGTTTGAATATTAAATGTAATAAGAAATTGTGAACTACTTTATAAAATAAGTTTTTTTGGAAAAGCTTGCCTTGCCTAAGTCAGACCTGGGTGGTTCAATTTCTGGCACCCCATGGTGCCCAAGCACTGCAGGAGTGACCCCTGATCACAGAACCAAGAGTAACACTGCCAAGTGTGGCCAAAGAGTAAAAACAAAATACCCCAAAACATATTGAGTGAAGGTGGTGGTGAAGGCCAGACAACTGGTACAGCAGGTAAGGCATCTACTTTGCCCACGGCTGAACTAGATTCAATCCCCAGCACTATTTGTGGTCCTCCAGCACTTCAAGGAATGATCTCTGAGACCGAGAGGATTAAGCCCTGAGCAAAGCTGGGTATAACTCAAAACAGAAAAGGAAAAAAGGAAGGCTGGAGCCATAGCTTGGGCATTTGCCTTGCACGTGGCCGACCTGGATTTGATCCCTGGCATCCCCTATGGTTCCCTGAGTACTGCCAGAAGTAATTCCTGAGTGCAGAGCCAGGAGTAACCCCTGAGCATTGCTGGACTGACCCCAAGAATCCAAAAAAAATTTAATAAATAAATAAAAATTAAAAAAAATAAAAAGAGAAGAAAATGGGGAGGGGAGTTATCAGAAGAAAAATTTTAAGGAACCTGCTATAGCTCTGACTAGAGGCAGCCAGAATACAGTGATTATTTCCAGATGTTTCCAGAATCCCAGGGATGTTTTCAGGTGTGGGTCGAACACACATCCCCTGGATTCCCCGCAACACAGAGAGGAAACTCTGGCACAAGTAGTGCATGTTCGGTTACCATCATGTCCCACATTCCAGCTCCTTAGGCTAGAACTCCAGAGCCAAGAGGTTCAGCGGCCAGTCCTCCCCTTAGCCAGCCACAGGGTATCTGGTGACTGAAAGAACCAGGTACAGACTTTTCCCTTCTCAATTTGATACACAGCCAGTTGTTTGATACACACCCAGCATCCACCTCTCATCTGCTTCTCCAACATTTGGCCATATAACCCTGTCCACTCTTCTCTAGAGGAAAAGCTCCTGTTTTTTGCACAAGCCAGGGGTTACTCCTGACTGTGTACACAGGAATTCCTCCCGGAGGTGCTTTGGGGAACATATGGGATGCTGGGAATCAAACCCAGGTGTGCCTTGTGCAAGGCAAATGCTCTTACCCACTGTAGGGCCCCCAGAGGATCTTGTTAACATTGGGCCCAACCCTCTCTATCACCTCCCTCCTGTCTCTCCCTGTGAGGCACTGTTCCTCTAGCCACACAATCGTTATTCAGGGTCTGCATTTCACTCAGCATTTAGTTGAAAACATGGGGGTGAGAATCCAGTAACTTTCTCCATCCTTTGCATTGCTGGTATCCCCTGGTAGTCTTATCCCCTGATAGACTTACTTAATGCACAGTGACTCTTCGAGAAAATTCAGAAACTTTACAGAAGAACATGTTCTTCAGATGGGGCCAGTGCTCAGTCCAGCTTGCTCTTTGGACCCACAGCGCTGACTGTTGCTCACAGGAGCTGGGCTGGGAGATGGCTGCTCTCAGCAGCCTACGGTAGGCCTAGAAGCACGGAATCAGGTCATTTACTGCCCAGCAAAGGGAAACTTAAATGAAGGGGATTGGGTTTCTCCAAATAAATTTATAAATTTGATGTATTTCTAAGAGATGTTAAGAAGTCTGAGCACGTTACAAACATTTTTGTATAAAAATAGAGGTTCTGTAAAAAAAACTAATTCTGGGTAAAAATAATTGTACAAGCACCATTAGGATCCCTTTTAATAAGAATATACAGACAAGATGTGTTTTCCTTACCAGAGCGGTACGAAGATTGGTTATTGCATTTTGGGGTGCAGTGGGGGTGGTTACTCCCAGCGTGCTCAGGGTTTACTCCTGACTGTATTCAGGGATACTCCTGGTGGTGTTCCAGAGACCATATGTAACGCCAGTGAGTAAACCAGGGTCATTTACATATAAAACAAACATCTTACAACTGCTTCAGCTGAACTGCATGTTCTTATTGGTTCAGGAATACAGAAATAAAACACTGTAATAAAGTATAGAATAAAAAAACACATACAGTTTATGTGGTTCTATCTCTTCTTCTAACCACATACATTCTCTGATTGTTTTTGAACATCTTCATTAGAGGTCGCTCCTCATTTCATGCCACCTTTCCATTATTTCTCATCTCAGTACACAGTATAATCATATATACATATATATGTATATGTGTGTATTTACACGTGTGTGTGTTTGTGTATATGTGTTCTGTTTTTGAGCCGCGTTCGGCTCAGCCCTAGGGATAGCAAGCCTGGAATCAAACGCAGACCTCACACATGCAGAGCAAATGCTCTTCCAAATGAACTACATCCCAACCCTTATTTTAATTTTTCTTTGCTTTGTTTACTTGGGGGACTTGGAGTTCCTCAAAAGTCTCTGCTGTAGTGATGGAGGAGTCTGGTTTAGGGTAGAAACCCTGACCACCTGCAGAGCCCCTTCTCCTGGTTCCTGAATCATCAGTTTCAGAAGCAAATCGGATTATTTTCATTTTCTGTGTAAAACTCTGATGGGTGCTATGTACACACAGTTCCAATTTCATTGAGCCTGGACAGAAATTTTATAAAAGAGTTGAACTGTTTTGAAGTTCCAGCTATTTTAACAAATACCACTGCTCCTAACACTAAGCAATGTTTCCTATGGCCAGTCTTCAATGGTGAGATGGCATTCCAGAGCACCCCTCTGTCCCCCAATTTAATAGATTGAAAAAAGCTAATGATATACCACGAGGCTCTCCACACAACAGAAATACAAATTTCTCAGCAGACATATAGTGACTACCCTCAGCAGTAATCCGGTGATATCACTAACTCATCACAAATTTCCTTCCTAATAATAATAAAAATTAAAGAGTCTCCTCAGATCTATTTAGAAAGGATTGTGAGAACAGATGCACACTTTCTAGGGAAATATGTGTGCAGACTCTTTTACATAACTTAAAAATATGAAGGGAAATCTTGGGTTAAGGAAAAAGTCACAGCTATGTACAATATGACACAGGCTTTTTTTTTCTTTTTGGGTCACACCCAGCAATGCTTAGGGGTTACTGCTGGCTCATGCACTCAGGAATTGCTCCTGGTGGTGCTCGGGGGACCATATGTGATGCTGGGAATTGAACTTGTGTTGTCCATGTTGGCTGCGTGCAAGGCAAATGCCCTACCTGCTGTGCTATCGCTCCAGCCCCGACACAGGGTTTTAATGCACATCCAGTGGTGATGTTCGGGGAAAGGGGGGACATCGTTGGTGTTTCTGGAACCACATGATGGAAAGAGCATATAAAATATGTGCCTTTCCTTTTTCACATGCCCGTATAGGCCCTCCCGTTGATCGTCGATTTGCTCGAGCGGCCCCAGTAATGTCTCCATTGGAGACTTTGTTGTTACTGTGTTTGGCATATCGAATACATCATGGGTAGCTTGCCAGGCTCTGCCGTGCGGGCGATATACTCTCGGTAGATTGCCGGGCTCTCCGAGAGGGGCAGATTAATCGAACTCGGGTCGGCCATGCTGGCTTCGTGCAAGGCAAACGCCCTACCGCTGTGCTATCGCTCCAGCCCTTATAGTATGCCTGTATAGTAGTTTTGAAATATAGTAGTTTGAAAAATACTAGTTTTGAAATATAGTAGTTTTGAAAACTACTATGCCCGGATAGTAGTTTTGAAGATGAGAAAGTATAATGAAGTGAGTAAGAAACTATACAAATGATCCCTGAAAATATAATTTTTCAGGTGAGGGGCTGGAGCGATAGCATAGCAGTAGGGCGTTTGCCTTGCACGCAGCCAACATGGCTGACCCTCGTTCGATTCTTCTGCCCCTCTCAGAGAGCCCGGCAAGGTACCGAGAGTATATCGCCCGCACGGCAGAGCCTGGCAAGCTACCCGTGATGTATTCGATATGCCAAACACAGTAACAACAAAGTCTACAATGGAGACGTTACTGGGCCCGCTCGAGCAAATCGATGAACAACAGCAGGGCCTTTACCTTTACCTTTATAATGAAGTGAAATTGTAGGAGTATGGGAACCGGGAACTTTGAAATAGTTTATTGAGTTTCTCTTCTCAGCTTAAGTACATTATCATCAGTTTGAGGGGCAGGGAGGACACCTGGTGATGTTCAGGGGCTATTTCTGACTCAGCACTCAGGAATTGCTCCTGGAACCTTATGAGATGCCTTGGATCAAAATTCAGGTTCCCAACATGCAGAGCAAGCGCCTTACCCGCTGTACAATTTCTCTAGTCCCAAGCACATTATCATATTTTAACACAAGGCTGCCCTCTACTGGTTGTTTTATTTGATTTTATTCCTACTTTGATCTTACTGTTACATCATTATCTAACAATAGCCATGAAGTTTTCTTCTTTCCTCCTCCTCCTCCTCCTCCTCCTCCTCCTCCTCCTCCTCCTCCTCCTCCTCCTCCTCCTCCTCCTCCTCCTCCTCCTCCTCCTAGTTTTTCTATGCTCAGAGCAGAGCAGTGCTTGGGAGACTATGTGTTCCAGTATGCTCAGAATTGAGAAATTGGTTCCACTGTGCCATGAAAAAGACAGGAATTCTCAGGACCCAGACGCTGGAGGGGGAGAGGAGCCAGATCTGGGGGGAGCAGCAGAAGTAACCTCTATCTAGGTCTAATAATTTTTCAGCGTCAGTAGGAAATATCTGGATAAACCAGCTTGTAGGTACGTCTGAGACTTCCCCCGAATGGAAAAGGATGGTGTAAGAGTGAGCATAGAGAAATGGCAGAAAACCAAGCAAGAGAGGACAGATGTGCCGGTTCATGTAGCAGTATGGAAGATGCTCTTGAAGCGAAGAGAACAGAAAGCCTGAGTGGTCTCTAGACCACAGGTGGTCCATAGTGTCCTTCAGCACGACAGACATACAGCACAGCACAGAAGGTCCCTCCCTGACCTCTGCACAATCTCCCCATCTTCTCCATGGCCTGGTGGACAGCAAACAGTTCACAAAGAATAGGCCAGATACAGGATATATAGATTCGATACAAATATTTTTCTTCTAAAAGATATATTGATTAGTATAATCAGTGGTTAATGCATTTTTTAAAATGTTACGTATTGTTATTTACTAATTGCTTGTATGACCCTATACTATTACTGCTCCAGCAACCTGATGAAACTTGCTCTCGCTCTGTTCTTGTTGTACCTGTGTGATTTACAACCTAGAAGTCCTGCCTCTAATTTTCCCACCTCATGAGAAAACATCTGGCCATACTTCAATACCATGCAGTTTTATTTCAGGTTAAAATTAGGTGTTCCATATATATATGTGTATATATATATGTATATATATATATATAAATCTACCCTCCTGGTTTGTAATTCAATGTACAGAAAGAGATTGATATGAAAGAAAATTTTCACTGTGATGATGTGTACAGGGCTGGATCGATAGCTCAGTGGGTAGGACCTTTGCACAATTAGTTTTATGAGTTCGATTCCTCCACCTTCAATTCCTCCGCCCCTTCAAAATGTCACTGTCACTGTTCTCCCATTGTTCATGAATTTGCTCCAGCGGGCCCAGTAACATTGTGACACTTGTTACTGTGTTTGGCATATTGAATACATCACAGGTAGCTTGCCGGGATCTCCAAGAGTGGCGGAGGAATCGAACTTGGGTTGGTCATGTTGGCTGCGTGCAAGGCAAACGCCCTGCCCACCATGCTATCGCTCCAGCCCACAGATGTGCACAGAGGGGAGAAAGTCTGAATTTAGAGAGATTATGGTGATGGAATGTCTAAGATAAGAAAGAAGAGAAAGACCTAAGGAAGGAGATGAATGTCAGAGGGAGTTTGTTTGAAATTATAGAAAAAACAACATAGAGGCAGGGCAGGGAGGGGCAGGAGGGAAACTGGGACCTTGCTGGTGGGAAATGTACAATGGTGAAGGGAGAGATGTTGGAACTTTGTATGACTGAAACCCAATCAATCATGAACAACTTTGTAACTGCATCTCATAGTGATTCAATTAAAAAAAATTTAAAACTGCATTCAAATATCATGATGTTTGATAGATGTCAAACTGAGAAAGTGAATGTAGAACTGACACTGAGCAGTCTATGGTGGGTTTGATGCAGGATAAAGAGATAGATGATTTGGGGCTGGAGCAATAGCACAGCGGGTAGGGCGTTTGCCTTGCACTTGGCCGACCCGGGTTCGATTCCCAGCATCCCATATGGTTCCCCAAGCACCGCCAGGAGTAATTCCTGAGTGCTGAGTGCAGAACCAGGAGTAACCCCTGAGCATGTGTTGGGTGTGACCCAAAAAGCAAAAAAAAAAAAAAAAATAAGAGAGACAGATGATTTCATACTGGTGAACGGCTGGGAGGGACCTGGACCCATTCTAAACCTTAGGGCAGGGTGCTGTGCGAACTCTGTAGGAATGGTGAGTGCTAGTGCCAGACCACAGGGCTGTCTTTCTAAAGTATTCATGCCTCTCTTTAAGTCTGAAACCCACGTTACTTTAAATAGTTATTTCATGGATTGAAGAGATACCTCAATGAATGGGACTAAGTGCATATAGTTGCTTGCAAGAGATCTAGGAGTGATTTCACAACAATGGAGTCATCCAAAGAACACAAGAACTAGACAGAAGAATGTAGTGAAAATGAGGAGGAAAAAAAAATCTGTCTCCAGAAAAAAATATCGTCATGTTTTCTGAAAATGTCTTAGAATATCAAAGACAATGAGATGTTAGATTCTGCCTGATAGACTGGTGATACATAAGTGTTGTGCCATTTTCAGAAATATTCAGGAGCTTACAATCTCAGGTTGATAATGGGATTTGATGCTGGCATTAGTTTTAGTGATAGAAACTCTTTGCAGAATTAGCCTAATGTTCTTTGTCTTCTAAATTCAGAGACAAAATATAGATGAAAAATGCATCAGAGGACCTGGAGGGCCCTCCTAGCACACTGGGAGGGAGGGGGCATTTGCATTGCACTCAGCCAACCCACGTTCAATCCCTAGCATCCCACACGGTCCCCCGAGCAACACCAGGAGTAATTCCTGAGTTCAGAGCCAGGAATAGCCCCTGAGCATCGCTGGGTGTGACAGAAAAAGCAAAATAAAATAAAATAAAATGCATCTGAGTGTTTTAAGCATTACATATGTGACATCCTTTATGTCTTGTGTACTTTATTTGTGAAGATAATCAAGAATTTGATGCTGTATAGATATAAAGATGCAAATTACAGAGATATCTTTGCATTAAATTACAAAACCATTGTGTTTACTTTCATGAATACAAAAATTCCTTTCATAATGGTGGTTTTCCCTACAGTTTCTAGCATTAGTTTCAGATAAGACTGAAGAGATTGAACACCACTCTACTGGAATTATTTCATTGATTTTTTTGAAGGCTGTCATAGCTTTCTTTCCTTGTGATGATCATCTCAAATGGTTACCAGTTTTGTATATATGTCAAGACAATGGAACTATAAATATCTCTATTGTAGATTCTAGATTTATCTATAATAATTCAAACTAAAGTTTAATAAAGAGAAAACTGATCAATAAACTATAAAATAATTTAGATATCAAGTTTCTATTCCCTGATATTGTGGGGAAAGGGAACAACGAGGAGAACTTTGGGAAATGATGTTTCAGTGAACTCTGGGCACACAAGACAAGTGGAGGAGCTGGGAATGCCAGAAGTGCCCACGGCCACCAGCACAACTTACCTTTACGGTGACCACTTCAGTGTCTGACCATAGGGACAGGTAGCTGGAGCTTCTGACACTGGTGGTGCAGAATTGGAAGAGACTAGTAAGGAAAAGGTTTGGTCATTGTTCATTTTTGTTTGGTGCATCAGACAGTGCTGAGGCAGACACTTTTCTAAATGCTCTATGGTATTAAAATATAAAGATTAACTCTCAATAGGAAGAAAACAAAATGTGAGGATGGAGAGGTAGCTCAGCATTTCTTTTTACTCTCTCTCCTTTCGTGAATTATGATTTATAATACAGGTACTAAGAGGTCATTGTGTTCAGGACATTCAGTATTTTTATTAGGAAGATAAGGCTGGAGTGGTGTTTTTTTTTCCTTTTTGTGTTACACCTGGCAATGCACAGGAGTTACTCCTGGCTCTGTGCTCAGGAATTACACCTGGATGTACTCATTTCATCTCCTGCCCTAGTAGGCCTGACCTCAGATTCTGTAAGCTTCCCATCCCGCGTCTTGCATGAACTGGTAAGCGCCCCCCACCCCACAAGCCACAGTCAGTCCCTATTCTCCTCTCCAGTTGTTCTAGACAAGCCCCCAAACCAGAGTCCCCTATCTGCAGCTCCTCTGGTCTTCAGGAAGGCAAGAAATGTGACAGGGAAGAGGCCAATTTCATAGGAGCCCAAAGGAGGAGAAGCGCCCTCCCCCACTTACTTATGGGGTGTTTAAGGAGTAGCAGGTGTTGATAATCATTCAACAGCCCCAGAAGAAAGATCTCCCCTAGAAACGGAAGTCCAGTCCTCACGATGAAGGGACAATCCTAGGTTTTACTGCCATGAGGAGGAAAACATGAAATGGGGCAAAATAAAGAGAGGTTCTCTAGCATGGCATTAGTCCTTGTACTCCACGCTCTCCCCTGGGTTCTTTCTGTGTGACCTTTTGTGTGTTTTTTTTAAAAGACTTTGTATTATTTTTCAAAAGACTACTGCATCTGACCTTCAGTTTTCCTTTTGGTGGTAAACCAGGGTAAAGCGATCACTTTAATATTTTGCTTCAGTTAAGCAACTGTAACATATTAACTCTAATGCCTTCTTCATAAATTTGAACACAAAAATGGATGCTATCACTTCCACCCAAAATCTTTGATATCCATGCAACCACACCATACACAGATGAATAAATTTTTGTCCTTCAATGGAGGGAGGGAAATGTACCTGCCACAGAAGCAGGCTGGGGGTGGGAGGAAAATCAGAGAGATTGGTGGAAGGTAGTGAGCACTGGTGAAGGCATTGTTGGAACAATATATGCCTTCTCATGTTTTTTTTTCTTTTTGGGGTCACACCTGGGTGTTGCACAGGGGTTACTTCTGGCTCTGCACTCAGGAATTACTACTGGCGGTGCTCGGGGGACCATATGGGATGCTGGGAATCGAACTTGGGTATGCCCCGTGCAAGGCAAATGCCCTACCCACTGTCCTATCGCTCCACGTCTTGGAAGAAAAGCTTTTTAACAGGTTATAAAACCACTGGAAGATATTTCCTCTTGCTTCTTTTGACCTCTCTTTCCCCAGGTATGTCCTGTAAAAAAGCAAATAATAACAGAACCAGAACATGGTGGGGATTTCCTTTAACGCCCCACCAATCCACAGTGATTAGGAAAAGATCAAGAAAATTTTGAGGTCAAGACAGAGACATTCACAGTTCTGTGGATGATGTAGGAGAAAACTTTGACATGCCAACCACCATGCATCCCATAGCTTGAAGGAAGCCAGAATGTTTTATTTATCTGTTTGTTTGCCTGTTAGAGGAAAAATAATTCCAAGCCTTGCAGGGAGCCTAAAGATTCTGAGAATGAGCAACTTTTGTTCTGAGTTTAGCTGTACCTGGGGTTACTCAACGCTCTGTGCTCAAGGGACACTCCTAGCAGTGCTTGGGGGACCATATGCAGTGGAATTGAATCTCAGTGGAGAAGTAGAAACTTATAAATTCAGTTGCACTTTCAGAAAGGAAGATTGAACTTGAAACACAGTCTGGTACTACTATTTCTTTCTCAACCAGGATGGGATTAAGAAACATTGTGAAGGTGGGGCTGGAGTGATAGCACAGCTGGTAGGGCGTTTTTTTGTTTGTTTGTTTGTTTGTTTTGCCTTTTTGGGCGTTTGCCTTGCAGGGCCACCAACCCGGGTTCGATTTCCAGCGTTCCATATGGTCCCCCGAGCACAGAGCACCGCCAGGGGTAATTCCTGAGTGCAGAGACAGGAGTAATCCCTGTGAAACACCCAGGTGTGACCCAAAAAAGAAAAAAAAAAGAAAGAAAGAAAGAAAGAAAGAAAGAAAGAAAGAAAGAAAGAAATATGAGAAGGATAAAGGTAGGAAATTCACTGTGGAGATTGGATTTTCAGGATTAGTGGCCTACCTCTTGCCCCCTGGCTAAATACTACTTAATCCCTACTTTCAGAGTATCCTATCAGGGTTAATTCACCTCCCTTCCTTCTGACTGGTCTTTTCTTTAAAGCCCCACCCATCCAACAGAATATAAAAACAGGTCAAACACAGGACAGAGCGGCAGGCCGACTTCCAGTCCTTCGGGGAGAGTCAGCTCAACACCAGCACCAAGGACTCAACCAGACCAGGGTCACCGATCCAGGTAATAACCAATAAGGACTGTAGGTTTACGGGAGGCAGAGGGAGAGCATAATTTCCATTCCTAGTGTCTGTTCTATGGAGAACACTATTTTTATTGGAGGAAATACTTCATAGAGGATCTGATATCTGTTTCCTTATATGAAGTACTATACCTTAGCACCTATCTTCCTGGATTACGTTGAGTCGTTTCCCCATCTCCAGGACTTTGGTCACAGCTGGGGATTGTCACTAAATAATCAGGGTTCTATTCCATGAAGCCTTACAGAGTTGGCTATCTATGAGTGATTATGGAGAAGGAGAATCTGGTTGCGTTGAAGACGGTGAACAGGGCACTGGAAAGCTCGTTCTCCTACTTCCTTGGGAGGGTCTTATCTTCCTCAGAACACATCAACTCTTTTAAAGCTGTAGATATTGCTGGCCAAGAGAGTTGTTGAGCTCGACTTCCCTTCATATCCACATTTATTCATGACGGGCTGCTCCTTGTGACTTGAGTCACTGGACAACAGTGGATCAGGCAGTATGATAAATCATCAGAGAGGGACCCTCACTGAGAAAGACATTGGGTATACGATACAGTTCTGAAGGTGTAACTTGTTTTGACAGGAAACCGCCTGAGGACTCCCAAATTCAGACAGTGCCCACGCTAACCCAATCCTGCCCTTCCCACACCTGAGGATGGAAGAGGTGTCAGCAGTCCTGGCCAAAATCCAGCCAAAATGCTTCTGTCCCGTCTGCCTGGACTACCTCAAGGACCCTGTCACCATCGACTGCGGCCACAACTTCTGCGACTCCTGCATCCGCATGTCATGGAAGGACCTGCAGGACACATTCCCTTGTCCCGTGTGCCAACTGGTCCGCCAGGAGATGCGTGTCAGTGCCAACGCCCAGCTGGGCAGGCTGGTGGGCCTGGCCAAACGCCTGTATAGCTCCAGGAGCAGCAAGATGGCATGGGGAGAGGAGCACAGGCATGAAGACCACAGGCAGGGGATGAGCCTCTTCTGCGAGGATGATCAGGAGCTGCTATGTCCCCTGTTTGCCCGGTGTCTTGATCTTCAGAGTTCTGTGGAAGAGGCCGCATCCTATCACAGACAGAGGCTCAACAGGTACATCAAGTCCCTGAAGAAGCGGTTGGCAAAGGTGCAGAAGCTAAAAGTCACCCATGAGAGAAAGATCCTTCAACTGACCGAGGAGGCCAGAATGCTTAAGAGTCAGCTGGCCTCAGAATTTGAGCTGCTCACCCAGTTTGTGGAGCATGAGCAAGAGGCAGCTCTCCGCAGGCTGGCAGAAGAGGAGAAACGCCTGCAGCAGCAGCTCAGGGCCAACCTGGAGGCCTACTCAGACCACATCTGGGCGCTGAAAGACCTCAGACGGGAGGTGGCGGAGCGGAGCGTGATGTCCGAGGAGATGGTGCTGAGGGGGGTGAGGGGCCTGCAGCAGCGCTGGGCAGGCCTGCAGCCCCTGGCCGTGCAGCCCCTGCACTTAAGGCCAGCGGCCTACAGCCTCCCTCCTCTGTGCTCGGCGCTCAGCAGCATCATCCGGAGATTCCGAGAGAGCATCAGCCTGGACCCCCACACAGCCCATCCCAGCCTGCGTGTGTCTAAAGATAAAAAGTCTGTGACCTGGGTGAGGAAAAATCTCAACCGTGCTTGAAATCCCGGGCCATTGGAAGATGCTGCCGAGCTGGTGGTCCTGGGCCGGGAGGGCTTCGCGTCTGGCCGCCACTACTGGGAGGTGCAGGTAGGCGCCAAGCCCGAGTGGGCCGTGGGCGTGTGCAGCATGGCCCCTTCGGCCCAGGCCTCGCGTCCCCTGGTGGCTCCCAAGAGATGCTGGACGCTGCAGCTGCAGGACGGCGACTACCTGGCCGTGAGCATGAGTGCGGGGGCCGTGCCTCTGGCTCTCAGGGACCAGCCCGCGGCCATCGGCATTTACCTGGACTGGGAGCTGGGCCAGCTTTCCTTCTACAACGCCGCCGACAGGTCTCACCTGCACTTGTTCAACGAGCCCTTTGCTCAAGAGCTCAAGCCGTACTTCCGCGTGGGGCGCGACTGTGCCCCTCTCTCTGTGGGGGCGGGCAGGGCTTAGGGGGTTGATCCCTATTTCTGCTTTCTTCCTGTAATTAATTTATAGAGTAGGTTGTGGATTATTCAGTGATCACTGTGTTTTATTTAATTCACTTGTCATCGAATCTGGCACAATATTTTGAAAAGTATTTATTTCACTTTCAGGGAAGAAGAGCATTGTTTTTCTCTGTATATTGCCTCTTGTTTCTTTCTTTCTTTCTTTCTTTTTTTTTTTTCGGTGGGATGGTGGTATGGTTGGGTGGTAGATCCCAGCCATGAGTGTTCAGATGTACTACCTGGAGATGGTCTTAAGGCTTCTTTTGTTATGTCCCATGCAGGATTATATAAATTTATTTTTCTGTGGCTCAACCATTCGTGCTCACCACTCACCCTCACAAAAACCCGGTGACTTTTCAAGAAATTCCTCACTGTCGAAATACATTGTCCTGATTACACTGGGCTTGAAGCACATGCCCTTCCCTACTGCCTGGAATGGCAGATAGGCTTCTCCTTTGTGTACCACTTTTCCAATAAAGGCGGTTATTTTTGTGTTTAGTTGCTTGTGTTTTCTGTTGTTTCTTTCTTAGACTTGATCACTTGACTTCCCGTTATTAATCATCAATTTGCTCGAGCGGGTGCCAGTAACGTCTCCATTTCTCCCTGTCGTGTGCTAGTGTAGCCCAACGGCGTCTGTTCCTTCTAGGAACACAAAGAGCCTCAAACCGATCGTTTAGGGTCTTAACAAAGAAGTCCCGTGGAATTCAGTCGGTACCCTGGCTCTAGTCCAGCGGTCATCTCCAAATCTCATTAAGTGTCCAGCCCTTCTGATTTTTGACGCCTTGGCAAATGAGACAGCATCCCGGATTCTTGATCGTCAATGGAGGTCAGAACTCCAGATTCTCTCTCTCATTCGAGTGAAACATGATACTCCAAGCATAGCTCTTTCAATGCCTCAGTTCTTAGACTAGTATATAAAATTTCCTGTCTGAGTTCCAATAGTTTTCACATATGTGTCTGAAATAATTTAAAGTCTCCTTTTTTTGGATGACCTCTTTCAAAGTGTTTCAGGTGGGAACAAGAAGGGTGATTAGTGGCCCATATTTTCCCATGAATTGGGATAGAGCCATTGAGCCCTTAAGAGAAACTATGCATTTACGGGAGGCGGGGGGTGGGGGGGCAATGATAGGTGGGGATGATCTCTCCACACTGAGGAAAGGGCAGTTTGGTTTCCTGTCTC
Organism: Sorex fumeus; assembly: GCF_029834395.1. Taxonomy (NCBI): domain Eukaryota; kingdom Metazoa; phylum Chordata; class Mammalia; order Eulipotyphla; family Soricidae; genus Sorex; species Sorex fumeus. Next base: position 15,463,866 of record NW_026606096.1, on the reverse strand, counting down.
CTTCCAAAGCAAATGTTAGGGAGATTCACTTTTTATTTATTTATTTTTCCTTTTTGGGGTCACACCCAGCGATGCTCTGGGGTTACTCCTGGCTATACTCTCAGGAATTACTCCTGGCAGTGCTCAGGGGACCATATTGGATGCTTGAATTCGAACCTTGGTTGGCCCCATGCTAGGCAAACTCCCTACCTGCTATGCTATCACTCCAGCCCCAAGGTTCACTTTTTAAGGGAAACGTGATTCCTAGATTCCATTTAACACAAGATTAAAGTAAGTTTATCCAGCTCAAGGGTCTTTGTAAACTTGAGTTTCCTGGACACAAAGAGGAATGTCTGTTGGCATTGCCATGAGTATGGACTTTGAAGCAGAACTCAGCTGCATTTCCCCAGGGGACAGGGGCTGACTCAGTGATTAACTTCTGATCAAGCAGTTTTACTTCCCCTGTCAGTAAGAGAGGTATTTCCAGGTTTTGTCTTTGCCTCCTGTTTTCTGGGTCCCAAACACATTTTGTGCTTTTCAGCATTCACACAGCAACCAGCTCTAGTTGTGGGCACCGAGCTCGGCCTGTGGTACTAGGTGTCCATCATCAGAGCTTGCCCCGAGGTGCTGTGCCTTTACGGTCTAGTCAGTGGGAACCCTGACTCTTGACTGGATTGAGACGTGTCTCTTCAGGAGGGTCTCCCTTCTTCAAAAATTATATTTCCTGTTCCCATTCCAGTCGTCGCATGATGTTCTCGAGGGTGGCATTGAAGAGTTTCGGTGAAATGGTATCACCCTGCCGCACCCCTCTCTTGACATCAACGATCACTTCTTTGTAGAATGGTGAGATCCTGGTAGTGAATCCGCAATACAGCTCACGGAGGATCCTGATGTATTGGGCTTGAATGCCCTGATTGGCTAGGGCTTCAATGACCGCTTCCGTCTCAACAGAATCAAAGGCCTTCTTTAAATCAATGAACGTTAAGCAGAGCGGCATCTTGAACTCCCGAGAAACCTCAATGAGCTTGGTTATCGTGTGGATATGGTCGATGGTGCTGAATCCTTTGCGGAACCCTGCTTCCTCACATGGTTGTCCTTCATCTAGTGTTCTGCCAATCCTATTCAGGATGACTCGAGTGAACATCTTGTAGATGACAGACAATAGGCAGATCGGGCGATAGTTGCCAATGTCATGGATGTCTCCCTTCTTGAACAGTAGTATGGTCCTGCTGGTTTTCCATTGAGACGGAACCTTGCTTTCAGACAGGTAGCGAGTGAAGAGCTGAGCCAGTGTATTGATGAGTACTGACGGCAGGTTCTTCAGGTGTTCAGGTCTGACCTTGTCTGGGCCGGGTGCTGTTTGCTTCTTTACTGACGAAATGGCGTGTCGGATTTCGGAAGGGAGAACGTTGGGAACGACATACCCATCCTGTGGAATTTGGTATGTCGGCAAGTGGACCTGGCTATCGAAGAGATTTGAGTAGAAGTCATGGATAATCTTCTCCATTGCCGTTCTGGAGGATGTGATGGATCCATCAGGACGTTGGAGGGCAGTCATCTTGGTCTTATAGTTGGCGAAAGACAGGCGGGCGTTACGAATACTTTTCCCGGCTTCTGTCGCATCTACCAGTACTTCTGCTCTTCTCTCTTTGAGGTCTTCCTTGATCGCATCTCTGCACTGCTTTGCAAGCTCGGACGTTAGCTTGCGGTTGCCTGAGGCATGCGCCAAACCACGCTGGCGAATTAGCTCAAGAGTTTTCGAAGATAGGCGACTTTTTGTGGCTATCTCTCTCTTGGCGTTCCTCGCACATTCATGGAGGTGCTGAACCAGTCGATCGTATTCCTCGTCAATGTTGTCAACAATGGCATCTTCCCATGTTGCCGCAATAGTACCAAAGAGTTCCCAGTTGGTGGTCATTCTGGGAGTTCTCTTTTTGAACTTTGCAGCCCTTTCTCCCCGCTCTGTGAAGTAGAATTTTGCACGAAGGAGACGGTGGTCCGATCCCGTTCGAAATTTTGGGACAACAGCGACATCAGTCAGGCAAAACCGTCGATTGAATATGATGTGGTCTATTTCATTGTGGAATCGTCCACCGGGAGACTCCCATGTCCATCGTTTAGATTCTGCCTTCTGGAACTGTGAGTTACCATGAATGGTCTTGGTCGACATGATGAACTCAGACAGTCTCTCACCCTGTTCGTTCCATTCTAGGCCATGGGTCCCGACGTGAAGTTCTTCAGCTGATCTTCTCGGTCCTATCTTGGCATTAAAATCACCCACAATGATCTTGTAGAAGGTGTGGTCTTCTTTATAGAACTTCTCTAGCTCCATGTAGAACTTCTCGATTTCTCTTTCATCATAATGAGATGTTGGTGCGTAGACAACGAAGATAGAAACTGCAGGCAGTGAGCCACATCTATTCAAATGTAAACGTCCAATTCGGGTTGTTAGGCATTCGAATGAATCAATGCTCTTGGCCAAGTTTGTGTTGACAAGGACACCGACGCCTCCAACACCTCTTTTATCGCATGTTCCGAGGAACAATTCTTCTCCAGTGTCGAAAACGGCATGGTGAGATTCGTGCCTTCTTGTCTCGGTCATACCAATGATGTCGTACTTGATCATTCGCGCTTGTACCATCAGGTCCTCGATGGATGCATCTGATGCTAGCGTACGTGCATTGAAAGTACAGACGATCATTTTTGTCTTCCTTCGTTGTGGCAGCCTAGGTCGGCCTTGAGATTTTGTCGGCCTCTCCTTTCTCATCCTTCTCAGTGCTTGCATGTCGGTGAAGCCTTCAGGGTCAGGTGAATGAGACCAGTTGTAGTTACTGGTTTTGGCATATCGAATACACAGCGGATAGCTTGCCAGGCTCTTCCGGGCGGGCGGAATACTCTCGGTAGCTTGCCAGTCTTTCCGAGAGGTATAGAGGCTTTTGGGGTGACCTCTAATCACTCTTGTAGGTGTTACCATATTTGAACCCTATCAAATATGGTACGACAATTCCAGAAGACGGGTATTTAGTGTCTTATGATGTGTCGTGCGGCCGCAAGCGGCCGCGCGGGTCCGGAAAGCGTCCTGGAGTGTGGCGACGGCTGGGTAGTGGAAGTAGTGTAGTGGGAAGGAATGGGAGTGAAGATAGATGGTCGGCAACTATACCACCTCCGCTTTGCTGATGACATTGTTTTAATAACACCAAACATCAGCCAAGCAGCACAAATGCTGGCCGACTTTGACCATGAGTGTGGAAAGGTAGGACTAGAGCTGAATCTTATGAAGACAATGTTTATGAGAAACAGCCTCGTTCCAGACGCCCCATTCGCTCTCAATGGAACGACCATCTCCAAATGCAACAGCTATGTGTACCTAGGTTGAGAGGTCAACATGACAAATGACCTGGCACCCGAGCTGCGCAGGAGGAAGAGAGCGGCTTGGAACGCCTTCAAGAACGTCGAAGAAATAGCTAAGAGGACGAAGAACCTCCAGCTCCGGGCACATCTCTTTGATTCCACTGTTCTTCCTGCATTAACATATGCCTCAGAGACCTGGGCCCTACGCAAACAAGATGAGAACACCATTCAGGTCTCCCAAAGAAGAATAGAAAGAGCTATGCTTGGAATATCACGTTTCACTCAAATGAGAGAACGAATCCGGAGTTCTGACATCCGTCAACGATCAAGGATCAGGGACGCTGTCTCATTTGCCAAGGTGTCGAAAATCAGATGGGCTGGTCACGTAATGAGATTTAAAGACGACCGCTGGACTAGAGCTGTTACCGACTGGATTCCTCGGGATGTCAAGAGACGGCGTGGCCGCCCACCTACCAGATGGTCAGACTTCTTTGTCAAGATCATGAACGATCGGTTTGAGGCCCTCCATGTTCCCGGTGCGAAGAGATGCCATTGGGCTACACTAGCACGCGACAGGGACAAATGGAGACGTTACTGGCGCCCGCTCGAGCAAATCGACGACTAACGGGAAGTTAAGTGATTAAGTGATATTTCCTGTTGTGATTGAGTCATGAACACAGATGTTTAGGTGAACTTCCAGAAAGGTCCATGTTATCCTTTGCAAGATGTAGGGAACACATGTTAAAAGAACAGTATTCTCCCGAGTCTCAGAGTCATAACTAAATCTCCAAAGAGATGCAAGTCAACCCACAAAAATTCATGGATACAGCAACTTCCCAGCTAAAATCTCTGGGGGTGTCTTTGGGGGGAGATGCTAAGTCCTCACCCTCCCAAAGTCTTTGTAGCTGCATCCTAGAGCTGCCAAAAGCCCAACTCCACTGCTTCATGACTAATCTCTGCAGAGACACCAAACAGACACAAATTGCAAGTCCACTGGTTTTCAGGCTGTAAACTCGGGGTCTTTTTAGAGTGGCGGTGGGCAACCTCCCATGCTCCCCCTTCCTGATCCTGAACTTTAGGAAGCCCTGGAAGTCATTAATACCTACATCCCAGAGTCTCTGCCATGTAAACTCATCCATTAGCTCAGGAAATACAATTTCTGGAGTTCGGGGGTGGGGGAGGGGGGCCTGGGCGTAGGAGGGCATGTGTTGTCCTGTAAAACTTCCAAATTGTACAGTACTGACATTCCAGTAGAAGCACACCAAATTATATGGGAAAGTAACAGAAAAGCCAACAAAACTCAATAAACAAAAACAAATACAAGGCTCAACTAGCAACAAAAGGACTTAATAACCCCATGGCAAGATATAAGACCCTTCACAAATTTTCTTTTTGTGATTTTTTTTTATAATTCCTTTAGTCATTTAGACTAATGGAAATCCCATTAGTGTATAACTAATTGAAACAGGCAATAAAAGTAAATTATTTCAGGCCTACACTAATGAGGCAATTTAGGGAGTGGTTAGGAAAATGGGGAAAATGGGGACAAAGGTGAAGGGAAGGTCACATGGTGGTGGGTTTGGTGTAGGAACATTGAATGCCCATAACAAATGTATTATGAACATCTTGGTAGCACTGTAGGTCTGTCCTACCATTATTCATCAATTTGCTCGAGTGGGCACCAGTCACGTCTCCACTGTGAGACTTGTTACTATTTTTGGCATATTGAATATGACATGGGGAGCTTGCCAGGCTTTGCCGTGCGGGCAGATACTCTCGGTAGCTTGCTGGGCTCTCTGAGAGGGGAGGAGCAATTGATCCCCGGTCACCGGAGTGCAAGGCAAATCCCCTACTCACTGTGCTATCGCCCCAGCCCAACACCTTGGTAAATCATAGGACTTAAGTGAAGTTTTTTTAAAAAAAAGAACTGCACTTTTTTTTTTCATTGTTTTTTTTTTTAATTTTTTTATTTATTTATTGAATCACCATGGGAAAGGTTACAAAGCTTTCAGGTTTAGGTCTCAGTCATGCAAATATCAAGCACATTTCCCTTTACCAAAACTTATTTTTTACCATGAAGAACCCCAATAAAACACCAACCCCCACCCCTCCCGGTCCCTGTGGGGCAGATGAATTCTAGTTAACACTCTATCTGCTTTGATTAGATTCATTGTTTCAATAAAAGATTCACCACTATTGTTTAGAGTTTACCCCCCCACCCCCGAATCAGACATGCTGACAAAGCATTGTGAAGTGATTTGCTTTCTACAGCTGGGTTCAAGAATTATATGTTGGTTTTGGATTTCTGCTATTTTACTTATTGACCCTGGAAGTATTTCTACTGAAAGTCAGATAGTTAAGAAATTGGTTTCTGTGCTCTGGAGTCGTGGCCGTGCTGGAGAGCGGCTATTGGGGGGCAACTGGTGGCCTCAGTAGGGCGCGAAGGGCGGACCGAAACGCCCCCCTTCCCATGAGGTTTTAGTCGCCCCCAGTCCCCCGGCTCATACCTGCTGTCCATAAGGCTCCCATGCGGCCGCCATCTTTCTTTCCAGAGAGGAGAAGGCGACTGGGGCAACACCCTTTCCCCTCCGGACAGACCTGATGGCCTGGATCAACGCATAGTCCGTTCACTTTTCTGCTCCAAGCTGCCGGGTTCTGCATTAAGTCCTTGTGCTTCTGGGGCCGTGGCCATGCTGGAGAGCCGCTCGTGGGGGGCAACTGGTGACCTCGGTAGGGCGTGAAGGACGGACCGGAACGCCCCCCTTCATGAGGTTTTAGTCGCCCCCACACCCCCGGCTCATACCTGCTGTCCACAAGGCTCCCATGTGGCCGCCATCTTTCTTTCCAGAGGGAGGAGGGCGGAAGGGACCAACACCCTTTCCCCTCCGGGCAGACATGATGGCCTGGATTAATGCATAGTACTTTCACTTTTCTGCTCCAAGCTGCTGGGTTCTGCATTAAGTCCTTGTGCTTCTGGGGCTGTGGCCGGGCTGGAGAGCCGCTCGTGTGGGGCAACTGGTGACCTCGGTAGGGCATGAAGGACGGACTGGAATGCCCCCCTTCCCATGAGGTTTTAGTCGCCCCCACATACCCGGCTCATACCTGCTGTCCACAAGGCTCCCATGCGGCCACCATCTTTCTTTCCAGAGAGGAGAAGGCGACTGGGGCAACACCCTTTCTCCTCCGGACAGACCTGATGGCCTGGATTAACGCATAGTCCGTTCACTTTTCTGCTCCAAGCTGTCGGGTTCTGCATTAAGTCCTTGTGCTTCTGGGGCCGTGGCCATGCTGGAGAGCCGCTCGCGGGGGGCAACTGGTGACCTCGGTAGGGCGTGAAGGACGGACCGGAACGCCCCCCTTCCCATGAGGTTTTAGTCGCCCCCACTCCCCCGGCTCATAACTGCTGTCCACAAGGCTCCCATGCAGCCGCCATCCTTCTTTCCAGAGAGGAGAGGGCGAATGGGGCAATACCCTTTCCCCTCCGGACAGTCATGATGGCCTGGATTAACGCATAGCCCGTTCACTTTTCTGCTCCAAGCTGCTGGGTTATGCATTAAGTCCTTGTGTTTCTGGGGCTGTGGCCGTGCTGCAAACTTAACTATGATTTTCAGAGAGAAACGTTGGGTGGTTTACTTCCCATGGATCACTTTGTATATAGAGAGATGTTGCGCGGTTTTGAGGAAAAGTCCAAGTTCCCGCATACTCGTGCTGTGGTTGTAGAGGTTTCTGGTCACCGGGGTTCCATCTGGGGGAGGCGGGATGCGGTACCTACCCCATCTGGGGCTTCCCGATGATCTCAGCTCTTTTTGGAACCTGTTTTTGTTTTCTTTCTTTGGGATCTGTGGATCCCGCCCTCCATGTTGTTCTTCTCTTCAGCTGAATTGAACTGCACTTCTTAAAGCAAGGTATGGACAGAGCTGTCAGATGCCTCACAACACTTCATTCTGTGCAGCTCTCTCTCCTCTATACCATCCTGTTCTCAAACTGCCTAGAGAAACATCTCAAGTTTTCTACTCACTGGTGTTTGTGTGCCTATATTTTTGCCCAATTCTCAGGTAACTTGTTATTTCTTTCTGCTCGGACTAATGGGGGCTGAAGTGATAGCACAGCAGAAGGGCATTTGCCTTGCTCGCAGCCAGCCCGGTTGATCATGCTCACCATCACGATCATCCTTTTGCTCGTGGATTGCCTCGAGCAGGCACCAGTAACGTCTCCTTCGGTCCTAGCCCTGAGATTTTAAAAAGTGCCATATTCAAGGCTCTTTCAGGGTTAGGAGAATGAGACCCATCATTGTTACTGGTATTTGGCACATTGGGTACACCACGGGGAATTTGCCAGACTCTGCTGTGTGGGCAGGTTACATTCGGTAGCTTGCCAGGTTGTTCAAAGCAAAAATGAGATAATAAGATGTCCCGCATTCGCATTCGTGGCCATGTGCTTCCAGGAGCTGGATTTTATAGTCTCTGGGTCTTGGCCATTGATGGGATTACACGGCGCCAGGGGGCAGTTGGTGGGTGTGACCTCTGCCTACTGGAAGATGGAGGATCTGGGTGGAGGATGCTCAGCCCCGATCAGAGCAGGCTTGGAGATCTCAGACCCGGGATCCTCTTACCTGTGTTCCTCGACCGGTTCCTTCATGTGTGTGGAGAGTGGGCTCAGCATGGTTGTGGTTGGTTCTGGAGGTCTTCGGCTGCCAGGTATACGCTCCGCGTGGTGAGGAAAACTCAACCTGTCCCCCTCCAAGGGGCCCCAGCAAGGACAGCCAGACAAAGGGTCAGAAGACTCTGCACTGTTCTCTTCACAGCCAGCCCAGCCAAGCCAGGTTCGATTCCTCTGTCCACCTGGAAGAGCCAGGCGAGCTATCCAGAGTATCTCGCCCGCATGGCAAAGCCTTGCATGCTACCCATGATGTATTCAATATGCTAAACACAGTAACAAGAGCTCTCAAAATGGAGACGTTATTGGGCCCACTCGAGCAAATTGATGATCAACGAGAGGGCAGCGTTTTGGACTAATATGTTTACAGATTCTTGTTCCCAGTCAGGTGGAATCTCCAGAGAAACTTAAACAAATGGAACACCAAGTCCATCAATGACAAAGTACAGATGTGTGGAAACATTTCTGAGACGAACTAACATTTATCATATGAGCTCTACACAAACAATATGACAAACATCATTTATGAACTCCAATTCATGGTTTGTTATCTCAGAACTATCCTAAGACTTTTTTTTTGTTTTGTTTTGTTTTGGGGCCACACCCAGCAATGCTCGGTGTATTCTTCTGGTTCTGAACTCAGCATTACTCTTAGCAATTCTCCATGGGTACTATATGAGATGCTGGGAATTGAACCTGGATTAGTTGTATAGTTTAATTAACAGTACTGTAAATCTCAATAAAAATGCAAAGTTTAATTAACAGCACTGTAAATCCCAAAAAAAACGAGAAGAAAAGATGATCTCACATAAACACATTGATGCAAGTAAATCTAGAAGACTACCAGATAACTAATCCCTTCATCTGAGCATATAAATGATTTCATCTGCATTTTTTATAGAAATAAACCTATCCACTGACTAATCAGGTTGCATATGTAAATTAGGGTGTGTGAGATGATACATAATCTGGCCTCTCCCTCTGGGATCACTTCCTCTGAAGAGCATCACACGTCCTTGCCTCCAATCTGCTTTTGACAATCTGCCAAACCCCATACACCACAGAGGTCAAACAACAACCTTCCTAACATTTAGCCTGGTTGGACAAGTATTGCTGGAAATAGCTCCATGCCCCCAGATTATTCCCTGACACTCCATCCCCTCCCCAACTATTGCCCCCGCCACTCTCCCACTGAACAATAAGGGATCCTCTTTCTCATCCAGTGTGCACGAGTGAGTCAAGACTGTGGTCACAACTTGCCAGATGAAAGAGAAGGTTACACTTAACATAACAAATCCATTACTAAACTTAAAAAAATTGTTCAAAATATATTCAAATTTCTCTTCACAAAGTTCTGGTGAGGGAGCAATGGATCTGAACCAGCATACAAACGTTCAGGTTTTGGCTCTTCCCTGAGGGGGAATAGCCCCTGTTATGGCTAAGCCGATAGTTGATTCTACTAAGGGTAGTAACAGTGCTTGTTTCAGAGGCTGGGTTAGTTGTTACAGAAGGAGTGAGGAGATTCCATTTAAATAAGGAGGGGGACATGTGCCACTCTGTAAACGTCCTAACTTCATGGCTATTCCCAGAAAAGATATTGAGAGAAGCCAAAGAAACTATTGGGTCTTCAGGCTAAAATCTCTATGGAAAACTGGAGAATCCTGGACGATGCAAGTGGGTTCCATGGTATTGCAAGGGTCTTATTAGTAAGGAAGCAGGAATCAGTAAGGTAGTAGGTGCTGGGAGCTAAGAGAGATGTGAAGATGCGATGTTCTTGACTCTGACTACAGAAAAGGCACATGGTCTAGGATGGCAGCCCCAGGATGAGGAGGCAGGCGAGGGAAGAGTGTCTGTTCTTCCCCAGAACTGAGGTCTGCTAGCATGCTGGTGGTCAGCCAGTGAGAACCATTTTAAACTTCTGACCTCCAGAATGACAAAAGAATCATGAGTGCTAGGTTTTGGATTCATTTGTTAATCCATCCCTGTTGAGAGAGGTCACACCAGGCAACGCTCAGGATACCATGCAATGCCAGGGATCAAACTCAGGTCTCATGTGGGCAAAACTTGTGCCCAGTCCTTTGAGCATGTATCCAGTCAAAACTATTTTCTGCAGAGATAGATCCCAGTTTGTCCTTTCATCCTGAAGTAGGGCAAATGTCCATATTGATGTCTGAGTTTGCCCTTTTCCTACACTCGTGGAACTCGGCGGCTCACCTGTTTTGAAGAAGAGCTGGAAACATGGTCATTTGCCTAAGAACTTCATGCAGTCGTGGTTCCAGCTCTCGACGCAGGCCATGTCTGAGGTCATCACTGGGCATTGGCTTGTGCAACTGGTCAGTGCCTGGGACACCCTGCTCTGCTACCCCCATTCTGTGGCAGGGCACAGAGAGATGTGACTCACGGAGGGCCCAGCAGGCAGATTGTATGGTGGTGCATGCAGCCCTGGTCAGCACTGATGGGCAGTTGCTTGCGCAGACACTTTGAGTCTGGTGCCTCTGCGTTGTTTAGTTTCTGGGCCTCACCGGAAGTGCTCAGGATTTATTCCTGGTTCTATGTTCAGGGATTACTCCAGATGGGTCTCAGGGGACCATAGGGGGTTCCAGGTATTAAATCAAGGTCAGCTGTTCTCAACACAAATGCCATTACCCGTTGCACTATCTCTCGAGTCTCTACCTCAAGATTTTAATAGGCACTAACTCAAACCTTCGGAATTTTAATATCCTGAGATCTCATCTTTAGTCATGGTTGAGCGGAAGATGATGACACAGTCAGAGAAAAGAGCACAATGCCTTGAGACCTCTAAATCTGGTGTGGAGTGCAAACAGGTGTGTAGAAGACCATGAGAGAAACACTTGAAGAAAGACTTCAAAGGAGACCTTTATTCTTAAACAAGAATCACTGTCATGAGTACTTGTGTTATAGAAATCAGATGGGCCTAAACCAGCATTGATAGAAGTTGGCCAAAGAAACACAATCAGCACAGTTGAAAGTGCCAACTGCCTGGACACACATATGCCTTCAAGGTCCCAGTGCTGGTCCTCCACAGCTCAGCCTTTCTGCATGGTGCCAGCTTTCGTCAAGCCAGTCAGGGGGAATCTATGCCCAAATTATTTTGAAGCATCAATGATGATGAAGTCACCTATCTTTTTTGGAGGATTGGGGTGCAGTGAGGGAAAGTAAAAAATATTTTTTCTTTTCTTTTTTTAAAATTGAATTACCAAAACTTACAAAACGACAGCCATTTGTGATTGAGTTTCAGGCATACATTGTTCCAACAATTCCTTCACCAGTGCTCGCTAACTTCCACCAATCTCTCTGATTTTCCTCCCATCCCCAGCCTGCTTCTGTGGCAGGTACATTTCCCTCCCTCCATTGAAGGACAAAAATCTTTATTCATCTGTGTATGGTGTGGTTGCTTGGATATCAAAGATTTTGGGTGGGTGTGATAGCATCCATTTTTGTGTTCAAACTTACTGAGAAAGCATTAGTGTTAATATGTTATAGTTGCTTAACTGAAGCAAAATAATGAAGTGATTCCTTGACCCCTGTTTACCACCAAAAGGAAAACTGTAGGTCAGATGCAGCAGTCTTTCAAAAATAATAAAGTCTTTTAAAAAAACACACAACAGGTCACACAGAAAAAACCCAGGGGAGAGCGTGTAGTACAAGGACTAATGCCATGATAGAGATAGAGAACCTCTCTTTATTTTGCCCCATTTCATATTTTCCTCCTCATGGCAGTAAAACCTAGGACTGGCCATTCATCTTGAGACTAGATTTCCGATTCTGGGGCCATATCTTTCTTCTGGGGCTGTTGAATGATTATCAACACCTGCTACACCTTAAATATCCCATAAGTAAGTGGGGTAGGGGGCTTCTCCTGCTTTTGGCTCCTACGAACTTGGCCTCTTCCCTGTCACATTTCTTGCCCTCCTGCAGACCAGAGGAGCTGCAGATAGGAGACTCTGGTTTGGGGGCTTGTCTAGAACAACTGGAGAGGAGAATAGGGACTGACTGTGGCTTGTGGGGTGAGGGGTGCTTCCCAGTTCATGCAAGACACGGGATGGGTAGCTTACAGAATCTGAGGTCAGGCCTACTAGGGCAGGAGATGAAATGAGCACATCCAGGTTTTCTGGGTTTCCAACCACTGGGAAAGGGGGAAAGCAAACTGGAGCCTGGCACATGGTGGGGTGGGTGGAGATGGGGGCCACTGGGCCATGGAGGAACCTGGAGAGAAATCTGATACAGGGCCTTGAGTAGGAAGTCATTCCTCTTGCATCTCTGTCCACAGGTTCTCTAGTTCCCTATCTTGTTCCTTTGTGAGTACAGGAATTATCATAATAGGTATCCCCAAATAAATGAGTTCATGGAAAAGCAAGTAGCTAAGATGTAGGTGGTTTTTGTTTTTTTGGTTTTGTAGCTTTTGTTTTTGGTTTTGTAGCTTTTGTTTTCGGTGAGTTTATCCTTCTCTTTGTTCTCTTCCTTAATTAATCTGGCATCACTTACAAAATGTTCCCTTCTCAAGAAAAAATGAATTTTTTAAATTCAGAACCTAATTCTGTCTTCTGGTTTTCCACCTTCCGACTCTCTTCAAGAAATTTTGAAATTTGTTTCTTACAATCCGTTTCAGTGGTTTCAATCTTCCTCTTCAGAAGCTCCATGGAGCTTCTGAGCTTCTTTCTTTGACTCGCTGCAGCTCTCTCAGCAGGGATGAGGTAGTGATCCTGGTGGTCAGGGGTGGTCCTGCACTGGGGACACAATAGCTCAGAGTCTTCCTCACAGAACATGTACACGACCTCCTGGTGCTTCTCACATAGTTTCAGTTCCTGCTGATTCCTTTTATTCACTCTGCTGGGGAGCTGATTAACGATGTCAGTGATGTGACACAATTGGTTGTTTCTCTTCAAGTTCCTGTCAGGGCAGTGGTGGAGGCAGACAGGACAGGGGAAGATGTCCTGTAGGTCAACCCAGCGTTGTTGAATACAGGAGACACAGAAGTTGTGACCACAGGCTAGAGTCACTGGGTCTCTCAGGTAATCTAGACAGAGAGGGCAGCTGGCTTCTGATTGGCGTTCGGCCAGGGAAGCAGAAAAAGCCATTCTTGGAAGAAGGATGTCTGGAGATAAGTCTTTTAAAATATAAGTCTTCTGAAGATAGATCTTTTAGAATGTTTTTTTTTTCTTTTCTTTTTGGCTCTTTCTTTTTGTTTGTTTTGGGTCACACCCAGCAATGCTCAGGGGTTACTTTTGGCTCTGCACTCAGGAATTACTCCTGGCAGTGCTGGGGGACCACATGGGATGCTGGGGGTCGGCTGTATGCAAGGCAAATGCTCTGTCCACTGTAATATCACTCCGGCCCTGGAACATAAGTCTTCTGAAGATAAGTCTCTCAGAATATAGTTCAGTCCTCCAGTAACCGAGCTGTAAGAAGAAAATATGTGCTCATTACTCACTTTCCTAAAAGAATCTGAACACTCTTTCCAATTTTCTACCAAGCTCTGACAAATACTCGTTTAATTCATTTTCCTAATACAAATGCATTTATTCTGACAGAAAAAGTATTATAGCTCTTCAATCCTGACCTGACGGCGGCGCCCATCTCATCTTAATTCCAGGACCCCAGGTGTCCCCCGATATGCCTGAAGAGAAGCAGTTTTGAGCGTCTGCCCTGCCCTCTTCATTCCTGACCTGACGGCGGCGCCCATCTCATCTTAATTCCAGGTCAGAACAGCTGCCGGCTCGCGACCCTGGGACCTCCATCTTTCCCTGCAGGACCCCAGGTGTCCCCCGAGATGTCTGAAGAGAAGCAGTTTTGAGCGTCTGCCCTGCCCTCTTCACTCCTGACCTGACGGCGGCGCCCATCTCATCTTAATTCCAGGTCAGAACAGCTGCCGGCTCGCGACCCTGGGACCTCCATCTTTCCCTGCAGGACCCCAGGTGTCCCCCGAGATGCCTGAAGAGAAGCAGTTTTGAGCGTCTGCCCTGCCCTCTTCACTCCTGACCTGACGGCGGCGCCCATCTCATCTTAATTCCAGGTCAGAACAGCTGACGGCTCGCGACCCTGGGACCTCCATCTTTCCCTGCAGGACCCCTGGTGTCCCCCGAGATGCCTGAAGAGAAGCAGTTTTGAGCGTCTGCCCTGCCCTCTTCACTCCTGACCTGACGGCGGCGCCCATCTCATCTTAATTCCAGGTCAGAACAGCTGTCGGCTCGTGACCCTGGGACCTCCATCTTTCCCTGCAGGACCCCAGGTGTCCCCCGAGATGCCTGAAGAGAAGCAGTTTTGAGCGTCTGCCCTGCCCTCTTCACTCCTGACCTGACGGCGGCGCCCATCTCATCCCAAACCCAGGGTTCTGTAGAGGTGTGGCCTCCTCAAAAGTGGGCGTGGCCTCAAAAGTGGGCGTGGCTTAATTTCCGGCGGGCCAACGCTTAAGCGGCCGCAGATTGTTTTCCCACACTGAGGAACCTAGTCCCCAAGGAATCTAGTAAGACAACCTACTCAGCAATATGAAGAAACAAAGAAAATCTCCAACACAAGGGGACAAAAACGAAAACAATCTAGACCATTCCGACAATACAGCTCACCTAAGGGACCTCTCTGACATAGAATTCAGGTACGAAGTCATCAAGATGTTCAATCAACTCAATGAAACAGTCAGACAGACAGCCAGTAACACCACAGAAAAAATCGACAAATTACGAGAAGAAATGAGGGCAGAAATGTCACGATTAAAAGATTCCATAGATAAAATGAGAAATTCAGTTTCTTCTCTTAAAAATAGAATGACCACAGCTGAAAAGAGAATCAGTGACCTGGAAGATGAGCTGCAACAAGCCAACACGTAACAACAAACAGTGGCAAGGGACCTCAAAATGGCTCTACAGAGAATCAGAGTCCTAGCAGATGATTCCAAGAGGAACAATATTAGAATCATGGGACTACCTGAACCTCAGGGAAACAATCCCAACGAAAAAAACACCGTCAAACAAATCATTGCTGAAAACTTCCCAGAGCTGCACAATGCAGCCATTCAGGTTCAAGGAGCCCGAAGGGTGCCGGCTAAAAGAGACCCCAACAGAAACACTCCAAGACATATCATACTTAGAATGATCGATACTGCCGATAGAGACACAATACTGCAAGCAGCAAGAGCAAAGAAGGAAATCACATACAAAGGAGCATCCCTTAGATTCACAGCAGACCTATCCGAGGAAACCCTACAAGCCCGAAGGCAGTGGCGAGATATAGTCAAAAAACTCACGGAAATGAACGCTTCCCCAAGAATACTCTACCCGGCTAAACTCTCCCTCAAAATCGAAGGAACAGTACACTATTTTATAGATAAACAGCTGCTCAGGAACTTCATAGACTCAAAACCAAACCTAAAGCAAGGCGTAAAGGGGCTACTATAAGAAAAGACAAACCCTACAACCATAACACACCCGCACAGAAACATGACACAAAACCCCATAACCATTCTCTCTCTCAATGTCAACGGTCTAAATTCACCAGTTAAGAGACACAGAGTGGCAAAATGGATACAGAGACAGAACCCAACATTCTGCTGCCTACAAGAAACTCACCTCAACAGCCAGAGCAAACACAGACTCAAAGTCAAAGGATGGAAAACAATCCTGCAAGCAAACAACTCCCTCAAAAAAGCTGGGGTGGCCATACTAGTATCCGACAACATTAATTTCACCTTGAAAAAGATTAGAAGGGACAGTGAAGGCTATTTTCTCTTCATCAAGGGATACGTACAACAGGAAGAAATCACACTCTTAAATGTATACGCACCTAATGAGGGAACAGCTAAATATTCAAAACAACTGCTAACAGATTTTAAGGAGGACATCACTACCAACACAATAGTACTTGGAGACTTCAACATCGCCTTATCACCTCTGGATAGATCAACACGAACAAAACCCAGCAAGGAATTATTGGCTTTGAAAGAAGTAATAGAAGAGAAAGGGCTTATGGACTTATACAGGGCTTTACACCCCAAAAAGAAAGAATACACATTCTTCTCCAACGCACACGGAACATTTTCCAAAATAGACCATGTGCTAGGACACAAAACATACCTCAACAGAATCAAGAAGATAGAAATAGTATCAGCCATCTTTTCAGACCATGATGCACTGAGGATAGAAGTGAATCACACACAGACACAGAGAACCAAATCAAACACCTGGAAATTAAACAACTCGATGCTGAACAATGAGTGGGTCAGGAACGAAGTCAAGGATGAAATCAAAAGATACCTGGAAACAAATGAGAATGAAGACACAAACTACCAGAACTTATGGGATGCAGCGAAAGCTGTATTAAGGGGAAAATTTATAGCTCTGCAAGCCTATCTTAAGTCGATAGAAACGATGCACATAAACAATTTGACCTCACAGCTCAAGACCTTAGAAAAGGATCAACAGAAAGAGCCTAAATCAGGCAGAAGGAAAGAGATCATAAAACTTAGAGCAGAAATCAACGACATGGTAAACAAAGAAACAATCCGAAAGATCAATGAAACCAAGAGCCGGTTCTTCGAGAAAATAAATAAGATAGATAAACCACTAGCAACACTCACAAAGAAACAGAGAGAGAGAACCCTAATAAATCGAATCAGAAATAAGAATGGGGATATCACAACAGAAACTAAAGAAATTCAAGAGATCATCAGAGACTACTTTGAAAGTCTCTATGCCACGAAACACGAGAACCTGGAAGAAATGGATAAATTCCTGGATTTCTACCATCTCCCAAAGCTGAATCAAGAAGATATAGAGTACCTGAATAGACCTATTCACATCAAGGAAATTGAAACTGTAATCAAAAGTCTTCCCAAAAACAAAAGCCCAGGCCCAGACGGATTTACTAGCAAATTTTTCCAAACATTTAAAGAGGACCTATTGCCAATTCTTCTCAAGCTTTTCCAGGAAATTGAAAAAACAGAAACTCTCCCAAATAGCTTCTATGAAGCCCATATCTCTCTAATACCAAAAGGAAACAAAGACACCACAAGAAAAGAAAACTACAGGCCAATATCCCTGATGAACACGGATGCGAAGAGTATCAACAAAATACTAGCCAATAGAATACAACTCATCAAAAAGATCATACATCATGACCAAGTGGGATTCATCCCAGGGATGCAAGGAAGGTTCAACATTCGGAAATCAATCAACATAATCCATCATATCAACAAAAGAAAAGATAAAAATCATATGATCATATCAATAGACGCAGAGAAAGCTTTTGACAAGATCCAGCACCCATTCATGATGAAAACCCTTGCCAAAATGGGGATAGAGGGGACTTTCCTCAATATAGTTAAAGCCATCTACCACAAACCTACAGCAAACATCATCCTCAATGGGGAAAAACTGAGACCCTTCCCCCTAAGGTCAGGGACGAGACAAGGATGCCCACTCTCTCCACTGCTGTTCAATATAGTACTGGAAGTACTTGCAATAGCGATTAGGCAAGAAAAAGATATTAAGGGCATCCAGATAGGGAAAGAAGAAATTAAGCTCTCACTATTCGCAGATGACATGATACTATACTTAGAGAACCCTAAAACCTCTACCAAGAAACTCCTAGAAACAATAGGCTTGTATAATAAAGTGGCAGGCTATAAAATCAATACCCAAAAATCCATGGCATTCCTATACGTAAATAGTGAAAGAGAAGCAAGTGACATCAAGAAAACAATCCCATTCAAAATTGTGCCCCAGAAAATCAAGTATCTAGGAATCAGCTTAACTAAGGAAGTAAAGGACCTGTACAAAGAAAACTACAAAACGCTACTTCAGGAAATAAAAGAGGACACGAGGAAATGGAAAAATATCCCCTGTTCATGGATGGGGAGAATCAACACCATAAAAATGGCAATACTTCCCAAAGCACTGTACAAATTCAATGCAATCCCTATAAGGATACCCATGACATTCTTCAAAGAAATGGAGCAAACACTCCTGAAATTTATATGGAACAATAAGCCCCCACGAATAGCTAAAGCAATTCTTGGGAAAAAGAAAATGGGAGGAATCAACCTCCCTAACTTCAAACTCTACTACAAGGCAGTAATAATTAAAACAGCATGGTACTGGAACAAAAGCAGAGCTGCAGACCAATGGAACAGAGTTGAATATACTGACATTTCCTCCCAAACATATAATCATCTAATTTTTGATAAGGGGGCAAGAAAAGTGAAATGGAGCAGGGAAAGCCTCTTCAACAAACTGTGCTGGCAAAATTGGACGGCTACATGCAAAAAAGTGGGCTCAGATCTCTGCCTAACACCATGCACAAAAGTAAGATCAAAATGGATTTATGACCTCAACATCAGACCAGAATCCATAATGTTTATTGAAGACAAAGTCGGCAAAACTCTCCATGATATTGAAGCTAATGGTATCTTCAAAGATGTCACGCCACTGGCCGAGCAAGTGAAAACAGAGATAGACAAATGGGACTATCTTAAACTAAGAAGCTTCTGCACCTCAAAAGAAACATTGACCAAAATACAAAGACAGCCTACAGAATGGGAAAGGATACTCACCAAGTACACATCCGACAAGGGGTTGATATCAAGGATATACAAGGTACTGGTTAAACTCCACAAGAAGAAATCACCCAACCCCATCAAAAAATGGGGTGAGGAAATGAACAGAAACTTTCGCAAAGAAGAAATTCGAATGGCAAAAAGGCACATGAGAAAATGCTCTACATCACTAATCATCAGAGAGATGCAGATCAAAACCACAATGAGATATCATTTCACACCACAGAGACTGGCCCACATCCACAAGAACAAAAGCAACCGGTGCTGGCGCGGATGTGGCGAGAAAGGGACCCTCCTTCACTGCTGGTGGGAATGCCGGCTGGTCCAACCCTTTTGGAAAACAGTATGGACGACTCTCAAAAAATTAGAATTTGATCTGCCATTTGACCCAGCTATAGCACTCCTGGGAATATATCCCAGAGAGGCAAAAAGGTATAGTCGAAGTGACATCTGCACTTGTTTGTTCATTGCAGCACTCTTTACAATAGCCAGAATCTGGAAAAAACCTGAGTGCCCAAGAACAGATGACTGGTTAAAGAAACTTTGGTACATTTACACAATGGAGTACTATGTAGCTGTTAGAAAAGATGAAGTTGTGAAATTTACATACAAGTGGTACTACATGGAAAGTATCATGTTAAGCGAAATGAGTCAGAAAGAGTGGGATAGACACAGAAAGATTGCATTCATCTGGGGAACATAAAGCAACAAAAAGGGAGACTAACACCCAGGAATGGCTGAGATTAGTACCAGGAATTTTGCTCCATGAATGGCAGGCCAGCCACAGGCTCTAGGTGAAAAGGAAGCTCAGATAGAGAAGAGAGTACCAAATGAAGGGTGTTGTGAGGACCCTCCCAGGGTGGGAGAAGGATGCTAAAAGTAGTCGATAGACCAAACATGATCGCCACTCAAAGCCTCTCTTGCAAAACACAGTACCCAAAAGAAGAGAGAGAGAACAAGGGGGAATACCCTGCCACAGAGGCAGGATGGGACGGGGGGGGGGGTGGATGAGGGTGGGGGGGGATGCTGGGACCCATGGGGATGGATGACAGGCACTGGTGGAGGGATGGGCACTTGATCATTGTATAACTGAAACCCAAGCACAAAATTTGTAAGCCTATAACTGTACCTCATGGTTTTTCACTAATAAAAAAAGAAAAAAGAAAAAAAAGTATTATAAGGCCATGTATCTTTGAGTATCTACTTGTTACAAGCCTTCCTTTTAATAATTATATTATGATTTATTGACATTAAAACAGGTTCTATCTATTAATTATCAAAAAATTAGAATTTACACATGGACTAGTATGTGGTCTTAGTTTTGCTCGAAAAGGCTGAGAAAAAGAAAGCTGCAGTTACATTTTTATTGGAGGATTTGTTATGGTTATCATAATAGTTTTGTTTCATCTGCCTAATATGCTGTCTAGCAATATATTAGAGCTCACTATTACTGTGTTGCCCCTCTTCTAACCAAATCAATTTTTTATCTTACTCTTTTCTGTCTTTTCTCCTACATTTCAATTACCTGAGATTTCTTATCTTTTTCTTCCCTACATTTCAAATACCTGAGATATCAAAATTTCTGAGTCTACAATGTTATTTCAAGGATTACTCCAAACATCCCTAACCTCTTATCATTGTTTTCACTCTACGTTCTTTCCACTCATGGTTCCTGCTTCTTCGACCCCATATGAAACTTCAAATGAAGAGGAATTCATTTTGGTTAGGACCATAGGGTGACAGTCAGGGCTGCACCTCTCTCTTACACATCACTGACTGCATTCTCCCCAGAATCTGCCTACATTCACCAATCTCTAAGATCAAAGATGCTTTTTATTTTTTTTTAAATTTTTTGCTTTTTGGGTCACACCCGGCAATGCACAGGGGTTACTCCTGGCTCATGTACTCAGGACTTGCTCTTGGCGTGCTCGGGGAACCATATTGATGCTGGGAATCAAACCCCGGTCGGCTGCGTGCAAGGCAAACACCCTAGCCACGGTGCTATTGCTGCAGCCCCTCAAAGATGCTTTTTAAAAGCATTCCACAAACAAACTATTCAGTTTCCGCATGGTGGCTCCATTGTTTCATAAAAAAAAAAATGCTATGTCAGTTTCTGCACACAGTAACACAACAGAGAATTAAAATTTATACTTTGAATATTTGGCTGGAGCAATAGCATAGCGGGTAGGGAGTTTGCCTTGCACGCAGCCAACATGGCTGACCTGAGTTCGATTCCTCTCTCCCTCTCAGAGAGCCTGGCAAGCTACTGAGAGTATCTCGCTCACATGGCAAAGCCTGGCAAGCTCCCCGTGATGTATTCGATATGCCATACACAGTAACAAATCTCACAATGGAGACGTTGCTGGGCCCACTCAAGCAAATGGAGGAACAATGGGAGGACAGTGACAGTGATATTGTACTAAGGAGTATGTTAGTATAAACATGAACGTTAAGGTGCCTATAGTGTGGGCTCAGAAGGAGATGAGGAATATACTACTTGAAACTAATTTGGTCCCCTGAGTGATCCGTGCTTAGGCATGAATTTGGAAGTCAGTCCTAACCTGGTTGTGAAAAAACAAAGCAAAACAAACAAACAAAAAAAACAGAAAATATAATGGAAAGAAAAAAATGTTTTCTAACTAATCTCAGTATATGCATGTATAAGCTATATGAATAAAATGAAATTAGATATAAAACCCTCAAAACATACAAAATAGGCAATCACAGTTCCACCACACAGAATTAAAGATAGGGTGTACTGTCTATTCAGATTTTTTGTCTATGTGAAAATGTCTGCCACTAGTTAAATATCATACTTACATATTCTTCCAAAAAATTGGAAATCTTTTATCGTTGTGAATATTGATTCTGTAACATGAAAATTGGTGAAAGTCAAATCTTCCAACCTCACAGATAATGTGTTATATAATAACAATTATGAAGTTTTGCAATGCTTTCAAAATACTTTACTGTTGCACAGAAGACCTGAAATATCTTTTACATTTAAAAAATTTTTTGTTTTATTTACAACAAATAAGGGTACAATTATTTCTATATACGACTTATTACAAAAGAGAAGGTTTCTACTTCATTGCCCCTAAATATGAATATCTATGCAACTGTTTCATCATGTTTACATCAACAGTTTTCCACTTAGAATGGGAAAATAAAGACACGGGATTATCCTCCCTTTAAACCCTCCCCACGCCAACGGACGGAGGGGCGCAGTCGGGCCCCAAGCGAAAGCAGGCTGAGCTTTTGAGCAAAGGGCTCGGTGAATGAGTGCAGGTGAGACCTGTGGGCGGCGTTGTAGAAGGAAAGCTGGCCCAGCTCCCAGTCCAGGTAAAGGCCGATGGCCGCCGCGGGCTGGTCCCTGAGAGCCAGAGGCACTGCCCCCGCACTCATGCTCATGGCCAGGTAGTCGCCTTCCTGCAGCTGCAGTGTCCAGCATCTCTTGGGAGCCGCCAGGGGACGCGAGACCTGGGCCGAAGGGGCCACGCTGCACATGCCCACGGCCCACTCGGGCTTGGCGCCCACCTGCACCTCCCAGTAGTGGCGGCCAGAGGCGAAGCCCTCCCGGCCCAGGACCACCAGCTGGGCGGTCTCATCCTAGGGTCCGGGATACCCAGCAAGGTTGGGATTTTTCCTCACCCAGGTCACAAACTTTTTATCTTTAGACATGCGCAGGCTGGGGTGGGCCGTGTCGGGGTCCAGGCTGATGCTCTCTCGAAATCTCCGCATGATGCTGCTGAGCGCCGAGCACAGAGGAAGGAGGCTGTAGGCCACCGGCCTGGAGGGCAGGAGCTTCACAGCCCTGGGCTGCAGACCCGCCGAGCGCTGCTGCAGGCCCCTCAACCCCCTCAGCAACATCTCCTCGGACATCAAGCTCAGCTCAGCCACCTCCTTTCTGAGGTCTTTCAGCATTGAGATATGGTCTGAGTAAAGAGCGACGTTGGCCCTGAACTGCTGCTGCAGGCGTTTGTCCTCTGGACTCCTGCAGAGCGCTGCCTCTTTCTCAGGCTCCACAAACTGGCTGAGCTACTCAAATTCCGAGGCCAACTGACTGTTATGCATTCTTACCTCCTCTCTCAGCTGCGGGAGGTTTCTATCTTGGATGACTAAGAGCTTCTCCACCATTGCCCGCTGTGTCTTCAGTGACTCAATGAAGCCACCGAGCCTCTGTTTGTACTGATGTGCAACCTCCTCCACGGGCCTGACGTGGTGGCCATGGTGGGCAGGGCCCTGGGCGCACAGGTGACATACCGGCTCCTGGTCATCTTCGCAGAACAGGCTCACCCCCTGCCTGTGCTCCTCACACTTGCGCTGCTCTGCCCGCGCCATCTCACTGCTAACAGAGCTGTGCAAGAGCTTGACCAGGTCCACCAGCCTGCCCAGCTGGGCATTACCACTGACGCGCATGTCCTGGTGGGCCCCCCTGGCACACGGGACAACAGAATCTGTCCTGCAGGTCTTTCCATGACATGCGGATGCAGGAGTCACAGAAGTTGTCGCTGCAGTCGATGGTGATGGGGTTATTGAGGTATACCAGTCAGATGGGACAGATGAGCCTTGGCTGCTTTTTGACCAGGACAGCCGACACCTCCTCCATCCTCGGGTGTGGGAAGGGCAGGTAAGGGTCAACAGGCAATCCTTATAGACAGGGGCTCCTTGAATTCTCTCCTACCAGAAAAGAGTCACACAGTTAAACTTATGTCCTGGACTATGTTTTTCTCTCAATGAGGGGTGCCCTCTGATGAGCACATCTCTGGTCTCAGGGTTGGGTTCTCAAACGATATTCACATACCTTGAGCATTGTAATGAGCCTCTGATTATTCTCTTTGCCTCCTTTCTTTCAGACCACCTCCAGTCTCACCAGCCTTGAAGACTAGAGCTTCTGGAGAATTCCACCTCCATAATGTGGAGTGGGAAACTCAAGCTAGATCACAGCGATGAAAACTAACATCTGGGACTTAGTATAAGGTACATTAATATCAGATCATCTGTGAGGTGCCCTCTAGACTCTGTGCTCCATAAAGAAGCCATAAGAGTTAAGCTTTAGCCCCAAATAACTGCAAATCCCCTCATTGATTTCTACTCACAGCAAGGGGGACCTCGTCTGGCAGTCTTAGATGATGGCATGAGCTGACTCTCCTTGTAGGGCTGTGGAGGTCACACACTGTCTGCTCTTGACAGTGACCACAGTGTTTATGTACTGTTCACTGGGTGGGTCTCTCTTCTTTAGAGACCCACCCAGGAAAGATGGATAGGGAGGGAGGGAGAAAGTGGGGGGCGGGACTTTTGGTGGACTTTCAGAGCTTTGATTGGACTGGGATATACTTTCCTAATAAATCGATCAAGGTGAGTTGTGGGATCTTTGTTAATATGCATAATCTAATTTCAGTCTGTCAATTCTTCCCTAAATCTTTCTTAATCCTCCTAATTTTATCCTTGTTGAGGAAGAAACGGGGCAAGCCAGAAACGGGGTAAGCCATGGGATCACAATAAAATAGAACAAAAAGAAACGAACATACTAAACTTAGACCTAAGCTGAATGGTCATTCTCTCTCCAGGGATGGGAACCTAGGTATATCATTTTCTCCTTAGATTCTGCAGTGACATCATTTTTTTCTCTAACATGTTAAAATTGTTCCCGACTGTTAGCTAATATATGTGCTTTTTCAAAAATAGCACTGATTCTTCTCCAGGTGTTTCTCCTGGCTCTTCACTCAAGGGTTACTCCTGATGTGCTTGAGGACTATATGGTATAGTGAGGACTCAAACCCGAGGCAGCCTCATGCAAGGCAAATGCCCTAATCACTGTATTATCTCTCCAGTTCCGTTAGGCCACATAATTTAAAATAAATTTTATCTTTATTAAAAAATATTTATTAAGGCACCGTGATTTACAGAAGCCATTCTTAGTTGAGTTTCAGGAATACAGTTTTCCAAAAACCAATCCCAACACCAATGTCAACTTCCCTCAATCAATATTCACAGTTTTCCTCCAGCTGCTATAAAGTTAAGAAAAAAATGGTTATCAATATCAATGCTAAATGTTTTTATCCAGCACTGATAAGTATATATTTATTAATACTTAGATTCAAGAACTGTAACAGTAGTTTCCTTTCAAATCTATGTAACGGGGGCTGGAGAGTAGGTAAGGTGCTTGCCTTGCATGTGGCTGACCAGGTTTCATCCTGTCACCCACTATGGTCTCGTGCCTGACACTACAAGGAATAATCCCTGAGTGCAGATCCAGGACTAAGCTACATAGTAAGGAATTTGTTTTAATATAGCCAATTAGGGCTGGAGTGATAGCACAGCGGGTAGGGTGTTCGCCTTGCATGTAGCCAACATGGCCAACCCGAGTTTGATTCCTCCGCCCCTCTCGGAGAGCCAGGCAAGCTACTGAGAGTATCTTGCCCGCAAGGCAAAGCCTGGCAAGCTACCCGTGACGTATTCCATATGTCAAAAACAGTAACAGCAAATATCACGATTTGTTGTGAGATGTTACTGGTGCCCGCTCGAGCAAATCCATGAACAATGGGAGGACAGTGCTGCAGTGGTACAGCCTAATGGGGTTTGATCCCCAGCATCACAAAGGGTCCGGAAGTCACCCTTGAGTCTAAGCCATAAGTAAGCCCCGAGCACAGCTGCGTCTGGATTTAAAAATCAATAAGTTAAAAATAAAACACTCACCACCGCCAGTGGGCTGGAGCGATAGCACAGTGGTAGGGCGTTTGCCTTGTGTGCAGCTGGCTTGACTGAGGCCGCTTCAATTCCTCTGCCCCTTTCGGAGAGCCCGGCAAGCTACCAAGAGTATCTTGCTCTCACAGCAAAGCCTGGAAAGGTACCCGTGACTTATTCAATATGCCAAACACAGTAACAACAAAGTCTCAAAATGGAGACGTTACTGGGCCCGCTCGAGAAAATTGATGAACAACGGGATGACAGTGATAGTGATGCCACCAGTAATGACCCCAACACTATATTCCAAATATTCTTTCTAATCACCTTAGACCCTAAGTCTTCACATCGTTCAGACATGTAAGGTACCACTGTATTACTTCCGAGGCCCACATTTATGTGCTTTTCTACTTCCTCCTTAGAAACCTGGTCTTAAACTCTAGATCTATAATGGTCACTTGACCTTTTCACCAAAAAAGTCAAAGGAAGAGCATCAAGTTACATGCTCCCCAGAACCCAGTTCACTGTTACTTCTAGCACTGTAGTACTGTTCTCCCGTTGTTCATCGAATTGCTTGAGTGAGCACCAGTAATGTCTCCATTGTGAGACTTTTTGTTACTGTTCTTGGCATATAGAATACGCCACGGGGGGCTTGCCAACCTCTGCCGTGCGGGTGGGGTACTCTTGGTACCTTGTCGGGCTGTCCGAGAGGGGCAGAGGACTCAAAACCGGGTCAGCTGCGTGCAAGGCAAACCCCCTACCTGCTGTGCTATCGATCCGGCCCGAAATTCTATGCTAGACTTTATAAATCCTAATTTGTGGACAGTCACAGATTTGTCATTCTCTCTATCATTCAAGAAAATCAGCTGAAAGGAAAAGTGAGAATTTGAACTGTGGACACTAGCTATTTAGGGATTTATTACATACTTAACCTATCTTTGTGGAACCGGTGCTCTTTTTATGCTTTAGAGTTATATACTGAGAAATTCAGAAATGTGCCTGACATGAGAAGAGAGGGAAGACTGTGTTTGGGATTGAGACATTTGTAACCATTTACATGAGGATCATTCTACTTTTGTGTATATTTTAACTTTACCTTAAACCAGAAATTTTGTTGCTGCTTTTGAATCACAGCTGGCTATGCTCAGGGCTTATTCCAGGCTCTGCGCTCTGGGATCAATACACATGGCAGGATTGGAAAACCATATAGGTTGTCAGGGATCAAACCCATGCAAGCCAAGCACCAAACCAAACTTCATGCAAGCCAAGCACGAAGGTCTACCGTAACCCAACCCCCCACCCCTCCAATTTCTAATTTAGGAGCAGATAAAACCCAATTTAACCACTTAATGCTGACAACTTGGATTAGGTTTCTGAATTAAGATGATTATTTGTTTCGGGTTTTTTTTTGGGGGGGGGGGGGGAGGAGCAGCATACTTGCATGCAAAGCTTGTGCTTTAGCCCATTATTGCATTTTCCTCTCCAGTCCCAGAATAAGCCAATTCTTTTTTTTTAAACTTCAAATAGTTTTTATTTTTCACCATATAGGTAATAGAGATCTTAAAACACTGTAAAATTCACAAACATTAAAAGTAAAAACCCCAATAAGTGTTAAATTGGTGTGAATATTTCAAAATGAATTGTAATTGCTAATTTTAAAATTTTGAGTAAATTTACATTCTTTAATAATGTAACCATAATGTAACTTTTGGTTTCCTAATATTATTTAATTAAAAATCCAGAGAGAAAGAAAATAATTGGCCTACTTCTGAGGGATATTTTCCCTATACACTAGTTAAAAAAATAATTTGGTATTGCATATGAGAATTTATATTTCTTATTCTGGTTTTATAGTAGCTTTAATATATAGAGGTTAGAAATTAGGCTAGGTGAAATGAAGTCTTCAAATACTTCATACACATGCATTTTGTCCATAGGTGATAACGTCCTACTTCAATTATTTCATTGGGATCATTTTATTAAGTTATCTCATGACATTTTCTTTTTTTTATTTTTTTTAAATTTTATTAGTGAAACACCATGTGGTACAGTTGTAGACTTACAAATTCTTGTGCTTGGATTTCAATTATACAATGGTCTAATAGCCATTCCTACACCAGTGCCTATTTTCCACCACCACGGGTCCCAGTATCCCTCCCAACCCCTATCCCCCCCATCCCACCCTACCTCTGTGGCAGGGTATTCCCTTTTGTTCTCTCTCTCCTTCTGGGTGCTGTGGTTTGCAAAAGAGGCATTGAGTGGCAATCATGTCGGGTCTATAGTCTACTTTCAGCATGCATCTCCCATCCTGGGAGGATCCTCTCAACACCCTTTATTTGATGCTCCCTTCTCTATCTGAGCTCCCTCTCCCCCTAGCATGTGTGGCTGGCCTCCAAGCCATGGAGCAAACATACTGGTAATAATCTTGGCCTTGCTTGGGTGTTAGTCTCCTATTTTATTAGAATAAGCCAATTCTTAAGGGGATTGGGCACTGTGACTCAATGGGAAAGCATATGCTTTGCATGTTTAATCCCCAGCACCTTTTTTTTTTAGAGATCAAAAGAGTAAGCAAGATTTTTCTGTCTACTCTACTTCTGAGGTATTTCCATTTGTACTGTCCACAAAATAGGTATATATTAGATCTTCCTGTTAAATTGATACTTGAAGAGTCAGGGAAAAACCCTTTCCCCTGTCTTACCTCCTGGTACAGGGAATCAAAACCACTACTTGCTTTCCTTCCTGTCAGTCATTCACTCTTGTTCAGAAATCCCCAGCATTTAGTACTGTTCCAGGCCCTTCTCTAGGGCAGGGGAGGGCCTAGATGGTTCTCTACATCTAACCCGGATCTTTCCAACCCAGGTGCTATGCTAGCTTCCTGGTATCTATCAGAAGACTTCTCTCTGCCTCCAGCATTTCCTTTCCTTCTCACTGTCCCTTTCCAACCAAAACACTGCTTATAGTCTGAGAGACAGATGAGGGGTTAAGGCATTTGTCCTGCATGTGGCCATCCTTGGTTGTATCCTCTGCACTATACCACCAGGAATGATCCCTGAGCATGGAGCCAGGAGTAAGCCATGAGCACAACCAGGTGTGCCCCGTCCCAGCGCAAAAAAAAAAGAAAAACAAACAAACAAAGTAAGATCACCCCTGTTGCCTACTGACCAAGTAAAAGAATGCTTGATTTTTCATTCCCCCTTTGTCCTGCTCAAAGCTGGGCAACTTCCCAGTACAGGAGGTTTCAGTTTGGGGGACAAAGCTGGGCAGCTTCCCAGTACAGGACGTTTCAGTTTGGGGAAAATGCACCCTCGTAAATGATTTGTAAATGATGTACGAGGAACAGCACAGTCTCTATGGATATGTCAAAACTGTAATAAAGCAGGCCGCTCCGACCGGTAGCATTAGGTCGAAAGGGTCACCCGGTGGCTGACCAACGGTGCATGGTTCTGCCCACTGTGACTGACCAACGGTGCATGGCTCTATTCATCGTCCCATCCACTTTCCCACGTCCCATCCCCTTTCCTTTCTTTTGGGTGGGTTGTGGAAACATACTTAAGTCTGTACCTGTGCTCTGAATAAACGCACACGCGCATTCATGCCATCTCCTGAATGACGGAACCCTGTGTGACTCGAGTGCTGATTTCACCCTGACGGCCCTCCCCTGGCTTGGCTCCACAGCGCCGGACGCGGCAACCCCTACCTGAAAATTTTGCAGTGAGCTTCTGACTCCTCACATGAAAACACGGGTCTGTCTTCCCTCACTTAAATCTACCTCCCCTCTTTTCTCCCTCTCTGTACAATTGCAGGGGGGCGGGGAGAAAAGCTATACTTCTTACTGAAAACTTTCTTAGAAATATCTCGAGGGGAAAGAAAGAAAAGTACCTTTCTATCCTGTGGTAGATGGAATAATAGTGCACCAGTGTTGTCAATGTTTATGAGAAACAGCCTTGTTCCTGACGCCCCATTCGCTCTCAATGGAACGACCATCTCCGAATGCAACAGCTATGTGTACCTAGGTCGAGAGGTCAACATGACAAATGACCTGGCACCCGAGCTGCGCAGGAGGAAGAGAGCGGCTTGGAACGCCTTCAAGAACGTCGAAGAAATAGCTAACAGGACGAAGAACCTCCGGCTCCGGGCACATCTCTTTGATTCCACTGTTCTTCCTGCATTAACATATGCCTCAGAGACCTGGGCCCTACGCAAACAAGATGAGAACGCTATTCAGGTCTCCCAAAGAAGAATAGAAAGAGCTATGCTTGGAATATCACGTTTCACTCAAATGAGAGAACAAATCCGGAGTTCTGACATTCGTCGACGATCAAGGATCAGGGACGCTGTCTCATTTGCCAAGGTGTCGAAAATCAGATGGGCTGGTCACGTAATGAGATTTAAAGACGACCGTTGGACTAGAGCTGTTACTGATTGGATTCCACGGGATGTCAAAAGACCGCGTGGCCGCCCACCTACCAGATGGT
Source organism: Sorex fumeus (assembly GCF_029834395.1). Lineage (NCBI taxonomy): Eukaryota > Metazoa > Chordata > Mammalia > Eulipotyphla > Soricidae > Sorex > Sorex fumeus. The sequence continues at coordinate 15,434,151 of NW_026606096.1, read as the reverse complement.
CAGACTTCTTTGTCAAGATCATGAACGATCGGTTTGAGGCCCTTCATGTTCCCGGAGCGAACAGATGCCATTGGGCTACACTAGCACGCGACAGGGACAAATGGAGACGTTACTGGCGCCCGCTCGAGCAAATCGACGACTAACGGGAAGTTAAGTGATTAAGTGATTAAGTGTTGTCTATGTTCCAATCGCAGAATCTGAATTTGCTCAGTCACGGAGTCAATGGTTATGAAGATTTCAGACAGAGGGCTAGAGAGGCCAACCAATAGACTGAGGTTGCCTGTGGGAGTCCTGGGTTTAATTTCTGGAGCTGCATAGTTCCCTAAACCAGCAGAAGTGACCCCGAGCACAGAGCCTGCAGTAGCCCCTCACTGATACTTAAGCAAAATAAATCAGAGAGAGAAGAGCAAATCCCAGATGGCATCACTCAGCTGTGGCATACAGGAAGGAAAAAACAAAGCTTGATACAGCATCAAAGAACAAATAAGGCTTGGCTTTGGATTGCAAAACTCAGACTACTAAATGGTTGAAGGAGAGAGAAGAGAAAAAATTACATAGAGACAGTTGCCTTGGGCATTTTGTTGGTGGTGGGATACAGTGACTTTGTATAATAAATGTTAATACTATTGTAAACAATGTACCTGAACTGTAATAAAGATAAAACAAAGTCAGGCCAGAGAAATAGTCCAAAAGGTAGGTGCTTGCCTTTTACTCAGTTGACCTGGGTTCAATTCCCAGCACTCTCTACGATCTCCTGAGCCCTGCCAGGAATGACCTCTGAGCAGAGAGTCAGGACCTGAGCACCATAAGGTAGGCCGTCCAAACAATGAAACACAAAAAATATAAACATGCAAATGAGTCAGAAAATAATAAAAAGTCTGACTTCTTCCAGGCTGTGGGATAAATGACAGACAATATCATGACAGGGAGGATACAGAGGTTTTTCTTCTAGAACTACAGAAGCAAGGAAAGTCACTTAGCCTTGACTTCAGAACTTTGTTGTGCTCTGAATAATCATGTGCTGTTCTGTGCTGCTGTGTTCAGGTTTTGTTAGTGTTTGCATTTTTTTTAGGTCGTACTATTAGTAAAAGGAGGTCCAGAACAGCAAAAGGAAATGTCATCTCGAGTCTGCAGTTTGCTGTGTCGTGGAAAGGCTTCCTTCTAGAAGATGAAAACTGAGGGCACCATACACGTTGGACTGACTTGGAGGATGCAGCCCGACATCGCAAGGCAGTTTTTTGAAAACAAGATATAATAAATTGCTTTGTCTTTAAAATAAAGGGAACTTGATGCTGAGGGACTATTGTGTGCAGACTATTAAGAACCTTCTATAGGAAAATGCATTTTAAGATTTCCAAAACAATTTTCACATTATCTAGTATTAAAAAACAAAAGCAACGTAATTCTTTCTGACATCTAATGAACCTGGAAACCACTACTACACAAGCTTAATTTAAGAAGTAAGTTCAATGTTAGAAAACAGAATCACTTTAGGTAGTGTTTCAGATGTTAAGAAGACCTGTTTTCTTTTTCTAAAGGAAAAGAGGGTGTAAAACATAATCAGAAATCTGTTTTGCCATTACACTGGAAGTCTGACAGAAGCCAATGTCGGTGGGGTTGTGGTCAGAAAATACCCTTCATTCACTGCTGGTGGGAATGTCACCTGGTTTAGCCTTTATGGAAAAAAATGGAGGTCAATCCAATAAATAAGAATAGAACGACCAGCAATGGCACTTTTTGGCATCTATCCCCCACACACAGAAACATTGCTCTGAAAGGATATATGCCCACCTATGTTCATTACCTCACTTATGCAATAGCCAAGATATGTAAACAACACAAATGTTCAACTACAGATGACTGGATCAAGAAATTGTGGTATTTTACACAATGGAATACTACATAGCTAAAAGAATGAACAAAATCGTGCAATTTGCAACAACATGAATAGAATTAGAGGATCTCATGCTGATTGAAGTCAGTCAGAGGGAAAAAGAATTGATACAGACAGATCTCAGGAGTGGGACTTAAAGATATACAGAAAAGTGGTAAAAAAGGGCCTAAGGCAACACAACAAGCCCAAAAGTTGGGCTACACTAGCACTCGACAGGGACAAATGGAGACGTTACTGGCGCCCGCTCGAGCAAATCGACGACTAACGGGAAGTTAAGTGATTAAGTGATTTAAAAAGTTAAAAAAGAAATTCCCTTGGGAAATCATCACTTTAAAGGATTAACTGATCACCCCAGGCACACAGCCTGCAACCCACCCTTTCTAAAACTGTGCTCCATCTTCCCTTTTCTTTTTGGTTTTTGGACCACACCCAGCTGTGCTCAGTAATTACCTGGCAGTGTTGAGGGACCCTATGTGTAAATAGAGATTGAACCTCTGCTGACAGTGTTCGAAACAAGAAATTTTATCTGATACACTATTTTTTCACTGACCCTTCTCAACCCTACACACACTTTTCTTTCTTTCTTTTTTTTTAATTAGTGAAACACCATGAACTACAGCTGTAGACTTACAAACTTTCCTTCTTGGGTTTCAGTTATACAATGATCGAGTACCCATCCTTCCACCAGTGCCCATTCTCCACCACCAATGATCCAAGTAGCCCTCCCACCTCCCCCCAACTCCACCCTGCCTCTGTGGTAGGGCATTCCCTTTTGCTCACTTTCCTCAAGGGTGTTGTAGTTTGCAATAGAGGTATTGAGCAGCCATTGTGTTCAGGCTATAGTCTGCTTTCAGCATGCATCTGTTCAATACAATTTTCTTTTGAGGATCTGAAAAGACAGCTCAAATCATTGAGCACATGCTTTGCATGCAGGAGGTCAAGGTTCAACCACAGGCACCCCATGCTTCCTCAAACACTGAGCACAAAGCTAGAAGTGACACTCTTTTGAGCACCAGTTGGTGTGGTCCAAATTCCCAAATAAATAAATAAATAAAAATCTCTTGTTGTAACCTTTCAGGCAAAAGAGCTATTTTGAGAACATTGTTGCCCATAAAGTTTGGTGTGAATGAGATGTCCAGTAATCCTGGATTTTCCAGGCCCACCAAAAATTGAATACAAGAAAGAAAAGTTGCCAACAAGTAACAGTTGAGAGTAGAGACAGGAAGGATGCTTGAATGGGAGGGCCATCAGAGAGAGCACAAAGGGAAGGTTGGTGACTCAGTTTTATAGATTCTCTTCCTAGTAGTCCTAGGTTGGACCACTACTTTATGGCTGATTGTTGTTGCCCGAATGATTTAGGGTATCTTGGGATTTCCAGACTGAATTTTGAGAAAAATGTCAGATATTTCACTAATCTGTTATGTGGCCCATATTTTACTTTAGAAGTCATGTCTTTAATATTTGAGTGTACGCTCACTTACACTCGTGTTCAACCGCTCACCCTGGATCTCTTAATGGCAATAAATGTCTATTTCCTGATGTAACCTGTCATCCATGCAAAATTCAAGGTTATCATATCTTTTTTTCTCTTTTTGGGTCACACCCAGAGATGCACAGGGGCTACTCCTGGCTTGCACTCAGGAATTACCCATGGTGGTGCTCAGGGGACCATATGGGATGCTGGGAATACAATCTGAGTCGGCCCCGTGCAAGTCAAACGCCCTAACCTTTATGGTACTGCTCCAGCCACAAAGGTTATCATATCTTGTTCATTGGCTTTTATCTCTATTAAAAACTCCTGTGTCTGGAGGTGGCTCAAAGGGCTGCAGAGATGCTTTCATGTGGGATACTATTTGGTTCTATCCTAGCAAGTGGAGGGTAAAAAAGCACAGAGGGGTGTGACCCCCAAACAAAACAGAACAAGTCTAAACCGATATCCTCAAGGTTGCAAGTCCTTGGGGCAGCAAGATTATTGCCTACTGATCGGTCTCAACAAAGAGTTTTTCATGTTTTATACATTCAGACCCCCCCCCCCCCCCGCCGTTGAGATGCAAACCAAACCAATAACTTTTAAGTTCGACCTGTGCTGATTTCTTGAGTCTTAAAGATGTTTTAACCTCTGGTTTATTCAACTAAGTAAAATTTTACTGTGACAGTTTCTCAGAAGATTTCAGAGAGTCAGAGCGGGGCAGAATTTACTGGGTGTGACAGTTCTATCTATTAAGATGTGAAGAGATCCTTCCTGGAAATGTACCTCTTTCATTCCAAAATGTAATCCTTCAGTGTATGAAATGAGGGTGTGGCAATGTAATTTTGAAAAGTTCACCTTCAGGGGATTCAAAGAAAAACAAACCCCAAAAAGAACGGAAAAAAAAGAGAGAGACAGACAGAGGATGAAGGAAGGAAGGAAGGAAGGAAGGAAGGAAGGAAGGAAGGAAGGAAGAGAAAGATCCAACCCAACCTTCAACCTTCCTTTTAATCCCAAATTGCTCATGAGACTGAAAAATAGGAAGAAACCTAAGAACTGTACCTCAAGAGATTGAATGCAATTAACAATTAAATGATAGCAGAGGGGAAAATGCCTCTAGGTGAGCCAGGAACTCTTCCCTCCCTCACTGGCTGGTAGGGTGGGTCATTGACTCACCCTTTTCCGGAGTTAGAGCCAATCGTGGTCCAGACTGTGTCATGGGCTTATAGCTCTAAGGGGGGTCACTGACTCACCCTTTTCCGGAGTTACAGCCAATCGTGGTCCAGACTGTGTCATGGGCTTATAGCTCTAAGGTGGGTCACTGACTCACCCTTTTCCGGAGATACAGCCAATCGTGGTCCAGACTTTGTTATGGGCTTATAGCTCTCGCATATTTAGTCTCCTGGGATTTTGACTTCAGATCCACCTCTGGACCTGAATCTGAGGTTCCTGCTGCTTCTTGCCGGACAGGGACTGCACCGAACCTTGTTGCAGGTACGCTGTGGTGAGTGTTCTTGGGTGTGCTGAGCTAGCTTCACGTTGATCCCCCTGGGTCTCTCGTGTCTGGGGTGGTTCTTGGGAGCATTAGGTCAGGAAGCTGGGTACCTTAATTAAGCAAGATTTTGATCTGACCCAGAATGTGGGGAGTTGTTATTGAAATGAAACTCAGGCTTAGTGAGGTCTCTTGAAGAGATGGTAGAGGTGTAAACTGGAACATGATTTTGAGTTGGACAGATCTGAGGGTAGGTGTGTTAAGGATGAAAGGAGAGCCAATGTGAACCCATGGCTGGAGTAATAGTACAGTGAGCTGAGTACTATCAGTGAGCAGAGCACACAGTCAACCTTGGTTCCATCACCTGAGCCCCTTTATGGCCTCCCATTTCTGATTATATGGTCAGGAGTAAGCCCTAGGCACAGCAGGATGTGTCCCCAAAACAAGACAATCTGGAGATTTTGGTACACATGGGCTTGAAAAGATTAGTCTAGATGAGGCTGGGAGGCGGGGCGAGGAGGCGGGGCGGGGAGGCGGGACGGGGAGGCGGGGCGGGGCGGGGAGGCGGGGCGAGGGGGGGTTGTGGTGATAGGTAAGAGGGAAGAGTGTGGCACACGAAGTAGCCCCCATGTGGACCTTTGAGATGCCCCTTCCCCCAGTCTCGCATGTTGGCTATGTCCAGGGTCAGTTTATGCTATTATTAATGTTCACAAAAATCTGAGTGATGGCTTCAGCTTGACAGATGAGCAGTCTGTGGTGGGTCCTTTGGGGTGTAAGTTCTCTACCCCAGGCTCTATTTCTTTGCTTCATTCTTTCCTTAAATGCTTTTTAATCATTTTCCCGGTGAAAAAAATAAGCAAGCTGGATGCCATTTGCACTTCAGGCATTTGACAATCTATTATGGGTATGGGAAGGTCCCACCAAAATATACTCTCAGTAGCTTGCCGTGCTCTCCGAGAGGGGTGGAGGAATTGAACCCGGGTCGGCCGCGTTCAAGCCTAATGCCCTACCTACTGTGCTATTGCTCCAGCCCACAACAAAAGAGAATAGTAAGAAAGCAAAAAGGCTTTCTTACTATTGCTTTTGTACTGGCTGGGAAAAATATTTGCATATATACCACAGTTTAATACCCAAGGTATATGAAGAATTTATGCAACTGAAATGTAAAAGAAAATCAAAGATGGGACCAAAGCGATAGTAGAGTGGGTAGGGTACTTGCCTTGCATGGTGCCAATCTGGATTCTATCCCTACTACCCTGCATCATCCCTGAGTCATTCCTGGGTATCCATATCATAAAAGATATGACAAATACTCTTTTCTTGAATATATCTATCTATCTATCTATCTATCTATATATATATATATCAGGGCTGTTAGAGTGCTTTCACATTTTACAATTATTTTTTGTTTGTTTAGGTTTCTGTTTCTTGTTTTGATTTTGGACTACACTAGCAGTGCTCAGTACCTTCTCCTGCCTTTGTGTTCAGAAGCCATTCCTTGCTGTGATCGGGGGACTATCTGTGGTGCCAGATATTATACCAGGTAAACCAAGTCAGCCTCGTACCAGAAAACCCACTATACTATCACTCTGCCCATGTTTGATTTTTTTTTTTTTTTTGCTTTGGATCACACCCAGAGGTTCTCAGGGCATGCTCCTGGTTCTATGCTCTGGGATCACTCCTGTTGATGATCAGGAGGCCAAATGTGTGGCAGAGGGCCACATCCAGATTGGGACCACACAATTGGTACAGCAGCTGCTGTAGGGTGGGTGTGTTGGGCCATACCCTACCCTTTGTTTCTCTGATTACCACTGGCAGATCCTGAGGAACAGTAGGGTGTGGCCCTGAAAGAAAAACAAACACAAATTGACCTCTCCTATATAAGCAGCCTTAAATTCAAGTGCTCTAAATCTTGGCTTCTAACTTGGGATTCTATCTTGGAGAAGAGACTATCCTGGCTGGAAAAATGGCACCTCCGAGTTCCCAGGCCCCAAGGGCTCATCAGCTGCGAGCGTTCCTCAGCCTGAGGAGGAGATGGTGCTGCCTGGATTCCCGGACATCGACAGCTTCATGAAGTTTGCTCTAAGGTCAGTGGAGGCAGTCATTAAGGCATCTGGGTGCCTGCCACAGTCTGGCCCAGAATATGATTTTTACCAAAGTTTTCCTGGCTTCCAAGCATTCTGTGAGACTCAAGGAGACAGAATACTTGAGGGCATGAGCAGAATGATGCAGTACTACGTGTGTCAGAGCAACATCAAGGATTGCAGGAAAGTGACGGATTTGGAAGGCAATTTTGATTTATTGGTTGACGCCAATGATGCTATTCTGGATGGAGTGGACATTTTACTGGATGAAGCTTCAGGCATGAAGAAGCATCAGCAGCCCGTCCTCCCCATAGGATCACAAGCCCGCCAAATGATCGTGTCCAGCTGGAACCGGAAGGCAGAAGAATCTGGCAAAAAAACAAAATCGGAACCCTTCCGGCTGCTTCACGTGAAGAACATCATCCGACCGCAGCTTAAATTCCGAGAGAAGATCGACAATTCCAACACCCCATTTGTTCCGAAGATCTTCATCAAGCCCAACGCCCTGAAACCTCTCCCTCGGGCGCTGTCTAAGGAGAGTCGGGAGCACACCAAGAACCAATCAGAGGACCAGGATGTGCCACCGGCCCTGGTCCACTTCCTCCACCAGCAGCGGACCCAGCAGGTAGAGCAGGACTTGTTCGCACACCCCTATCAGTACGAACTGGATCACTTTACGCCCCCAGAGTGGGCGCTTCAGAAACCGCAGCCCCAAGCCTACAAGCCCCTGGAGGACACTGCCTGCCACTTGGTGACCTCGCTCGACCAACTCGTGCAACTCAACACGACGCTCCTGGCCTGTTGGGAATTTGCGGTGGACTTGGAGCATCACTTTTACCGCAGCTTCCTGGGCCTGACCTGCCTGATGCAGATTTCCACGCGCACCGAAGACTTCATCATCGACACGCTGGAGCTGCGCAGCGACATGTACCTCCTCAACGAGAGCTTCACAGACCCTGCCATCGTGAAGGTCTTCCACGGCGCTAACTCAGACATAGAATGGCTGCAGAAGGACTTCGGGCTGTACGTGGTGAACATGTTCGACACGCAGCAGGCAGCGCGCCTTCTTCGGCTGGGCCGGCACTCCCTGGACCACTTGCTGAAACGCTACTGCAACGTGCAGGCGAACAAGCAGTATCAGCTGGCCGACTGGAGGATGCGCCCTTTGCCGGAGGAAATGCTCCACTATGCCCGCGAGGACACCCACTACCTGCTCTACATCTACGACTGCATGAGGCTGGAGCTGTGGGCTGCTGCCGGCGAGCAGCCCACGAAGGCCCGGGTGGTGTGGCAGCGCAGTAGGGACATCTGCCTCCGGAAGTTCGCCAAACCCCTCTTCACGGATGAGTCCTACCTGAAACTGTATGAGAAGTTAAAGACGCCTCTTAACACGCAGCAGCTGACAGCCTTCCGGCTGCTGTTCGCCTGGAGGGATCACCTGGCAAGGAGGGAGGATGAGAGTTGTTGCTATGTCTTGCCCAACCGCATGATGCTGAAGATCTCAGAAGAGCTGCCCGAGGAACCCCAGGGCATCATTGCTTGCTGCACCCCCGTCCCGCCTCTGGTATGGCAACAACTTCATGAGCTGCATCTTCTCATCCAGAAGGCGCGAGGAACCCCTCTGTGCCAGTCGGAAGTTGCCACCGGAGTGAGGAGGAGAGCACTGCTGCCCCATCCCGAGAGGCTGGAAAGTGTTCCCGTTGGACCTCAAGAACACTCCCACTCTTGGTCGGGTGACTGCCCTGCCATACCCACCAATGGGTCCGTCCCGGGCCAGACGCAGGCCGGCCTCTTCCCAGCCCAGAACGAAGAGAAGACTCTGGTGGCCACCAGCCACTTCGTTGCCACGGCCGCGGACACCTTGTTTAACGAGGCAAGTGCAGAGCAAAAGAACAAAGCCCAGAAGAAAGTCCAGCCAGTGGTGCAGTCCTTGGAGAACCCATTCGGGATGCTTTTGCAGGCGCTCCAACACAACGCCCACATTTCCCAGGCAGCCAAGGCCGACCCTTCCTCCAGCATCAATGAAATCAGCGAGCGCTGTGAGCTGGCCAGTCAGGTGCAGGGACAGAAGGACTCTAAGGACACCGCCAGGAAGAGGGCAGCCCAGGAAACAGCAGCCGAAGACGAGGCCAAGGAAGGGTCGCAGACCCCCGCCCAGCCGGTTCTATCGCTCAGCCAGCAGATCGCCCTGGAAAACGCTGCCAAGAAGAGAGAGCGAACAAGTGACCCCAGAGCCCCTGAACAGAAACAAGAGAAGAAATGGTCCAAACTGGCTGAGAAGCCCAAGGACCCCAGGGAGGCGCGGGAGAAAGCTTCTACTTCCTTTGACTACCGCAAGCTAAATGTCCAGGCGTTTGCTGGAAACAGCAAGTCCCAACCGGCCTCCCAGTTTGACCCAGGTAAGCAGATCGTAGCTGGCAAGAAATTCTTCGCAGCCAAAGAACTCAAACAGACCACGGGAAACAAAAGCATGTCCTTCGTGCCCGGGGAGTTGGACAGAGGGTTTAGATGCAACTGGCCCAGGGGACCGCGTCCGCCAGACTTCCGGGGTCTTCCCGGGACCGGGAGGCAACGGCCTTGGGATGGTTTTGTACACCATCCCAATTTTAACACTGTTAGAAATAATTGTTACTGGGGAAAAGAATAACTAAACTGGAGCTTGTTACCCCATGTGTGGTCACGTATTTGATTAGGTGGTAGTAAAGAATCTTTTTGCATTTGTTTTTCTTGTTTGTTTTTGGGTTATATCCAGCTGTTCTCAGCATTTATGCCTGGGTCTGTACTCAGGAATTACACCGGGCACTCTTGAGGGACCATGCGGGGTGCTGTGGATCAAACTGGGGCTGGTTGTGGGGATAAGGCAAATCCCTTAGTTGCTGTACTATTGCTTCACTCCAAAAAATCTTAAAAAAAATTGTTTTAGGATCAGAGAGTTGGTACAGCAGGGACAGTTCTTGTATTTTGGTTCCAGGAATACTTTTAGGGAGTGATTCCCAAGCACAAAGACAGGAGCAAGCCCTAAGCATAGCCAGGTACGGCTCAACCCTCCTGCCTACAGCAAATTTAATAAAAAATTGTTTTAAAATACATTTCTTAGTTCTGGAGATCAATGGATTGATGCTTTACACGGAGGAAAATTGAGTGTTGATTCGTGGCACCATATATTTCGTGAGCACTATTAGATTAGTGCCCGGCACAGATCTAGGAATAACCCCTGAGCACCACTGGATGTACCCATTCCAAATTATTTGTGATTATTATCTGGAAATGTTTGAATTGTATACATATGCATATACATGTACACCTGTATACTTGAATTGTATACACATATTACTCAAGTTGCATAAAAACTTATCGGATAGAGGGACTAGAGTGGTAGCTGAAGATTGCCTTAAGAACCTTAGAGTGAAATATTAGATTATTTTGGTTCTGCTTTGGGGCAGGGATTGGGGTTCACGATGGGATGATGGGAAGATCATCAAAATATGATGATGGGAAGATGTAATGATGATGGGACTGGTGTTTGAATATTAAATGTAATAAGATATTGTGAACTACTTTATAAAATAAGTTTTTTTTGAAAAGCTTGCCTTTCCTAAGTCAGACCTGGGTGGTTCAATTTCTGGCACCCCATGGTGCCCAAGCACTGCAGGAGTGACCCCTGATCACAGAACCAAGAGTAACACTGACAAGTGTGGCCAAAGAGTAAAAACAAAATACCCCAAAACATATCGAGTGAAGGTGGTGGTGAAGGCCAGACAACTGGTACAGCAGGTAAGGCATCTACTTTGCCCTCGGCTGAACTAGATTCAATCCCCAGCACTATTTGTGGTCCTCCAGCACTTCAAGGAATGATCTCTGAGACCGAGAGGATTAAGCCCTGAGCAAAGCTGTGTATAACTCAAAAGAGAGAAGGAAAAAAGGAAGGCTGGAGCTATAGCTTGGGCATTTGCCTTGCACGTGGCCGACCTGGATTTGATCCCTGGCATCCCCTATGGTTCCCTGAGTACTGCCAGAAGGAATTCCTGAGTGCAGAGCCAGGAGTAACCCCTGAGCATTGCTGGACTGACCCCAAGAATCCAAAAAAAATTTAATAAATAAATAAAAATTTAAAAAAATAAAAAGAGAAGAAAATGGGGAGGGGTGTTATCAGAAGAAAAATTTTAAGGAACCTGCTATAGCTCTGACTAGAGGCAGCCAGAATACAGTGATTATTTCCAGATGTTTCCAGAATCCCAGGGATGTTTTTCCTCCTCCCCCTCCTCCTCCTCCTCCCCCTCCTCCTCCTTCCCCTCCTCCTCCTCCTCCCCCTCCTCCTCCTCCTCCTCCTCCCCCTCCTTCCCCTCCTCCTCCTCCTCCCTCTCCTCCTCCTTCCCCTCCTCCTCCTTCCCCTCCTCCTCCTCCTCCCCCTCCTCCTCCTCCTTCTCCTCCTCCTCCTCCCCCCTCCTCCTCCTCCTCCTCCTCCTTCTCCTCCTCCTCCTCCTCCTCCCCCTCCTCCTCCTCCTCCTCCTCCCCCTCCTCCTCCTCCTCCCCCTCCTCCTCCTCCTCCCCCTCCTCCTCCTCCTCCTCCTCCTCCTCGTCCTCCTCCTCCTCCTCCTCCTCCTTTTTCTGTGCTAAGAGCAGAGCAGTGCTAGGGAGACTATGTTTTCCAGAGTGCTTAGAATTGGGAAATTGGTTCCACTGTGCCATGAAAAAGACAGGAATTCTCAGGACCCAGACGCTGGAGGGGGAGAGGAGCCAGATCTGGGGGGAGCAGCAGAAGTAACCTCTATCTAGGTCTAATAATTTTTCAGCGTCAGTAGGAGATATCTGGATAATCCAGCTTGTAGGTACGTCTGAGACTTCCCCCAAATGGAAAAGGATGGTGTAAGAGTGAGCATAGAGAAATGGCAGAAGACCAAGCAAGAGAGGACAGATGTGCCAGTTCCTGTAGCAGTATGGAAGATGCTCTTGAAGCGAAGAGAACAGAAAGTCTGAGTGATCTCTAGACCACAGGTGGTCCATAGTGTCCTTCAGCATGACAGACATACAGCACAGCACAGAAGGTCCCTCCCTGACCTCTGCACAATCTCCCCATCTTCTCCATGGCCTGGTGGACAGCAAACAGTTCACAAAGAATAGACCAGATACAGGATATATAGATTCGATACAAATATTTTTGTTCTAAAAGATATATTGATTGGTATAATCAGTAGTTAATGCATTTATTAAAAAGTTACATATTGGTATTTACTAATTGCTTCTGTGACCCTATACTATTACTGCTCCAGCAACCTGATCAAACTTGCTCTCTCGCTCTGTTCTTGTTGTACCTGTGTGATTTACAACCTAGAAGTCCTGCCTCTAATTTTCCCACCTCATGAGAAAACATCTGGCCATACTTCAATGTCATTCAGTTTTATTTCAGGTTAAAATTAGGTGTTCCTTCATTATATATATATATATATATATATATATATATATATATATATATATATACCTACCCTCCTGGTTTGTAATTCATTGTACAGAAAGACAGTTTGATATGAAAGAAAATTTTCACTGTGATGATGTGTGCAGGGCTGGATCGATTGCACAGTGGGTAGGTAGTTTGCCTTGCACGTGGCTGACCGGGTCATCCTGAGTTCGATTCCTCCACATTCGATTCCTCTGCCCCTCTCGGAGTGTCACTGTCATAGTCACTGCTCTCCCATTGTTCATGGATTTGCTCGAGCGGGCCCAGTAACATTGTGACACTTGTTACTGTGTTTGGCATATTGAATATGTCACGGGTAGCTTGCCAGGATTTGCCATACAGGCAAGATACTCTCAGTAGCTTGCCGGGCCCTTTGAGAGGGGCGGAGGAATCGAACTCGGGTCAGTCTTGTTGGCTGCGTGCAAGGCAAATGCCCTACCCACCGTGCTATCGCTCCAGCCCACAGTTGTGTCCAGAGGGGAGAAAGTCTGAATTTAAAGAGATTATGGTGATGGAGTGTGTAAGATAAGAAAGAGAAAGACCTAAGGAAGGAGATGAATGTCAGAGGGAGTTTGTTGGATATTATAGATAAAGCAATATAGAAGCAGGGCAGGGAGGGGCAGGAGGGAAACTGGGACATTGCTGGTGGGAAATGTACAATTGTGAAGGGAGGGATGTTGGAACATTGTATGACTGAAACCCAATCAATCATGAACAACTTTGTAACTGCATCTCATAGTGATTCAATTAAAAAAATTTAAAAATGCTTTCAAATATCATGATGTTTGATAGATGTCAAACTGGAGAAAGTGAATGTAGAACTGACACTGAGCAGTCTATGGTGGGTTTGATGCAGGATAAAGAGATAGATGATTTGGGGCTGGAGCAATAGCACAGCGGGTAGGGAGTTTGCCTTGCACGTGGCCGACCCGGGTTCGATTCCCAGCATCCCATATGGTCCCCCAAACACCGCCAGGTGTAATTCCTGAGTGCAGAACCAGGAGTAACCCCTGAGTATGGGTTGGGTGTGACCGAAAAAGCAAAAAAAAAAAAAAAAGAGACAGATAATTTTATACTGGTGAAGGACTTGGAGGGACCTGGACCCATTCTAAACCTTACGGCAGGCTGCTATGCGAACTCTGTAGGAACTGTGAGTGCTAGTGCCAGACCACAGGGCTGTCTTTTTAGAATATTCATGCCTCTCTTCAAGTCTGAAACCCAAGTTACTTTAAATAGTTGTTTCATGGAATGAAGAGATACCTCAATGAATGGGACTAAGTGCATATATTTGCTTGCAAGAGATCTAGGAGTGATTTCACAACAGTGAAGTCATCCAAAGAACACAAGAACTAGACACAAGAATGTAGTGAAAATGAGGAGAAAAAAAAAGAACTGTCTCCAGAAAAACACATCGTCATATTTTCTGAAAATGTTTTAGAATATCAAGGACAATTAGATGTTAGATTCTGCCTGATAGACTGGTGATACATAAGTGTTGTGCCATTTTCAGAAATATGCAGGAGCTGACAATCTCAGGTTGATAATGGGATTTGATGCTGGCATTAGTTTTAGTAATTTAAACTCTTTTCAGTATTAGCCTAATGTTCTTTGTCTTCTAAATTCAGAGACAAAATATAGATTAAAAAATGCATCGGAGGGCCTGGAGTGATAGCACGCTGGGGGGGGGGGGCATTTGCCTTGCACTCAGCCAACCCAGGTTCAATCTCTAGCATCCCACATGGTCCCCCAAGCAACACCAGGAGTAATTCCTGAGTCCAGAGCCAGGAATAGCCCCTGAGCTTCGCTGGGTGTGACACAAAAAGCAAAATAAAATAAAATAAAATGCATCTGAGTGTTTTAAGCATTACATATGTGACATCCTTTGTGTCTTGTGTACTTTATTTGTGAAGATAATCAAGGAGTTGATTCTGTATAGTTACAAAGATGCAAATTACAGAGACATCTTTGTATTAAATTACAAAACCATTGTGTTTACTTTCATGAATACCAAAATTCCTTTCATAATGGTGGTATTACTTACAGTTTCTAGCCTTAGTTTCAGATAAGAGTGAAGAAATTGAACACCACTCTACTGGAATTATTTTATTGATTTTTTTGAAGGCTGTCATGGCATTCTTTCCTTGTGATGATCATCTCAAATAGTTATCAGTTTTGTATATATGTCAAGACAATGGAACTATAAATAATTCTATTGTAGATTCCAGGTTTATCTATAATAATTCAAACTAATGTTTAATAAAGAGAAAACTGATCAATAAACTATAAAAATAATTTAGATATCAAGTTTCTATTCTCTGATATTCTGGGGAAAGGGAACAACGAGGTGAACTTTGGGAACTGATGACATTTGCAAGAGATCTAGGAGTGATGCCCAGATCAGTGAACTCTGGGCATACAAGACAAGTGGAGGAGCTGGGAATGCCAGAAGTGCCCACGGCCACCAGCACAACTTACCTTTACGGTGACCACTTCAGTGTCTAACCCTAGGGACAGGTAGCTGGAGCTTATGACTCTTAATCACTTCACTTAACTTCCCGTTAGTCGTCGATTTGCTCGAGCGGGCGCCAGTAACGTCTCCATTTGTCCCTGTCGCGTGCTAGTGTAGCCCAATGGCATCTCTTCGCTCCGGGAACATGGAGGGCCTCAAACCGATCGTTCATGACCTTGACAAAGAAGTCTGACCATCTGGTAGGTGGGCGGCCACGCGGTCTCTTGACATCCCGTGGAATCCAATCAGTAACAGCTCTAGTCCAACGGTCGTCTTTAAATCTCATTACGTGACCAGCCCATCTGATTTTCGACACCTTGGCAAATGAGACAGCGTCCCTGATCCTTGATCGTCGACAGATGTCAGAACTCCGGATTCGTTCTCTCATTTGAGTGAAACGTGATATTCCAAGCATAGCTCTTTCTATTCTTCTTTGGGAGACCTGAATGGCGTTCTCATCTTGTTTGCGTAGGGCCCAGGTCTCTGAGGCATATGTTAATGCAGGAAGAACAGTGGAATCAAAGAGATGTGCCCGGAGCCGGAGGTTCTTCGTCCTCTTAGCTATTTCTTCGACGTTCTTGAAGGCGTTCCAAGCCGCTCTCTTCCTCCTGCGCAGCTCGGGTGCCAGGTCATTTGTCATGTTGACCTCTCGACCTAGGTACACATAGCTGTTGCATTCGGAGATGGTCGTTCCATTGAGAGCGAATGGGGCGTCAGGAACAAGGCTATTTCTCATAAACATTGTCTTCGTAAGATTCAGCTGTAGTCCTACCTTTCCACACTCACGGTCAAAGTCGGCCAGCATTTGTGCCGCTTGGCTGATGTTTGGTGTTATTAAAACAATGTCATCAGCAAAGCGGAGGTGGTGTAGTTGCCGACCATCTATCTTCACTCCCATTCCTTCCCATTCCAGTCGTCGCATGATGTTCTCGAGGGTGGCACTGAAGAGTTTTGCTGAAATGGTATCACCCTGCCGCACCCCTCTCTTGACATCAACGATCACTTCTTTGTAGAATGGTGAGATCCTGGTAGTGAATCCGCAATACAGCTCACGGATGATCCTGATGTATTGGGCTTGTATGCCCTGATTGGCTAGGGCTTCAATGACCGCTTCCGTCTCAACAGAATCAAAGGCCTTCTTTAAATCAATGAACGTTAAGCAGAGCGGCATCTTGAACTCCCGAGAAACCTCAATGAGTTTGGTTATCGTGTGGATATGGTCGATGGTGCTGAATCCTTTGCGGAACCCTGCTTGCTCACATGGTTGTCCTTCATCTAGTGTTCTGCCAATCCTATTCAGGATGACTCGAGTGAACAACTTGTAGATGACAGACAATAGGCAGATCGGGCGATAGTTGCCAATGTCATGGATGTCTCCCTTCTTGAACAGTAGTACGGTCCTGCTGGTTTTCCATTGAGATGGAACCTTGCATTCAGACAGGTAGCGAGTGAAGAGCCGAGCCAGTGTATTGATGAGTACTGACGGCAGGTTCTTCAGGTGTTCAGGTCTGACCTTGTCTGGGCCGGGTGCTGTTTGCTTCTTTACTGACGAAATGGCGTGTCGGATTTCGGAAGGGAGAACGTTGGGAACGACATACCCATCCTGTGGAATTTGGTATGTCGGCAAGTGGACATGGCTATCGAAGAGATTTGAGTAGAAGTCATGGATAATCTTCTCCATTGCCGTTCTGGAGGATGTGATGGATCCATCAGGACGTCGGAGGTGGAGAATTGAAAGAGACTAGTAAGGAAAAGGTTTGGTCATTGTTCGTTTTTGTTTGGAGCATCAGACAATGCTGAGGCAGACACTTTTCTAAATGTTCTATGGTATTAAAATATAAAGATTAACTCTCAATATGAAGAAAACAAAATGTGAGGATGGAGAGGTAGCTCAACATTTCTTTTTACTCTCTCTCCTTTTGTGAATTATGATTTATAATACAGGTACTAAGAGGTCATTGTGTTCAGGGCATTCAGTATTTTTATTAGGAAGATAAGGCTGGAGTGGTGGGTTTTTTTCCTTTTTGGGTCAAACCTGGCAATGCACAGGGGTTACTCCTGGCTCTGAGCTCAGGAATTACCCCTGGCGGTGCTCAGGGAACCATATGGGATGCTGAGAATCGAAACCGGGGTGGCCGTGTGCAAGGCAAATGCCCTACCCGCTATGCTATTGCTCCAGTCCCCGGAGTGGTGTTTTTTTTTTAACTGGGTGGCAGTTTTGGGTTGTGGATATAATTGCCGGGGCTTCCAGAAGTGCAGGGAGGGATGTTCTTTCTAAACCTGCAGACCTACTTTCCTGCATCCCCTCATCTATATCTAGTTAGATGTCACTCCTTTCCTAACTCTGACACTTTAAGAATTTCTCTGCCCTCTCTGGGGGGTGACCAGTGAAAACACCTTTGTTTGTGCTGTGTCTCTCATGCATAAACTTAAAAGGAATAAGCACGTTCTGAGGTGGTCTTGGTCTCATGTCCATTTCTATTACTTTGACAGTCAAAGTGCTTTGGGGCCATAATAAAATCTTGTGGCAACCAGGTTTTGAACTCTCAATTTGATTATTTAACACCTTTAAATTTGATTATTTAATAAAAAATATTTTAATCTAAAAATATTACCATTAATGTTTATACCTTTTATCTTTTATTATCCTTTTTCTTTTTTCATTTCTTTTCAGCCATCCCAGTAATGTTCAAGGGTTACCTCTGGTTCTATATATAGGCATTACTTCGGGTGGTGCTCTAGGGACCATATGGGATGTTGGTAATTGAATCTGAGTTGGCAGCGTGCAAGCAAAGTGCCCAAAACACTGTACTAGCTCTCCAAGTTCTATCTTTCATTTTTTTATTACCGAATTTTACATTTTATTATAATGGTATTTATTGTAATAAATAAATACCTATAGTAAATATTAACAAACAAACACTGTCCTCCCATTGTTCATTGATTTGCTCGAGTGGGCTCAGTAATGTCTCCATTTTTTTGAGACTTGTTACTGTGTTTTGGCATATTGAATACGTCACGGGTAGCTTGCCAGGCTTTGCCGTGCGGGCGAGATACACTCAATAGCTTGCCGGGCTCTCTGAGAGGGGCGGAGGAATCGAACACGGCTTGGCAGGGCTGGCTGCGCACAAGGCAAACGCCCTACCGCTGAGCTATCGCTCCATATATCCATATATTGCTCCATAATAGTAAATATTAATAAATAAATAATACCTATAATATATTTCACAATCACGACCATCCTGTTGTTCGTCGATTGCCTCGAGCAGGCCCCAGTAATGTCTCCTTCATCCTAGCCCTGAGATTTCTTAAAAAGTGCATATTCAAGGTTCTTTCAGGGTTAGGAGAATGAGACCCATCATTGTTACTGGTATTTGGCATATTGGGTATGCCTTGGGGAGTTTGCCAGACTCTGCCATGTGGGCAGGTTACATTCGGTAGCCTTCCAGTTTGTCCAAAGTAAGAATGAGATAATAATATGTCGCACGGCTGCAAATGTGGCAGCGCGCTTCGGGAGCTGGGTTTTATAGTCTCTGGGTCTTGGCCTTTGATGGGATTACACGGTGCCAAGGGGCCAGTTGGTGGGTGTGACCCCTGCCTAATGGAATATGGAGGTTCTGGGTGGAGGATGCTCAGCCAACGATCCAGCAGGCTTAGTGATTCAGCCCCAGGACCCGCATGCCTTTGTTTCTCCATCGGTACCTTCATGCATGTGGAGAGTGGTAGGGCATTTGCCTTGTAAGAGGGCGAACCGGGTTTGATTCTTCTGCCCCTCTCAGAGAGCCCGGCAAGCTACAAAGAGCATCTCGCTCTTTGCATGGCAAAGCCTGGAAAGCTCCTCGTGATGTATTCGATATGCCAAAAACAGTAACAACAAGTCTCACAATTTGTTGAGAGACATTACTGGTGCCTGCTTGAGCAAATTGATGAACAATGGGAGGACAGTGCAGTGCAGTGCAGTGCTAGATATTTATCCGGCTTTTACAATCTGGTTGCTTAATATCTGAAGTAGATATGGATTCTACTGTATAAGAGTTCTTCTGGTTCAGTTGATGTCTTTGCAAGAGACACCTGGTTCTGATTTACAGGTAGAGCAATTTAAGTTGGTTGATCATTGCTCCATTACCATCGCGAAAATGGAACTTCATCAGCCATGTGACATCATTCAACAGATAACTGCAAGGAGACAGAGTATGCAGATGTTTCACTGAAACTCCAGAGTCAATGCCAGGGAGCAACAAACATTTTCTATGATTTTATTTTCTGAGACTACTTGCAAGGCTCCACTTAGCTTAAGTGGTTTGGAAATACATTTAATGTAAGGCTTTAGAAATACACTAGAAAATTAGTACAGTGGGTAGAATGCTTGCCTTGCATGCAGCTGACTAGAGTTTGATTCCAGCATTCCATATAGTCCCAAGAGCACTGACAGAAGTTACCTCGAGCACTACTGGGTGTGCCTCCTCCTCAAAAAGGTATGAACTATAATTGCTGGAGTCATGGTACTGCGGGTAGGTCACTTGAGTTGTGTGTGGGCAAGCTGGGTTTGATCCCCAACCACCCAGCACCACATATGGTCCCCTAATCTCTGCCAGGAATGATCCCTTAGTGCAGAACAAAGAGTAAGCCCTGAACACACCTGTGTTTTGTCCCCCAAATAAAAAAATGATAAAAAAATTTATAACACATGCTACTATAATCACAATTCTTGAATCCAGTTGGTTATCAGTGAAATTTACATGAATCATGAACACTAATGAAAACTATTAGTTTAACAAGGAAACTAATGAAAATTTTGCCTCAATTTAATAGCACTGTAGCATTGTCTTTCCCTTGTTCATCGATTTGCTCGAGCGGACACCAGTAACATCTCACAACAAATTGTGAGACTTGTTGTTACTGTTTTTGGCATAGTAAATACGTCATGGGGAGCTTGCCAGGCTTTGCCGTGCAGGCGAGATACTCTCAGTAGCTTGTGGGGCTCTCCAAGAGCTCTCCAAGAGGGGCAGAGGAATCAAACCCAGGTCAGCCCTGTCAGCTGTGTGCAAGGCAACCCGCGGTGCTATCGCTCCAGCAGTTTCTCAATATTTCCTTCATATATGAGGCATCTCTTTTTAAGTAAAATGAGTCTTAAAATATTCTTCATCTGGAAGAGTTGTAAAGCTCTATGAATAAGGTGCTGAGTTGATAGTACAGTACAGAGGTTGCTTGCCTTGTATATAGCCAACCTGAGTTCAATGTTCAGCAGCCCATATGATCCCTAGAGGCATACTAGGAGTGATGCCTGGATGTGGCAACAACCAAAAAACAAAAGCTCTGTAAAAAAATTAAGAAATCTATTTGACAAAAAAAAATTAAGAAGAAAAATGTCCCTGAGGGTAACATCTAACACACTAAACTTAGAGAAAAAAATCTCTTAATTGGGGCTTGAGAGATAGTACAGCAGGTAGGGTGCTTGCCTTGTATGCTCAAGACTGATGCTTAATTATCTGGCATCTCATATTTCATCCTAGCACTGCTAGGAGTAATTCCTGAGCTCATAGCCAGGGAAAATTAACCCCTGATTATCACAGGGTGACCAAAACAGCAACAATAAAAAGAAATAAAACCAAAAACCAAAACCCACAATACCAACTACTATAAAGTAAAAGATAAAAATATCACCAACATCAAGTGGGAAAGACTTTTGTGGATCCAAGAACTCCTTAAATGATCAGAGTGACATGACCAAAGCTAGGGGTGGGGTTGAAATCTATTTAAACTAGAAATACAGACTACCTTCACTTTAGACAGTTCTGAGGCATACAAAATACATTACCTAGTTATTTTAGTAACACAAATCCTTCAGAAGTTCAACTTTTTAAAAAATTTTATTGAATCACTGTGGGAAAAGTTACAAAGTTTTCAGGTTTAAGTCTCAGTCATGCAATGAGCAAACACCTTTCCCTTCACCAGTATTTATATTTCACCACCAAGTACCCCAATATACTCCCCTCCCAACGCCTGTGAGGCAGATGAATTCTACTTAACACTCTATCTATTTTGATTAACATTCATTATTTTGACAAAAGAGCAATATTATTGTTTAGAGTTTACACCCAACAATCAGAACTGCTGAAAAGATATTGTGAAATAATTTATTTTCTACAGTTAGTTATGAGAACCATATGATGTTTCGTGGCCATGATATTTTACTTATTAAGCCTGGAGGTATTTCTTCCAAGAGCCAGATAATTACGAGATTGGTTACTGTGGCTCTGTGGCCATGGCCGTGCCAGAGAGCCGCCCGTAGGGGGCAACTCGTGACCTCAGTAGGGCATGAAGGACGAGCCAGGAACGTCCCCCTTCCCATGAGGTTTCAGTTGCCCCATCACTGCCGGCTTATACCTGACTTTCCAAGAAGCTCCAAGGAGGCCAACGTCTTGCTGTCCATGAGGAAAAAGGTGAAAGGGAGTGACATCCCTTCCCTCCCGGGCAGGCATGGTACCGTGGATTAACTCATAGTCCGTTCACTTTTCTGCCGCAAGCTGCCAGGCTCTGCACTAAATCTTTGTGCTTCCGGAGCCATAGCCGTGCCGGAGAGCTGCTTGTGGGGGGCAACTCGTGACCTCGGTAGGGCATGAGTTCAACCTTGTGGTACCATACATATTAACTGTGAGTGGTTGTTTCATGCAAGCAGTACAGATCCAAATAGTGCACTCTCTAGCTTGGAGGATTATCCCAGGCAAGGATTATGGGAAAGCAGTAACATCATTTCATAGTAATAAACACAAAATTTGCCATGAGTGAACTGGCTGGGGCTTTGGAATGGGAATTATGAGATGATTCCAGGAAAGTCTGCATATTGAATTAGTTAGATATGTGGTGGTATCATTACAGACGAGTGAAGAATAATCATTAGTGTATTAATATTAATAATTATTAATTTTTATTAATTATTAATAATCCAATCATTTTTTGGATACCAAACAGGAGATAATTAGGGGAAGTGGTTTTGGACCTTATTCTGCTATGCTCAGAGGTTATTCCGTTGTACTCAGGAGTGACCCCTAGCTGCAATTTGAAGAACCGTAAGTGGTTCTGGGCAATAAAACCAGGGTCAGCAGGATTCAAGACAAGCATTTGAACTTTGATCTCTCAGGAGGAAACTTTTATACGTTAAAGAAAAAAATAATGTCCAGGAAGTATGACAGACTCTGAGAAGGGCTAAGGTTGAAGCGGGTTGGTCACTTGCCTTGCACGCGGCTGATCCAGTTTCAATTCTGAACACCTCATATGGTCCCCAGGGTCCACTAGGAATGATCCCTGAGCATAGAATCAGGAGCTAAGTCTTGAGCACTGCCAGATGTGGTGAGAAAGACAAACCAAAAAATGGTGGCATCACCACTGAGCTGTGGAGACGAATCAGTGCTATTTTTGAAAAAGCACATACATTAGCTGACAGTTGGGAACAATTTTAACATGTTAGAGAAAAAATGATGTCACTGCAGAATCTAAGGAGAAAATGATATACCTAGGTTCCCATCCCTGGAGAGAGAATGACCATTCAGCTTAGGTCTAAGTTTAGTATGTCCCTTTCTTTCTGTTCTATTTTATTGTGATCCCATGGCTCACCCCGTTTCTTCCTCAATAAGGACAAAATTAGGAGGATTAAGAAAGATTTAGGGAAGAATTGACAGACTGAAAATAGATTATGCATATTAACAAAGATCCCACAACTCACCTTGATCCATTTATTAGGAAAGTGTATCCCAGTCCAATCAAAGCTCTGAAAATCCACCAAAAGTCCCGCCCCCCACTTTCTCCCTCCCTCCCTATCCATCTTTCCTGGGTGGGTCTCTAAAGAAGTCCTGGGTGGGTCTCTAAAGAAGAGAGACCCACCCAGTGAACAGTATATAAACGCTGTGGTCGCTGTCAAGAGCACACAGTGTGTGACCTCCACAGCCCTGCAAGGAGAGTCAGCTCAAGCCATCATCTAAGACTGCCAGACGAGGTCCCCCTCGCTGTGAGTAGAAATCAATGAGGGGATTTGCAGTTATTTGGGGCTAAAGCTTAATTTCTATGGCTTCTTTATGGTGCGCAGAGTCTAGAGGGCACCTCACAGATGATCTGATATTAATGTACCTTAAACTAAGTTCCAGATGTTAGTTTTCATCACTCTGATGTAGCTGGAGTTTCCCACTCTACATTATGGAGGCGGAATTCTCCAGAAGCTCTAGTCCATGAGTCTCTTCAAGGCTGGTGACACTGGAGGTGGTCTGGGAGAAAGGAGTCAAAGAGGATAATCAGAGGCTCATTAGAATGGGAGGAAGCTGGCTCTGGAATGGAATGATTCCATCCCTTCTTAGGAAGCGTTAGGAATGACCTCATCCGCTCATCCCCAGCAGAACTTATTAGCACTACACAGTACTGACAGATTTTGGGTCCAGAGAGATACTGAGATTGACTTCTCTTCAGACCCCCCCAACCATCTACACTCGATTGCTCACCATCAGGATGATCAAGACCATCCTGTTGTTTGTCGATTGCTTGAGCAGGCCCAAGTAACGTCTCCTTCATCCTAGCCCTGAGATTTTTTTAAAAAGTGCCATATTCAAGGCTCTTTCAGGGTTAGGAGAATGAGACCCATC
The DNA here is from genome assembly GCF_029834395.1 of Sorex fumeus. Lineage (NCBI taxonomy): Eukaryota > Metazoa > Chordata > Mammalia > Eulipotyphla > Soricidae > Sorex > Sorex fumeus. The sequence goes on along the minus strand of NW_026606096.1, from coordinate 15,410,619 downwards.
ATTGTTACTGGTATTTGGCATATTGGGTACGCCATGGGGAGATTGCCAGACTCTGCCGTGTGGGCAGGTTACATTCGGTAGCCTGCCAGTTTGTCCAAAGTAGGAATGAGATAATAAGATGTCACATGGCTGCAAATGAGGCCTCACGCTTCCGGGAGCTGGGTTTTATAATCTCTGAGTCTTGGCCGTTGATGGGATTACACGACGCCAGGGGGCCAGCTGGTGGGTGTGACCCCAGCCTACTGGAATTTGGAGGGTCTTGGTGGAGGATGCTCAGCCCCTATCCGAGCAGGATCAATTGCTCAAGGAATGTGAATATTATTTGAGAACCCAACCCTGAGACCAGAGATGTGCAGGGTCATCAGAGGGCACCCCTCATTGAGAGAAAAACATAGTCCAGGACATAGGTCTAACTATGTGACTCTTTTCTGATAGGAGAGAATCCAAGGAGCCCCTTTCTATAAGGATTACCCGTTGACCTTTACCTGCCTTTCCCACACCCGAGGATGGAGGAGGTGTCCGCAGTCCTGGCCAAAATGCAGCCAGAGCTCATCTGTCCCGTCTGCCTGGACTACCTCAATAACCCCATCACCATCGACTGCAGCCACAACTTCTGCGACTCCTGCATCCGCACGTCATGGAAGGACCTGCAGGACAGATTCCCTTGTCCTGTGTGCCGGCGGACCATTCAGGAGATTCGCGTCAGTGGCAACGCCCAGCTGGGCAGGCTGGTGGACCTGGTCAAGCTCCTACATAGCTCTGGGAGTAGCAATATGGTGCGGGCAGAGGAGCGCAGGTGTGAGGAGCACAGGCAGGGAGTGAGCCTCTTCTGCGAGGAAGACCAGGAGCCGGTGTGTCCCCTGTGCGCCCAGGGCCCTGTCCACCAGGGCCACCATGTCAGGCCCCTGGAGGAGGTTGCACATCAGTACAGACAGAGGCTCGGCGGCTTCATCGAGTCCCTGAAGACACAGCTGTCAAAGGTGGAGAAGCTCTTAGCTATCCAAGAGAGAAAGCTCCTGCAGCTGAGAGAGGAGGTAAGAATGCATAACAGTCAGTTGGCCTCGGAATTTGAGCAAGTCACTCAGTTTGTGGAGCGTGAGCAAGAGGCGGCCCTCTGCAGGCTGGCCGAAGAGGACAAACGCCTGCAGCAGCAGTTCAGGGCCAACGTCGCTCTTTACTCAGACCATATCTCAATGCTGAAAGACCTCAGAAGGGAGGTGGCCGAGCGGAGTGTGATGTCCGAGGAGATGGTGCTGAGGGGCGTGAGGGGACTGCAGCAGCGCTGGGCGGGTCTGCAGCTCCCAGCCGTGCAGCCCCTGCGTTTCAGGCCGGTGGCCTACAGCCTCCCTCCTCTGTGCTCAGCGCTCAGCAGCATCATCCGGAGATTCCGAGAGAGCATCAGCCTGGACCCAGACACGGCCCACCCCAGCCTGTGCGTGTCCCAGGACCTCCACTCAGTGACATACGTGAGGGAGAGGCCCAAAGGGGATGGGGATTCCGGGCCCTGGGACTACACTGCACCGTTGGTGGTCCTTGGCCGGGAGGGCTTCACCTCTGGCCGCCACTACTGGGAGGTGCAGGTGGGCGCCAAGCCTGAGTGGGCCGTGGGCGTGTGCAGCGTCGCCCCTTCGGCCGGGGCCTCGCATCCCCTGGTGGCTCCCAAGAGATGCTGGACGCTGCAGCTGCAGGACGGCGACTACCTGGCCGTGAGCGCAGGGGCCGTGCCTCTGGCTCTCAGGGACCAGCCCAAGTCCATCGGCGTTTACCTGGACTGGGAGCTGGGCCAGCTTTCCTTCTACAACGCTGATGACAGGTCTCATCTGCACTCGTTCACGGAGCCCTTTGCTCAGGAGCTCAAGCCGTACTTCAGTGTGGGGCGCGACTGCGCCCCTCTGTCCGTGAGCGTAGGGAGGGGTTAAAGGGAGGATTATCCCGTGGGTTTATTTTCCCACTCTAAGTGAAAAACTGTTGATGTTAACATGATGAAACAGTTGCATAGATATTCATATTTACGGGCAATGAAGAAGAAACGTTCTCTTTTGTAATAAGTCGTATATAGAAATAACTGTACCCTTATTTGTTGTAAATAAAACAAAAAAAATTTAAAATGTAATAGATATTTCAGGTCTTCTGTGCAACAGTAAAGTATTTTGAAAGCATTGCAAAACTTCATAATTGTTATTATATAACACATTATCTGTGAGGTTGGAAGACTTGTATTTCACCAATTTTGATGTTATAGAATCAATGTTCACTAATTTTAATAACATCAAAAACATTACTTTTATGAAAGGAAGAATGATAAAAGATTTCCAATTTTTTGGAAGAATATGTAAGTATGATATTTAACTAGTGGCAGACATTTCCACATAGACAAAAAATCTGGATAGACAGTACACCCTATCTTTTATTCTGTGTAGTAGAATTGTGATTGCCTATTTTGTATGTTTTGAGGGTTTTATATCTAATTTCATTTTATTCATATAGCATATACATGCATATACTGAGGTTAGTTAGAAAACTTTTTTTTCTTTCCATTATATTTTCTGTTTATTTTTGTTTGTTTTTTCACACCCAGGTTAGGGCTGACTTCCAACTTCATGCCTAAGCAAGGATCACTCAGGGGACCAAATTAGTTTCAAATAGTATATTCCTCATCTCCTTCTGAGCCCACACTATTCATTCATTCATCATCCTGTTATTCGTCGATTGCCTCGAGCAGGCCCCAGTAACATCTCTTTCATCCTAGCCCTGAGATTATATTCAAGGCTCTTTAGGAGAACGAGACCCATCATTGTTACTGGTATTTGGCATATTTGGTACGCCACGGGGAGTTTGCCAGACTCTGCCCTGTGGGCAGGCTACATTCGATAGCTTGCAAGTTTGTCCAAAGTAGGAATGAGATAATAAGATGTCATAAAAAGATGTCCTGATGAGATGTTGCGCGGCCACAAATGCGGCTGCGTGGTTCCGGGAGCTGGATTTTATAGTCTCTGAGTCTTGGCCGTTGATGGGATTACACGGCGCCAGGGGGCCAGGTGGTGGGTGTGACCCCCGCCTACTGGAATTTGGAGGATCTTGGTGGAAGATGCTCAACTCCAATCCGAGTAGGCTTAGAGATCTCGGCCCCGGAACCCGCGTGGCTTTGTCCCTCTGCCAGTACCTTCATGTGTGCGGAGAGTGGTCTCAGCATGGTGGTGGCTGGTCCTGGAGGTCTTCGGCTGCTGGAGCCTTGTCGGGGCGGGGAGGAAAGCTCAACCCGCTCCCCTCCAAGGGACCCCGGCGAGGAACAGCCAGGCGCAGGGGCAGGAGCCCACACTATAGGTACCTTTAACATTCATGTTTGTACTAACATCCTCCTGAGTACAATATCATTGTCACTGTTCTCCTTTTGTTCATCGATTTGCTCAGTGGGCCCAGTAACCTCTCCATTGTGAGACTTGTTCCTGTGTATGGCATATCGAATACATCACGAGGAGCTTGCCAGGCATTGCCATGCGAGCGAGATACTCTCGGTAGCTTGCCGGGCTCTTCGAGAGAGACAGAGGAATCGAACTCAGGTCAGCCATGTTGGCTGCCTGCAAGGCAAACGCCCTACCCGCTATGGTATCACTCCAGCCCAAGATTCAAAGTATAAATTTTAATTCTCTGCTGTGTTACTGTGTGCAGAAGCTGACACAGCATTTTCTTATGAAACAATGGAGCCACCATGCGGAAGCTGAATAGGCGGAAGCAGAGAGAAATGTTAGGCAAAAAAGGGCCAAGGAACTCTTGCTGACATAGAAATTAAAACTGAGGGGCTGGTGATACAGTGCAGTGTTCCACCGCACTTGTCTTGAACATGGATCCCAAGGCTTCTCCAGAAGTGATTCCTGAGCCCAGAGCCAGGAGTAACACCTGAGCTGTGCTGGGTGTGGCCTCCCAAAAATTCAAACTGATTCCTGGTCTTGCCGTTGGATTCATTTCTTAAACTTTATAAAAGAGAGAACTCAAAAAGTCTTCCAGAGATTTCTAAATTTGCTTTTCAGCAAAATGGCTATCAAAGATGTAGAGACTAGAAAATCAGGATTTTTAGTATAGCAGATGAGGATGTTTTATTTATTAATTTATTTATTCTGGTTTTGGAACCACAGCCAGCGATGTTCAGAGTTTAATCCTGTCTCTGCACTCATGAATTACTCCTGGTAGTGCTTGGGCAACCATATGGGATTCCAGGATCAAAACATGGGTGGCAGTGTGCAAAGTAAGCTCCCTACCCCTTATACTATTTCCTCAGCCCTTGGTGAGATTATTTTTAAATCAACTAATAACTTTTACCTAAGTAAGTAAAGTAAAGGCCCTCCCGTTGATCTTCGATTTGCTCAAGCGGGCCCAGTAATGTCTCCATTGGAGACTTTGTTGTTACTATGTTTGGCATATCGAATACATCACGAGGAGCTTGCCAGGCTCTGCCCCGCGAGCGAGATACTCTCGGTAGCTTGCCGGGCTCTCCGAGAGGGGGGAGGAATCAAACTCGGGTCGGCCATGTTGGCTGCGTGCAAGGCAAATGCCCTACCGCTGTGCTATCGCTCCAACCCTCAACTTTTACCTATTAGATGATAATAGGTGATAGGTGATATTGGTGATATAGATGATAACTTTTACCTATTAGATGAAAAGCAATTTTTCAAAGACCTCGAGGCAACAGGAAACTGCTGATTATGAAGACAGGTAAAAGTTGTGTCCAATTAATAATTCAATGGGGGCAAAATGAACATCCTGACATAGACTTTCAGATTTCACTTTCTTCCTTAGCAATGTAATTCAGTGCAAACGAGAACGTGCATTTTAGCATAGCACACAGACACCCTGTACTGATTTAATCCTGAGAGATTCTTCTGTGCCTCACCACTAATCAGAAACTCAGAATATCCTTTTAGCTCCAGTTGGTTCTGCTCTCCTTCCTGGAGGTGGAGCCGCCACAACTTAAAGGGTGCCAACAATGTCCTAGACCCACTTAGTGGCCTATAAATGCCCTGCTCACAACAAAAGAGCACAAAATGCTACCAGCCTGGTGTCCTACTGTCTTCAAAGAGATCTGTCAGAGACCAGCCCTGAAGAATCGCAGAGCATTGATCCTTGAACTATTCAAGGTAAGCTGGAAGATGTGATCACCTTGGAAGTGGATTGATCAAGGGAATATAGTTATGGGAGATGGTCTGTATGGATTCATAGACGGGTCTTGTATAATAAGGTTGGGGGGGGGTGCGGGTGGGGGTGATAATCTGGTCAGAAGAGACTGAAAGTAATGTTAAGTTGTCACAGGTCAGGAACCAGCCAAAAAGGGATTGAAAGTGGAAAAAAAAATATCCTTTCCATATGACTCACAAGAAATGGGAGTTAGCTCAGAAGTGTTCATGGAATGCTTTTAAAAAGCATCTTTGATCTTAGAGATTGGTGAATGCAGGCCAGTTCTGGGGAGAACGCAGTCAGTGATGTGTAAGAGAGAGGTCCAGCCCTGACTGTCACCCCTTGGTCCTAACCAAAATGAATTCCTCTTCATTTGAAGTTTCATATGGGGTCTGAGAAGCAGGAACCATGAGTGGAAAGAACGTAGAGTGAAAAGAATGATAAGAGGTTAGGGATGTTTGGAGTAATCCCTGAAGTAACATTGTAGACTCAGAAATTTTGATATCTCAGATATTTGAAATGTAGGGAAGAAAAAGATAAGAAATCTCAGATATTTGAAATGTGGGGAAAAGACAGAAAAGAGTAAGATAAAATTTGATTTGGTTAGAAGAGGGGCAACACAATAATGGTGAGCTCTAATATATTACTAGACAGCATATTAGGCAGATGAAACAAAACTATTATGATAACCATAAGAAATCCTCCAATACAAATGTAACTCCAGCTTTCTTTTTCTCAGCCTTTTCAAGCAAAACTCAGACCACATATTAGTTCATATGTAAATTCTAATTTTTTTGATAATTATTGGATAGAACCTGTTTTAATGTCAATAAATCATAATATAATTATTAAAAGGAAGGCTTGTAACAATTAGACGCTCAACGCTACATTGCCTTATATTACTTTTTCTGTCAGAATAAATGCATTTTTGTAAATGCAAATGAGTATTTGTCAGAGCTTGCTAGAAAAGTGGAAAGAGTGTTCAGATTCCTTAAGGAAAGAGAGTAATGAGCATATATTTTCTTCTTACAGCCTGGTTACTGGAGGACTAAACTATATTCTGAAAGACTTATCTTCAAAAGACTTATATTCCAGGGCCCGAGTGATAGTACAGTGGATAGAGCATTTGCCTTGCATACAGCCGACCCCCAGCATCCCATGTGGTCCCCCAGCACTGCCAGGAGTAATTCCTGAGTGCAGAGCCAAAAGTAACCCCTGAGCATTGCCGGGTGTGGCCCAAAACAAACAAAAAGAAAAAGTCAAAAAGAAAAGAAAAAAAAATTCTAAAAGATCTATCTTTAGAATACTTATATTTTAAAAGACTTATCTCCAGACATCCTTCTTCCAAGAATGGCTTTTTCCACTTCCCTGGCCAAACGCCAATCAGAAGCCAGGTGCCCTCTCTGTCTAGATTACCTGAGAGACCCAGTGACTCTAGCCTGTGGCCACAACTTCAGTGTCTCCTGCATTCAACAGCGCTGGGTTGAACTACAGGACATCTTCCCCTGTCCTGTCTGCCTCCACCACTGCCCTGACAGGAACTTGAAGAGAAACAACCAATTGTGTCACATCACTGACATCGTTAATCAGCTCCCCATCAGAGGGACTAAAAGGAAACGGCAGGAACGGAAACTATGTGAGAAGCACCAGGAGGTCTTGGACATGTTCTGTGAGGAGGACTCTGAACTCTTGTGTCCCCAGTGCAGGACCACCCCTGACCACCAGGATCACTACCTCCTCCCTGCTGAGAGAGCTGCAGCAAGTCAAAGAAAGAAGCTCAGAAGCTCCATGGAGCTTCTGAAGAGGAAGATTGAAACCACTGAAACGGATTGTAAGAAACAAATTTCAAAATTTCTTGAAGAGAGTCTTGAAGAGATTCAGAAGACAGAATTAGATTCTGAATTTAAAGAATTCATTTTTTTCTTGAGAAGGGAACATTTTGCAAGTGATGCCAGATTAATTAAGGAAGAGAACAAAGAGAAGGATAAACTCACCGAAAACAAAAGCTATATTTCAAGTCACATGGACACACATAAAAATCTTCTAAGTGAAGCAAGAGAAAAGTATTTGTTGCCCAACCTAGAGTTGCTATCCAACATCAAAAGTATTCAAAGTCGGCACAAAGACTTAACCCTCCTGTAGGATAACACTCTTTTGTTCTTCCTCAGGTAGCTTAGGTTTGTCAGGTCACACCCATCTAAGAATACTGAACTTGTATTGTAAGCAATGTCAAGAGAGAAGGAGGCAGAGAAATACAGGAGTGAAGAGCATTGGAATAAACTACTATTGATATAGACCGGCCTGGCCCCCGTTTCTTCTTCCGTCTGCCCTTGGCCAACAGCCGTTCCGATCCCGGCCACACACAGCGGCTCAAGAGCACCGAACGCATGCGGTGAGACAGTGCTGTCCAGTGAGTCCGTGAACACACACCCTTCGGCGTGATAAGATTTTACACCCTCCCAGCAGTCTTTTTGTATAAACTCAAGACAGAGAGTTTAACCCTCCCTCCACATTATTTTGGTCTGCACAAAATGATCAGCAAGTTCCAAGTAGATTTGACACTTGATCCTGAAACTGCACATCCAAGTCTGATTATCTCCAAAGACAGGAAAAGTATATCTACAACAAGTCTACCACAATTTCTTGACAACTCCCAGACATTTACTCCTTACCCAGCTGTGCTCAGCTGTGAGGGCTTTGATGGGGGCAGGCATTTTTGGCAAGTAGAAGGAAGTCACAGGGGTTGGTGAATGGTCCATTGGTCTTTGTAAAAAATCATTCTGCAGAAATTCTGAGATACTACCAACCCCTGGGAATGGCTATTGGGCATTTTTACAGTCTGCAAAGAACACTGAACAGGACATGGACATTAAACAAGCGGACCCAGGTATGCAATTTGGTGTATTTCTAGACTATGAATTGGGAGAACTTTCCATTTATCATTTGAATAACAGATTATATTTGTGTGAAATCACTGATAAATTCACAGGAAAACTGATTGCATATTTTGTTATTGAACCCTCTTCAAAATCATTTTCATTATGTTTGACCACAAAGGAATGGTGAACTTCTATGTGAATTATTTGTGTTTGAGTGTGTTTGAGTGATTTTTTTTTGGTAAACAATCTTTATAAGGTTTATAAAAAAAAGTTTAAAAGATTTATAAATTCCTGGTTCATATTTGTTGTCTGCCTACTGAAATCCTATAGGGCTCACAGTTTTTGCTTCCCCTTGAGCCAAACCTTCCTGGACTACTAAGAAAGATTTTTGGAGAGGAGAAAAGCTTCACGTCACTGTTCTCCCATTGTTCATCGATTTGCTCCAGCAGGCCTAGTAATGTCTCCATTGTGACACTTGTTACTGTGTTTGGCATACTGAGTACGTCACGGGTAGCTTGCCAGGCTTTGCCTTGAGCACAAGATACTCTTGGTAGCTTCCCAGGCTCTCCGACAGGGGTGGAGGAATTGAACTTGGGTTGGCCAGGTCGGCCTCATCTAAGGCAAACACCCTACCTGCTTATGGAAAGAAAATCTTGAGTTGTGCTACCCTCTTCTCAAAAGCTGGAGCGATAGCACAGCAGGTAGGGTGTTTGCCTTGCATGCAGCCAACATGGCCGACCCGAGTTCGATTCCTCTGCCCCTCTCGGAGAGCCCGACAAGCTACCGAGAGTATCTCACTGGCACCGCAAAGCCTGGCAAGCTACCCGTGACATATTCTATATGCCAAACACAGTAACAACAAAGTCTCACGATGGAGACGTTACTGGGCCCGCTCGAGAAAATCGATGAACAAGGGGAGGACAGTGACAGTGACCTTCTTCTCATACAAACCAGTAACCACCAACATCTTAGCTACTTGCTTTTCCATGAACTCAGTTATTTGGGGATACCTATTTTGATCATTCCTGCACTCACAAAGGAACAAGATAGGGGACTAGAGAAACCTCTGGGCACAGATGCATGAGGAATGACTTCCTACTCAAGGCCCTGTATCAGATTTCTCTCCAGGTTCCTCCACGGCCCAGTGGCCCCCATCTCCACCCACCCCACCCTGTGCCAGGCTCCAGTTTGCTTTCTCCCTTTCCCAGTGGTTGGGAACCCAGCCAGCCTGGATGTGCTCATTTCATCCCCTGCCCTAGTAGGCCTGACCTCAGATTCTGTAAGCTACCCATCCCGCGTCTTGCATGAACTGGTAAGCACCCCTCACCCCACAAGCCACAGTGAGTCCCTATTCTCCTCTCCAGTTTTTCTAGTCAAGCCCCCAAACCAGAGTCCCCTATCTGCATCGCCTCTGGTCTGCAGGACGGCAAGAAATGTGACAGGGAAGAGGCCAATTTCATAGGAGCCAAAAGCAGGAGAACCCCCCTCCTCCACTTACTTATGGGATGTTTAAGGTGTAGCAGGTGTTGATAATCATTCAACAGCTCCAGAAGAAATATCTCCCCCAGAATCGGAAGTCCAGTCCTCACGATGAAGGGCCAGTCCTAGGTCTTACTGCTTTTAGGAGGAAAACAGGAAATGGAGCAAAATAAAGAGAGGGTTTCTAGGATGGCATTAGTCCTTGTACTCCATGCTCTTCCCTGGGTTCTTTCTCTGTGACCTGTTATGTGTTTTTTTAAAAGACTTTGTATTATTTTTCAAAAGACTGCTGCATCTGACCTTCAATTTTCCTTTCGGTGGTAAACAGGGGTAAAGGAATCACTTTATTATTTTGCTTCAGTTAAGCCACTGTAACATATTAACACTAATGCCTTCTCAGTAAATTTGAACACAAAAATGGATGCTATCACTTCCACCCAAAATCTTTGATATCCAAGCAACCACACCATACACAGATGAATAAAGATTTTTGTCCTTCAATGGAGGGAGGGAAATGTACCTGCCACAGAAGCAGACTGGGGGTGGGAGGAAAATCAGAGAGATTGGTGGAAGGTAGTGAGCACTGGTGAAGGCATTGTTGGAACAATATATGCCTGAAACTCAATCTCAAACGGCTGTCGTTTTGTAAGTTTTGGTAATTCAATTTTAAAAAAAGAAAAGAAAAAATATTTTTTACTTTCCTTCACTGCACCCCATTCCTCCAAAAAAGATAGGTGACTTCATCATCATTGATGCTTCAAAATAATTTGGGGATAGATTCCCCCTGACTGGGATGACGAAAGCTGGCACCATGCAGAAAGGCTGAGCTGTGGAGGAACAGCTCTGGGACCTTGAAGTCATATGAGTGTCCAGGCAGTTGGCACTTTCAACTGTGCTTATTGTGCTTCTTTGGCCAACTTCTACCAATGCTGGTTTTGGCCCATCTGATTTATATAACACAAGTACTCATGACAGTGATTCTTGTTTAAGGATAAAGGCCTCCTTTGAAGTCTTTCTTTAAGTGTTTCTCTCATGGTCTTCTAAACACCTGTTTGTACTCCACACAAATTTTAGAGGTCTCCAGGCATTGTGCTCTTATGTCTGACTGTATTGTCATCTTCTGGTCAACCATGACTAAAGATGAGTTCTCAGGATATTAAAATCCCATACGTTTGAGTTAGTGCCTATTAAAATCTTGAAGTAGAGACTCGAGAGATAGTGTAACGGGTAATAGCATTTGTGTTGAGCACAGCAGACCTTGATTGAATCCCTGGAACCCCGTATGGTGCCCTGAGACCCACTTGGAGTGATCCCTGAACATAGAACCAGGAATAAATCCTGAGCACTTCCGGTGTGTCCCAGAAACAAAGCAACACAGAGGCACCAGATTCAAAGTGTCTGGGCAAGCCAACTGCCCATCAGTGCTGACCAGAGATGCATGCACCACCGTACTTGCTGCCCGCTGGGCCCTCCGTAAAGCACACCTCTGTGTGCCCTGCCACAGAATGGGGGTAGCAGATCAGGGTGTCCCAGGCACTGACCGGTTGCACAAGGGGTTGCCCAGTGATGACCTAAGACATGGCCTGCATCAAGAGCTGGAACCACGACTGCATGAAGTTCTTAGGCAAATGACCATGTAACCAGCTATCCTTCAATACAGGTGAGCCACCAAGTTCCGCGAGTATATGAAAAGGGCAAACTCAGCCATCATCAGTAATATGGATAATTGCCCTTCTTCAGGATGAAAACACAAACTGGGATCTATCTCTGCAGAAAATATTTTTGACTGGAGAGATGCTCAGAGGCCTGGAGCACAAGTTTTGCCCACATGAGACCTGAGTTTGATCCCTGGCATTGCATGGTATCCTGAGCGTTGCCTGGAGTGACCTCTCTCCACGGGGACGGATTAACAAATGAACCCAAAACCTAGCACTCATGATTCTTTTGTCATTCTGGAGGTCAGAAGTTTAAAATGGTTCTCACTCGCTGACCCCCAGGGTGCTAGCAGGTCTCAGTTCTGGGGAAGAACAGACACTCTTCCCTCGCCCGCCTCCTCATCCTGGGGCTGCCATCCTAGACCATGAGTCTTTTCTGTAGTCAGAGTCAAGAACATCGCATCTTCATATCTCTCTTAGCTTCAGGCTCCCAGCACCTACTTCCTTACTGATTCCTGCTTCCTTACTAATAAGACCCTTGCAATCCCATGAAACCCACTTGCATAGTCCAGGATTCTCCAATTCTCCTCAGAGATTTTAGCCTGAAGACCCAATAGTTTCCTTGGCTTGTCTCAATATCTCTTCTGAGAATAGCCATGAAGTTAGGATGTTTACAGAGTGGCACATGTCCCCCTCCTTATTTAAATGGAATCTCCACTCCTGTAACAACTTATCCATCCTTCTCTTTTGTTGGGATTTACAATGCTGTTAATTAGACTTTGCATTTTTATTGACATTTACAGTACTGTTAATTAAACTAAACAACTAATCCAGGTTCAATTGCCAGCGTCCCATATGGTCCCCATGGAAAATTGCTAAGAGTAATCCTGAGTTCAGAACCAGAAGAATGCACCGAGCATTTCTGGGTGTGGCCCCAAAACAAAACAAAACAAAACAAAGTCTTAGGATGGTTCTGAGATAACAAACCATGAATTAGAGTTCCTAACTGATGTTTGTCATATTATTTGTGTAGAGCTCATATGATAAATGTTAGTTAGCCTCAGAAATGTTTCCACACATCTGTACTTTGTCATTGATGGACTTGGTGTTCCATTTGTTTAAGTTTCTCTGGAGATTCCACCTGACTGGGAACAAGAATCTGTAAACATATTAGTCCAATACACTGCCCTTTCGTTGATCATCAATTTGCTCGAGCAGGCCCAATAACGTCTCCATTTTGAGACTTCTTTTTACTGTCTTTAGCACATTGAATACATCATGGGTAGCTTGCCAGGCCTTGCCATGCAGACGAGATACTCTCGGTAGCTGGCCTGGCTCTCTGAGAGGGTCAGAGGAATTGAACCTGCTCAGCAGTGCTGGCTGTGAAGAGAACCGTGCAGACTCTTCTGCCCCCTTCCCTGACTGTGCTTGCCGGGATCCCTTGGAGGGGGACGGCTTAAGTTTCCCTCCCCGCCCCAAGCAGAGACCCGGCAGCTGAAGACCTCCAGAACCAGCCACAACCATGCTGAGACCACTCTCCACACGCATGAAGGAACCGGCCGAGGAACACAGGTATGAGGGCCCCGGGGCTGAGATGTCCAAGCCTGCTTGGATCAGGGCTGAGCATCCTCCACCCAGATCCTCCATCTTCTAGTAGGCGGGGGTCACACCCACCAACTGCCCCCTGGTACCCTGTAATCCCATCAATGGCCAAGACCTAGAGACTATAAAACCCAGCTCCCAGAAGGGCATGGCCGCAAATGAGGGACATCTTATTATCTCATTTTAGCTTTGGACAACCTGGCAGGCTACCAAATGTAACCTGCCCACACAACAGAGTCTGGCAAACTCCCCATGGTGTACCCAATATGCCAAATACCAGTAACAATGATGGGTCTCATTCTCCTAACCCTGAAAGAGCTTTGAATATGGCAGTTTTTAAAATCTCAGGGCTAGGACGAAGGAGACGTTACTGGTACTACTCGAGGCAATCGATGAACAACAGGATTATCGTGATGGTGAGCGTGATCAATCAGGCTGGCTGCGAGCAAGACAAATGCCCTACCACTGTGCTATCGCTCCAGCTCCCATTAGTCCAAGCAGAAAGAAAGAACAAGTTACCTGAGAATTGGGCAAAAATATAGGCACACAAACACCAGTGGGTAGAAAACTTGAGATGTTTTGTCTAGGCATTTTGAGAACAGGATGGTATAGAGGAGAAAGATCTGACTCACTGCACAGAATGTCTGAAGTGTTGTGAGGCATCTGACAGCTCTGTCCATACCTTGATTTAAGAATTGCAGTTCTTTATTTTAAAAAACTGCACTTAAATTCTATGGTTTACCAAGGAGATGGGCTGGGGCGATAGGTTTGCCTTGCACGCCAGTGACCCGGGATCAATTGCTCCTCTCCTCTCAGAGAGCCCAGCAAGCTACCGAGAGTATCTGCCCACACGGGAAAGCCTGGAAAGCTCCCTGTGACGTATTCGATATGCCAAAAAACGGTAACAAGTCTCACAGTGGAGGCGTTACTGGTGCCCACTCGAGCAAATTGATGAATAACGGTAGGACAGTGCTACAGTGCTACCAAGATGTTCATAATACGTTTTTTTATGGGCATTCAATGTTCCTACACTAAACCCACCACCAGTGTGACCCTCCCTCCACCATTGTTCCCATTTTCCTCATTTTCCTAACCACTCCCTAAATTGCCTCATTAGTGTAGGCCCGAAACAATTTATTTTTATTGCCTGTTTCAATGAGTAATAGACTAATGGGATATCCATTAGTCTAAATGACTAAAGGAATTATAAAAAATAACCACTAAAAGAAAATTTATGAAGGGTGTTACATCTCGTCATGGGGTCATTAAGTCCTTTTGTTGCTAGTTTAGCCTTGTATTTGTTTTTGTTTATTGAGTTTAGTTGGCTTCTATGTTATTTTCCCATATAATTTGGTGTGCTTCTACTAGAATGTCAGTACTGTACAATTTGGAGGTGTTACTGGACCACAAACGCCCTCCTACGCACCCCCACCCCGTCCCCGCCCTTGAGGAACTCCAGAAATTGTAGACCTGAACTAATGGATGAGTTTACATGTCAGAGACTCTGGGATGTGGGTATCAATAACTTCCAGGGCTTCCTAAAGTTTAGGGTTAGGAAGGGGGAGAATGGGAGGTTACCCACTGCCACTCTGAAAAGACCCAGAGTATTCAGCCTGAAAACCACTGTACTTGAATTTGTGTCTGTTTGGTGTCTCTGCAGAGATTTGTCATGAAGCAGTGGAGTTGGGCCTTTGGCAGCTCTAGGATGCAGCTACAAAGACTTTGGGAGGGTGAGGACTTAGCATCTCCCCCCCAAAGACACCCCCAGAGATTTTAGCTGGGAATTTGGTGTATCCATGAATTTTAGTGGGTTGGCTTGCATCTCTTTGGAGATTTAGTTGACTCTGAGACTCGTGAGAATACTATTCTTTTAACATGTGTTCCAAACATCTTGCAAAGAACAACATGGACTGTTCTGGAAGTTCCTTTAACATCTGTGTTCATGACTCAATCACAACAGGAAATATAATTTTTGAAGAAGGAGACCCTCCTGAAGAGACACATATCAATCCAGTCAAGAGTCAGGGTTCCCACTGACTAGACCGTAAAGGCACAGCACCTCGGGGCAAGCTCTGATGATGGACACCTTGTACCATAGGCTGAGCTCGGTGCCCACAACTAGAGCTGGTTGCTGTGTGAATGCTGAAAAGCACAAAATGTGTTTGGGACCCAGAAAACAAGAGGCAAATAATTAAATCTGGAAATACCTCTCTTACTGACAGGGGAAGTAAAACTGCTTGATCAGAAGTTAAGCACGGAGTCAGCCCCTGCCCCCTGGGGAAATGCAGCTGAGGTCTGCTTCAAAGTCCATACTCATGGCAATGCCAACAAACATTCCTCTTTGTGTCCAGGAAACTCAAGTTTACAAAGATCCTTGAGCTGGATAAACTTCCTTCAGTCTTGTGTGAAATGGAACCTAGGAATCACGTTTCCCTTAAAAAGTGAAACTTAGCGCTGGAGTGATAGCACAGCAGGTAGGGAGTTTGCCTTGCATGCGGCCGACCAGGGTTCGAATCCTAGCATCCAATATGGTCCCCTGAGCACTGCCAGGAGTAATTCCTGAGTGTATAGCCAAGAGTAACCGCTGAGAATCGCTGGGTATGACCCCAAAAAGGAAAAATAAATAAATAAATAAAATAAAAAGTGAACCTCCCTGACATTTGCTTTGGAAGGAGACAGGAATCCAGACTGCCCTTTCCTCAGTGTGGAGAGATCATCCCCACCTATCATTGCCTCCCTCCACAAATGCATAGTTTCTCTAAAGGGTTTAAATGGCTCTATACCAATTCATGGGAAAATATGGGTCACTAATCACTCTTCTTGTTCCCACCTGAAACACTTTGAAAGAGGTCATCCAAAAACAGGAGACTTTAAAGTATTTCAAATACATATATGAAAACTATTGGAACTCAGACAGGAAATTTTATATACTAGTCTAAGAAAGAAGGCATTAAAAGAGCTATACTTGGAGTATCATGTTTCACTCAAATGAGAGAAAGAATCCGGAGTTCTGACCTCCTTTGAGGATCAAGAATCAGGGATGCTGTCTCATTTGCCAAGGCGTCAAAAATCAGAAGGGCTGGACACGTAATGAGATTTGGAGATGACCACTGGAAGAGAGCCGGTTTACTGACTGGATTCCACGGGACTTCTTCGTTAAGACCCTAAACGATTGATTTGAGGCTCTTTGTGTTCCTAGAACGAACAGACACCATTGGGCTACGCTAGCACGCGACAGGGAGAAATGGAGATGTTACTGGCACCCGCTGGAGCAAATCGACCATTAATGGGAAGTCAAATGATCAAGTCTAAGAAAGAAACAACAGAAAACATAAGCAACTGAATAAAAAACGCCTTTATTGGAAATGTGGTACACAAAAGAGAAGCCTGTCTGCCATCCCAGGCAGTAGGGAAGGGCATGTGCTTCAAGCGCAGTGTAACCAGGACAACTTATTTCCACAGTGAGGAATTTCCTGAAAAGTCACCGGTTTTTGTGAGGGTGAGTGCTGAGCAAGCATGGTTGAGCTGCAGAAAAATAAATTTATATAATCCTGCATGGGACATAACAAAAGAAATCTTAAGACCATCTCCAGGTAGTACATCTGAACATTCAGGGCTGGGATCTACCACCTACCCATACCACCATCCAACCAAAAAAAAAAAAAAAAGAAATATACAGAGAAAAAAACAATGCTATTCTTCCCTGAAAGTGAAATGAATACTTTTCAAAAAAATCATGCCAGATTCAATGACAACTGAATTAAATAAGACACAGTGATCATTGCAAAATCCACAACCTACTCTATAAAGTAATTACAGGAAGAAAGCAGAAACAGGGATCAACCCCCTAAGCCCTGCCTGCCCCCACGGAGAGAGGGGTGCAGTCACGCCCCACTCGGAAGTATGGCTTGAGCTCTTGAGCAAAGGGCTCGGTGAACGAGTGCAGGAGAGACCTGTCGGTGGCGTTGTAGAAGGAAAGCTGACCCAGCTCCCAGTCCAGGTAAACGCCGATGGCCGCGGGTTGGTCCCTGAGAGCCAGAGGCACGGCCCCCGCACTCATGCCCACGGCCAGGTAGTTGCCGTCCTGCAGCTTCAGCGTCCAGCATCTCTTGGGAGCCGCCAGAGGCCGCGAGGTCTGGGCCGAAGGGGCGACGCTGCACACGCCCACGGCCCACTCGGGCTTGGTGCCCACCCATACCTCCCAGTAGTGGCGGCCAGAGGCGAAGCCCTCCTGGCCCAGGACCACCAGCTCGGCTGCATCTTCGGGTAGCCCTGGATCCCCACCAAGCTTGGGATTTTTCCTCACCCAGGTCACAGACTTTTTATCTTTAGACACCCGCAGGCTGGGGTGGGCCGTGTCGGGGTCCAGGCTGATGCTCTCTCGGAATCTCAGGATGATGCTGCTGAGCGCTGAGCACAGAGGAGGGAGGCTGTAGGCCACCAGCCTGAGGCGCAGGGCCTGCACTGTCGGGGGCCTCAGGCCCTCCCAGCGCTGCTGCAGGCCCCTCACTCCCCTCAGCACCATCTCCTCGGACATCACGCTCTGCTCGGCCACCTCCCGTCTGAGTTCTTTCAGCGCCGAGATGTGGTCCGAGTAGGCCTCCAGGTTGGCCCTGAGCTGCTGCTGCAGCCGTTTTTCCTCTTCTGCCAGCCTGCGGAGAGCTGCCTCTTGCTCATGCTCCACACACTGGGTGAGAAGCTCAAATTCTGAAGCCAACTGACTCTTAAGCATTCTGGCCTCCTCTGTCAGTTGAAGAATCTTTCTATCATGGGTGACTTTTAGCTTCTGCACCTTTGCCAACCGCTTCTTCAGGGACTTGATGTACCTGTTGAGCCTCTGTCTGTGATAGGATGTGGCCTCCTCTACAGCACTCTGAAGATCAAGACCCCGGGCACACAGGGGACACAGCAGCTCATGGTCATCCTCACAGAAGAGGCTCATCCCCTGCCTGTGGTCTTCATGCCTGCGCTCCTCTCCCCGTGCCATCTTGCTGCTCTCGGATCTGTGCATGTTCTTGGCCAGGTCCACCAGCCTGCCCAGCTGGGCGTTGGCACTGACACGCATCTCCTGGCGGACCAGCTGGCACACGGGACAAGGGAATGTGTCCTGCAGGTCCTTCCATGACATGCGGATGCAGGAGTCGCAGAAGTTGTGGCCGCAGTCGATGGTGACAGGGTCCTTGAGGTAGTCCAGGCAGACGGGACAGAAGCATTTTGGCTGCATTTTGGCCAGTACTGCTGACACCTCTTCCATCCTCAGGTGTGGGAAGGGCAGGACTTGGATAGCGTGGGCACTCTCTGAATGTGGGACTCCTCGGCGGTTTCCTGTCAAAATAAGTTACACCTTCAGACCTCTATCGTATACCCAATGTCTTTCTCAGTGAGGATCCCTCTCTGATGACTTATCATACTGCCTGATCCACTGTTGTCCAGTGACTCAAGTCACAGGGAGCAGCCCGTCATGAATAAATGTGGATATGAAGAGAAGTTGAGCTCAATAACTCTCTTGGCCAGCAAAATCTACAGCTTTAAAAGAGCTGATGTGTTCTGAGGAAGAGAAGACCCTCCCAAGGAAGTAGGAGAACAAGCTTTCCAGGGCCCTGCTCACCATCCTCAAGGCAACCAGATTCTCCTTCTCCATAATCACTCAAAGATGCCAACTCTGTAAGGCTTTATGGAATAGAACCCTGGATATTTAGTGACAATCCCCAGCTGTGACCAAAGTCCTGGAGATGGGGAAATGACTCAACATAATCCAGGAAGATAGGTGCTGAGGTGTAGTATTTCATATAAGCAAATCAGATCCTCTATGAAGTATTTCCTCCAATAAAAATAGTGTTCTCCATAGAACAGACACTAGGAATGGAAATTATGCTCTCCCTCTGCCTCCCGTAAACCCACAGTCCCTTATTGGTTATTACCTGGATCGGTGACCCTGGTCTGGCTGAGTCCTTGGTGCTGCTGTTGAGCTGACTCTACCTATAGGACTGTGGAAGTCGGCCTGCCGCTCTGTCCTGTGATTGACCCGAGTTTTTATATTCTGTTGGATGGGTGGGGCTTTAGAGAAAAGACCAGTCAGGAGGAAGGGAGCTGCATTAATCCTGATAGGATACTCTGAAAGTAGGGATTAAGTAGTATTTAGCCAGGGTCAAGGGGTAGGCCACTAATCCTGAAAATCCTATCTCCACAGTGAATTTCCTACCTTTATCCTTCTCATGTTTCTTTCTTTCTTTCTTTCTTTCTTTCTTTTTTTTTTTTTTGCTTTTTGGGTCACACCTGGTGATTCACAGGGGTTACTACTCTCTCTGCCCTCAGGAATTACCCCTGGCTGTGCTCAGGGGACCATATGGGATGCTGGAAATTGAACCCGGGTCAGCCGCGTGCAAGGCAAACGCCCTACCCTCTGTACTATCACTCCAGCCCCACCTTCTCATGTTTCTTAATCCCATACTGGTTGAGAAAAAAACCGTAGTACCAGGCTGTGTTTCAAGTTCAATCATCCTTTCTGAAAGTGCAACTGAATTTTTAAGTTTCTACTTCTCCACTGAGATTCAATTCCACTACATATGGTCCCCAAAGCACTGCTACGAGTGACCCCTGAGCACAGAGGATTGAGTAACACCAGGTACAGCTAAAATCAGAGCAAAAGTTGCTCATTCACAGAATCTTTAGGCTACCTGCAAGGCTTGGAATTATTTTTCATCTAACAGGCAAACAAATAAATAAATAAAACATTCTGGCTTCGTTCAGGCTATGGGATGCATGGTGGTTGGCATGTCAAAGGTTTCTCCTATATCATCCACAGAACTGTGAATGTCTCTGTCTTGACCTCAAAATTTTCTTGATCTTTTCCTAATCACTGTGGATTGGTGGGGCGTTAAAGGAAATCCCCACCATGTTCTGATTCTGTTATTATTTGCTTTTTTACAGGACATACCTGGGGAAAGAGAGGTCAAAAGAAGCAAGAGAAAATATCTTTCAGTGGTTTCATAACCTGTTAAAAAGCTTTTCTTACAAGACCTGGAGCGATAGGACAGTGGGTAGGGCATTTGGCTTGCACGAGGTTGACCCAAGTTCGATTCCCAGGATCCCATATGATCCCGTATCTCTCGAGTCTCTACTTCAAGATTTTAATAGGCACTAACTCAAACGTTTGGGATTTTAATATCCTGAGAACTCATATTTAGTCATGGTTGGCCGGAAGATGACGATAAAGCCAGACATAAGAGCACAATGCCTGGAGACCTCCAAAATTGGTGTGGAGTACAAGCAGGTATGTAGAAGACCATGAGAGAAACACTTAAAGATAGACTTCAAAGGAGGCCTTTATTCTTAAACAAAAATCACTGTCATGAGTACTTGTGTTATAGAAATCAGATGGGCCTACACCAGCATTGGTAGAAGTTGGCCAAAGAAGCACAATCAGCACAGTTGAAAGTGCCAACTGCCTGGACACACATATGCCTTCAAGGTCCCAGTGCTGGTCCTCCACAGCTCCGCCTTTCTGCATGGTTCCAGCTTTCGTCAAGCCAGTCAGGGGGAATCTATCCCCAAATTATTTTGAAGCATCAATGATGATGAAGTCACCTATCTTTTTTGGAGGAATGGGGTGCAGTGAAGGAAAGTAAAAAATATTTTTTCTTTTCTTTTTTTAAAATTGAATTACCAAAACTTACAAAACGACAGCCGTTTGAGATTGAGTTTCAGGCATATATTGTTCCAACAATGCCTTCACCAGTGCTCACTACCTTCCACCAATCTCTCTGATTTTCCTCCCACCCCCAGCCTGCTTCTGTGGCAGGTACATTTCCCTCCCTCCATTGAAGGACAAAAATCTTTATTCATCTGTGTATGGTGTGGTTTCTTGGATATCAAAGATTTTGGGGGGAAGTGATAGCCTCCATTTTTGTGTTCAAATTTATTAAGAAGGCATTAGTGTTAATATGTTACAGTGGCTTAACTGAAGCAAAATTATACAGTGATTCCTTTACAACTGCTAACCACCAAAAGGAAAACTGAAGGGCAGATGCAGCAGTCTTTTGAAAAATAATACAAAGTCTTTTAAAAAACACACAACAGGTCACAGAGAAAGAACCCAGGGTAGAGTGTGTAGTACGAGGACTAATGCCATGCTAGAGAACCTCTCTTTATTTTGCCCCATTTCATGTTTTCCTCCTCATGGCAGTAAAACCTAGGATTGTCCCTTCATCGTGAGGACTGGACTTACGATTCTGGGGGCAGATCTTTCTTCTGGGGCTGTTAAATGATTATCAACACCTGCTACTCCTTAAACACCCCATAAGTAAGTGGGGGAGGGGGCTTCTCCTGCTTTTGGCTCCTATGAAATTGGCCTCTTCCCTGTCACATTTCTTGCCCTCCTGCAGACCAGAGGAGCTGTAGATTGGGGACTCTGGTTTGGGGGCTTGTCTAGAACAACTAGAGAGGAGAATAGGGACTGACTGTGGCTTGTGGGGTGAGGGGTGCTTACCAGTTAATGTAAGACCGGAATGGGTAGCTTACAGAATCTGAGGTCAGGCCTACTAGGGCAGGAGATGAAATGAGCACATCCAGGTTGTCTGGATCCCCAACCACTGGGAAAGGGAGAAAGCAAACTGGAGCCTTGCACAGTGTGGGGTGGGTGGAGATGGGGGCCACTGGGCTGTGGAGGAACCCGGAGAGAAATCTGATACAGGGCCTTGTGTAGGAAGTCATTCCTCTTGCATTTCTGTCCACAGGTTCTCTAGTTCCCTATCTTGTTGCTTTGTGTGTGCAGGAATGATCAGAATAGTTATCCCCAAATAAATGAGTTCATGGAAAATCAAGTAGCTAAGATGTTGGTGGTTACTGGTTTATATGAGAAGAGGGTCACTGTCACTGTCCTACTGTTGTTCATCGATTTTCTCGAGCAGGCTCATTAACGTCTCCATCTTGAGACTTTGCTGTTACTGTGTTTGTCATATTGAATATGTCACGGGTAGCTTTCCAGGCTTTGCCGTGCCAGTGAGATACTATTGGTAGCCTGCCAGGCTCTCGGGGAGGGGCAGAGGAATCGAACTCAGCCAGGCCAGCTGCGCACAAGGAAAATGCCCTACCGCTGTGCTATCGCTCCAGCCTTTGAGAAGAGGGTAGCACAACTCAAGATTTTCTTTCCCTAAGCAGGTAGGGTGTTTGCCTTGCATGAGGCTGACCTGGCCGACCCAAGTTCAATTCCTCCACCCCTCTCGGAGAGCCTGGCAACCTACCAAGAGTACCTTGTCCTCACTGCAAAGCCTGGCAAGCTACCTGTGATATATTCAGTATGCCAAACACAGTAACAAGTGTCACAATGGAAACATTACTGAGCCCGCTGGAGCAAATCGATGAACAATGGGAGAACAGTGACGTGAAACTTTTCTCCTCTCCGAAAGTTGCCGCGTCCGGCGCTGCAGAGCCGAGCCAGGGGAGGGCCGTCAGGGTGAAATCAGCACTCGAGTCACACAGGGTTCCGTCATTCAGGAGATGGCATGAATGCGCGTGTGCGTTTATTCAGAGCACAGGTACAGACTTAAGTATGTTTCCACAACCCACCCAAAAGAAAGGAAAGGGGATGGGACGTGGGAAAGTGGATGGGACGATGAATAGAGCCATGCACCGTTGGTCAGTCACAGTGGGCAGAGCCATGCACCGTTGGTCAGTCACAGTGGGCAGAGCCATGCACCGTTGGTCAGCCACCTGGTGACCCTTTCGACCTAACGCTACCGGTCGGAGCGGCCTGCTTTGTTACAGTTTTGACATATCCATAGAGACTGTGCTGTTCCTCGTACATCATTTACAAATCATTTACAAGGGTGCATTTTTCCCAAACTGAAACCTCCTGTACTGGGAAGTTGCCCAGCTTTGAGCAGGACAAAGGGGGGATGAAAAATCAAGCATTCTTTTACTTGGTCAGTAGGCAACAGAAAGTCTTGCTTAGTAGTCCAGGAAGGTTTTGCTCAAGGGGAAGAAAAAACTGTGAGCCCTATAGGATTTCAGTAGGCAGACAACAAATATGAACCAGGAACTTATAAATCTTTTAAACTTTATTTATAAACCTTATAAACAGCATTTCTCAAAAAAAAATCACTCAAACACACTAAAACACAAATAATTTTCATAGTAGTTCACCATTCCTTTGTGGTCAAACATATTGAAATTGATTTTGAAGAAGGTCCAATAGAAATATATGGCATCAGTTTCCCTGTGAATTTATCAGTGATTTTACACAAATATAATCTGTTATTCAAACGATAAATGGAAAGTTCTCCCAATTCATAGTCTAGAAATACCTGGGTCTGCTTGTTTAATGTCCATGTCCTGTTCAGTGTTCTTTGAAGACTGTAAAAATGCCCAATAGCCATTTCCAGGGGTTGGTAGTATCACTGAATTTCTGCAGAATGATTTTTTACAAACACCTATGGACCATTCACCAACCCCTGTGACTTCTACTTGCCAAAAATGCCTTTTTGGGTGAAAATGTCAAGTGACCATTATAGATCTAGAGTTTAAGACCAGGTTTTTTAAGCAGGAAGTAGAAAAGCACATAAATCCCCAGCATCACAAAGGGTCCGGAAGTCACCCTTGAGTATAAGCCAGAAGTAAGCCCTGAGCACAGCTGCGTCTGGATTTAAAAATAAATATGTTAAAAATAAAACACTTACCACCACCAGTGGGCTGGAGCGATAGCGCAGAGGTAGGGCATTTGCCTTGTGGGCAGCTGGCCTGACTGAGCCCGGTTCGATTCCTCTGCCCCTCTTGGAGAGCCCGACAAGCTACCGAGAGTATCTCGTCCACACGGCAGAGCCTGGAAAGCTACCGTGACCTATTCAATATGCAAACACAGTAACAACAAAGTCTCAAAATGGAGACGTTACTGGGCCCGCTCGAGAAAATTGATGAACAACGGGAAGACAGTGACAGTGATGCCACCAGTAATGACCCCAACATTACATTCCAAATATTCTTTCTAATCACCTTAGATCCTAAGTCTTCACATGGTCCAGACATGTATGGTACCACTGTATTACTTCCGAGGCCCACATTTATGTGCTTTTCTACTTCCTGCTTAGAAATCTGGTCTTAAACTCTAGATCTATAATGGTCACTTGACATTTTCACCCAAAAAGTCAAAGGAAGAGCAGCAAGTTTATATGCTCTCTAGAACCCAGTTCACTGATACTTGTAGCACTGTAGTACTGTCCTCCCGTTGTTCATCGAATTGCTCGAGCGGGCACCAGTAATGTCTCCATTGTGAGATTTTTTTTGTTACTGTTCTTGGGATATAGAATACGCCACGGGGGGCTTGCCAGACTCTGCCGTGCGGGTGGGATACTGTTAGTAGTTTACTGGGCTCTCCGAGAGGGGCGAAGGACTCAAAACCAGGTCAGCTGGGCGCAAGGCAAACGCCCTACCTGCTGTCCTATCAATCCGGCCCGAAATTCTATGCTAGACTTTATAAATCCTAATTTGTGGACAGTCACAAATTTGTCATTCTCTCTATGATTCAAGAAAATCAGCTGAAAGGAAAAGTGAGAATTTGAACTGTGGACACTAGCTATTTAGGGATTCATTACATACTTAACCTATCTTTGTGGAACCGGTGCTCTTTTTATGCTTTAGAGTTATATACTGAGATATTTAGAAATGTGCCTGACATTAGAAGAGGGAGAAGACTGTGTTTGAGATGGAAACATTTGTAACCATTTACATGAGGGTCATTCTACTTTTGTGTATATTTTAACTTTACCTTAAACCAGAAATTTTGTTGTTGTTTTTGAATCACAGCTGGCTATGCTCAGGGCTTATTCCAGGCTCTGCGCTCTGGGATCAATACACATGGCAGGATTGGGGAACCATACAGGGTGTCAGGGATCAACCAATGCAAGCCAAGCACCAAACCAAACTTCATGCAAGCCAAGTACGAAGCTCTACGGTACCCCCCATCCTCCTCCCCTCCAATTTCTAATTTAGGAGCACATAAAACCCAATTTAACTACTTAATGCTGGCAACTTGGATTAGGTTTCTGAATTAAGATGATTATTTGTTTCGGGTTTTTTTTTGGGGGGGGGGGAGGGGCAGCATACTTGCACCCAAAGCTTGTGCTTTAGCCCATTATTACATTTTTCTCTCCAGCCCCAGAATAAGCCAAATCTTTTTTCTTTAAAAACTTCAAATAGTTTTTAATTTTTCACCATATAGGTAATAGAGATCTTAAAATATTGTAAAATTCACAAACTTTAAAAGTAAAAACTCCCAATAAGTGTTAAATTGGTATGAATGTTTTAAAATGAATTGTAATTGCTTATTTTAAAATTTTGAGTAAATTTATAATCTTTAATAATGTAACCATAATGTATCTTTTGGTTTCCTAATATTATTTAATTAAAAATCCAGAGAGAAAGAAACTAATTGGCCTACTTCTGAGGGATATTTTCCCTCTACAATAGTTAAAAAAATAATTTGGTATTGTATATGAGAATTTATATTTCTTATTCTGGTTTTATAGTAGCTTTAATATATAGAGGTTAGAAAATAGGCTAGGTGAAATGTAGTCTTCAAATACTTCATACACATGCATTTTGTCCATAGGTGATAACGTCCTACTTCAATTATTTCATTGGGATCATTTTATTAAGTTATCTCATAACATTTTCTTTTTTTTTTTTAATTTTTATTAGTGAAACACCATGTGGTACAGCTGTAGACTTACAAATTTTTGTGCTTGGATTTCAGTTATACAATGGTCAAATACCCATTCCTCCACCAGTGCCTATTTTCCACCACCACGCGTCCCAGTATCCCTCCCACCCCCTATCCCCCCCATCCCACCCTACCTCTGTGGCAGGGCATTCCCTTTTGTTCTCTCTCTCCTTTTGGGTGCTGTGGTTTGCAAAAGAGGCATTGAGTGGCAATCATGTTGGGTCTATAGTCTACTTTCAGCATGCATCTCCCATCCTGGGAGGATCCTCTCAACACCCTTTATTTGATGCTCCCTTCTCTATCTGAGCTCCCTCTCCCCCTAGCATGTGTGGCTGGCCTCCGGGCCGTGGAGCAAACATCCTGGTACTAATCTTGCCACTCCTTGGTGTTAGTTTCCTATTTTATTAGAATAAGCCAATTCTTAAGGGGATTGGGCACTGTGACTCAATGGGAAAGCATATGCTTTGCATGTTTAATCCCCAGCACCTTTTTTTTTAGAGATCAAAAGAGTAAGCAAGATTTTTCTGTCTACTGTACTTCTGAGGTATTTCCATTTGTACTGTCAACAAAATAGGTATATATTAGATCTTCCTGTTAAACTGATACTTGAAGAGTCAAGGAAAAATCCTTTCCCCTGTCTTACCTCCTGGTACAGGGAGTCAAAGCCACTACTTGCTTTTCTCCCCGACAGTCATTGACTGTAGTTCAGGAAATCCCTAGCATTTACGTACTGCTCCAGGCACTTCTCTAGGGCAGGGGAGTGCCTAGATGGTTGGCTACATCTAACCCAGATCCTTCCACCCCAAGTGCTAAGCTTGCTTCCTGCTATCTATCAGAAGACTTCTCTCTGCCTCTAGCATTTCCTTTCCTTCTCACTGTCCCTTTCCAACCAAAACACTGCTTATAGCCTGAGAGACAGAAGAGGGGTTAAGACATGTGTCCTGCATGTGGCCAACCTTGGTTGTATCCCCTGTACTATACCACCAGGAATGATCCCGGAGCATGGAGCCAGGAGTAAGCCATGAGCACAACCAGGTGTGCCCCCTCCCCACCGTAAAAACAAACAAACAAACAAACAAAGTAAGACTACCCCACCTGAAAATTTTGCAGTGAGTTTCTGACTTCTCACATGAAAACACAGGTCTGTGTTCCCTCACTTAAATCTACCTCAACTCTTTTCTCCCTGTCTGTACAATTGCGGGGGGGGGGGGGGGGGGCGGGGGAGAGAAGCTATACTTCTTACTGAAAACTTACTTAGAAATTTCTCAAGGGGAAAGAAAGAATAGTACCTTTCTATACTGTGGTCGATGGAATAATAGTGCACCAGTGATGTCTATGTCCCAATCGCAGAACCTATGAATTCGCTCGGTCACGGAGTAAATGGTTATGAAGATTTCAGACAGAGGGCTAGAGAGGCCAACCAATAGACTGAGGTTGCCTGTGGGAGGCCTGGTTTTAATTCCTGGAACTGCATAGTCCCCTAAACCCGCAGTAGTGACCCTGAGCACAGCCCCTCACTGATACTTAAGCAAAATAAATCAGAGAGAGAAGAGCAAATCCCAGATGGCATCACTCAGCTGTGGCATACAGGAAGGAAAAAAACAAAGGTAGATAGAGCATGAAAGAAAAAATAAGGCTTGGCTTTGGATTGCAAAACTCAGATTATTAAATGGTTGAAGGAGAGAGAAGAGAAAAAATTACATAGGGACAGTTGCCTTGGGCATTTTGGTGGTGGTGGGATACAGTGACTTTGTATAATAAACGTTAATACTATTGTAAACAATGTACCTGAACTGTAATAAAGATAAAACAAAGTCAGACCAGAGAAATAGTACAACAGGTAGGTGCTTGCCTTTTACTCAGTTCACCTGGGTTCAATTCCCAGCACTCTCTATGATCTCCTGAGCCCTGCCTGGAATGACCTCTGAGCACAGTGTCAGGACCTGAGCACCATAAGGTAGGCCGTCCAAACAATGAAACACAAAAAATATAAACATGCAAATGAGTCAGAAAATAATAAAAAGTCAGACTTCTTCCAGGCTGTGGGATGAATGACAGACAATATCATGACAGGGAGGATACAGAGGTTTTTCTTCTAGAACTACAGAAGCAAGGAAAGTCCCTTAGCCTTGACTTCAGAACTTTGTTGTTCTCCGAATGATCACGTGCTGTTCTCTGCTGCTGTGTTTAGGTTTTGTTAGTGTTTGCATATTTTTAGGTCGTACTATTAGTAAAAGGAGGTCCAGAACAGCAAAAGGAAATGTCATCTCGAGTCTGCAGTTTGCTGTGTCGTGGAAAGGCTTCCTTATAGAAGATGAAAACTGAGGGCACCATACACGTTGGACTGACTTGGAGGATGCAGCCCAACATCACAAGGCAGTTTTTTGAAAGCAAGATGTACTAAATTGCTTTGTCTTTAAAATAAAGGGAACTTGATGCTGAGGGACTATTGTATGAAGACTATTAAGAACTTTCTATAATAAAATGCATTTTAAAATTTCCAAAACAATTTTCAAATTATCTCGTATTAAAAAATAAAAGCAACATAATTCTTTTTGACAACTAATGAACCTGGAAACCACTCCTACACAAGTTTAATTTAAGAAGTAAGTTCAATGTTAGAAAACAGAATCACTTTAGGTATTGTTTCAGATATTAAGAAGACCTGTTTTCTTGTTCTAAAGGAAAAGAGGGTGTAAAACATAATCAGAAATCTGTTTTGCCATTACACTGGAAGTCTGACAAAAGCCAGTGTCGGTGGGGTTGTGGTCAGAAAATACCCTTCATTCACTGCTGGTGGGAATGTCACCTGGTTTAGCCTTTATGGGAAAAAAATGGAGGTCAAGTCAATAAATAAGAATAGAACTACCAGCAATGCCACTTTTTGGCATCTATCCCCCAAACACAGAAACATTACTCTGAAAGGATATATGCCCACCTATGTTCATTGCCTCACTTAATGCAATAGACAAGATATGGAAACAACACAAATGTTCAACTACAGATGACTGGATCAAGAAATTGTGGTATACTTACACAATGGAATACTACATAGCTGAAAGAAAGAACAAAATCGTACAATTTGCAACAACATGGATAGAACTAGAGGATATCATGCTGAGTGAAGTCAGTCAGAGGGAAAAAGAATTGATACAGATAGATCTCATGTGTGGGACTTAAAAATATACAAAAAAGTGGTAACAAAGGTCTAAGGCAACACAACTACAGAATTAATCCACAAAGTTCAGTGTTGGTGGGGGTTTGAAATGGAACGGTGCTAGGGTTCTTTGGAGGTGGGAGGTAGGTACAATGTACTGGAATTATGTGCATGAGAAACCATCTTTAACAAATTGTAATTTACAATCAATTTAAAAAAGTTAAAAAAGAAATTCCCTTGGGAAATCATCACTTTAAAGAATTAACTGATCACCCCAGGCACACAGCCTGCAACCCACCCTTTCTAAAACTGTGCTCCCTGTTCCCTTTTCTGTTTGGTTTTTGGACCACACCCAGCTGTGCTCTGTAATTGCCTGGCAGTGTTGAGGGACCCTATGTGTAAATAGAGATTGAACCTCTGCTGACAGTGTTCGAAACAAGAAATTTATCTGATACACTATTTTTTCACTGACCCTCCTCACCCCTACACACACTTTTCTTTCTTTTTTTTTTTTTAATTAGTGAAACACCATGAGGTACAACTGTAGACTTACAAACTTTCGTGTTTGGGTTTCAGTTATACAATGATTGAGTACCTATCCTTCCACCAGTGCCCATTGTCCACCACCAGTGATCCCAGTAGCACCCCCCCCCAACCCCACCCATCCTCTGCGGTAGGGCATTTCCTTTTCCTCTCTCTTTCCTCAAGGTTGTTGTAGTTTGCAATAGAGGTATTGAACAGTCATTGTGTTCAGTCTATAGTCTGCTTTCAGCATGCATCTCTTCAATACAATTTTCTTTTGAGGATCTGAAAAGACAGCTCTAAGCGTTGAGAACATGCTTTGCATGCAGGTGGTCAAGGTTCAACCACAGGCACCCCATGCTTTCTCAAACACTGAGCACAAAGATAGAAGTGACACTCTTTTGAGCACCAGTTGGTGTGGTCCAAATTCCCTAATAAATAAATAAATAAAAATCTCTTCTTGTAACCTTTCAGGCAAAAGAGCTATTTTGAGAACTTTGTTGCCCATAAAGTTTGGTGTGAATGAGATGTCCAGTAATCCTGGATTTTCCAGGCCCACCAAAAATTGACTACATGAAAGAACAGTTGCCAAGAAGTAACGGTTTATTGAGAGTAGAGACAGGAAGGATGCTTGAATGGGAAGGCCATCAGAGAGAGTACAAAGGGAAGGTTGGTGACTCAGTTTTATAGATTCTCTTCCTAGTAGTCCTAGCTTGGACCACTACTTTATGGCTGATTGTAGTTGCCCGACTGATTTTAGGGTATCTTCGGATTTCCAGATTGAATTTTGAGAAAAATGTCAGATATTTCACTAATCTGTTATGTGGCACTGGCCATATTTTTCTTTAACTAAGCCCAGTGTTTGGAAGTAGGCTCTGCTAGTGGATCAAAGTTGCTGAAAACTGTTTATATGTCCTCTGCCTGCTAGGAATATTTACGTGTTCTGACTGAGAATGATTGTTGACATTTTTCCCTACCTTGGCCTGTGAAGAATTAAAATAATATCACTGACTGTGTGAGGAATAATAAAATCTAGAGTACAGTGGATTTCAGCATAACATAGTGATGGGTTTTTTAAGGTGGTTTAAATGGGGTGTCTTGGCTTGTTCTTCGAAGCCCGTGTTCTCCGTTGAACACTTTTGTTCTTTTTTTCCCCACTCTGGAGAAACACGTGTTCAAGAGAGAACACATATTGCCTTCTCGCCCTTCACATCTTTCTAAGAAAATTTCATTCAATAAAAATCAGGGCTGGAGCAATAGCACAGTGGGTAGGGCGTTTGCCTTGCACGTGTCCAACCCGGGGTTCGATTCCCAGCATCTCATATGGTCCCCAGAGCACCACCAAGGGTGATTCCTGAGTGCAGAGCCAGGAGTTACCTCTGTGCATCGCTGGGTGTGACCCAAAAAGAAAACAAACAAACAAACAAAAACCTATTTTGCCTATCTAAAATAAAAATATAAAATGGAGTGTTTCCTTACAACTGACAAGGGAAACTGAGAAAACCTCCTTCATTATGACTGTCATTTTCCACCCTGCCCACTTCTACCAAGTTTCTGGATTGGTGACCCTGAGGAACAGTGGAACCAGACTTTTGAGGTTACAGTCTTAATAAAATAAATAAATACATCAATCAAGAACGTCTCATCCAGCAAATGTATCAGTGTTCCTGGGCTTAAAAGCTTAATTAAGGGATAATTAATTAAGGGGTAATTAATTAAATAGTAATAATTAACACAATAATATATTCACAAACATGGGTGAAATAAGACAGGATCATGAGGTTATTAGCTAAAGAAAAGACTATTTTGAGAGAATACCTTTCTAGATAGGATTAGGAATTAGGATTTACCCTGATCAGATTAAAATTCCAGTCCTTTAGTTTGAATTGATTTCCTTAGGTATTAGGTCTAACAATTTATTCCACTTTGGGACTTCATTTCTATTTAGCAGTGGGGAAGATATTTTTTTTAAAAAACCGATAATTTATTTGTATGAATGTACTATATATTATACTTCTGAAGTAAATTTTACTTTATTTTTATTTATTTATTTATTTATTTTTGCTTTTTTGGGTCACACCCAGCGATGCACAGGAGTTACTCCTGGCTCATGCACTCAGAAATTGCTCCTGGTGGTGCTTGGGAGACCATATGGAATGCTGGGGATCAAACCCAGGTTGGCTGCGTGCAAGGCAAACGCCCTACCCGCTGTGCTATCGCTCCAGCCCCAGTAAATTTTACTTTAAATAAGTGTTCTTCAAGTAACTTATCACAGGGTAACTCAGTAAAATAAAGTATATTGGTGGTGGTCAGCCCTGGCAGATTGAAGACAAAAACCAGCTATTGACACACAATATCCTGATACTTGATGTTTAAATTGTAAAAGCTAATACCAGCCGGGTATGAAATTGAACATAACTGAACATCAAGCACCAGCATGAGGGACAGGAACATTCTGTGCATTCTTCCATTGTTGCAGCCGGACAGGCATCAGTGTCTGTTATTGCAGATGGAGTCTATGAACAGGACCCTCCAGAGCCCATCCAGGCTTTGCCTCTACCTCAGGCCCTCAATGGGACCTTTCAAGCAACAGTCCTGATTGGAGAGAGAACAGGGCAAGGGATACAAATCTAAATCAATAAAAGGAGTAATCTGGAAACCACTTTCGGTTTCAAACAAATTTATGAAACAGAAGCATCAGAGGAAAAAGTCAGGGGGTGTGCCACCAGTCACGGGGTGGAACTGAAAATACTCAGTTCCAGGCCCAATCCTTCAGGAAACCAGACACAGGGAGGTCAAAGTTTTAGGGGCACCTGACCCTGCACATTAGACCAAAACTTCCTTTACCTTAAAAATTAGGACTAAAGAAATTAGGCCTTGTTCTCATCTCCCCCGCGACTCCCCAGTCCCCCTATCCTCACCCCCAACCCCATTCCCTGGTAGGGGAAGTAGAGGGGAGATGAGAACAAAACCTTCTTTTTATATTTAAAAAAAAAATTGGAGGATAGGGGCTGTGGTGACACTCAGCTGTGCTCAGAGTTTTCTCCAATCTCTGTGCTCAGGAATCACTCCTGGCATCTCAGGGGCCCACGTGGGGTACCAGGAATCCACCCAGGTCTGCCTGGGTGGTAAGGCAGAATGCCCTACCCAAAGGCCTTTATCTTAAACCAGACTGCCCTCCTCTGGCTGTGGACTGAATTTCTCCCCTCTGGATATTCAAAAGCACTCTCATCTTTTACCATCTCTTGATATCTAGACCTATCCTCATCTTCATATTCACACACTCTCAACGTTCTCATTTGTATTAACATTGTTTGAGCTCCCAAGTGAAAGCATTTTATATTTGTTTATTAGACACTCTTAAAAATATGACAAGTGTCTTTGTATTTCTGTATGACTTATTCTGCCTTTTTATTTGCATACAAATACAAATGGTATAATACATATTTAACATTTATTAGTAAAGTAAGTAAAGTAACGCCCTCCCATTGATCATCGATTTGCTCGAGCGGCCCCAGTAACGTCTCCATTGGAGACTTTGTTGTTACTGTGTTTGGCATATCGAATATGTCACGGGGAACTTGCCAGGCTCTGCCATGCGGGCGAGATACTCTCGGTAGCTTGCCAGGCTCTCCGAGAGGGGCGGAGGAATCGAACTCGGGTCGGCCATGTTGGCTGCGTGCAAGGCAAACGCCCTACCACTGTGCTATCGCTCTTGTCGCTCAATTTATAAAAATGTTATAAAACTATTTATAAAATATAAAAATGTTAATTAAAAGACTTAAAATATTTTATAAATATACATTTATAAAACATTTCTATTTATAAAGTGTGAAAATTTATGAAATATAAATTGTTGCTTAATTTTCAGTATAGTATAACAGGTAAGCTAGTCTTGAATTGAATACATTACTGTTCTTAGCATTTACAATTCCGAATGTTGACTCCATTATATGGCTAATACTTTTATTTATTATTATTATTATTATTATTATTGTTATTGCTTTTTGGGCCACACCCAGCAATGCACAGAGATTACTCCTGGCTCTGCACTCAGGAATTACTCCTGGCGGTGCTCAGGAGACCATATGGGATGCTGGGAATCGAACCTGGGTCAGCTGCATGCAAGGCAAACGCCCTACCCCTTGTGCTATCACTCCAGCTTCCCCACCGCCTTTTTTAACGGTGAAAAAACATTATATTTAGGCTTAGACAGCTGAACTGTATAGTGATCCCAATTTTGCTGGCAACATCCAAGGCACCGTAGTCAGGAACCAGCAGAACACGTGCCTTCTGCTCTCCACCATGCCCGATTAAGTTGTTGACCTTGTCCACATCAGTGACACAGATCTTCAGGGCCTGTCTAATCTGGCGCTTGTTGGCCTTGACATATGTGTAAACACACACACAAAAGGACGGGCAAGGGGGACGGCAGCGACCTAACTCTCCCGCTGCCTGCATTCAGTCGTCTCAGGCCATTTCCCCACTCCAGGGAGGTCGATGGCAATGGTCAGGTGAAGGAAGGAAATGAGGGCCAGGCTGGTTGGTCTTAGCAGCAGTTTATTACATGGAAGAAGTGTATGTCATAGAGACCCCAGGATCTCTCAAGCACATGCTCCCTTTTTCTCTCAGCGTCTGTCCTCAGCCCCATCTTCCCAGGTTCTCTAATGCACACGTTCCCCGGTTCTCTAAGGCACGTGTTCCCCAGAGAGTCCTGAAATCTCCCTTATATAGATCATGATACATCTAAAGTGCGCAATATAGTGATGTCATCAAAAGGAGTTACAGAAAGAACAATGAGATGGCAGAACATACATTGTTTCTATACATCTGCAGGCCAGTAATCTTGGCCTCACCTTTCACAAACTACAAGCACTTGGATTAGCATATTGAGGACCAGCCTGCTAGAGCTTGGAATCTACATCTCAAAGACTAGCTTGCCTCTTACAATAAGGTTTCTGTGAAATAAGGGAAGCTGCCTCTCCACAGTAAGGTCTCTGTGAGATAAGGGAAGCTGCCTCTTGCTTACTGAAGGCAGATGAAGGGGAGAAATATTCAGTCTCATCCAAGCTAGTCAGGACACATGGGAAGACTGCTTCTAGGACAGATTCTCATATAGCAGATCAACTCGCACTAGAACAGAATTCCCTGGATGTGTTTCTCTTCTTTTTGTCTGATCAACATATAAGCACATATAAGTCATTTTGTATGGATACAGTAAGAAATACCTTAAGCTTATAAAATTGCTCTCCTAGGGCCATCTTGATCTCAGAGTGCAGTGCTCAGGCCAGATATCTTTCCTATTTTTAGCAGCAGGGTCCTAGTCTTCTTGTTACTTTTGGATCATGACAGCATTTGCCTATGATCAAACTCTTAACCTATATAGTTAAGAATTGTGGCACCTTGGCCTGGACCATCACGATGCCAGGGTAGCATATAACTTACCGGCTTGCCCTGGTTCCATCCAGTCCCATGTCGGGACCCTGCTTTTGAGATGCTAGGAAGTGAGGGCAACTGAGGCTTAAGTTGAGAAAGCAGATGCCCAGGAGTGAATAATATTCAAGGCCAATTAAATCCTAAGTTATAAAGCATAATATTGTCTTCCTGCATCTATACAAAAAGGACATTGTATTAAACTATTCAAAAGACATAAGGAGAGGAGAAAGGAATATTAACTTGCAGTGCAAGTTAAATGTCCTAAAAGGATGAGACCTTACAAATTGGTTGGGGAAGAGAGCATAGAAGTGATCACAGACAAACAAAGTAGTGGGAGTGACTTGGGAGCACTGTGATGGGTGCAACCTGATAAACCTAAGACCCTTGTACTCCAACAGACATCCACTGTGAAAACAATCATGTTATCTTCTATCTTTATGGCTGACTCAGTGGTCAGAAAGAACTTGGTGTTGTCAGAATGGTCAAGCTTATTTCTCCAGAGGACGCTCTTCCCAAGGACATTTGGGCTGCCTTCTTTCTCAGCTGCTGTGTTTGGCATCTTTGGAAGGTGGCTGATGTGTGGATCATTGCTTTGTGTCTGTGGACGCCACTCGCGCTGCTTTCTTGACCTTCAGAGCTTTGGCTTTGGCTTCGGCTTTGGAAGGAGCAACAGCTTCCTGCTTGTCTTTCAGCACAATCTTTATACAAAGGGTTTTCTCTATTACTGTCTTATGTTGTCTTCAGCCTGCCAATAGACACCACCAACAACACATTTCTTTTCAGTGATTTATTTTAAGAAACACCCATTTATCTTGAAATGTTTTCCCCGGGGCCAGAGAGAAAGTATAGTAGGAAAGGAGTCTGACTTGAAGGCAGCTGACTCAGGTGCCACCCCCAGCAACCCAGATGGGTCACCAAATCCTGTAAGGAATCCTCCCTGAGGGAAGAGCCAGGAGTAAGCCCTGAGCACAGCTGGATGTGATCCCCAAACCCAAATAAAATAAATAATAGTAACAACAACAGAAACAATTCTTTAAGCCACTATTAAATAGAAACAAAGGTCCAATCTGGAGTCAGCTGAGCTAAGTCTCACTTGACCTAGTACTCAGGGCATAGAGTTGCTGCTTTCTGAGGGTTAGCATTTCAGTCATTGTGGAAATTGCTAATCTTGTCTAGGAAAGTGTATTATCTCTGTATTATCTGTTCTTTTACTATTAATCTCTCTGTCCTGCCTCATTTGTGCCTACAAAAGCCATTATAGGAAGTTCGTAGCACTGTAGCACTGTAGCACTGTTGTCCTGTGTTGTTCATCGATTTGCTCGAGTGGGAGCCAGTAATGTCTCCATTGTGAGAGTCGTTGTTGCTATTTTTGGCATATCGAATACGCCATGGGGAGCTTTCCAGGCTCTGCCATGTGGGTGGGATACTCTTGGTAGCTTGCCGGGCTCTCTGAGAGGGACGGACGAATCGAACCCAGGTCGGCCGCATGCAAGGCAAACGCCCTACCCGCTGTGCTATCCAGCCTAACATGCCAGGTTGGAAACTCTGATACACAAACCATTAAGTAACACTAATTTTACAGTTAAATTAGCGTGAATGATTTTGTTTTTAAACACGCTAATTATTTTTTTAATGTTTTGAGGGGCTGGGAATGCTGGGAATGTGGTCTTTCTTTTGCATGTGTGAGGCCCTACATTCTATTCCTGGTAACATCAACCCTCAATTTTTAAAAAAATTATTATTTTTTAGAGAATAAAGTGTTACAAATTAAATGCAACAATAAGTTAAGAAAAAAAGATTTGTGACAAAAATGATAAAGACAATTTTATATACTTTTATGTTTTGTTTACATGTTTCTGGGCCACACCTGGCTGTACTCAGGGCTGACTCCTGGCTCTACACTCAGGGATCACCTCTGCAGGGCTTGCGGGACCATATGGGGTGCTGGGGAACAAATCTGGGTGAACTGTGTTCACAGCAAGCACCCTTTAGCCATTTTATTTTTAATTTTATAATCATCACTCCCAGCAGAATGGAAACAGTGATGTTTCCCCTAAGAATAGGGACTAAGGGTAGAGCACTAGTGACGCACCAGTGACCTTATAAGGTGTTTCTTAGTCTCAGGGGTGTTGGAGACACCAGGGCTACATCCTGTGCCATGGGATCTCAGGGTCTCGGAACACTCAGTCATGTGCTCTCTACATGAGTTACCTCCCAGCCTCCTATGCCATTTCTATCTATATTATCTATGTGTAGCTGTAGATTTTTGTCAATCTATCTGTATCTCTGTGTGTATGTGCATGCTGTGAAATTATTATGCCTCGACTTGAATCTAATTTTGTCTCAGTGGAATTTACATTAGTCATGAGTTTTAAATTGAGTATCATTTGATTAAGATTTATAATTTTGCATAAAAATTTGTAGACAGTTTATGAAACAAAATTTGTTGTTTCATAGTAGTTGCTCAATAAATTCACTCATAGAACTGAGAGACAATACAGGAATTAAGGGGCTTGTCTTAGTCAACGACTACAATCTCTGACACTGGATCTGGCCTCCTGAGAATTGCCAGGAATCATCCCTGAGCAAGGAGCCAGGACTAAGCCTGGCTGGATATGGCTCTAAACCTCCTCATGAACCCCCACATTAATAAAGTTCTTCACATGAGACATTTTCTTTTTATTTATTTATTTATTTTGCTTTTTGAGTCACACTCGGTGATGCACAGGGGTTACTCCTGGCTCTGCACTCAGGCGTTACCCCTGGCGGTGCTCAGGGGACCATATGGGATGCTGGGAATCAAACCCGGGTTGGCTGCGTGCAAGGCAAACGCCCTACCCGCTGTACTATCTCCAGCCCCACATGAGACATTTTCTTTAAGTAAAATATCTGCATTCTTATGTTGCTTTTAGCACTTACTGCTTCTTTGATGTTAAAAAAAGATTAATATTTTATTACATATCAGTTTATATAGTATACATTTCTTATATATGTATATCTGTCATTTTTAGTAAGTGGTGTACACTTCATGAATATATTTGTTATGAGAAATTACTGGTATTATATGTTTTTAATGTTTGGGGAAAGTTTCTTCTTTTTCTTATTTCAGAATGCCAAAACAATTTTTCTAACTCTAACTTCCCCATCAAAAATAAGGATTACAGTCACAGACAGTACAGGGATTTAAGTGCTTGCCCTTATATGCAACAGGCCCTGGCAGAATCTCCAGCAAAAATATGGTACCCTGAGGTCTGCCAGGAATGATTCCTGGGAATGGTGCCAGATGCAATACTTGAACACATCTGGAGGTGTATCCCCAAAACAATCAGGACAAACTTTATCAATGTTTCAGGTATCTATAGAATAAAGGCAGAGACTGTCTCTTTGTTTTGAAGTGAAAATTGTGAATAAATTGTTATTTTTGGATTCTGGGAATTCAAAGGAAAAGTTGCATTAAAAGCTAAGTTATCTTTGTTATGACCAAACCTGAAAATTATCAATATTCATCTAAAATTCTTTATCTTTGAGCCTAAAGATGTCAAACATACATCAAAAAAGAGGAGGAGACAAATTCTGTATTGAATATATAGTGTCTTTTTTGTAGTCAGCAGAAATTCAAAGGACTTTTTACAGTGCAAAGGTGAACCTGGATAGAAAATTTCCAGGAGTTTTCCTGGTTCACTCAATGGATTTGAAAACAGCAAACCTGGTTTTGTTTCATGTAAAACTCAACATGGGGAAAGAGAACATGCTTATAAAAAATACAAGAGCCAGGATATGAAAATAATCCAAATACACAATGAGAGATGAATTAATTAAAAAGCTTTTGTTGGATGGAGCAATAGGACAGTGGGTAGGGTGTTTGCCTTGCATGCGGCCGACCTGGGTTCAATTTTCAGCATCCCATATGGTCCCCTGAGCAATGCCAAGAGTAATTCCTGAGTGCAGAGCCAGGAATAACCCCTGTGCATCGCTGGGTGTGACCCAAAAAGAAAAAAAAAGCTTTTGTGTATATTTTAAATAGAATATTATACAGCAGGGCTGGAGCAATAGCACATCGGGTAGGGAGTTTGCCTTGCACGCAGCTGACCCAGGTTTGATTCCTTCATCCCTCTCGAAGAGCCCTGCAAGCTACCAAAAGTATCCCGCCCGTTTGGCAGAGCCTGGCAAGCTCCCCATGCTGTATCCAATATGCCAAAAACAGTAACAACAAGTCTCACAATGGAGACATTACTGGTGCCCGCTCAAGCAAATCGATGAACAATGGGAAGACAGTGCTACAGTGCTATTATACAGCAATAAAAAGTTTGAAATCATGTAGCTTACTGCAACTGGGGTGTAACTGGAGGGAATCATGTTAAGGTTAAATAAAATAAGTCAGAGGGAGGAAAAATACTGGATGCTCTCACTCATCTGTTGTAGTCATGTAGAGGAGCATAACCAGGAAATACTGGCCTGGAATGATGACGAGCCCTTTGCCTTGAACTGGAAAACTGAGATAACCAAGGAATGGGAAAAAGGGTGGCGGAGAAGGAAGAAGCAGAATAAAAGCAATTACAGTACACACTAAACTTTGAGAAACAAAGGGGAGAAAGCATTGCTCCTATTGGAAAAAACCCAGCTCAGTCATGTGATCTTAAACACAGGAGATAAGCAGTATTCTAATATTTTAGTTCCATAATTTTAATCATATTTCATGTGAAGCAGATAACATTGATGTATAAAGTTAAATTAAAAATTTTAAAAATCTCCAATAGGGTTTGATTTATTGGGTTAAAGGGAAGAACCTCTCAATCGGGAGAGCTCTGTAAATACTTGAGTGACATAGTCAAAGACAGAGGTGTATGTGAGGGTTGGTTGGAGAAGGGGGGAGAGAGACAGAGACAGAGACACACATAGAGGGGAGTGAGAGAAAGGTGAGAGAGCGAGAAAGAAGGAAAGACAGAGTCAGAGAGAAAGAGAGAGAGGGGGAGAGAGAGAGAGAGAGAGAGAGAGAGAGAGAGAGGACAGAGATGGAGAGGTAGGTGGTGGAGAGAATTCCCCTTTACAT
Organism: Sorex fumeus; assembly: GCF_029834395.1. NCBI lineage: Eukaryota > Metazoa > Chordata > Mammalia > Eulipotyphla > Soricidae > Sorex > Sorex fumeus. Next base: position 15,370,955 of record NW_026606096.1, on the reverse strand, counting down.
AATCTGAGGCATGCAATATTAAGCTACATGGATAGTTAACTAATACAAGTTCTCCATTGATTCAAACTTCAGATATCATAGCATATTAACAGTATATTCTAACATAGGCCCAATGAGTTGAAAGGGCACACTCTCACGGACAGCCCATGGGATTAATACCAAGTTTTGAAACAATAAAATTTTCTCTACTGCAATTTTCTCTACAAGACAATTCTCTTGGCTAATCAATACTTAAGACTTTGAACAAATTATGTATGACTAAATTTTGGGATGTACCAGATCCCAAAATAATTTGATGTATTAAAAAATATATATTATATATATAATACATATATATCTATATCTAGATATATATGACTCTTGGAGAGCCCGCCAAGGTACCGAGAGTATCCCGCCTGCACGGGCAGAGCCTGGAGCCTGGCAAAGCTCTGTGGCGTATTCGATATGTCAAAACCAGTAACTATAACAGGTCTCATTACCCTGACCTTGAAAGAGTCTCCAATTGTTGGGAAAGATGAGCAAGGAGAGGCTGCTGAAATCTCAGGGCTGGGATGAATAGAGATGTTACTGGTGCCCACTCAAGTAAATTGACCAACAATGATATGACAGTGATATAGTGATACAGTGATTAAAAAATATAATATAAATGATTATCTTTCACAATGTTTTGGCCTAAAGAATTTTCTGGCCCTTCTCTTTCCAAATTTCTTTTTGGTCTGGCCCACCTCCCACAGCCGCCATCATGTTAACTCCCCCACTGGCTCTGCTCTACCAATTCAAGACTAAGTCTCCGAAGAATGCAAACCAAACAGCTAAAATTCATGAGCACATCAGTCCTCACAGATGAAAACTCCACGATACCCTTAGGAGGTGGGAAGGTCAAATACCTACACCGCCAGAGTTCCTGCAGCATCACCCACACTCCACTGCTGCCATCATGCCAATGGCTCAGCTCCACCCTTCACTAATATTCTCTGCCAAGATGCCAAATTGCAAGTAAATCCATTTTACTCTGGTTCCCAGACTGGAAATCTGGTGTCTTCTTAAAGTAGGTGTGAACAGCATTCCCCCACACTCCCATAATTTCAGAAGCCCCAGCAACCAGCCCCCACAGACCACCACCATGTCAACACATTGGCCCAGACCATCCATCCCGAAGTCTCTGGATCTCCTAACGATTCATTCAGTATTGAAATTTCAGTAGGAGCACACCAAATTAGATAGGAAAGTGGCATAGAAGCCAACTAAATTCAACAAACAAAAGCAGTCACACAGAAGGCATAACTAGCAACAAGCAGCTTAGTAAATTCTTAGACAAGGACCTAACAAACGCGTGATGAGATATAGCAATTTTCACAGAAAAATTGATTTTTATACTAATCAATTTTAATATCAGAGCTTTGCTATTTAGTCAATTTCAACTCTAGAATCATATGGATGGTTGTGTCTTTTGTATACATTAAAATAAATTTTTAAGTTTCTTTTGGTCTTTCTCTTTTTACTTTCACATTTTCCTACAAACATAAAGAAGTTATCAGGGCACACCTTTTAGTTTGAGACCCTCAGCTAAATGTCCAAGTTTCTCGAAGTTCTACTTCTTACACAACTGTAGGATACTCTGCAGCTACCATTTGTGCCACTCCAAAGAAAGAGTCTCCATTCCTCCAATAGCAGGTATCATTTATCGTCCTATTTATCAGGTATCATTTATCATTTTAGGCACCCAACATAAGCACCTTTTAGTTCCAGGTTTTAGCCAATATTCTCCTGTGAATAGTGCATGAGTTAGGTAACTCTATATTTATTTGAAGTTTTAGACTCCCAGAGCATCTGTTTATTACCAGGACAGAAAGAAGAGAACACTGCTGAAATTGACTGAAAGAACTTTCATCCACATCGGTTGAGTCTTCCAGAATAGGTGACTGGAAGAATTGATCTTTATCTTCACTCTTCAACTCAAAAATAATTTCCACTCAGGCTTAGAGCTCAAGTAAACCATTTTCATTAATTTTGTAATACAACTCTTTTATTTATACAAGTCTTTTATTTATATTGTGTCTATTCTTGGTAATTGGATCAATCCACAACCCACTGTGCTTTTCTACCAGATAACTGCTTGTCAGGGCTCACTTGAACTGCTTTTCTCTCATTGAACAATGTGGCCTTAAGGAGATCTAGGGCAGAGGGCACAGAGCAGGAGGCAAAGGAAAGCAGTGACTTAGCTGCAGAGCAGTGCCCAAGGATTTGCTCTTGAGTAGACTGGTTGGGGTTATGGAATGAAAAAATTCAAAGATTTTTTCATGTGCCCTTAGCTAAATAAATGGTGGTTATAACATAGAGGTTAAGACTAAACATTGCGAGAATGTCCTGACCCCGAGCCAGGATGGGGCTCTGGAGCACCTCGGAGGGCAGGGGATGTTGAGTTTCTCTCCTCCCTCTAAGCAGAACCCTGGCAGCCGAAAATCTCCAGAACTCAACCGCCACCATGCTCAAGGCCACTCATACACGTTCAGAAGAGCCTCACCCAAGAGGGAACCGGCAGAGAAACCCAGGTAATGCAGGACCTGTGATTGAGATCTCCAAGCCCGCTCGGATTGGGACCAGGCCTCCTACCTGCAGCTCCCCAGTTTTCCAGCAGCTTGACAGTCACACCCACAAACTGCGCCTGGTACCATGTAATCTCATCAATGACCAAAATCCAGAGACTGTCCAGAAGAGAGTCATACAGAATTACCTACACCCTATCTCACTTACTTATCAAAAGTAGCACACATTTTTTTGGTTTTAACTTGCTTGTATTCTCTTACATACGGGCATAAAAGGCTCCACAATGAAATGCAACAAACTTCACACACTTCCCTCTTATTGTGGTGGGAAGGTGCTTGGTGGTGGGATTGGTGTTGGAATATTATTTGTAATAAACTATTGAGAACTACTTTGTGAAAATAAAACATATAAATATTGAAAAAATTTTAAAAAGACCAAACAATGCTTTTTTTCCCCCTTTTTTCAAAGGGGCACATAAAGTTGGCAGTCAATCAAGATATAATTTACACATGCTAGAAGGAAATTCATTTCAAAATCTTCAGGCAGCAATGCAGACTCTGAGAACGAGACTTTTATGGATCCAAGTCATCCTTCCTTGGGGAGAGAGTGAATCTGAAGGAAAATGTTTATTATAGTTTTTTTCTCAACAAGGAATAAGGGACGCTGGGAAGATTGACGGAAGTTTTCAATGGTAAAGAAATAGACTTCGCACATTAACATAGCTCCTGGGCTCACCTGACCATATTTGCTTCAAAGCAGCCGTATCTGTGAACATCTTATCAGATCCAGACTTGTACCCTTACTTTCTCCCTATAGTCTTTTCTGGGTGGGTCCTAAAGCTCCACCCACCTGACAGTAGCTAAATGTCTTGTTCACAGTTCGTGACAGACATCCTACTCAAAACCACAGAGAGACACTTCTGAAGACCAGCTAAGAGAATCCGGTGAGGGTCACCAGCATCGGTGAGTAGGAGTTAATAAGGTGCTATGTGGGGGAGATGGGGTTTGGAGTAGGGAAGGCACAGAGTGTAACATGTAGGACCATACTTGCATCTGTTTGTTTAGGCCCTTGAAGTGCATCTTTAGTTGTTATCAATTTTCTGTTTGACTTTACACAAAGTCCTTTACCTGATACCTATTCCACAGGTTTGAAGCAAGTGGTTTGCCTTTTCTCAGGAACTAGGAGGTTTCAGGAGAATCTCTCACAACCCACAAGGTTTTAGTTCCAGAAAATAATACTCTTGAGATGGATTTGGTTGGAAGATGGATTATGGTGTTGAAGAGGAGGGACAGTGGTAACCTGGAAAGGGACAGTGAGCAGGGACACTAGAAAGATGAAACCTTTCTTACAAGCAGAAATAGCTTCTCCTTTTCAGGAACAAATTGACACTGAAGAGTCCTTACAGACTTCTGGTCTCCTCGGAGTGGCAGAGTTTTGCTTTCTTTTCACATACCCAAAAATCTGGGTTTGGCTGCTTGTGGTGAGGAGAGATCTCCTGGGCACCAACCTGTGGATCAGAGGTCATACTGTGGAAATCATCGAATGTGAAAAAAAGTGAAATTGAGAAAAAGTAAGAGTTCTGAATGTTTGGCTTCTTTCTGACAGGAGAAAATCTGAGGGGCCAAATCTCCTGAGAAAATTCACTTCAACCCTGCTCTTTTCACATTTAAATATGGCAGTATCCTCAGTCTTGACCAAACTGCAGGCAGAAGTCATCTGTCCCATCTGCCTGGACTATCTGAATAACCCCTTCACCATCATCTGTGGGCACAGCTTCTGTGCCTCCTGCATCAAGATGTCATGGAAGGATCTACAGGAAAATTTCCCTTGCCCATTATGCCGTTATCCACAAGAGGAGAGATACTTCAGAGCTAATCATCACTTGGGAAGGCTAGTTGATCTGGCCAAGCTCCTCCACAGGTCTAATATCAGCCAGATGAGGCAAGAAGAAGAAGACATGTGTGAGGAGCACAACCAGGTCCTGAGCTTCTTCTGTGAGGATGAACAAAAGCTGGTGTGTCTCCTGTGCATACAGACCCCTGCCCACCAGGGCCACCTTGTGAGACCTGTAGAGGAGGCCGTCTTACATCACAGACAGAGGCTAAGTCAATATGTGGAGCCCCTGAAGAAGCAACTGGTAAAAATGCAGAAACTAGTAGTCACCCATGACAGGAAGTTACAGAGATTAAGTTATCAGATTGAAAAGCAAATAGATCAATTAGGCTCTGAAATGGGGCAACTGAACCTGCTTGTGGACTATGAGCGAGAAGCAACATTCTCCAGGTTGGATGAAGAAAACAAACACCAACAACAGAAACTTGGTGACAACATCACCGCAATTTCTGACCACATTGACACCATGAATGATCTTTTCAAGGAGCTGGTGGAGAGGAGTGTGATGTGTGAGGGGAATTTGCTGAGGGAAGTCAAGAGTATTCAGCACAGGTGTGAGAACTTGGCGTCCCCAACTGTGTGTTCAGTTCAGTTCAAGAAGGAGGGCTATTGTCTTCCTCCGCTGTACTCGGTGTTCGACAACATTGTTCAGAAATTTCAAGAGGAAGTGACTCTGGATCCCCGCACAGCACATCCCAGTCTGTATATATCTGAGGACAGAAAGGTTGCCATCTATGTGAAGCAACGATCAAAAGTTGATGGGAAACCAATACTAGATCTTGATGATGTAGTGGTCCTGGGCTCTGAAGGGTTCAGTTCTGGTCGACACTACTGGGAGGTCCAGGTGGGTGACAAGCCTAAATGGGCCATAGGGGTGTGCACAGATGCCACTACCAGCAGTGACCAGTGGCCCCTGTCAGGTCAGAATCAATCCTGGATGGTCCAGTTGCAGGATGGTAACTACTTAGCTAGAGGCTCTGTACCTGTCCTTCTCTCTTTGAAGGACAAACCCACAGGGATTGGCATTTACCTGGACTATGAGTTGGGTCAGATTTCCTTTTATGATGCCAGCGACAGGTCCCACATCCATTCTTTTCTGGAGAAATTTTCTGATGTACTAAAGCCTTACTTCTGTGTGGGCCAGGACTCTACTCCTCTTGTGGTGTCTGCAGTAACAGATTCTACAGAATGAACTTTGCTTTATTTTCATCATGTCATTTTTATTTTGGCAGCACAGTAGAAGATGTTTCTACTCTCAGCAAATAGCAATGAAATAGCAATTCGAAGACACTAATTTCTTAAAATACTTGGAAAAAATTTTTCCTGCTTTGTTACTCTTGTATTTAACAAGTTGTTTCAATAAAGGTGATGAGATGTCCCTTGAGAGCATTGATGTCATTCTTGGCCTACAGCAATTAATGATTAAAAGTTTTGTGGAAGTTAGTGTCCTACCTTCTTGTCTAGCTGAGACTAACCACTTAGGTAGGATACTGTCCTGAGTTTTGTGGTTTGAAAGATTTATCTACTCACTGAAAACCTCCAGAACCCAGCCATGACCATGCTCATGGCCACTCTCCCCACATTCAGGCCAAGCCTCACCCATGAGTGAATCTCTGGGAAAACCTAGGTATGCAGCACTTTGTGACTGAGAACTCTGGGTTCAATGGGACGGGGAACAAAGATCCTCTGCCTGTCCCCCCTATCTCTGATTGACTCAGCTCTCATGCCCATAAGCCACCTCTGGCTGACTCCAGATAATCTTATCATTGGCTACCATCCAGATTGCATGTCCTTCTCTCCCGGAAGGGAGCATAATATGACACATGCCATAACCATACCACCGAACTCCTCACTAGGCTGTTTCATGCAAATCGTCCCAGAGGATTGGGGATGAGAGCCATCCCCGCCCTAAGAACCCAGTCCTGGCAGTCGAAAACCTCCAGAACACAGCTGCTTCCATGCTCATGGCCGCTCTCCACATGCTCAGGCAGAGCATCACCCACGCTGAATTTATTCCTGGACAGAGTGGCCGCACTTGCAGCCCTGGGATACTTCAAACCACACACCCTAGCCATATTCCAAGATTACGGTACCACATTTGACAGGGTTCAAAGTATGAGACAAGAACCAATTTTAGAGAGAAATATACACTTTTTTTTTAAGCACACAAGGCTCAACCTTGTAAATTATCTCTTATTGAAGGGCTCAATGGTCCCTGGGTGAAATACAACAATCTCCACACTCTTTCCTCTAAGAATACTTTTTTTTTTTGCTTTTTGGATCACACCCAGCAATGCTCAGGGGTTACTTCTGACTCTGCACTCAGGAATTTCTCCTGAGATGCTGGGAACTCAACCCAGGTTGGCCGTGTGGAAGGCAAACACCCTTCCCACTTTGCTATGGCTTCAGCCCTGTAAGGATACTTTTTTGTAGCATTACCAATGGTTTTTCATAATAAACAATACAAAATACATTAATTTCAGTTCTGCTTTGGGTTGGGATTGGGGTTCTGGAAGGAAACATCCAAAATATGGTGGTGGGAAGTTGTAATTGTGGTGGGATTGGTGTTTGAGTATTAAATGTAGTGAAATATTGTGAACTACTTTATAAATAAAAATTATAAAAATTTAAAAATAAAGAAATATGTGTCCACTCATCTGTTGGAGGGGAGCAACAGAAATGATACAATTTTTGTGTTTTGAATACATCACGGAAAAACCGTATAATGACCTTTGTGTGTTAAGGATGTCCACACCTTTCTACATGTTTTGCTAATGGAGACTATGCTTTGGATTCCTTTAATGACCAATTTCACCTTCTCCTCACTAAAAATGCCACTTAGATGATGTTTCTGTCATTTTCTGTATATTTGGTATATAATTATGTAAACTTGTTGTGTATATATCTCTACTGTGCTAACTCCTCATTCATCCTCAGAAAGGTTCACTAAGGGTAACTTTTGAGGAAAATCCCTTGATGTGAAAGAGAGAGAAACATTGGGATCCTTGAAAGAGAATGGTGGGTACAGTTGTGATGGGTGTGATATTGGAATTATGTGCAATACTGTTACCATCATTAGCAATATTGTGAACAACAAAATCTCAAAAAAGTTATGTAAAGATGGTTATTTACTCCTGAGTATACTGGTAATGGTGCCTTTTGCCATTCCCTTTCAGAGTTTTGCTCTCTCCCAAAGCTGGTAGAACAAGTTTCCCCATCTGTACATTGCCTTTATTCAAATAAATCCCTTCTGCTTTTACTAAACTAGTCTGTGGTTTTTGCATGAGCATAGCATAGGCGGTTTTGCCTAACCGATGTTGCTGTTGTCCCAAAATTCCAAACAGGATCAGACCACCGTCTCCTTTGTGCAAAATTCGACCTCACAGAACGAGGAGAAAAGAATGCAAGGTTTAAGAAGAGGACTCCCAGAACGACCACCAGCTGGGAGCTCTTTGGCTCTGTTGCAGCAACATGGGAAGATGCCGTCACTGACAACATTGATGAGGAAAACGATCGAATGATTCAGCACCTCCATGATTGTGCGAGGAATATCAAGAGAGAGATAACCACAAAAAACCGCCTTTCTTCGAACACTCTTGAACTTATTCGCCAACGTGGTTTGGCACATGCCTCAGGCAACCACAAGTGAACATCCGAACTGGCAAAACAATGCAGAGAAGCCATCAAGGATGACCTCAAAAACAGGAGAGCATCAGTGCTGGTAGATGCGGCAGAAGCTGGGAAAAGCATTTGTAATGCCCGCCTGTCCTTCACCAACTACAAGACCAAGATGACTGCCCTCCGACATCATGATGGATCTATCACATCTTCCAGAAGGGCAATGGAGAAGATTATTCATGACTTCTACTCAGATCTCTTTAATAGCCACATCCACTTGCCTACATACCACATACCACATGATGGATATGTCGTTCCCAATGTTCTCCCTTCCGATATCCAACATGTCATCTCATCGGTAAAAGAAACAAAGAGCACCTGGCCCAGACAAGATCAGACCTGAACACCTGAAGAACTTACCATCAGTACTCATCAATACATTGGCTCGGCTCTTCACATGCTACCTGTCTGAATGCAAGGTTCCATCCCAATGGAAAACCAGCAGGACTGTACTACTATACAAGAAGGGAGACATCCATGACATTGGCAACTATCGCCCAATCTGCCTATTGTCTGTCATCTACAAACTGTTCACTCGAGTCATCCTGAATAGGATTAGCAGGACACTAGATGTAGGACAACCATGTGAACAAGCCGGATTCTGAAAAGGATTCAGTATCATAGACCATATCCACACGATTACTAAGCTCATTGAGGTTTATCGGGAGTTCAAGATGCCGTTCTAATGTTCATTGATTTAAAGAAGGCCTTTGATTCTGTTGAGACAGAAGCGGACATTGAAGCCTTAGCCAATCAGGGCATACAAACTCAATACATCAGGATCCTTCGTGAGCTCTATTGCGGATTCACTACCAGGATCTCACCATTCTACAAAGAAGTAATCATTCATATCAAGAGAGGGGTTTGGCAGGGTGATACCATTTCACCAAAACTCTTCTGTGCCACCCTCAAGAACATCATGCGGCGACTGGAATGGGAAAGCATGGGAGTGAAGATAGATGGTCGGCAACTACACCACCTCCGCTTTGCTGATGACATCGTTCTAATAACACCAAACATCAGTCAAGCGGCACAAATGCTGAACGACTTTGACCGTGAATGTGGAAAGGTCAGACTACAGCTGAATCTTACGAAGACAATGTTTATGAGAAACAGCCTTGTTCCTGATGCTCCATTCGCTCTTAACGGAACCACCATCTCTGAATGCAACAGTTATATATACCTAGGTCGAGAAATCAACATGATGAATGACCTGGCACCTGAGTTGCACAGGAGGAAGAGAGTGGCTTGGAATGCCTTCAAGAGCGTTGAAGAAATAACTAAAAGGACAAAGAACCTCCAGCTACGAGCACATCTCTTTGATTCCACTGTTCTTTCTGCATTAACATATGCCTCAGAGACCTGGACCCTACGAAAACAGGATGAGAATGCTATTTGGGTCTCTCAAAGAGGAATCCAAAGAGCTATGCTTGGAATATCACGATTCACTCAAATGAGAGATAGAATCCGGAGTTCTGATCTTCGTCAATGCTCAAGAATCAGGGACGCTGTCTCATTTGCCAAGACATCAAAAATCAGATGGGCTGGACACGTAATGAGGTTTACAGACAACTGCTGGACTAGAGCCATTACTGATTGGATTCCATGGGACATCAAAAGATCACGTGGATGCCCACCTACAAGATGGTCAGACTTCTTCGTCAAGACCCTGAATGATCGGTTTGAGGCTCTGCATGTTCCTAGAACAAACAGATACCACTGGGCTACGCTAGCACGCAACCGGGATGAATGGAGACGTTACTGGCAGCTGCTTGAGTAAATCGATGAATAACGGGGATTAAGTGATAAGTGATTAAGTGATAGCAAAAATATGCCTTGTCACAGCTTCAATAATTTTAATGTACACTTGTGTAAACCCCAAATAAAAACATTTTCCTGTTTCATATTTGCCTTAAAGATTTCAGGTGGCAGAGATGATTCACCGAGTCATCTCAGTTTTATATTTCATATTTTGGGGAGGGAGACATTGACCACTGTTAACCATTTAAAAATATGTGTCAGTGTCTCCCGGGTGGGATGGGGGTGGGGAGGATGCTGAGACCCGTGGTGGTGGAGGATGGGCACTGGTGGAGGGATGGGTACTTGGTCATTGTATAACTGAAACCCAAACACAAAAATTTATAAGTCTATAACTGTACCTTTATGTGTTGGGGCTGGATCAATAGCACAGCAGATAGGGCATTTACCTTGCACGCAGCTGACCCGGGTTCGATTCCCAGCATCCCATGTGGTTCCCTGAGCACTGCCACGGATAATTCCTAAGTGCAGAGCTAGAAGTGATCCCTGTGCATCACTGGGTGCGATCCCAAAAGCAAAAAGCAAACAAACAAACCAAAAACCGAATAAAAATATGTGTTTACAAGGGAAGATATTGGTGGATGGACATGGTGTCTCTAGAAGAAAGGTGGGTTGGTTTCCTATCTTCTTCCAAGGCAAAGGTCAGGGATATTCACTTCCCCTTTTAAAGGAAACATGACTTAGAGCATCCATTTCACACAACATTGAATCCAAAATTTATCCAATAAAAGGAGCTTTTGAAAACTATGTGTAATGCCCTGAACCATGAGAAGAATATCTATCATTGTCTGTTGGCATCTGCAGGTGTCTGGACTTTGAGAAAAATTTATTTTATCCCAAAGGGCAGATGACCATCCCTTCCATCTCAGGCAGTTATATTTGTTCTATTTCTTAAGGAAGGTATTTTCCAGGTTCACCAATTGCCTCTATCTATCTATCTATCTATCTATCTATCTATCTATCTATCTATCTAGCACCTTCATTATACACTCGTTTGTTGGTGGAAGTCTAGGTTGATCCTATATCCTAGCAATTGTGCTAAAACAAATAATGGCATGCACATGTTCTTTTGAATGATGCATTCAAGGCAATTGCCCTATCTGCTATACTAATCTTTCCAGACCCTTCTCTCTCGATTTTAATAGGGTTTTTATAAGTTGTTTTTTGCTTGATCTTTGTTAGTACTCTATGCATCTTAGATATTAGCCTTTTATCTAACCCTGAGATATTAACTCTTTATCTGTGTGGAGTACAAATATTTTCTTTCATTCAATTGGGTTACTTGTTTGGTTACTTATTAGATTACTTTTGTTTGTCTGCCTGTTTTGGGGCCACAAGTGGTGCTCAAGGGTTAGTGATCTCAGCAGAGATTAATCTCACCTGAAAGGATGTTTCCATAATAAATTAATTTTACCTAGATTGCTATGCAGATGCAATAGATGATTAACACCAAAAATAGTGCTATGCAATTTGCCTTACCAAATGTCAAGCACTTTTTCAAAATTCGCGTATTAACTCATCAACTTGACAGATGAACTCTTAATATAATAATTAATCATGCAACAAGTACTAAAGTGCTGAAACTAATTGGCTTTTATAAGGTCACTTCAAATCTTGATGCAGTTAAAGTGCTTTTCTTCTTCGTTTTGGTCTGCCACACAAAGGTTCCAGAATCAAGTCAAGAGATTCTCTTTCAACCAGCTAATGGCTCAATAAAAGACCCCAAAGATACCACATTGCTTGAGGCCTTCAAAGTGGGGCCCTCCAGGAGTTCCCTGGTCATCCTCAGGGCCCCGAGAGTTACACCCAGCTCTGCTTAGGAGGCTACTTGGTGCTGGCAATGGAACACTGGTCAGGCACATATACCTTCACTCTGTTCTCAGTCCCAAAAGCCTATAGTGTTTACCCACTAAAAGGTGAATTTTTTGGACTATCCACCAGAAAATAAATGTAGCTGTGTTTGTACCTTTTTTTTTCTTTTTGGGTCACACCCAGCTATGCACAGGGGTTACTCCTGGCTCTGCACTCAGGAGTTACTCCTGGCGGTGCTCAGGGGACCATATGGGATTCTGGGAATCAAACCCAGGTCAGCTGCATGCAAGGCAAACACCCTATCGGCTGTGCTATCACTCCAGCCCCTGTAGTTGTTTATATAATTTATGCAATACATTTTGTATTTGATTATTTGGGAACTACACTTAGTGGTGCTCATGACTTAATCCTAGCTCTGTTGAGCTCAGGGATCACTCCTGATGGGTCTTGGGGGAACATATGAGGTGTTGGGCTTCAAACGTTGTACGCACTGTACTATCTCTCTCCCTATAATCTTTAATGGAAATTAGTGCCTGCAGAATCAACATGTCTTGAAAGGGATTTTTTTTAAAGATGTGTATTGAACTCAGACATCAAGTAACTGGTAAATGAGTGGGAAGAATTCCAATGGATATAGAAATATTAGATATAATGCCTCTAATTAGTAGCACTACTCATTACGTGTAGTTAGACCAGAACATGAAATCAAAGTGAAAAAATTAAACAATAGGTTTGCATCTTTTTCTCAGAATTGCTATCTAAAGTTTGTTTTCTTACACGTGCTAGTTAATTCTAACACACACACACACATACACACATACACACACACACACACAAAACACCTATTTATAGACAAAGAAAACAACCAACCCTTGTTCTATTTTTATGACCCAGATATTGACTTCTTAACAAGTTAACAGATATTAACTTCTAGTGAACAGATAGGCAATATAAATAAATTTACAATGATCACAAAATAATTACACAATGTACGTAAAATACCACATGCAATTTCACACTATTTTTCTTCAAACAAATTCATCTCTCCCCACTTAGTCCTATATTTTATCAAACCGTGTGTGTGTGTATTTGTGTGTGTCTGTCTGCATGTGTGTTTGCGTGTGTGTGTGTGTGTGATATTAAGAGACAACAATACTGTATTATATAAGTATCTGTTTGGCTGCTAATATTTAGAAAATATGAGATGAAGAGGCTCAGTCACATTTTCTATATCTCTTTCATTGAGATAAGAATAACACTATTTGAATGGATCAGGACAGCCCTGATAAGATGTGTAATCTCCATTATTTAACAAAACACATCCAGCTCTTCTTTATGTGAAGTGCCCTGAAGGTCAACATGGCTCTGCTTTGTTACTGAGGCAGGGATGAAACTGTCTCAGTCATGTGATATCACACCGGGTCACTGCAACCAGTCAACAATATTCAAATGAGACACTGAGACCTCAAGGCAAAATCAGAAAGTGACACGTTTTTTTAATTTATTTTTCAAAAACCGATTGTAAATCCTGATTTACCTCAAATACATGAAAAATATTGTAGTGTCTAAAGAAAAACCACAGACCAAAAAATCAAATGACTATTACCACAATTGGTGCTTTTATTTATTTATTTTTGTCTTTATTATTTGTTTGGATTCATTTTAGTCTTTAGGTAACATTTGAATTTTAAGATGCCTTTTTATATTTTCAATTTATTTTTTGCTTACTCTACTTGGAGGAGGGAATGCTATGATCATAAATGAAGTGGCTATCTAACAATTTTTTTTGTTTATTTGAAAATTATACAGGTCATGGATTGTTCTCGTTTGTAGAACTTTTTTCTTTTAAATTATCTTCTTTTTTCTCCATCAGATTGGTTGTTGAACATTTTGGTGGTTGCTTCTAGCAAGTCTTATTTCCGTTTAATTTGGTTACTAAGTAAGTATATTCTCCTTTATCTGGGTCACCAGAAAATTGTGATTCTGGGGAAAAGAGATCAGGGATTAAGATGATTTCCTGCATGTAGTTTACTCCTGTTTGATCTCTGGTGCCACATATGGATCCCTGAGCAGCACAAGGAGTGAGTGTGGACAAAGACTCCCCCCACCCCCACAAAAAAAAAATCATGATTTGATTCTCCAGTGGTCTTGCCAATGTAAGATCAGCTTCTCCTCTGTTCATTTGCTCTTGTAATCCTCGTTAATAGAATGAAGGAAGGCTAAGAACTTCTTTGCAGTTTCTGGTTTCTAGAATCTGAAATGCATAGTGAATTGCAAAAGGAAAAATTCAAATAATTACTTCTACAGCCCCCATTCCTGCCAAAGTCCTTGCCCTGATATCTGGAGAACTGAGGTAGGCAAGCCCCTTGCAGGCAGGAGTGATGCCTCATAGGAAGCCAGCCCAGAATCTACTGTGAGCATAAAAAAGAAAATCTTCTCACATTTTTTAATATTTTCCTTGGAAATATTAGCTAAATATTCAAATTTATTACTGGAAAATTATTTTCTTTTTCCACACATAAAGAGGACACAGTAGTTTTTTGTATGTTTCTTCCAGTTTCAAAAACATGTCTCTCATTTCTTTTGAGTCTTCAGCATAGTTATCATTAACTTCCATGTTTGTACCAACATTTTTCCTGAGTAAAAAGCACTGTAGCACTGTCCTCCCATTGTTCATCGATTTGCTCCAGCGGGCCCAGTAACATCTCCATTGTGAGACTGGTTGTTACTGTGTTTGGCATATGGAATATGTCACTAGGAGCTTGCTGGGCTTTCCTGTGCGGGTAGGTAAGATACTCTCAGTAGATTGCCAGGCTCTCCGAGTGGAATGGAGGAATCGAACTCGGGTCAGCCGTGTGCAAGGCAAATGCTCTAATGCTGTGCTATCGCTCCAGCCCTGAGTAAAAGTATTAAGGCCCTCTCGTTGTTCATCGATTTGCTCGAGCGGGCCCAGTAATGTCTCCATTGGAGACTTTGTTGTTACTGTGTCTGGCATATCGAATACGTCACGGGTAGTTTGCCAGGGTCTGCCATGCGGGCAAGATACTCTCGGTAGCTTGCCAGGCTCTCCGAGAGGGGCGGAGGAATCGAACTCGGGTCGGCCATGTTGGCTGCGTGCAAGGCAAATGCCCTACCGCTGTGCTATCGCTCCAGCCCAGAGTAAAAGTATTAATTAAAATCTATTTATATTTTAGGCAGTGCCATCTGTATTATTAACCTCACTATGATATTGGTGAAAAATGCAGAAATACCCATTAGAGGTAAACTGAATGCTGAGAAAGTTCACTTAGATAATTGTCCCACATTGGTTGAATTCTTTCTTTTTTCTTTTTGAGTCACACCCAGTGATGCTTAGGGGTCACTCCTAGCTCTGCACTCAGGAATTACTCCTGGGATGTTTGGGGGGCCATATGGGATGCCGCAATCAAACTCGGGTCAGCCCCATGCAAGGCAAATGTCCTACCTGCTTTCTCTCACTCCTGCTCCAGTTGAATTCTTTGAATAGATGACTGGAAGAACAGATATTGTCAAGTTCTCTCTGTACATCAAGTAAGTCACCTGACACCAAAGTTCAGAGTTCAATTGAATGGTCTAGCACTTGACCTTATTCCCTCTCACACCCTTCCAGCTAGTGTCTCAGCTTACACTCTGAACTCCAGGCAAGTCCAGTCCTCCCTCTTGAGGGGACGAACCAAAAGATTGTTTTTGTTTTTTTTGTTTGTTTTTTAAATTGAGCATGGTCTCAACACCTCTACCTCCTGGTGTTGTATATATGCTCTGGACACTTAAGAGACTATGCAGACTGCTCTCACTGATGCTGAAGGTATTCAAAGACATTTGCCTCAATTTAGAGACTAGCTTAGAGTAAACAAAAGCTACTTAGAACTGCCATACTCAGGTAAATATAAAATGCAAGTATGAGCTCTGGGGAGACGGGGTATTGGGAAACCCTAGCTTCCTAAGATCTTTGCAGGTGTAGAGAAATGTACCTCTAAAATGATATGCAGTTGGGGCTGGAGTGATAGCACAACAGGTAGGGTGTTTACCTTGCATGCAGCCGACTGGGCTGACCCCGGTTTGATTCCTCCGCCCATCTCGGAGAGTCCGGCAAGCTACTGAGATATCTCGCCCGCATGGAAAAGCCTGTATATATTGTAAAAAAAAGTATAATTTAAGGAGCTGGAGTGATAGCACAGCGGGTAGGGCATTTGCCTTGCACGTGGCTGACCCAGGTTCAATTCCCAGCATCCCATATGGTCCCCCGAGCACCGCCAGGAGTAATTCCTGAGTGCATGAACCAGGAGTAACCCATGTGTATCACCAGGTGTGACCCAAAAAGCAAAAATAAATAAATAAATAAAATAAAATGCTATGCAGTCTATTGAGTTAAAATGTATTTATTATGAATACAAATCTGTTGTCTGTCAAGGAGATTTAATTAATTTACATAAATTTTGATAATTACTGATACCAGTTACTGATACAATTTCCCTGTCTGAGATCAAAAACAGTGGACAGTAAATGATATGTGGGGTATGAAAAGACAGAGAGTATATTTAGTAATATCTGTGATATGACAGATCATACGAACTGAGAAAAACCTACTAAAAAACACTGGACATATTTATGACAAGTATGAACAGCACTCGTACCCAGGAGCCTTTATTTATGAATTCAAGAAAGGGAGCTGCACTCTCCCTCCACATTATCTTGGTCTTCACAGAATAATTAACACCTTCCAGGAAGATTTGACACTAGATCCTAAAACAGACCATCCAAGTCTTACTGTCACTGAAGATACAAGTGTGATTACTTAGAATAAGTCTAAGACCTTTTCTCCATAATCCCAGAAAATATATTGCTCCCAGCTGTGCTCAGTTATAGTGCTTTGACATTGGCAGGCATTTTTTAGCAGGTAGACATTAGAGGATTTGGTGAATGGACCTTAGAATTGTGTACAGAATCTATCTGTCTTCAGAAATCATCTGATATCACCAACCCAAAAGCAGTTTGGAAGGATCTGAAGTATACAGGATACTGAACAGAAAGAGCAAGTTTCAAGATATGGTGTTTTTCTAGATTCTGAACTGGGAGAGTATTCAGGTTATAATTTGAATAACAGAACATGTCTTTATAAATATACTGATGAATAAATGGAAAATCCGGTATTATATTTTGCTATTGGATCTTCTTCATTTCCAGTCAATTTGGTCACAGAGGAATGGATACGATTTCATTTCTGATTTTTAAGTTTGGGTATATTTTCTTCTCTTTTTATTGGAAGGAGTATAGTTTTTAACTGTTTTTTAAGTTGATGTTCAATGTCTGGGTGCTGGAGTGATAGCACAGCGGTAGGGCGTTTGCCTTGCACGCAGCCAGCCCAGCTGTGCCGGGTTTGATTCCTCTGCCCCTTTCGAAGAGCCTGGAAAGCTACTGAGAGTCTCTCTCCCACGCATCAAAGCCTGGCAAGCTACCCGTGATGTATTCAATGTGCCAAACACAGTAACAACAAGTCTCACAATGGAGACATCACTGGGACCGCTCGAGCAAATCGATGAACAACGGGCGGACAGTTGGCTTTCTACTGAAAATCTACTCTCTTTGGAATCTTGGGGTAGATGCCAGAAATGGAATCACCGGTTCATATGGAAACTCAATTCCTAGTGTTTTGAGCTGTGTCTATATTATTTTTCCAAAAAAGGCTGAATCCAGTAGACTTTTCCACCAGCAGTGAATAAAAGTTCTCTTTTCCCCACATCTACATCAACACTGGTTTTTGTTCTCTGTGATATACACCCGTCTCACTGGCATGCCTCGCTAGCATGAGATGGTATCTTAGTGTTGTTTTGATTTGTATCTTCCTGATGGTAAATGAGAAAGATGGTATGTGAGAAAGTTTTTTATACACATTTCTTTTGCCATCTGAATGTACTCTTTGAGGAAGTATATGTTCACTTCACCCAATTTTTGATGGGGTTTGGTTGTTTTTTTTTTTGTAAAGTTCTATGAGTGCTTTATATATCTTGGATATATAAAAGCCTTTATCAGATAAGCAGTGGGCAAATAAGGATGATTTTCTCTTCTCATCCTGCCTCATGAATGTTCTGAGGCACCTTTGTCAGTGTTCAGGGCTCAAACAGTGACTCAAAGCCAGGTGGTCCTGCATAAAAAGCATACACTGCAGCACTCTGAGTTATCTCCCTGGGCTGCAGGATTGTTGTTCCTTGAAACATGACAGAGAATTTCTTAAGATTTCAGTCTCCCAAGAAGCAGCCTGCCCTCATGCATCTTTCATTCCACATGGTACATGGATGCCCCCTTGTGTCAGTACTTTGTTACTCAATCAGTAAGAAGCTCAAGAATAATAATAGAGCAGCTAAGAATATATGAACACACTAAAAAATCTGGGGTGCCTATGGGAGCCAGGTGGGCCACGTCCTCGCCCTGCAGAGGTCCCGGCAGTCACATCCACATGCCCTGCTGTAGCCATGACAAAGGATCATCTCCACCACTTCATTAATACTCTCTGCAGTGACACCAAGCAGCAAAAAAAATTCACATGCCCAGGTGTCTAGGCCGAGAGCTCTGGCGTCTTCACCCAGAGTGATCTAGTAGCGTCTAACACCTGTCCTTCAGGAAGTCTGGAAGCCACGCCCACCTCCCACAGCTGCTGTGTTGACTCACCCATCCACCCTGCCTAGGTGGCCTTGTAACGCTTCCCGATTCCTCAATACTGAAATGCCAGTAGGAGCATACCAAATCAGGTGGGAAATAGCGGAAAACAGCTCAACTCAACAACAAAGACAATACAAGAGAAGGCAAAACTAGCAACAAACAACTCAGTATATCCATAGACAAGGATTTAATTCCCGGGTGAGATAAAACAATTTTCACATAAAAAATGGATTTTTGAACTAGTATCGATTTTAATATAAGAGCATTGTTACCTGAAAAATTCCAGCTCTACAGTTATATCAACAATTGTGGCTTTTGTCTATATTAAAAAGAAATGTTTTTTCAAAAATGAACAGGCCTATCTGATGTTAAAATATATATACCTGAAAATGCAGATTTGTAAACCTACTGCATTTTTATTGGGATTTTTGTTTGTTTATTTAGGGGCCACACCTGGCCATGTTGCAGGGTTACTTCTGGCTTTCTGCTCAGGAATTACCCCTAGCGATGCTTGGGGGCCCATATGGGATTCCCGGGATCAAATCCAGGTCAGCGGTGCAAGGCAAACACCTTACTGACTGTAATATCGTTTATGTCCCTCAGTGCATTTTTAATGACTGGAGCATTAGAGCACTTGAAACTGCTGATGAGTACCTAATTTTTAGTTAAACAATTCATGTTCTTTTTATGATTGAACACTGACATCTAATTAAGAAACTGTCATGATTTGGGTGCATCTCAAATGTAACAGCATTTGACTTTAAAAACATGGTTTGAGGTTATACTTATGTAATGATGGTGTGTGTGTGTGTGTGTGTGTGTGTGTGTGTGTGTGTGTGTGTGTGTGCACGTGCTATTTTTTGTTCTTTTTAATAAAGACCAAACTCAGGGGTGAGGGATACTTGTGGCAATATTCAGCCTAACAGTTCCCAGGGGTTCATCAGGGCTACACCCTGTGTGGTGTTTAGGGATCTCAAGGTGCTGGGGAGCAAATTCAGAGTTTCAAACATACTAGCTAAATGCTCTAATACTTTAGCCATACCTCTGACTTCTACAATGGTATTTTTGGAGATAATTGGACAGACTTTTCTTACTATGCCCATTCATATAGACACATACTTTTCCCCACCAGACTCTAAATATAGAAACTTTTTATTCACAAAATTTTAATATAAGACATTAGTATTATGAAAAAGAAAATAAAAACTTTGCATAAGCTACACTTTTTTTTTTTTTTTTTGCTTTTTGGGTCACACCGACGATTCACAGGGGTTATTCCTGGCTCATGCACTCAGGAATTGAGTTGTGGGGCTGTAGTGATAGTACAGTGGGTAGGGCATTTGCCTTGCACGTGGCCAACCTGGGTTTGATTCCCAGCATCCAAGATGGTCCCCCGAGAATCGCCAGAAGTAATTCCTGAGCTCAAAGCCAGGAGTTACCCCTGTGCATCGCCGGATGTGACCCAAAAAGAATAAAAAAGAAAGAAAGAAAGAAAGAAAGAAAGAAAGAAAGAAAGAAAGAAAGAAAGAAAAACAGTTTGAGTTGTATTGGCTTCCCAGTGGATCTGAAATAATTAATTTTGTCTAATTTCTGATGTCAGTCGACAGCTGGTTCATTTTAAGCCCTCCTTCTAAGACCCCTAGAAGAGCTAGAGCCAGACTAGCCATCTCTCTAGCAGGTACAGGATGCTAGAAGAGGGGCTGGGTGGAAGCAGCTCCAGAAGAGCCCGCATGAACGTATTGTCCTTTGGCTTGAGAATTTGCCACAGCCGGCTTCATAAAAGCCTCCTGGCTTGCCTTCTTGTTGGCAGACTTGTTACCTAGACAGCCAATGCAACAGACTGCAGGGCCCATCCATAAGAGAAACTTAATTTCCAAGATTCGTAGAGGGTACAAGTTGATGGCACAGAGATTGAGAGTAGCATCCTCTTGGCTCATGCTGCCAGACAAAAAGCAAATGCCAGGAACAGTCCGGTGGAGAGTCACAACAGTGGCCATTGCTACTTGCTCTGGAGTAGTCGTCTTGGTGCAGGCATGTGCAGCGGTCACCAAGCTAGGCTTCAGCAGGGTGCCCTCCTGGTAAATATGATGGTCACTGAGGGCTTTGTAGACAGTAGTCAGAACTTTCTCTGTCACATAAAGGCAGTGTCTAAATCATGGTCTCCATTAGAAATGATCTCTAGTTCAAAAATAGGTAGGGACAGTAGCGATAGTACAGTGAGTAGGGCATTTGCTTTGCATGTGACCAACCTAGGTTCAATCCCCAGCATCCCATATGGTCCCCTGAGCACTGTCAGAACTGATTTCTCAGTGCAGAGCTGGGAGTAACCCCTGTGCATCACTGAGTGGGACCCCCCTTCCAAAAAGAGTCCCCCCCAAAAATCCAACCCTCAAAACCTTTAGGTTCCAGCTCATTCTGCTGGCAGATGCTAGCACAGAGGGTCAAAACATTGGCATTCTCCTGGATAGCAAGGCTGCAGAGACACTGGTCAGCAATACTTAGCACAGCACAGCACTTGTCAAAGTCAGCACCATCTTTCTTTTACTGAGCACAGCACTCAGAAAAGTCACTGAGCACTTGAATGGTGGTTGCTTTCTTTGTTCCTTCGAAGAGAGCAGCTCTTTGGTCTAACTCAATTCCCAACACAATCCCCTTTTCCTTGAGGATGTTTCTGAAAAGTTTTCCCTGGCTGTCCTTCTGGTAGTGAGTCTCAGGGCAAAGGATCATGCCTTTGATGCTCGGTTCCTAGAATTTTCCAATGTGAAGAGGATTCATCAAACATCCTGCAATTCTCTGTGTTCTCCACTTTGGTCCTCTGTTGGAGATTCCCCACGGTGACCATAGACTCATCTGCACCGGGATCCCCTTTCCACTGGCAACAAGGTGCTGGGCAATAGCTGAGAGTTCTTTCTTCTGTTCTGGAATGATGGATGGAAATCTGTGAGCCATGTTGACTGGTAGTTTAGAGAAGAGTCTTAGCCATCAGAAGCAGAGATAAGGCAGCAGCTGCTGAAGAGAGACCAACTAAAGTTTTTAAAGTTGAACTTTTACCTTTAATAAGAAAATTTTGCTTTAAAATATTGATACCAAACATAGATTTTCTTATGTTTGTTAGCATATAGATAATTTTTAGTACTATTGAAATTAACTTTTTAAACAAGGCAGTGCTGGAGGTGGGACACACAGTGCTCGGAAATCCACGTGCTAGACAAGTGCTCTGTAATTGGAACTCTCTAAACACAAACATTTGTTTGGTTTTGTTTGGGCCACTCCCTGTAACGCTCAAGCAAACAGGGAGCAGGGCTTCAGCACGTAAAATACTGTAAAGTACGTGCTCAGCTGGTTCTGTTATCTCTCTGGCCTTGAAAAAAAAAACAAACCTAAAAACACACTTTTTTTTCTTTTCTTGTTTTTTTTTTTTTTTTTTTTGGTCACACCCTGAGATGCACAGAGGTTACTTCTGGATCATATGCTCAGGAATTACTCCTGACGGTGCTCAGGGAACCATATGGAATGCTGGGAATCGAACCTGGGTTGACCACGTACAAGGCAAATGCCCTACCCACTGTGCTATCACTCCTGCCCCAAAACAGACTTTTTTTTTTTTAAAAAAAGGAAATAGAGCCTAAATGGCAGTGGAGAGTAGATGTACTTAAAGAGATAAAGGTAATTAGGATTTATGTGAAATAATTTTTGTCGTGTGTGGTCATTCATTTAGTCAAAGTTGGGAGGTTTGGGCCACTGGTCATTGTGCTTAGGGTTTACTTTGTGCTCAGTGATTACTTCTGGTAGTATGCTTGGGGTGCCATATGCATTTCTATGTTAGGAATTGAACTAGAGTAGGTTGCATGCAACGCAAGCACTTTATATGATCTCTCCAGCCCTTTTCCAATTATTCATCAACACAAGGACACAAAAAGTCTGATGGGTACGGCTTTATTTCATTTAATTAATTAATTTGGTGGGGAACACACAACCATGCTCAGGGACTCCTTCTGGCTCTGTACTCTGAATTGCTCTTGGGGGATTGCCGGGGGACTTGCAATGCCAAGGATGGAACTCAGGCTTCCTGTGTTTAAATCAATCACTCAGACCATTGAACCATCTCTTTGGCCATGAATTGCTTTCTTATCTCCTACAATTATTGGCAATGACTTCAATGTAAACAACTTTTGTGCAGTTCAGTTAGATTATAAAATGACTTAAACTACAATGATAGGAAAATGATCAAAAACTCCAATGAAAAACTGTGGAGGAATGTAGCTTAGAGATAGAGTGCTTGACTTGTATGTGGAGGGAAGGGGGCAAGAAGAAGGGAAGGAAGAAAGGAAGGAAGGAAGGAAGGAAGGAAGGAAGGAAGGAAGGAAGGAAGGAAGGAAAAAGGGTACACAAAATGCAACAGTTGTCATGCACTAGAAAAAGTATAATGAGGGCTGTAGCAGTAGCACAGCAGGTAGGGCATCTTTCACGCAGCTAGACTCACGTTTGATCCCTGATATTCTCTAAGGTCCCCTGAGCACCACCAGGAATATTTCTTGAGTACAGTGCCAAGAATACCACCACCAGGAGTAATTTCTGAGTGCAGAGCCAGGAGTAACCAAGGAGTTACCCAGGAGTTTCATTCCTTGGGTGTGACTCCCCCCCCCCAAAAAAAAATAAAAATAAGTACAATGAATGTTTTTAAGGTCACAGTTCCATATATGGCACACTCTGCCAGCATATCTGAATTAAAGCCCTAGAACTCATTTTCAGTATATAGAAAAAATATGGACTAGTGGGATAAAATACCAATATAATATAAACTATCAGATAAAGAATGTATTACAATCTAAAAGGCCACGGGGATGGGAATTTAAACAAATGAACGTGTTTTGAAAGAGAAAAGGAGTATACATGTGGTCCAGATTCAAAGAATTCACAGAATTAGAACTACTCATATAGACTCATTTAACTTAAATGAGAGCGGTCAGAGCCCCGCTGCCGCCTAGGACGCTCAGTCCAATCCCCCTGCTCAGGAACCCGAGTCGCCTCTCCCAGGAGCTCCATAAAGCGGACCCCCGACTACAACGCCTGGAGCCAGCCCTCGCTGGCCAGGACTCGGGCCCCTTGGGTTCCTGTCTCCGAGATCGGGCCTTTGGGGATCTTGGCAGAGGGTCAGCTGCTTCAATTCTTAGTCTATCTAAGCATCAAGCCGGAGCACTTCCCAATCTTCCCCTCCCCGGGGCCGGCGGGCTCCCCACTTCATTGGCTTGCCCCCGCCCCCCTATGTCCCCCAGCAAGCGCTATTGGAGCTGCCTCCAATGCCCAGCCTCGGGGTCTGGCGCGCACCGTCCCTCCCGCTTCCCGGGGCTGCAAAGTCCCAGTCCCCGCACTCCCCGTGGCCCGACTGCACGCCCCAAGCCCAGGCAAGTCGCGGGGGACAGGATGCCCGGAGCACTCGGAGCTTCCAGGTGCCAAGGAAGCCCTCCGGGGTGCGCCTCCCTCCTCCCCCTTCCCCCGACTGATGACTGATCCCCACCAAGGACGACCCCAAGGAGTGCGCAGCCGACGACTGAGTCACCTCGCGGGTGACAGTGGAGCAGGAGGAGGCAATTGTCCAAGGGCGCCGCTGCCGCTTGCCAACCTGCATGCCAACTTGTACCAACTTTCTGGTGTGCTGCAGACCGCGGCGGCGGAGGTGGCGGACAGGATGTCGGGATGGCAGTGATGGAGAGTCCCAGCAGAGCGAAGCTGGACCCCGCGGACCTGGCCGCCTTCGCCTTTCCAGGAGAGTAAAATACAAAGGAACAAAACCCCACACTTAATTGGATCATTGGATCAAGAACTGGGTAATGAAGTGTAAAACAATTTGGAAAATTACTGGAGAAAATTTAAAAATTGAACACATTTGAATGTCCTCATGGCTTTCTTGCTACTTTTCTTATTTATGATAACATCATGTCATTTGGTAGGATATGCACTCGTTTTGAGAAGAATTATGCTTACACTTATGAAAAATGTATTTCAGTTTATTTTCAACTCTTACAAGGAGTAAGAGTATGTTTACAAACACTTCACACAAAGAAATAAAATGTAACAAATATTTTTTAGAATATTGAAAGGTGTTTATTACAGTTTTCCTTCAACATTTCTCCATGGCTTAAAATTGTTGTTAAATAAGAAGTTTGGGAAAACATAGTCATGATATTCTTAGATCTACGCTTTAGTTTCTGGCCCACTGCAGACCTTCAGTGAATCTTTCTCCAAAGGCTACATTAGATTGCAGGCTACAGGCTACATTCCTGTTTATCTAAAATCTGAAGTCTTGGGAAAATTACTTCACTTTTCTGGGCTTTAGTCTTCTTCTTAACCATCCAGTCCCAGGCAGGGAAAAGGAAGCTTGCAAGGTTTATAAATTATTCACCTGTCTTCTGCATAAACCATAACTGAACATCTCAAAAGTCACAAATTTCCTAAGCATCCTGATTTTTTCCTCAGAAACAAATCTTTCATCAGTTACAACTGCAAATGTTCATTTTAAATGTTTATTTAAAATGAACAGAATCTCCATTTCTTAATATCAATTAAGACTAGAAATCTACAAGTGACATTTGATTTCTATCATTTTTAATTCTTGTTTTCAGTAAGTAAAAGGTAAAGGCCCTCCCGTTGATCCTCGATTTGCTCGAGCAGGCCCAGTAACGTCTCCATTGGAGACTTTGTTGTTACTGTGTTAGGCATATGGAATACTCTCGGTAGCTTGCCGGGCTCTCTGAGAGGGGCGGAGGAATCGAACTCGGGTTGGCCATGTTGGCCGCTTGTAAGGCGAACACCCTACCGCCGCTGTGCTATCGCTTTCAGTAAGTATTTGTTTATAAAGTCAAACAATAGAACTAAGCTAACATTTTTGGAGTAGCAGAGGAAGTACATTCTTTAAAGCTTTCTTTTCTTTTTTTCCCTTTTTTTAAAAGTTTTGTTTACAGATAAATATCTTTTGGGTACAAATTTTTTGCCTCCAAATATTAATAGCTCAATCACCTCCAAAATCCCAAATTCCTCTCCTCAGTCCATTGAGCCTCTCTGTTATTTGATCACCTTCCCTTCCATCTTCACCATCCTTCTGTTGTGTGAGTCCATGAGATTCTTTTGTTTGTTGCTTTTAGTGCAGATCCACTCTTGCTTGGGACCATTCTCAGCCTGGGGCTCTGACTCACTCCCAGCCTGCTCCTGCTAATGAACAATGTGGGGGATATGATGCAATCACAGCCCTTTAATCTAGTTCCCTGCCTTCTCCATGGGTTTTTCTACATTGTTTCTGTCTGTTCCTAGATTACCAGAGTTTCTTGAGGGAGCAGGGCCACCAGGTGGTAATAAGGGATCACTCCCAGTAATTCTCTATCAACCAGGCCTGCAGTCACTGTGAGGGCACGAGAATGCAGCGCTCCACTTACCCCAATTAAAAATTAAAAAGGAATGGCTTTAGTAATTTTATGTCTGGCATTTAATCCCATTGTCAGATCCTTTTAACTTTGTCCCTTCTTTTCATCCTTCAGACTTATAACTTCTCAGTGTTAGGAAAAGTTGAAAATAGACTGAGGCTTATAGTTTGAAACTGTAACAGCTTCTCCAGAGAGATGCTCCCCTGTTGCATTCTGTTGACTATGATTGGATCCATGTAGTTAAGTACCCTTGTGCATCCGTAAAGATGGCAGGTCCCTGGCTCTCCAGTACCAGCCCGTGAAGACTGCACAATAGAATCAATTTGGGTCTAGAATCTGCTTGTTTTTCACTGCCATACAAAAAAACACACTTCTCAATAATGCTTGTTCAAAGTTTCTCTACATTTGATGAATTTTCTTTGTATACATTTCTATTGTGCATGCTCACTGTTCTGTTCTCCCTCATGAATACCTATGTGTTTCCTGAAAATGACTAGGAAACATATAAACTGTTATCTCACTATGTCTCTTCTGGGTGTCAAAACAGAGCCTCTCTACTCTCTTCAAAGTTTTTTTTCTAGATATGCTGGTGGAATCCTTCCCAGCCTGAAAGTGTTTCATTGCCAGTAAAGCCCCTCTTTTATATTTAGTTATTCCTGTACTATTTTTGGAATGCCATTTTGAAAAGCTATTGTCTTTTTATGTCGGATAGTGAGATTAAGTGAGATTAACCAGAATTCTCCACCAGAAGATTTTATGTCTACACTCATGAATAAGATCATTTTCACTGAATGATGAGAAGTCCTCAAGGGAGGAACGAAGAAGGAGGGAAAAGTACAGGCAGTAATAAGTAGAATTCTGAGAGTTTTATACTTTTATTTGATTGATTGAGGGAAAGGCTCAAGACTCACTCCTGGTACTGTGTTTAGGGATCACTCCCAGCAGGGATCTGAGTACAGTATGGAGTGAAGAGAATTGAAACTGGTTTGGTTTGGCTATGTGCAAGGCAAGCCCCTTATCTGATGAACAGTCTCTCCAGTTCCTGGCGTGCTAAACTATTTTTAGGACCTCTGTTGGATTAATTGGAGTTAAAAAATGAAAGAATTCCAGCATAATCTAGTGAGTAATTTCAAAATATCTCTGAGCACTAAGAAAAATGAACATACTTATTTTCAACTCCGGAGAGCCCGGCAAGCTACCGAGAGTATTCCATATGCCAGACACAGTAACAACAAAGTCTCCAATGGAGACGTTACTGGGCCCGCTCGAGCAAATCGACGATCAACGGGAGGGCCTTTACCTTTACCTTTACCTTATTTTCAACCATTCATTTTTTCTTTTTTGGTGGTGGTGGTGGGGGCACATATCATAGTGTTCAGGGCTTACTCCTGGCTTTGTGCTCAGAGATCACTGCTTATTGGTGAATGATTGTACTACTGGGAATTGTACCTGAGTTGGCTGCATGTAAAACAAGCACACCAATAACTATACTATCACATTGAACTTAAAAATTTCATTTTAGAGATATTCAAACAGATATACAAGAGAGTAGGATAACGAATTTCCAGAATCACTCTTTTCTAATATTTCTACTACATGACCAATCACTTGCCATCTCCCTATGAAAGTCCTGATACGTTTTCACTGAGATTATTTTGATTCTAATCATCTAGGTGAGTCATCCCAGGATTTCATTCCAAGTATTTCAATAACTTTAACAGAGAGGGGCTGGAGCGATAGCACAGCGGTAGGGCGTTCGCCTTACAAGCGGCAACATGGCCGACCCGAGTTCGATTCCTCTGCCCCTCTCGGAGAGCCCGGCAAGCTACCGAGAGTATTGGATATGCCAGACACAGTAACAACAAAGTCTCCAATGGAGACGTTACTGGGCCCGCTCGAGCAAATCGACGATCAACGGGAGGGCCTTTACCTTTACCTTTACCTAACAGAGAGGGATCTTAGATAAATAATCACACAATTGCACCCATATAGATGTAGTGTAGCTCCAAGATCATGAAACATTTTTTTTCTCCAACACCAAAAACCTCATTATTTGTGTATTGAAGAGGTTCAGCTTTTCTATTTCTAGATATCTTCAGTAACGGCGGGCAAGCAACTTCTTCTTCTTCTTCTTCTTCTTCTTCTTCTTCTTCTTCTTCTTCTTCTTCTTCTTCTTCTTCTTCTTCTTCTTCTTCTTTCTGGGTCACACCCGGCGATGCTCAGGGGTTACTCCTGGTTCTTCACTCAGGAATTACTCCTGGCGATGCTTGGGGGACCATATGGGATGCTGGGAATTGAACCCGGGTCAGTGGCGAAAAAGGCAAATGCCCTACCCGCTGTGCTATCGCTCCAGCCCCAAGCAACTTATTTACTGACAGAAAACCCATGATCAGTGTTCCTTATCTAACCCCTGCTCCATATCTACCTACCTGCAGCATGTGAGTAATTCCACACACGTAAGCAATCACCCCTCTTTGAGGCTTCCTAGGAGGTTCCACAGTGGAATCCTTTCCAGCAGTAACAAGTCTGGACAGGCACTAATACTTTAGCTGAAGAAAGGTGACTATGTTCCTGAGAAATCTGATCCTTCTCTTTCTTTTACTTAGTCTTGTTATAGTCCTGGACTATGAGTTGTGTCAGATTTCTCTCTATAATGTGAGAAATGTTCTAACATCCAATATTTTTTTTTGTCTCTTCTGGTACCATCTCCATTAAGGGTGTAATTAGGAGCTGCTCAAGGATTGGTGCTTAAGGATTACTCCTGGGCAAGCTTGGGGGAGCATAGACAGTGCTCGTGGTCTGCACTTTTAAATAGTTATTTTACATATTTTGATGATTTTTATTTGGTGAATATCTGTTACTGAGTGTGAAGTTTTCTTTCTATATAGATTGATATGAAGTGTTCTCAGTATTTTGTGACCTTAAAACACAAAATTCTTTGGAGAGGAGAGAGCTAAGGGTTCACATTCTCAGGTTGGATGTGGGCCAGTCCCAGTTGGAGGCAAACAAGAACTCCTTCAGATAGTGTTTGTGAATGAAGTTTTGTGTTGACTTATGGAATGTGAATGATAACCTAGCCAGATGAATTATTCTTATTTGGATTCTGTTTCATTTACTGTATTAGGTATATCATGCCATTCCCTTCAGTTTTGCAATATTTAATTTGAAAGATATGTCACAATTTTTTTTATGGGGACTGCTTATGAGTGATTTTTGGTGAATCTTACTGTTCTTAGAATTGTATCTTTATCCTGGGCTCTTGCCATTTTTTTTTAATGTTGTGTCTATCTGTTTGAGTTTATTTAGTTTAGGACTCTGTGAGCTTTTTGGATCGTATTAAGATCAGAGCTGTTGTCAGACTAGAAAAGTTTCCAGCTACAATTGTTTCATCAAAATTTTTTCCTTCCAAAATAGACATTTCTAAAAATATGACAAACTTCTTTGTATTTGTCTTGTTTTGTCTATTATATTTGAATAAAGGAATAGCTTTCATACAAATGTTGTATTGTTGCTTTATTTTTAGTTTCTGTTCTTAGTTTTGACAGTCACAAAAGTTCTCAAAAAACACTTTCTCTTACTGGATTGTTTTTTGTTTGTTTGTTTGTTTTGGTTTTCAACATGCCAGTAGTCACCAACACCAACCCATTCTGATTTAGTGACTTATCTTGAAGAATATAATTTATCTGGAGTATTATTTACCACAGGGCTCCAGTAAATAGCATTTCAACAAGTACATTGCTGCATTTCTTGTAAAATCTTAGTCCCACTGTTAAACAGAAACAAAGAGCACAAACTAAACTCAACTGAGTGAAGTTAGTTTCACTTTACCTACCACCTAGGACAAATGGTTTCAGCCTCTCTGTGGTCTGGAATTTTTTTTTTTATTAGTGAAACACCATGAGGTACAGTTATAGACTTACAAACTTTCATGCTTGGGTTTCAGTTATACAATGATCAAATACCCATCCCTCTACCAGTGCCCATTCTCAACCACCAATGATCCTAGTAGCCTTTTTAATCAAATGTCTATGAAAACTGCTGATCCACTCTAGGAAAGTGTTCTTCTCTATTATCTCTTCTTTTGCTATTGGTCTTCCCGTTCTGCCTCATTTGTGCCTACAAAAACCATTGCTTGAGGTTGGGGCTATAGCACAGCGGGTGGGGCATTTGCCTTGCACAAGGCTGACCTGGGTTTGATCCTGGCATCTCATATGGTCCCCCAAGCACCTCTAGGAGTAATTCCTGAGTGCAGAGCCAGGCATAACCCCTGTGCATCCCCGGGTGTGACCCCAAAAGCAAAAACCAAACTAACAAAAACAAACAAAAACCAAAAACCCATTGCTTGAAGTTCCTTCTATATGCCAGCTATGACTGTGTGATTCATGAACCATTTAGTAAGGATAATTATATGTCTGGGCTGGAGTGATAGCATAGCGGGTAGGGCGTTTGCCTTGCATGCAGCCAACATGGCTGACCCGAGTTCGATTCCTCTGCCTCTCTTGGAGAGCCCGGCAAGCTACTGAGAGTATCGGGCCCGCAGGGCAAAGCCTAGCAAGCTACCTGTGATGTATTCGATATGTCAAACATAGTAACAACAAAGTCTCACAAAGGAGACGTTACTGGGCCCACTCGAGCAAATCGATGAACAACGGGAGGACCGTGACCGTGAATTATATGTCTAGACTACCTTGGATGATTTTGTTTCTAAACATCATTTATTGATTTTACTGTCTGAGGGGCTGGTGGTGTTTTTCAGATATAAAGCACTTATAAAGCTATTTGATTTAAAAATGTATTTATAATTTTATTTTAAATTATTTTTTTAGAAACTAGAGTGTTAAAAATTAAATACCTTAATATAAAATAAATAAACAGATTTACAAAAATATATACTATATTTTATATATTTTAATTTTTAGTCACCACTCACAGTGGAATGAAGGGGGGGTCCTATATTCAGTGATGACAAATGAGCTGATGAATATCTTATTATATATTGCTCTGTAGAGTATATATATCATATATGTATTAATTTAATTTTAATAAAATGTGTATATAATTTTTGCATAAATATTGCGTGAGAAATTACTTAAAAGGTATAATTTTAATATTTTAATAAATAAAACATATCATTATTAATATATTACTAATATATTATTAATTTTATCCTTATTTTAAAATATCAAAACATTATTCTATTTCTATATTCCTCATCAAAATTCTAGAAATCAAAATGAACATTATTCAGCAAAACAGGAATTAAGCTCCTATTTAACTCAGCAATTCCATATCTTGGAATATGCCCTAAGGGGTCAAAAGCACAATGTAGAAAAGACATTTGCACTTCTATGTTCATCGTAGCACTATTCACCATAGCCCAAATCTGGAAACAACCCAAATGTCAAAAAACAGATGATTGGATAAAGAAATTGTGGTGCATATACACAATGGGATATTACTTGGGCATAAGAAAAGATGAAATCATGCAATTCGCTGTTCACTGATGAATCTAGAGAGTATTTATGCTGAGTAAAGTTAGTGTGAGAGAGAGACACTGATAACAAATGATCTCCCTCATATGTGGACCATTAAAAAACAGTTGGTAAAGAATAAATGTGCAAAAGCAATAAAAATGAAGAACATGAGAGCTAGTCTTCAGTAGGAAGTTTGCCACTTTGGGGCAAGGGGGATAGGGCAGGGAAGAGGACACTGTGACAATGGTGGGGGAAGTGACCACTCTGGAGGAGGGAGCGAGTGCTGAGGGATGGGAAAGTGTTAAGCATGAAACCCTATCAGAAAGAGTCATGCCAATCACAATGCCTAAAAGTTCTAGTTAAAGTGCCTGTCATAGAGGCAGACTGGAGGTCGGGAGGAGAATTGGGGACATTTTTAATAGAGGGAAGTGGACAGTAGTAAAGAGATTGGTGCTAGGATATTGTATGCCTGAAACTGAAACATGAATAACTTTGAAATTCACAGTCACTTAATATTTTTTTCAAAAGCTATCTAAGTTACTTTCGTGAACATAACACATGAGAAAAATCAATCTCAAACGAAAATTCTTAATTTTTGTTCCCACACATGCACCAAAAAAAAAAAAAATGGGGTGGGCTGAGATATACGTCAAATACACAGGGTGTCTTTTGCGGTCCTGCAAGAAGACAATGCTTATGGCCTAAAAGTGAATCTGAGGGGCTGGAGCAATAGCACAGCGGGTAGGGCGTTTGCCTTGCACGCGGCCGACCCGGGTTCAATTCCCAGCATCCCATATGGTCCCCTGAGCACCGCCAGGGGTAATTCCTGAGCGCAGAGCCAGAAGTAACCCCTGTGCATTGCCGGGTGTGACCTAAAAAGCAAAATAAATAAATAAATAAATAAATAAAAATAAAATAAAATAAAATAAAAGTGAATCTGATTAGAAAATCTCCAAGAGTTTTTCTGATTCATGCCATGGTTTTGCAAGACACATCTGGTTCTGTTTCATCTAAAATACAATGTGGGCCGGAGAAGACGCTTGTACAAAGTACAAGAACTAGGATATGGAAACAATTCAAA
Organism: Sorex fumeus; assembly: GCF_029834395.1. NCBI lineage: Eukaryota > Metazoa > Chordata > Mammalia > Eulipotyphla > Soricidae > Sorex > Sorex fumeus. The sequence goes on along the minus strand of NW_026606096.1, from coordinate 15,338,559 downwards.
CACCCAATGACAGATAAAAATGCTGTGACATATATGTGTAATGGAATATTACACAGCAATAAAAAGATGAAATCTTGAAGTTTGCTGAAATTTTGATGGAACGGGAGGGAACTTAGATGAAATAAGAGGGAAAGCAAATACCAGATAATGTCAGAGGTGATAGGTGGTAGGTGATTAATCAAACAAGCAAATAAAGCAGAATGATGACAAACTCTTGCCTTGGATTACAAAACTAAGATAATCAAGCAGTTGGGAAAGGGTATGGAAGAAGTGAAAACAAGATTAGAAGATACAATGTAAACTTAAATTTGCTAAGAAAAATAGAGAGCACTGCTACATTCCCCACCAAAAATAGAACTCCTTCTGTCTTGTGACCTCAATCACAGGGTCCCTGCAAGGAGACAAAGGATAGCTAGATGACTTCTTGTTTTCTTTCTTCTTTTTTAAAGCTTTTTTAAAAACTATTATAATTTTAGTTTAGGTAATGAGGGTAAAATTGTGTTATATTTTGATACACAAAATAACTGGACTTTTACCGCCATCAGTTTCAATGTACCCAAGACCTCTCCACCACCTTACATTTTTTTTTTATGCTTGTAGTGTTGTTACAACATGCCAGCAGCAAAGTAACAGGATCTCTCCACTCCACCATTATCTCAAGGTCACTTCCCATCCCTCTGTCCCTCCAGCCTGCTCTTTCACAGCTGTAGTGATCAGGTCTTCGGGTGAAAACATCCAGATGTAACACTGAGAGGAAAGATTTAACACCAGGAATTGACACAGATTTTATTATTATTAATATTATTATTATTATTATTATTTTATTCTCGAAGATTACCTGCAAGGCCACAAATTAGTTCAGGAGAGGGCATAAAGTGAGATGTTGTGGGCGGACCGAAGAGGGGCAGCATTGCACATGTGAATATGAGGTTTAAAAAACAATTTTTTAAAACACAATGCTTGATTCCAGTTAGATGTCAGTGAAATTTTCATGGAAAATGAAAAGGAACTTAAAATTGTTTATTAAAAAAATCAGCCTTAGTTTCTTGCTTCTCCCCGCCCCCTTCTTTGAAGAATTCCTGTGTTTATTAATTTTTTTAGTTGTGCTCACACATGTTCTGGTTGTAGCTGAGAGTCCCGTCCCCTCACAGACCTCACTGTATCTGGTACTCAGGCATCTTTAGTTGGAATTCTTCTCAGGGAGTCAGACTCTTTACTGGAGGTGCTCCCACCCATGCGTTGGAGATCACACATTTCGTGGCAGTGCCAGGGGTTCCAAACAGCGAGGTGTACCCGGACCTACTTACTTAGGGAAACCCTGATCCACGCCCGTCACATTTGAACATCCAACCAGCTCACGCCCTTTCTTTGTCCCTTTCTTTGTCCCTCTAATCTTTGCTGGGTGAGCCCCAAAGCTCCACCCACTTGACAGTAGATAAATATCTCGCTCGCAGGAAGAGCACACTAAAATGAGTAGCTGACAGGCTACAGAAGACCCCTGGGGTATTCACCTGAAGACCAAACACAAGAACCTGAGCAGATCAGGGTCACCAGCCTGGGTGAGTGGCATCCAGGTGTTGCTAAGTGGCAGAGATGGTGGCAGAGATGGGGTTGGAGTGTGAAAGGTACTATTTTGCATATTAATGTACATCTCTCTAAGTGGTATCCATTTTCTCTTTGACTTTTCAGGAAGCTCCTTCCTTGGCTCCAGTTCCAGACACTCGAAGTAAGTCATTTTCCTTTGCTCAGAGAATAGTGATTCTAGAACAATCTCACACAGTCCCAGTGGCTGGAGTTGGAGGATGGTGCCAGAGTGGAGAATCAGTGTTTGTCTTTTTTTTTCTTTGCTTTTTGGATTGGTCACACCCAGAAATGCACAGGGATTCCTCCTGGCTCATTCATTCAGGAATTACTCCTTGTGGTGCTTGGAGGACCATATGGGATGCTGGGAATCGAACCTGGGTCAGCTGCATGCAAGCCAAATGTCCTACCTGCTGTGCTATTGCTCCAGCCCCCAGTGGTTGTCTTAAAAGTGGTAGTGAGCAGGGACACTGGAAAGATGCTGTCCCCTCTTATAGGCAGAAATGTCTTCTCATTCTCAGAAATGAATTGATTCATTCTAGTCCTTGCAGATGATTGCTCCACTTCATTTCTCTTCACATCTCCAAACACACGTAATTGGCTAATCTGCTGGAGATGTGCTGGGCCCCAAGCCCTGATCTGGAGGCTAGAGACTTGAAAAATTGTTATAGAGTAGCTGTCTGTGAGAGATATTGGTCATGGGACAGAGGTCTGAGTGTGTGACTTATTTCCAACAGCTGAGAGTTCTGGGAGGCTAACCTTTCCACACCTGAAGATGGCAGCATCCTCCGTCCTGACCACACTACAGGTGGAGATCATCTGTCCTGTCTGCCTGGAATATTTCAAAAACCCTTTAACCATCAACTGCGGGCACAACTTTTGTGCCTCATGCATCCATTTTTCATGGATGTATCAGCGGGGAACATTCCCTTGCCCTGTCTGCCGATATCCACACGAGGAGATACACTTCAGTGCCAACCCCCAGCTGAGCAGGCTGGTGGACCTGGCCAAGCTCCTCCACAGCTCCAAGAGTAGCAAGATGACACAGGAAGAGGAGTGCAGGTGTGAGGAGCACAGGCAGGGGATGAGCCTCTTCTGCGAGGATGACCAGAAGCTGGTATGTCCCCTGTGCGCCCAGGGCCCTGCCCACCAGGGCCACCACGTCAGGTCCGTGGCCGAGGCAGTGGCTCATCACAGACAGAGGCTCAGAGGGTACATCAAGCCCTTGAAGAAGCGGCTGGCAGGGATGCAGAAGCTTCTGATCACGCGAAACAAAAACCTTCTAGAACTAAGTGAGCAAGTGGAAAATGAGAAACTTCAATTAGCCTCTGAATTTTCTGAACTGAACCTGTTTGTAGAACACGAACAAGAGAGAACGTTATTCAAGTTGGATAAAGAAGACAAAAGTATTCAACAGAAACTCACTACCAACTTCACTGCAATTTCTGGATATATTGACACCCTCAACGGCCTGCTCAGTGAAGTGGCAGAGAAGAAGGTTACGTCTGAAGGAAGCATGCTGAGGGATGTCAAGAGCCTCCAGCACAAATATAACGCCTTGGAGTTCCCATCTGTGTGGACTGTTCATTGGAGACCGGAAGGCTGCTGTCTTCCTCCGCTGTGCTCAGAGCTCGAGAAAATCATCCAGAAATTCCAAGAAGAAGTGACTCTGGATCCCCAAAAAACACACCCCAGTCTGCATATATCTGAAGACAGAAAGTCTGTGGTCTATCTGAGGAATAGGACAAAAGTTGAGGGAGAACCAGAGCGATGCCCTGATGATGTAGCAGTTCTGGGCTCTGAAGGATACCGTTCTGGCCGACATTACTGGCAGGTGCAGGTGGGCAACAAGTCTGAGTGGGCCGTGGGGGTGTGCACAGACCCCCCTGCTGGGAAAGGGCAGCCACCCCTATCGGTTCAGAACAGATCCTGGACGGTCCAGCTGCAGGATGGCAACTACCTAGCTGGAGGCTCTGTACCTGTCCTTCTCTCTTTGAAGGATAAACCCACAGAGATTGGCATTTACCTGGACTATGAGTTGGGCCAGATTTCCTTTTATGATGCCAGAGATGGGTCTCACATCCATTCTTTACTGGAGAGGTTTTCTGATGTACTAAAGCCATATTTTCGAGTCGGCCAGGATTCTATCCCTCTTATAGTGTCTGCGATAAGAGATTCTACAGAATGAACTTTGCATCATTTTTCACCCAGTAATTTTTGGACAGCAAGTGGAATATTGTTTGATCATTGATGAAAAACAACAAATTTACAAAATTCAAATTTGACTTAAAACACTCAAATAGAATCTTCCCTTTTAATTTCTTTTAAATGTTATCATCTTGTTTTCAGTTTGATGACATTCCCGTAATTGGCAGATTTAAGTATTGATTTTATTCTCGGTCTGTAGCAAATAACTACTGAAGGCTTTGTGAAAGTTAGTACCACAGCCTTCTGAGATTGATCACTCCAGATGGAAATGGTAGAATACTGTCCCAAGGCTTGCAATTTGAAAGATGTGACAATCCATCCAGCATGTGACAATCCTTGCTGAAGGAGCATTGGCAGTGAATCATTTTTTTGGTGTGTTTTGAGTAGATAAGGAGGAAGTCTTACAAAGATCTTTGTGTAATGAGAACACCCACACCCTTGTCTGCATATAATTGGTTAGTAGAGATTGTATCTTGGATACTTTCTCTCTGATCAGTTTCATCTTCCATACACTGAATATATCACCAAGATGATGTTTATATCTGCCATTCTCTGTATGTTTTATAGAAAATTGTATAAATTTGTTATATGTACTCAACCATGCTTGCCCATCATTCATTTGACATCTTGATTAACTTTTTAATAAGATTTTATATAATTTTAATAAACTTTTAATAAAAATTTTAATATGTAGAAATGTTTATTTCATCTTCATTATACTGGGCTCGGAGATGATTCCCTTTATTTTTCATTCTTGCTCATGATTGAGTTTTGGGATGTACACATCTTTCTAATAAAGTCCTCTTACTAAACCACAATTATCCATACTTGATGGCTGATAAAAGGACAATTATAGTAACATCATCTTGGTCATTTTTTCATGATTTGGGAGGGGAGACACTGACCTCTGTGGACTATGTTCAAATAATTAAGGGAAAGACTTTGATGGATGAATATAGTCTTTTCAGGTAGAGGCAAGCATATTGGCTTCTTGTCTCCTAGGAGCCTTGGAAACTATATTTAGTTTTCTGAACAATGATAGGAATATCTTTCATTATGTGTTGACAACCCCAAGTCCACAGACCCTGAAGAATGCCTTATCTCATTTCAAGGGGGCAGATGCAAGAGTTTGTGATAGTTCCTTCCTTCTCAGGCAATTTAAAAGTAAGAGAAATATTTCCAGTTTAGACCCATGCCTTTTTTTCTGAGTCCCAAGCTAGTTCTTAACTTCCACAGTAACAATAACCAGATATAAATATGGTTTCAGTAGAACCATGGAACCATGGACTTTTTCATTACTCATTATCGTGGGATATTTACAGAGGTGTTGGAGAAATGGGGAGAGGGCCTACCTCATGCCTGTGCAAAAATCAAGAGAATAAATAGATTTCCTTGTTAGCATGAGGGGCCTGAGCAATAGTACAGGGGGTAGGGCATTTGTCTTGCACATGGTTGATCAGGGTTTGATACTGGACATCCCATGTGATCCCCTGAACACTGCCAGAAGTAATTCATGGGTCCAGAGCCAGTAGTAGTAACCCCTGAGCATTGTTGGTTGTGACCCCAAAAGCAAAAAAAAATAGTAATGTGATTTGTTTCCTTTGGAGGACCTAAGCATAAGAGCTTCTTTAAGTCCTACTTTTATCTTTTGGCTATTTTATGATTCTAGAACCTCTATTTCACTGTACTAGTTTTGGGCTACTACCTAACTGGTAGAAATCTCCACCTTTAGGCTTTAGATCTGCCATTTTTCCCCATTAACATGTGCAACCTTTACATGGCATCCCATTCATGGCTATATGCTCATTCATGTGTTCATTCAACACATGTGTAACATGTTCACTACGCACGAATCTGGTTCACTATGTCACTATGCTTGGGAAGAAACACACTTATGGTCCCCCCCCCCCCCCCTCGGAGATTGGAAGCTATGATCCACTTAGATGCATAGTGATTATTCGTCCTTTCAAAAAGATATCAAAACATTTCTGAGTTGATTTTTTATAACGGTGAAATGTTCTTCAAGGAAACATTGTGATTCTGTTGTAGTTTTTCAAACAGTACATTGCTTTTGGGAACTAAAGTGTCCTCTGAGGAGAAAGTGATGAGGGATGCTGCATTCTGCCATTTGGTGCACCTGGGCATTCAGGCTGCCTGGAAAGAGTAGGAACAACTAATTCCCCAGACCCCTGATTCCCCACCCATATTCCAGGATTGCGGGTCAACCAGAATGGTCTGACCCATAAATATGATACTATTAGCAGTTGAGT